>NC_044034.1:256075792-256675792 GCF_901765095.1 Microcaecilia unicolor
CGTCCTCTCCTGGTTCTCTTCGTATCTTTCCCATCGCACCTTCAGAGTATATTCTAATGGCTCTTCTTCTACCCCCATCCCGCTTTCTGTTGGGGGTTCCTCAAGGTTCTGTCCTTGAACCGTTTCTTTTCTCGATCTACACCTCTTCCCTGGGCTCGCTGATCTCATCTCATGGTTTCCAGTACCATCTCTATGCTGATGACACCCAGCTTTATCTCTCCACCCCCGACATCACGGTCGAAACCCAGGCCAAAGTTTCGGCCTGCCTTTCAGACATTGCTGCCTGGATGTCCAACCGGCATCTGAAACTGAACATGGCAAAGACTGAGCTCCTTGTCTTTCTACCCAAACCCTCTTCTCCTCTTCCCCCACTTTCTGTCTCTGTTGACAACGCCCTCATCCTCCCCATCGCTTCAACCCGCAATCTTGGAGTCATCTTCGTCTCCTCCCTCTCCTTCTCTGCCCATATCCAGCAGACAGCTAAGACCTGTCGCTTCTTCCTCTATAATATTAGCAAAATTCGCCCATTCCTCTCTGAACAGACCACCCGAACCCTCGTCCACTCGCTCGTCACCTCTCGTCTTGACTATTGCAACCTTCTTCTCACTGGCCTCCCGCTTAACCATCTATCCCCCCTTCAATCAGTCCAAAACTCTGCCGCACGTCTTATCTACCGCGTGAACCGATACTCTCATATCACCCCTCTCCTGAAGTCACTTCACTGGCTCCCGATCTGCTACCGTATACAGTTCAAGCTTCTTCTTTTAACCTTCAAATGCACTCAATTTGCAGCCCCCCATTACCTCTCTACCCTCCTCTCCCTGTATGTTCCCACCCGCAACCTCCACTCTCAGGACAAATCACTCCTATCTGTACCCTTCTCCACCACCGCTAATTCCAGACTCCGCCCCTTCTGCCTCACATCACCATATGCCTGGAACAGCCTCCCCGAGCCCATATGTCATGCGCCCTCCCTGCCCATCTTCAAGTCCTTACTCAAAGCCCATCTCTTCTCCCTTGCTTTTGGCGCATAACCACCTTCCCCACTCATGATACCTACACTGACTACATAGTTTATAACCTTTAGATTGTAAGCTCTTTTGAGCAGGGACGGTCCTTCCCCATGTTAAACTTGTACAGCGCTGCGTAACCCTGGCAGCGCTATAGAAATGCTAAGTAGTAGTAGTAGTAGATAGAGGATGGCGTTGTGCGGCTGCTCCCTTCTGCAACCTGGGTATGGGGGTGCACACGTGTGTGTGTGTATGCTGTGCCATACCATGGAGGAGAGAGGAGAGGCCTTATTTAGGGACCAGTGGCCCAAGGAGAGTGGGGGCTGGCTGCGAAGTATAGGGGCTGAGCTTGAGAGGCCTCTGTGGGAAATCACAGATATGCTAAAGGCCCCCTGAACCCGGAGGCACATGCACTCTGGAGAACACATACATGAAATCAAAGGCACAAGGCTTACTGGTTCAGGAAGCAGAGTCATGCAGGAACATGTGTGCATGGATAGAGCAGGAAAAAAAAAATAAACTGCTGAGGAGGACCCTGACAAGATAAGAACAAGCCCTGAGCAAAGGGAATTGATACAGTAGCATACTGGTAAAGATTGAGAATGACAGGCTTTTAAATTTAAAGTGCATCGTAGCACATTGGGGAATTATGAGCCTGCAGTGCGTGACTTCAATATTCTAAGACTGACAATTTGTCCGTTGGGAGGGAAATGAAAAAGTGGGAAGAAGACGTATGTATGATTGAATGAGTTTCTGGGAAAAGAAATATAAGGAAAATTAAGGTGAAACTGGTTAAAACTAAGGTGGTATTGAGAGTGTGTGAGAAAGTGAAAGCTGATCTAAAACATTAGTTAATCAGTAGAGCTCCACGAATCCTTTAGTGGCTCTTAGTTAGCTATGCAGGTGGTTAGACATGACAGTCCCATTGAACTGTTTGGCAGGGGTAATAAACTAAACTGAATGACACTGTATAAAAACCTGTCACATGAAATTGAAATGATTATTCCACAGTTAAATGGACTGTGAAGTTTAAGTTATTCTGGTAGTGGGGTTTGATAATAAAACAGCCTACAGAAAATGTGACCTTGATTAATAACATGAATTAATGGTCACTGGAAACCTTTATGTATAAAAATGGCCATTCTGTCAGTGCACCTATCATAAACATCTGGCAGGTGGTAATATCTGGAGCTATAAAGAACGTGCTTCAGATGATTTAAATCCTTTAGTTTTTATTTATTTATTTATTTGTAGCATTTGTATCCCACATTTTCCCACCGATTTGCAGGCTCAATGTGGCTTACATTTGCCGTAATGGCGTTTGCCATTACTGGATAGCAGAATTACAAAAGGCGTTGCATTAAGGTGCATACATAACATGGTAAAGAAGAATACGTTATGGTAATGCATATTGGTTACTAAGTGATAGATTGGATTGTAACATACATTAGGTCATCGACTATAGGGAGATCGTATTTGGCACATGATTACAGCGGTAGTGCTTGATCATTAATAGCAAAGAGGTTAATCATTCAAGTGATAAGAGTTTAGTTTTTCTAGTTCATATGCAGTCTTATTGTTTAGTATTGAAGATGGATATTATTGGTATGCCTTCTTGAACAAATCAGTTTTCAATAGCCTTCGGAAAATAGTTAGGTCTTGTGTTGTTTTTATGGCCTTCGGTATTTATCAATAAGAAAGAGCAGTCACACCTCTGGAATAAGCAATTTTAGTATGAAAGTGAACAAGAGTTGTTTATGAAATGACAACTGAGAATTAAGATGCAGTAATGATCTAAATATGACAGCAGAAGATATAGCTGAGTAATAACTGATATTCTAGCAAAATTGAATACTGAAATTGAATTTACGCTGGATGCGGGGAACAACTACTAAAGAAAATACAAACAGCACAAAACACAGCTGCAAGACTAATATACGGTACTAATCATTTTGAAAACGCCAAACCATTGCTCCCAAACCTATACTGGCTACCCATAAAAGCACATATATCCTTCAAGATTTGCACTCTGGCCTATAGAATAATATTCAGTCTTGCACCAGAATACATGTCAAGCCTAATAGGCCTACCTCTACACAACGCATTCAATGGTTTAAGAACTTACTTCATCCTACACTTTCCCAGATGTCAAGGGCTAAACTACAAATCTGCATACTCAACCAGCTTCACATACCTCTGCCCCAAGATTTGGAACACAATACCAAAAGTCATAAAGCACATGAATGACTACTTAACGTTCCAAAAACACCTGAAAGCCAACCTTTTCAGAAACTTTTTCTCCGACGATTCAACATAGACAACATGAACATCAACCAAAACACTTTGATGCCTAACCACTGACTGGAATGAACATTGCTCACACAACAATATAATTAGTCTAACCGACATAAATTGTAAGTCACATTGAACCGACATCTTGATTGGAAAATGTGGGGTACAAAGAAAGAAAGAAAGAAAGAACTTGAGTTCTGGAAGATCAGTGAGAGATTCATCTTGGAGACAGGAGGTGGACTATTTAAATCTCACATTCTTTTTGAAATCCTCACTGGATGTAATTATTCAGAGAACTACTATGGTGGGGACTTTTACTCTGGAACCAGACTGTAATGCAGTTCTGAAACTTTTCTTTAGACATTTAGAGATGCAGTTTTTGGAATCAAAAGTGTGAATATTTCCTGATCTTTCAAGAGAGACACAGATGAGGCGAAAAGCTTTCTTGACCTTTCGGCCCACAATACAAGCTTTAGGTGCCAAGTATGTGCTTAAATTTCTTTGTTTGTGCTTTGTAGTGTATGAGGGTAAACAATTTCAATTTTTTGATCCAAAACAGCTAAATGATTTTCCAGTTGCTAAAAAAGAATTGAATGTCATATAACATAATCCTGAATGCACACTATTAGGAGTAGGCTTGAGATAGTATTTGGGAGAAACGACTGCCTAAGTGGAATTTTTATTTATATTTTCCTGTAATAGTTTATTTCTGATATCTTGGATCTTAATTTCTTCAACTTGTGGGCATAAGATTACTGTTTATTTCCTTTAAATATTTGTGATGTTTTTCTTTTTCTATGCTTCTTAATTATCTCAGAATCTTGGAGATATGTAATTTAAAATTGAACAAAGAAATTTTAAAAAACGTATCTTTAAAATTTCTTCTCTGTCTTTTAAAGATAAGTTATTAGAAAGATTAAAGACTTACATACATTTAAAATTTGGACATTAGTACTAAAAATTGAAAAAAATGTGCAATGATTATACATGTGAGGACTGAAAATGAAAAACACCTTTGCAGGTCTGCATTAGTCTCTCAGGCTTTATGAGCACACAAAAAACCATTGATATAAAAGTCAATCAAGACATATTATAGTGCAATGGGAATTTACCCTGGATGATTATTTGGATATTCTCAGTTTAGAGGGAACAGCACATAGAACCACACATTCCTATACATGGGGGGAGGCAGATTCCAGGAGCAGATGGCCAATTTTAGGTGAGCATGATCCCAACATGGGTGGGCTAAGAATTCATCCACCCCCCCCCCCCAGCTTCGCACTCTGCCCCTTCCTGCCTGCCAACCCAAATGATTAAATACTTGTGCTGCTGGGGGATCCCCAAACCCCGGGGGAAAGGAGTAGGATGGGTGGGCTCTATCCAAACACGAGGGAGACTTATGGATTTCCAAATCTTTATTGAGGAACAATCAAATGATTCGACACAGCTGCCGTGTTTCAATCAAATGACTCGACACAGCTGCCCCCCCAAACCCCACCAGCTGAAGATTACCTCCTCCTCAGGCAGCCAACACTTTTCCAAAAGGCAGCCAGCAGCACTTGTTTTGAGCTGACACTGTTGCCGGCAGGCTGCACTTGCTCAAAGCTTGCGCATGTGCAAAAACTGAACATGAGTAGAGGGGCCGGTCTCAATGTTTGCTCGAGGCAAGTGCTACCAGCTGCCAATTGGAAGATCACTGGCTGCCCAAGGAGAAGGAAATCTTTAGCTGGCGGGGTTTGGGGATCCCCGCCAGCCATAGCAAAATTGCCACAATTTTGGGTGGGCCTGAGTCCAAATTGCCTACCCATCAGGTTAGTAGATTGAATATTGCTGCTAATCAGATAACTCCAGGGCCCACCCTTGGTCTACCCATGGTCTGTCCAACACAAAAAAAAACTCTACTTATAGAGAAAAATCATTGGTTCATATAAAAATCCCTGTCCATTCTTTTTCAGTCAACTATATGTGATTGTATGAAAAAGTGCCCCATAAAAAACATGCAATCATATACTTAAAATCCCAAAATAGAAAATATATATATATCTAATGAGGAACATAGAAAGGGAAATGGGACTTGATATACTGCCTTTCTGAGGTTTTTGCAACTACATTCCTTAACAAGGACTTAACAAGGATCTGGGGTTCCTAGCCCATTATAAACCATAAAGTTGTATTTCTCTGTTGATCACCCTTCCCTCCCCTCACCTATCCACACCTATCCTGTTAGAATATCAATGATATGCTTTGATGTCCCCATGCATACCTCCTACTCACCCCCATCCTCCCACCCTGTCAGACTGTCATAGTAATGCTTGAATGTTTTCACTTATATACACTGTCAGCTAGCACATTTGCTTATTTCCGATCTGACGAAGAAGGGCAACCTTCGAAAGCTAATCAAGAAATGTATTAAGTTATGTCCAATAAAAAAGGTGTCATCTTATTTTCTTTTCCATGTTTTATTTTGTTTGATTTCTATTGCAACTACATTCAAAGCGGTTTATATATATTCAGGTACTTACTTTGTACCAGGGGGCAATGGAGGGTTAAGTGACTTGCCCAGAGTCACGAGGAGCTGTAGTGGGAATCAAACTCAGTTCCCCACGATCAAAGCCCACTGCACTAACCACTAGGCTACTCCTCCACTCAGGAAAAACAGCCGGTCCTCCAAAGTGGTGCATCATTAAAAAGTTGTCTAGAATGGAGTGCCCGGTCCCTTGAATCCCAATAGCTTCCATCAACTTTTACATCTTTTTCATACAATCACATATAGTTCACTGAAAAAGAACGGAGAGGGATTTTTTATGAACCAATGATTTTTCTCTATAAGTAGAATTTTTTTGTGTTGGTTTGTTTTTTCCCCTCTTTATCAATAATAAAAAAAGACTGATGATAATACCTTGCTCCAAAGAGAGTTGAGATGCTCCAAAAATAAAATAAAGGGGCAATTATTCAATATCGAATTATCTCAACAGGAAGATTTGAGGTCTTGTATTTTAAAAAGTTTATATATATTGGGAACGATTGTGATTGCAAGATAAACTGCTCTTTAGTTAAACTGGATTTATATTTCTAACTTTGACTTCTCACCAGCTTAGTCCCTTGTTTTAGTTGATTTTGAGGTATCAACTATCTCAATAGTGCCCAGGTGGTCTGAAGGGATATTCAGTGCACTATTGTAATTCTATAACTTTGTGCCTATGTTTAGCTGTCTATTCTCTATAAAGGAAAGTAGGTGACTACTTTCCTTTATAGAATATTAATGTAACTGGGTATGTAGTGTGTCTGCGCTTAGGCACATGTACTTATCCAGCTATAGAGCTGGTGTAAGTGAGTGCACCTAAATGCCAAAGATACATGAACATAAGAGTTGCCATACTGGGTCAGACCAATGGTCCATCTAGCCCAGTATCCTGTTTCCAACAGTGGCCAAGCCAAGTCACAAGTACCTTGTAGAAACCCAATTTGTGGCAACATTCCATGCTACAAATCCCAGGGCAAACAATTGCGTCTCCATGTCTGTCGCAATAGCAGACTATGGACTTTTCCTCCAGGAACTTGTTCAAACCTTTTTTAAACCCAGATACGCTAACCGCTATTACCACATCCACCGGCAAAGAGCTACAGAGCTTAACTATTCATTGAGTGAAAAATATTTCCTCCTATTTGTTTTAAAACTATTTCCATATAACTTCCTCGAATGTCCCCCTAGTCTTTGTACTTTTGGAATGAGTAAAAAATCGATTTACTTCTACTCATTCTACACCACTCAGGATTTTGTAGACCTCAACCATATCTCCCCTCATCCATCTCTTTTCTAAGCTGAAGAGCCCTAACTTCTTCAGCCTTTCCTCATATGAGAGGAGTTCCATCCCCTTTATCATTTTGGTCACTCTTCTTTGAAAGTTTTCTAATTCCACTATATCTTTTTTGAGATACAATGACCAGAACTGAACGCAATACTCAAGATGTGGTTGCACCGTCGAGCGATACAGAGGTATTATAGTATTTCTGATCTTATTCATCATCCCTTTCCTAATAATTCCTAGCATCCTGTTTGCTTTTTTGGCTGCCGCCACACACTGATCACAAGATTTCAGCGTATTATTTACAATGACACCTAGATCTTTTTTTGAGTGCTGATCCCAAAGGTGGACCCTAGCATCAGATAACTATGATTCAGATTATTCTTTCCAATGTGCGTCACCTTGCATTTGTCCACATTAAATTTCATCTGCCATCTGGATGCCCAGTTTTCTAATTTCCTAAAGTCTTCCTACAATATTTCATAGTCCACACATGTTTTAACAACCTTGAATAGTTTTGTGTCATCTGCAAATTTAATCACCTCACTCGTTGTTCCAGTTTCCAAGCATAACTTGAAAGTATTCTATAAGTTATGCATGTAATTGTGAGTATTACCCACAGTCCGCTCAGACTCATCCTATTTGTAACTGTAAAATGAGTGCTATGTAAGATATATGTGTATTTACAGAACAGCATTTAGGTGGGTATTTGGCATTTGCATGCATATATGTCATCATTCTAATCATTCAATGGCAGATGAGGTTCAAAAATAGATTTTATTCAACAAACCCTACATGGTCCACCAGATAACAGATGTATAACTATACCGTGCAAATATTTCATGCGTCTATAGCTCCAATCCACCATATAGCAGTAGATTGAGATAAGGTTCAACAGAGAATGTGAACTGAACAGTTATAAAGATGTTTTATGAAGGTTGACTAGCTCTTTGTACATAACATAATGATATATACATTGGTTTAAAAATCATATCAATGATTTGTCAAGTTTCAAGTTTATTCAGAACTTCTACGGGAAAATCATCGAGGTGGCTTACATTCTTATGTAAAAGGGAAAGTATACTATAGAGAAAATGATAAATAATTGGAAAGGGGTAGAACTACAACATAGATAGGAAAGACAGGGAGGGGTCAAAACAAAAAGAGGTGTTGCACATGCATTCAGAGTCACAGCAAAACCAAATGGACCCCCCCCCCCCCCCCAAACAAAAAAACAATCAAATCAAATGTGGAATCATTAACCAATGGAGAAGGCTCCTCCATCCCAACCCCTCTGACATCACTTCCTGTTGCAATATGGAACGGAAAGGCAGGGCTTTCTGTGACACAGGAGCACAAAGGCTCCCCAGTGCTTGATAGTATTTATATCCAATGTTGCTGTGCCAGAGGAAAAGTGGTGTGAAAAGGAGATGTATTGGCTGTGGGCATGCAGAAACAGGGTAGCACAGGCAGCAGCAAAAGGCTGAACACTTTTTAATACTAGCCTTAAGCATAGACCCCCACCAACACCACCACCAACAACAACCACACCTAAGGCCATGCTTTGTTTTGAAAATTACTGGTCCTGCATATTCCAATAACATATAAACACACACACACAAACACACAAGAAATCATGTTGCTGTCTTTTACTTTTTGACTATATAGGGTAGTCATTTAACGTTTGCTGTAATGAGTTTGAAATGCATATTTAATTTCAAACATTTAATTGATGTATTCTTTTCTATTCCCAGGGAATAACAATTCGGCCATTGGTAGTGTTTCTTGATGTTAAAAGGTCAAGCACAAAACAGTCAGCTGTCAGTGAAGAAATTCATAGCCGGGTAGGCAACTTATTATCATTATCATTACATTATTATTATTTAGTATCAAAAGAGAAGGAGATCAGTATATACAAAATACATAAATTTATCCCAGGTATGCAACAGAAGAAGAGGTACAGGTGGTGGCAAGTCCTGTAGAACTTGTAGTCTAGGCAAAGTATGATAAAAGCAATCAAGGAATGGGAAAGCAGAGCAAGCCACGATGTGCAGTAGTTGTAACATTAAGGGGTCCTTTTGCAAAGCGGCAGTAAGGCTTACTGCTCGCTAAAGGGGAAGTACCACCCCGGCAGTAGTTCCCACCCCTAGTACACGCCATATCCAGTGCTACAAAAATATTTTTATTTTTGTGACGCTGGTGTGTACCCTGTGGTAATAGGGAAGTGCCGCGCGCTGCCCAATTACTACCGGGTTTGCATGGGAGCCCTTACCGCCAACTCAATGGGTGGCGGTAAGTGCTCCCCCCCCCCAAATGGCTTGCTGCACAGCCATTTCTTGAAAAAAAAAACAAACAAACAAAGACCAGCCTTTTACCTGCTGCGGTTCCCTTTTGCCTCTGCTTCATAAAAGGACCCCTAAGGATTTTCATAGATACAGTAAAGGATCATGGTTTGATATACTGCCTTTCTGTGGTATGATCAAAGTATTTACATTTATTATATGCATGTACTTTCTCTGCCCCTAGTGGGCTCACAGTGTTTGTACCTAGGGCAATGGAGGGTTAAGTGATTTGCCCAGGGTCACAGATTCTCAGCCCACTGCACTAACTGCTCCCAGTATTCAGCAGTGTGGTTAGTGTTTGTTTTAAATGCCAGCTGCTGCAGTCAAGTTATATCAGGTATTCGGCAGCACTGAACATCTGAGTATAACTGGCAGTTACCCAGTTGATGGTGATATTCAATGCCGATACCCATATAATCATCTGGACAACGTAGGACAGCGTTTTTACTACTCTGAGTTATCCAGATAGTTATCTGGATTCCAGAATTGAATATTGCCACTCTCTGAAGTGCAGATTATCAAAACCCCAGCACTGTACTGAACATCGCCGGAGAAACAGCATTGGGAACAGCACATCGGAACAACTCTCGAATGCTCAACGCTAATTATATGCAAATATAGGCATGCTATAAACATTGAGCATTTGGGAGTTGTTCTGGCGTGCTGTTCCAGATTGTGCCTGGTGCATGCGTTCAGGCACAGAGATGGAGCATGAACAAAAACAACTGACCAGCTCGACTCCAGAGAAACATTCCAAGCCTACGACTGCAACTTGACACTATTTCTGCAACCTATCAGGAGCCAGCCCTAAATTACATCATAACCCAGTCCACAACCAATGGATGAGCAGCACTTCTCTGCCTGCAAGAGTCTCCAAAGAAAGCTGGAATGCCAGTGTAGGGTCAGCACAAGCTGCTGCAGAAATACAACAGAGATAGACCTTAAAAACTACTCTACCCTGAAACAGCCCACCAGAAACTTCACAGAGCAGCCAAAGAGGAAGATGAGGGGAACCAACACCTTACCACATAAGAGAAGATGAAAGAGCAGGCTGGTGTCCCTGCACTAGGACTCTGAAGTGCAAATAAGGAGCCCCTGAGCCCAGAGCCCCACCTTCAGCAGCAGCAGGATTGGTTGTCCCATGTGCAAATCTACAAGGAGCAACAGTAGAGAGAGGAGGAGTGGGGACTTCTCCTGTACCCTTACGCCAGCTCTGAGCTGGCATTAATTCTGTAGCAGTAAGGCAGTTTGGGTATTGGCACTATTCTTATGAGCATTGGGATGGAATGGGTAATTACTTAATTTGTATGAATTTGCATACCTCTTGTGCTATGCTTTGGTGTGCTCAGTGCTCCCTGTGCTAGAGCCCTCTGATTGTTCAGCTAACAAATGCTGGTGCTAGTCCGGCGCTAATGGACTCTAGCACATGCAATTAATTCTGATCATCCACTGTGAGTAACTCCCAGCTCCTCCCAGGATCTACTCAAGGAACACCCATCTGGGTATCGCTCTGCATAAAGCTGTACTATCCCAGAAATCAAATTCTGAGTTTGCAGTGCCTAGGGCATTATGTACACAGATCCCTGGACCCAAATTCACTCTCTGTTAGGCTAGCAACACAGTAGTGTGCAAAAAACTGGAATAGGTGGATAAAAATGAGAAAAAATAGCATTTTTTAAATTCTTGTTTCCTGTTTGTTGGAAAGTGATGCTCAAAAGGTTTACAACAACAGTTCAACTGTTCTGCCAACTATTATTTCAAGCAATTTTAGCATCACATTTATGTTGTATGACTTACAGGGTACAGAACTGGGTAAGGGAATACAAAGATGGAAATACTCACTTTACTGGTTTCAGTTAAGGATCTCTATGGCCGAGGCATATGAGCAAGACATTTGTTTAGCAACGTTTACATTTTTTTTTTCTAGTAGCCACGAAAATGGCTGTCTGGTGTATGTCGGTGATGGCTTAGTATTTGATGGGTCATCCTTTGCTCTTGCAAATGGCCTTGCACAAAGGTGACAACATAGTTTCAAGCTGCGATGAGAGACTCCGTTATCTCTATTTTGTTGCCTGGCTGATACTTGGATATATCAACAATTTTCTATTGGATTCAAACTGATGAATGAGCAGATTTCTATTCCAGAGTCCAATGTGACAATCATATTCTGTTTCTTCCAAGCAATGACCACTTTTGCATGATGACAGGGTACATTGTCATCCTGGAAGCAAATTTGATTAGATTTATTTATTTGATATACTGCATTTACACCCGAAGGCACCAAAACGGTTCACAATGTTACAGTAAAACAATAAAAATACAACTTACAAAAATATACAATATAAAAAATATAATAATTAAGTGTTTAAATTGTCCTGATCACATGATACTAGATCTAAGCTTCTAGTAGGCGAAGTTAAGTAAAGCACTGAATATAAAGCCGAGTTTTCATAGCTTTGCGAAACTGCAAGTAGTCAGTCAGGCTTCTTGTATCCGCGGATAACTGGTTCCAGAGCAAAGGCCCAAAATAGGAGAATACTCATTTCATAGTTGATGCCAACAGATGTTTTGCAGATGGCATCATGCACTTCTGCAGTACGTTGATACATTTTGTTGTGTTCACCATTCCCTCAATGATATGCAGGCATCCAACTGCTCTTGTAGCCATGCACCTCCAAACCAAAATCTTTAACAGATGCTTAGCAGATATATTCAAGTACTCCTGATTGTATTCTTCACCCCAGAATCATCCCATGTAGGTATGAGCTTGGTCACCAAATAGACAAAAAGTGATTTCATTGCTGAAAAGCACTTTCCCCCCACTTTTCACAGGTCCATTTTGAGTATTTTCTTGTCCGCTGGACTCTGCACTTCCTCGTAAATCTGTCAGGAGTGCATTTCTTCTCACTTTCCACCCCATGAATCCAAACTGCAGGTACCTTTTGTGCACTGTAAATGAGGAAACTGTCATGCTACACTTCTCATGACCCTGCCTAAGCAGATATAATGTGAACTTGCGGTTAACTACAGAAGCGTATCTAAGAATTCGATCTTGCCTGGGAGTTGACATTTGAGGATGGCCTGAATGCTCCCTATCAGCTAGAGATCCAAATCTCCTGCTTCTTCTTTAAGATCTTGACTGCTGCACTTTGACTCAAGCTACTTTGTTTTGCTATTTCAGTGCTAGAATAGTCTTCCTCACTCATCACTGACACATGAATGCTCTGTTCCATGGACAAAAACCTGCTTTGCCCCACTGTCAAATGGATGTTCAGCAATAATGATAGTACTTAATGTAATCTTGTTATTTATATAGTTTCCACAACTTCGCAGCAAAGAGTAACACTGCTATGAGATTGGTTGACAAACAGACCCCCTGATTGGTTAGAATTGTATATCTCTGATTGAGTGATTTTGATCCACATCTTACGCAGAATGTCTATATGAAGTCTGTATTAATGCAGGTGTATTTAACCAATAAACAAGCAATATTCATAAAAGTGAGTAACCAAATCTGCTTGCTTTTAAGAGAGTAAGATAAACTGAACCATAGTACACTAGCCTGCTTATAATCGAACGAGAATAACGCCCAAGTTCCGACCTAAATCGGGAGATGGGCGTTCTTCTCACAAAAACAAATAAAGCGGCATAATCGAAAGCCGAACTTTGGACGCTTTCAACTGCACTCCGTCGCGGATGCGGACAAAGTTGACGGGGGAGTGTCGGAGGCGTGGTGAAGGCGGAACTGGGGCGTGGTTATCACCCGAACAGAGATGGGCGCCCTTCGCCGATAATGGATGCGTTTGTAGCTAGAATTTAGGGCACTTTTCCTGGACCCTGTTTTTTGACGAATAAGGCCCCAAAAAGTGCCCTAAATGACCAGATGACCCCCAGAGGGAGTCGGGGATGACCTCCCCTGACTCCCCCAGTGGTCACTAACCCCCTCCCACCACAACAAATGATGTTTCACAACTTTTTACTTTCACCCTCAAATGTCATACCCTCCTCCCAAGCAGCAGTATGCAGGTCCCTGGAACAGTTGTTAGGGGGTGCAGTGGACGTCAGGCAGGTGGACCCAGGCCCATCCCCCCCCTACCTGTTACAATTGTGCTGCTTAATGCTACTAGTCGTCCAACCCCCCCCCCAAACCCCCTGTACCCACATGTAGGTGCCCCCCTTCACCGCTTAGGGCTATAGTACTGGTGTAGACTTGTGGGCAGTGGGTTTTGAGGGGGATTTGGGGGGCTCAACACCCAAGGGAAGGGTGCTATGCACCTGGGAGCTCTTTTACCTTTTTTTTTGTTTTTGTAAAAGTGCCCCCTAGGGTGCCCGGTTGGTGTCCTGGCATGTGAGGGGGACCAGTGCACTATGAATCCTGGCCCCTCCCACGAACAAATGCCTTGCATTTATTCGTTTTTGAGCTGGGCGATTTCATTTTCCATTATCGGTGAAAAGCAAAAACGCCCAGCTCACACCTTGGCGAATAAAGCATGGGCGTCTATTTTTTTTAAAAAATACGGTTCACTCCGCCCCTTCACGGACCCGTTCTCGGAGATTAACGCCCATGGAGATAGGCGTTTCTGGTCGATTATGCCCCTCTATAAGCATCTTCCAAAATGACAATTCAGCTTTTTTCCTAGAAGTGAAAAACCTACATGGAGACCTTGGTTGAGCTGCCAGTGCTGCCTATTCCAGACTTTTGCACACCACTGTAAGCATGCTGACAAGAAAAATTCCATAATCAGCAAAGATTTATTATAGATATGAAGCTAATAAGGCAATGTTCTGTCAGCAGTAGTTTCATTCCTTTTAACAACTTCTAACAAATTGCAATTTCTTAATGATACAAAGACCAAAATATCAGATAGTCTGACTCACACTTCAGCACAGGATAATTTATCTATATGACCCCTTGCCCTATGAGGCAGGGGCGTAGCCACGGGTAGGCCTGGAGTGGCCCAGGCCCAGACACTTTTGCTCCAGGCCCGCCCACCCTAACTAGCCCCAACCCAACCAGTGGCGTAGCTCTCCCAAGCGAGGCTCCAATCTTTTTCTGCCTCTTCTGCCCGCTCTCCAAGTCATAAGTACATAAGTAATGCCATACTGGGAAAAGACCAAGGGTCCATCGAGCCCAGCATCCTGTCCACGACAGCGGCCAATCCAGGCCAAGGGCACCTGGCAAGCTTCCCAAACGTACAAACATTCTATACATGTTATTCCTGGAATTTTGGATTTTTCCAAGTCCGTTTAGTAGCGGTTTATGGACTTGTCCTTTAGGAAACCGTCCAACCCCTTTTAAAACTCTGCTAAGCTAACCGCCTTCACCACTTTCTCCGGCAACGAATTCCAGAGTTTAATTACACGTTGGGTGAAGAAACATTTTCTCCGATTTGTTTTAAATTTACTACACTGTAGTTTCATCGCATGCCCCCTAGTCCTAGTATTTTTGGAAAGCGTGAACAGAAGCTTCACATCCACCTGTTCCACTCCACTCATTATTTTATATACCTCTATCATGTCTCCCCTCAGCTGTCTCTTCTCCAAGCTGTATAGCCCTAGCCTCCTTAGTCTTTCTTCATAGGGAAGTCGTCCCATCCCCGCTATCATTTTAGTCGCCCTTCGCTGCACCTTTTCCAATTCTACTATATCTTTCTTGAGATGCGGCGACCAGAATTGAACACAATACTCAAGGTGCGGTCGCACCATGGAGCGATACAACGGCATTATAACATCCTCACACCTGTTTTCCATACCTTTCCTAATAATACCCAACATTCTATTTGCTTTCTTAGCCGCAGCACCACACTGAGGAGAAGGTTTCAGTGTGTTATCGACGACGACACCCAGATCCCTTTCTTGGTCCGTAACTCCTAACGTGGAACCTTGCATGACGTAGCTATAATTCGGGTTCTTTTTTCCCACATGCATCACCTTGCACTTGCTCACATTAAACATCAACTGCCATTTAGCCGCCCAGTCTCCCAGTCTCGTAAGGTCCTCTTGTAATTTTTCACAATCCTGTCGTGATTTAACGACTTTGAATAACTTTGTCTGCGTGGTCTGCTCACTTTTACTGCCCTGAAGCACCGTTCTCCATCCAGCACCGGTGATTCCCATAGCCAGCCTTCTGCCAGTGTGCGTTGTCGGGGCCTCTCCTTAGGCGCACGTCCCGCCTACTCTGCAACTCCCTGTTTTCCGCAAAGGTGGGATGCACGCCTGAGGAGAGGCCCTGACGATGCATGCTGGCAGAAGGCTGACTATGGGAATCCCCGGTGCTGGAGGGAGAACAGCGCTTCAGGGCAGTAAAAATGACCAGACCATGTGGACGGGGAGAGCAGGCAGAAGAGAGGGAGAAATGCAAAACTCGGGAGGGGATGGAGAAAGGAGAAAGCGATGCCCAAGACCAGAGTGGAAGTGAACCTATCTAGTCCACTGTAAGCAAGGTAAGGAAGTCAATTTGTAATCTGTTTCCACTTTCCACCCCCCTCCTCCCCCGCGCAGCCGTCATTTCAGTTCACTCAAAATACTACTACTACTACTACTACTACTACTACTATTTAGCATTTCTATAGCGCTACAAGGCATACGCAGCGCTGCACAAACATAGAAGAAAGACAGTCCCTGCTCAAAGAGCTTACAATCTAATAGACAAAAAATAAATAAAGTAAGCAAATCAAATCAATTAATGTGAACGGGAAGGAAGAGAGGAGGGTAGGTGGAGGCGAATGATTACAAGTGGTTACGAGTCAAAAGCAATGTTAAAGAGGTGGGCTTTTAGTCTAGATTTAAAGGTGGCCAAGGATGGGGCAAGACGTAGGGGCTCAGGAAGTTTATTCCAGGCGTAGGGTGCAGCGAGACAGAAGGCGCGAAGTCTGGAGTTGGCAGTAATGGAGAAGGGAACAGATAAGAAGGATTTAACCATGGAGCGGAGTGCACGGGAAGGGGTGTAGGGATGGACGAGTGTGGAGAGATACTGGGGAGCAGCAGAGTGAGTACATTTATAGGTTAGTAGAAGAAGTTTGAACAGGATGCGAAAACGGATAGGGAGCCAGTGAAGGGTCTTGAGGAGAGGGGTAGTATGAGTAAAGCGACCCTGGCGGAAGATGAGATGGGCAGCAGAGTTTTGAACCGACTGGAGAGGGGAGAGGTGACTAAGTGGGAGGCCAGCAAGAAGCAGATTGCAGGCCCATCCAAAACTGTCTATCTGGCTATGCCACTGCTATGAGGAGTAATTAAACAGCCATACAACCTTTTGTGGCAGATGATGCCATCTCAGTAAGGCCTTCTGCAACAAGGTAGCTGAAAAGATTCTTATAATGTAGGCTGTAGCCACTTTTCAGATGGCAAGCAGCATATATGGCATCCAGAGTGATAGGTTTACAATGACTATTCTATTCTATTTTAGACACTTCTATACCATCTTTAACAAAGTCTTCAAGGCGGTTTACAAGCAAGATAATATCCTAACCAGACATGACTAATAATATTTCAATAAACTTCTAATGTACAGTTAGATAAATAAACAAATAAGATTTTAAGGCTTTTTCCCTTGCCCCGGCCCTCTGGACTTCGCTTTCTCAAAACCTCAGGCTAGAGACTTCATATAAATCTTTCCGCACCCTTCTGAAGACACATTTTTCTCAAACTGGCCGTCAGATTATAAGTACATAAGTAATGCCACACTGGGAAAAGACCAAGGGTCCATCGAGCCCAGCATCCTGTCCACAACAGCAGCCAACCCAGGCCAAGGGCACCTGGCAAGCTTCCCAAACGTACAAACATTCTATACATGTTATTCTTGGAATTGTGGATTTTTCCCAAGTCCATTTAGTTGTGGTTTATGAACTTGTCCTTTAGGAAACCGTCCTACCCCTTTTTAAACTCTGCTACTCTAACCCCCTTCACCACATTCTCCGGCAACGAATTCCAGAGTTTAATTATGCGTTGGGTGAAGAAAGATTTTCTCCGATTTGTTTTAAATTTACTACACTGTAGTTTCATCGCATGCCCCCTAGTCCTAGTATTTTTGGAAAGCGTGAACAGACGCTTCACATCCACCTGTTCCACTCAACTCGTTATTTTATATACAACTATCATGTCTCCCCTCAGCCGTCTCTTCTCCAAGCTGAAAAGCCCTAGCCTCCTTAGTCTTTCTTCATAGGGAGCTTTGATCTGGTTTCAGGGTACCCTTCAATTTACTGACTGATTTTTGCAATGGGGAAAAAACATGTAGGAAATAATTGATGATTTTACAATAATGTTAATGTAACTGTGAGCTTTACTGTCTATTATGGCATTCCTCGTACCTTAGGTTTGTGGTTATTTTAAAATGTTTTGATCTTATTGTAAACCGTTTTGGTTTGATTACAAGAGCAACAGTATATCAAGTGTAGTAAACCTTTTCTAAGGGATTCCACATGCCTGTCCCATGCTTTCTTAAATTCTGACACAGTCTTTGTCTCCATGACAGTAGTCGAGTAAAGGAACCAAAATTGCTTGTGCAATAGTTCTAAAACCAGATGGACTCAGAGAAGATTTTATAGCACGTAATTTATGTAAATGGAAGAAAAACTTTCTTACTAATACATTAATCTGAGGCTTATAAGTAAGGCTAGAATCTATTATTATTCCCAATACTCCAGAGTTTGTTTCAATCTTTAAAGATGTTCCAGAAGAAAGGGTAATTGTTTCTGAAGGAACTTTCTGATAGTCACCAAACTATACTATACTATACTAAAGTTTTCCTCAGAAATATTTCCTCAATTATTACTTTAAAAGGAGTGAAGCCTGTGAAAACTGGGATTACTTTAATCAGTGGGATTTGAATTAGAGACTTAAGTATATGTATTGTTAAATAACTTCTGGTTTTTAAAAGAGAAAGAATGTAATCAGAAGAATTATTTCTAACTAATATTGGACAATAAGTATGTTTTCAATGAAATGATTTGACTATACACCGTATTGGCCTTGAAGAAGCCAACCAGATGACCGATGTGGAATAATGAATTGGACGAGTAATATCTGGGGATAATCAGATTAATACCACTTTTTTTTTCTTACTGTTTAATTGATCTCCTTGTCTTGTTTCACTCTCCCTATTTAGTGGTCTAAGGAAGAGAATAGAATTACCTGACTGAAATAATTCCTATATATTACTTTCTCTGTATTTCTGGCAAGTTGTTTTATCGCTAGTAAAAATTTAAATGGTTATAAATAAAATTTAAAAAAAAAAAAAAAAAGAAACCCTACATTCTTTCCCCTAGGTCTTGGATCATCTGATAGCTGGGATCGAAGATGTGTGTGGTCACTGGGGTCACAACTTTTGGAGAGACAAGTAAGAATAGTTGTAAATTCTATCAAACATCTGTGTTCAAAGCAGTTAGGAGTTGTAAACATGAAACAACGTCTACGTTATAGAAATGTGCCTGGCCAAAAAAAAAAACAGCTAATATTCAGATTTTCTTACTTTTCCCTCCAGTTGTCAGGAGGTTTTTTTTTTTGGGCTCATTTCACACATTTGTTTGGAATGCATAAATTGTATACATGTTAGAACTTCCTACCTTATGTAAATCAATGTGCTAATTAATATACATACAAGTGAGTTTTCCCATAGTAAAATTAAGATGCCTATGTAGACTAAATGCAAATACCTATCCCTTCACTGGAGTCATGCCCACATACTCTGGGGCAGTGGCACAGGCCAATGGCAGGATTCAAATCTGGAGGTGACCTCCCATAGCAGTCTTGCAAGACTGCCACAGGAGGTGGTGGCAGCCATTTTGAGACTGGAACTGGCATAGATAGAAACTGCTACTGCCTATGGCAGTTTCAATCTCAAAATGGCTGTCATGACCTCCCACAGCAGTCTCGCAAGCTGCCATGGGAAGCTGAGGCAGCCATTTTGATTGTGAAACCAGCATGGGCAGGAGTGAATGGGGGTTGTTCTGCCCCCCAAAAGGCTCCTATACCACCAGGGCTTTTAAGGTAGGGGAACTTGTGGTTGTGGGAAGGGGGTGAACTAAGGGTCATGCTGTGATTACAGGGGTGGGCAGGGGATCATGCTGTGATCATGAGAGGCACAGGGCATGGGCAGGCACCTTTTCTCCTACAACAATAGCACTGAATAGAGCACTATTTGATTCAAGATTTAAAAAAAAACAGACAAGAATGAAGATTGTGTGACATATGTTTGCCATATGAGGCTTGCAATTGTGAAAAGTATAGTTTTATTTTAAACTGTAGTTTATATTAAGGATGTGTAATCTTATAAAAACAAGTACCCAACCAATGTGTCAGCTACACTCACTTCTGCCCCAATTAACAGCTAATTATACTATATCTAAAAGTGGACAAAATATAGGTTTGTTTTCTAGTATTAAATTATTTGTTACATTTATTTATCCTACTTTCAATCAATGTCTTTACACAACTTTTTTTTTGTAAAAGATAAAAAAAAGAGCTCAAATGTCCTACAAAGATATCCTCATTGCGCTCAACATTCCCCTTGAAAAAATAAAAACAAAAACACCTGAAACTTTTTTTTGTTAAAGACAGTTCATTGATCACAACAATCCACAAGGAATGCTGTCTATTCCACAATCATTCAATAATAGATAGTCCAAAAAACTACTCCATTAGAGCTCACAGAATCACTGAAGTCCCAGATGTTTTCTTCTGTTTATATGTTTTAGGCCTCAACCAGATGGTGGTTTTGCCCATGGATCCGGGCATCATCAGAACCACTTCTTAAAAATTAAGAAACATAACTTTTAGTCATCAATAAGAGATTAAAAATATTATATATTCATAGACCATATTCAATACATTCACACTGTATTTCAAAACAATTTATTGTAAATATATATTGGAAAAATCATAGACAAGCAGAAGAGCCCACTGTTGTTACCAAAGAATGTTAGCACAGGCATACTAACACGTATCTTGTGCATGCATACTACTGATGCTGAATGGCAACAAGATTAAAAGAGTCAAGTCAAGTGCAAAAGAGTAGGGGTGGACCAAAAAATCTCATGAGCTGATGAATAGTTGAAGTAACTTTATTCAGCACCAAGTGTGTATAGACCCGACATGGGGCTGTGTTTTGCCGGATCTACCGTCTGCTTCAGGGGTCAGACACTTGTGATAAGAATCACAGAATGTAATTGTGGAATTAAAGAAGAATATCTGGTAACAGTATCAGCGCAACGGACGCTATGGAGCCCACCAAAAAAACATTGCACTGATACTGCAGCGATATTGTTACCAGATATTCTTCTTTACTTTTTTTTGTTACATTTGTACCCCACGCTTTCCCACTCATGGCAGGCTCAATGGGGCTTACATGGGGCAATGGAGGATTAAGTGACTTGCCCTGACTTGCCCACAGTCACAAGAAGCTGCCCGTGCCGGGAATCAAACTCAGTTCCTCAGGACCAAAGTCCACCACCCTAACCACTAGGCCACTCCTCCACTCCTTCCACACCTACATTCTGTGGTTTTTATCACAAGTGTCTGACCCCTGAAGCAGACGGTAGATCCGCTGAAACACAGCCCCGTGTCGGGTCTATACACACTTGGTGCTGAATAAAGTTACTTCAACTATCCATCGGCTGATGAGATTTTTTGGTCCACCCCTACTCTTTTGCACTTGATTTGACTACACGTGGGAGTTTTCTGACCCTGACCTGTTGGTTGCTGTTTTGAAGTACTCTCAACAAGATTAAAGGACCATTAAGAAATGCATATATGCATACTTAAAAAAACATCAAATTAAAAAAACAAACAAACATGCCAACTAGTTTCTGAGTTCAGATCGCTTAGAGTCAAGGTGTGCTGTGTCTTTTAAAATGGCATGGAAAACAGCAATATTTTTAAATGTCTATTGTGCCATTTGCCATGCAAAATAGCAAAAAATCTAAATAAAAATATTGATGTTTTCCATAAATAAATATATATTCATATTAGGGATGTGCAAGGCAAAAAGGTTTAGTTCAATTGCAAGTTTAGTTCATTTTTGAATTCTGAATTATTCAGTTCATTCCAGTCTTTACTACAGTATTATTGTAAGCCACTTTGAGCCTGCAACCAGTGGGAAAATGTGGGATACAAATGTGATAAATAAATAAAATAGTCTAAACGGTAAGCAATTTTGCACTAACAGAGGAATTTTCATAGATTTCAAATCAAACTTCTATAAAACTTGCCACAGAGGCAACAGCACTCCAAAGCATCAAAAGTGGCATGAAGAGACTGCAGCACCAAAGAGGGGTGAGGACATGAAGATTTAAAACCACTGTGAGAGAGGCTAGAAGTATGTTGCCTGACTGGAAGTCAATTGCTTGGGATTTATTATGGCAATCAGTAGATCCAGTAAAATGGTTGGCCTACTTTAGAGGTTTGCAAAGAATTGCGTAATTTCTTATTTTTATCTTTGTTTTTATTATTTTTTAAACATAATACAAAGTAATAAATGTAACACACCACTTTTATATAATCTGATAAACACTATTGGGCAAAGATTCAGCTGGTGGCAGTCAGTAATTTTTTAAATGCTGACCATCGCTAGCTAAATTAGGTCTGGATATTCACTGCTGAGCCATGCCCAGGCACTGGCACTGAATACATGGTGCTAATTTATGTAGGGCTGGCCGCCAGTGCTTATGTGTGTCCTGGTGGATATTAAGCCAGTTCCCATAAGAGACAGTTATACGAGTTCCTACTGAATATCGACTGGGACACAGATAACTGTTTAAAGAAATCAGCATTTCTTATCCCTCTTTACCTAGAATATACCCCTATGTAATCCCACTCCCCCAAAACAGCTGCTCTCTTTCCAATTCCCCTTCCCCTGGCAAGGAAGGAAACCCCCTCCCACCTCCCTCCCAGCTCCCCGAAACACCCTCCTCTCCCCCAGGCCTACCTGGGATCTCTGGTGGTCCAGTGGGGACAGGAGCAAAGACCACTTATTCTTGCCCCTAGTGCCTGCCACAACAAAATGGCTGCTGTGACTTCTCGCAGCAGTCTTGCATGTGCCGGAGCTGAAACTATCACCGGCACCCATGTTGGGCCGGCATTAGATCCAAGTTAGCATGCAGTAAGCCAGCGTTGGGCTTACCACTACTTTGTAAAGTGGCCTCTAGATTTATGTAGGGTCTGGTGACCTCCCAATTGACATCATATTTGGATAGATCCAATATTTTTCACTTTTCACAATAGGGATTTCAAAAATATCGTAGTATGGCATCAATAATTGGAGCTATTTGGGCAGAGAGAAAATCTCTAATAGGGAAAGGTCTGAAAGCTGTATTATTACCTTTTGTTCTATCATGTGACTTCGATCTGGTGGACCATTGTCTTATACTGTCAGTATTAAGCTCCATTGGCATAGAGAGTAATGTTTTGTGATGGTCAGAGGGTTTCTTGCATGAAAGATCATATACAATAAGATTTCAGATGTCTCTTTCGTCGTCTTGGAAGCCGTCATGTGGAGTCCCGCAGAGGTCTCCTTTGTCTTCCACTATGTTTAATATATTGACCTGTTCCTTGGAGTATATGCTCTCATCAACTGGTTATAAGGTCTTTACTTATGCAGATCACATAACACGCCTACTGATATCTTGTATTGTATGGCAAACTGTATACGACAGCTTTAGAGATGGATAGCAGATCATTTCTTTTTTTTTTTTTTAATAATCATGTTTATTAAAGATCAATAACCTGTACATATACCAATATAGAAAATTGTAACATATCATCATAGCAAATTGCCGTTCTCTTCATGTACAGAGGTCATCAACTTAAGTCAACAAATTTTTAACATAATTCTCCCTTACTAACACCCCTTCCCTCCCTCCCTCCTCTGTAATTCCCCCCTCCCCACCCCCCATCCTTTATTATCATGCATAAAACAAGACACCACTAAAAATTCAACAATTTGCTCCTGGCAGCCGGGGTCAGGGTATTTAAGAGTGGGCTCCAGGTATTCTGGAAGGTCCGTCCAGTTTTGGATTTAAAGTCTATCACTCCCATTCTTTCAGTTCGCATGAGCGTTATCATACGAATCCGCCACTGAGCGTAAGATGGATAGTGATGTGACATCCACTCCGATAAAATCACTTGCTTAGTTACTATGATTGTCTTTTGTACAAATGCTGTAAATCCAGATGGTATGGGGTGGACAAATATTGGATGGCCTAACAACAATCCCGAATTATATTTCCACCTGGTCTGCCAAATGTCAGAGACGTATTGTATTATCTGTTTCCAGTATCGTACTAATCCTCTACATTTCCAAAGCATGTGTCCCAGGGTGGCCCCAGGTTCTCTACACTTGGGGCATTCTCCCCATGACGAAAGTCCTATGTGAAAGGCTCTTCTCGGTGAGATATATAGCCGAAGCGCCACTTTGTACTGCATCTCCCAATGTGAAATCATAACGGATTGTTTCCTCAAAGTTAATACGTGTGCTGTAAACTGAGGCAATGTAAGATCTATCGATATGTCTTGCTTCCATTGGGACAGTAATTTAACATAGTCCAACTCCTGAGCAGTATCTCTGATGTGTCTGTGGTGAATTTTAATCGGCACCCGTTGTTGTACCGTTAAAGAATACGCCAAGGCCAATTCTTCTTGGACATCTTCAGCCAAATCTTCCCAAGATAAGGATTGTATATAATGCCTGAGCTGACAGTAATGGAATTCATCTGAGGGGGATAGTCCATACTCTCCTTGGAGCTCCCGGAAAGGCTTTATCCGTCCCTCGAGAGTGACTGCTTGTAGTAAGTACACCATTCCTTTTCGCTTCCAACGTTGGAATGCTGGGTATAAAGTCCCGGGAGGGAAAGCTGGATTCCCACAGATTGATAGGAACGGAGTAGTTTTTGCAGAAAAGTTATGCAATTTACAAATCCATTTCCATACAGCTTTCGCCGAGCCCATTATTCCTGTTCTTTTTAATATGTATGGTATAGGGGGCCCAGCTGCGTGTAGGTAGCTGCTAAAATGTATTTCCGGGTACAAGCACAATTCTATTGATGTATCAGTGTAATCCTGAGTTCCCCGGAACCAATCATTGATATGGCGCATTCCACTAGCCACTGTCATGTGTTTTATATTTAACAAGCCCAAGCCGCCATACTCCACTGGGACACATAATGTAGAATAAGGAAGACGAGGCCTTTTTTTCTTCCACAAGAAATTTTGCACCATTTTAATCAGTTTCCGCTCATCCTTCCTCTTTAAATACAATGGAAGAGATTGAAAGGTGTATAACCACCTGGGGGCTATGACCATATTGTATAGGGCAATTCTACCCAGGAGAGAAAGTGGGAGGGGCCCCCAGGACTCCAGTTGTTTGTTACTGTCTTGCAGCAACCGCTGCACATTATGTTCATAAAGCTTTGACAGGTCCATAGTAATATGTACTCCCAAGTATTTTAAGAAAGTTTGTGTCCATTGGAAAGGAAAGTTTCCTGACCATGTTGTCCGCACCTCCGGGGTCACCGGAAGAGCCATGGATTTGTGCAAATTTAATCTAAAGCCAGAGTACTTCCCATATCGCACAATTATCTTTAGCAGAATCTTTAGAGTTTTAGAGGGCTCTCTCAAAATTACTAATAAATCGTCTGCATAAGCTAAGATTCTAACATCCTGTCCTGCCAGACTAACCCCCTGGAGATCTGGAGCCGAGGAGACCTTTCGCAACAGGGGTTCCAGAGACAACAAAAATAATAGGGGAGACAAGGGGCATCCCTGCCTTGTACCACGATGTATCTGAAACTCCGGTTCTCTGGCACCATTTATTAGCACAGCTGCCCTGGGTTGATCATATAGTGTTTGGGCCGCCCAACTAAACCACCTCTCTATGCCCATGGCCGCCAAAGTCTGAAACATAAACACCCACCCAACCTGATCAAAAGCCTTTTCAGCATCCAAGCTCAGTATCAGGGTGGGTGCCCCAGTCTGTTGGCTAGCAGCCATGGCCATCAAGGTCTTTCTAATATTGTGGCCCGATTGGCGACCTTTCACAAACCCAACCTGCTCTGAACCTATTAGTGATGGGAGGCATTCCGCTAACCATTCAGCCATTATCTTTGCCAGGATCTTCGTGTCAACATTTAGTAATGATATCGGCTGATAAGATTCTACCTTATCTAAAGGTTTTCCGGGCTTTGGAATTAAGGTTGTGAGTGCTGAATTGGCATAACTCGGGAATTCCCTCTTTTCTACCACCTCCCGGTAATATTCCAGCAAAGAGGCCAGGGCCTCCCCTGTCAATAATTTATAGTATTCCCCAGAAAATCCATCTGGTCCAGGAGCAGACCACAACTTCAACGTTTTAATCACTTGCTGTAACTCTGTCATTGTTAAGGGTTTGTTCAAATTCTCTAACTGTGCCTCTGTTACCCTCGGTA
Source organism: Microcaecilia unicolor (assembly GCF_901765095.1). Lineage (NCBI taxonomy): Eukaryota > Metazoa > Chordata > Amphibia > Gymnophiona > Siphonopidae > Microcaecilia > Microcaecilia unicolor. Next base: position 256,101,655 of record NC_044034.1, read on the forward strand.
GCCCCACCTGGGATAGATATTCTCGTATTTCCGATTCGGGGGGAGGTGAGTTCTTTTGATATAGTGTTGAAAAATATTTTGTGAATGCCTGCCCAATCTTTTGACTATCAGTTAGTAAATTCCCGTTAACATCTGTCAGTGTGGTAACCGTCCTTGGGGCTCCCGTAATTTTAATCAGGCGCCCCAACATTCTACCTGCCCGGTTACCATGCCTCTGTAGTTTATATTTATAAAAGAGAGCTGATTTCATTTCTTTTTCATGTAGGAGACTATGCAACGCCACCTGAGCAACTTTTAGGTTTTCTAGAGTTACTGCCGTCGGGTGGTGTAGATGAATTCTTTTTGCTTTTTGCAATTGGCGTTCTAAACTCAGGATGGCTGCTGTTCTCTTTTTATTTTTAACGCTACAATAAGCTATAATAGCCCCCCTTATAACTGCTTTAGAGGCGGTCCAAAACAGTTCAGGCTGGTAAGTAGCATGCCAGTTATTGTATGTCATGTATTGTTCCCAGCTTTTCCGTACGTGTACCCGCAGGTGCGGATCTTGGTATAGGTGTGCTGGGAATCTCCACCCCCTGCTTCCCCTAGCCTCCGTGTTAATATTAAGATCCATCCACACCAACGCGTGGTCCGCCACTTCCTCTGGGCCTATAGATGTTTTTTCTACAAGGTGAAATAAAGAGCGGGTCAGCAAAATATAGTCTATCCGAGCAAATGTACCATGGGCTCTCGACCTGTGCGTGTAATCTTTCTCTCCTGGGTGATGTATTCTCCAAGGGTCTACCAGGTCAAGGGTCTTGTTAAATGACTGAAACTCTCTAGCCCGTGTTCCCCTATATTGTGACTCTTTTATGTTTGAGCAATCTTGCCGGGGGTCAATCACCGCATTAAAATCTCCCACTACAATCATATTTCCGTTTCTATTTTGCAAGCATTTCCCTGCTAGTTTTGGGAGGAAAGATGCATCATGGTCATTAGGTCCATAAAGAACCAAAAGTAGCAGTTCCCTGCCCGGCAGCCATATATTTAACAATATGTAATCTCCTTTGGCTCCTTTATCTAGCACAGTTGCTTTATATGGGAGTCCTTTCCTGAACAACACCGCCACCCCTCCTTTGCGGCTCTGGGATGATGCCGCAAATACCCCACCAACCCAATACTTTTGCAGTTTAGAATGTTCTAGGTCAGTAAGGCGTGTTTCTTGTAGGCAAGCAATATCGGCTTTATGCCTCTTTAATGCTGAGAGAATCTTAGATCTCTTAATTGGGGAACCAATACCCCCAACATTCCAAGATATTATTCTAGTGGACATCTCTCAGGGCTTCTGTTTTCAGTGACCAAAGTCTCCTCATTCTCAGTTTACTATGAGTGCCCCCCAGCTCCAAGATCTCGCTCCCAGAACTTACCACTAGTAATCCCTTTAGTTCAAACAAATCCCCCAATCTGCCCGGCCTAAGTATGTTCCTACCCCACTGGTGTCCTGCTATTCTTTTCATGTTTTTAACCCCTGTATCCCAACCTCCCTTAGTCCCTTTCTTCACATCCAGCCCTATAGCCATGCTCCTAAGTCCAAGCCTGGAGCTGGCAAGAGATCACCTGAAGTGCTACGAGCCCTCAACTCCAATAAAACAATAACTTTTAACATTATCTGCTCACCACTACAATTATAGATTTATAGTCTTATGGTCAGTAAGGTTACCATGAACTCTAGTCTCCTGCCAAGGCGTCCTGATCACGGAGACCAACTTTTGCTTCGTCTGGCGTGTTGAATGACCGCCATTGTCCTTGGACTTGTACTTTCAAAGTTGCTGGGTATTGGAGAACAAAGCGGATTTGTTTTTGAGCTAACGTGGAACACAGAGAATGAAATTTACGTCTCCGCTCCTGAACTCCAATTGAATAGTCCTGGAACATCAGGATTTGTCGTCCTTCATGCTTTAACTCTCCCTTGCGGATCTTAAATCCTTGCAGTACTTCCATTTTGTGCCGATAGTTTAACAGCTTTGCTATAATCACTCGTGGTCTTCCCTGGGGTTCCCTGCTGCGGCCCACCCTATGCGCTCTTTCAATGATCAGGGGCCCAAAGGAGTCTGATAACGCCAGTTCTTTAGATAGCCAACCGGTAAGCCACTCCACCAAATTTTTATCTGGTATGTTTTCCGATAGACCCACAATCCGCACGTTGTTCCTGCGGGAACGGTTTTCAAGATCTTCTAATTTGTCCGCATGTTCTTGAAGTTGTTGTTTGATATCACGTAAATCTACGCCATAGCCGCGGGAATCATCTTCCAGGGCAGATGCCCTGGTCTCAAGGTCTTCCATTCGGGTCTCTAAGCCTTCCACTTTTGTGTGAAAAACGTCCAGCTTTTGATCTAGTGCGTCCCATTTGGGTTGCCAAGCCTTTGCCACCGCCATAGTTAGCTGTTCGAGTTGCGATGCCGAAAAGGTCTGGCCTACTGAAAGCGGGTCCTCCGCCATCTTGGTTTCCAGAGTGGGCGCTTTAATCTTGTCTTTTTCTTTTTTCCCCGTTCGCAGCGCCATTCCAGGGGGAGATTGTTTAAGATATTTGTCCATACAGATCTACTTTGCCCGATTTCGGTCTCCGGATTTATGCTTTGCAGTAGTTTATATAGATTTACTGTAGGAGCGAGGGCTCTCGAGCTGCAGCAGAACACGTCTGTTCAGCTCATCGCGTCACGTGATCTCCAGCAGATCATTTCTTAAAATTAAATAAAGATAAGCCCAAAATTGTATTGATTGGCCAAGTTGATCAAAGTTGGAATGATACTCTTCTTCAAAGAAACGGCTTAAATTTTAAATTTGAATCTCATTTAAAAATCCTATGAGTACTGTTTAATAGTCAACTTACACCAGAGCTGCAGATTTCTTCTTTACCATAATTTAAAAAAGCTTTTCTATTAATGAGAAAATTGTGCAGAATTAGAAGTTTGTTGGATTCTCAAAGCTTTCAACTAGTGATCCAGAGTTTACTGGTCTCACAATTGGATTATTGCAATTTGTTTTATGTTGGTAGTACTAAGCTGCTGATGAAAAGATTGCAGACGGTACAAAATACTGCAGCTAGGTTGATTTTCACTGGCCACCATTTTGATAGCATCATGCCACTATTGAAATCTTATAAACTAAAAATATATCAGTAGGAAACTGGTTCAATCTAATAAATCATGAAACCATATAAATACAGAACCCAGTTACTAAATATGAGGTTACTCTTTTCAAATAAAGGAGGAAAAAACGCCTCAAGAAAAAGCTTTTCCCACGGTTGTGAGTGGGATAAAAGCTATCATTTCATCATCATGGGCGATACAAAAAAACCTCCTCTACTTAATTATTTAAATTGTATCTTTTTAAATTAATTATATTCTTACTATCCACTTTGCCAGAGATAAAGCAAAGATTGTCCACTCTGCCATCAAAAATTGAATAAATTCTTTTACTTAGCTTAGGCAGATCTTAAGTTTTCTCCTTCTGAGACCGAAATAGAAATAGAACTGTGGTCAACAGGTCCCGTTTCACATTATGCTGCTTCAGGACCACAGCTGTTCGTTTACTTCTCAAAAGTCTCGTATTCTAAACAAAGGAGAAAAAACAATAAACAAAAAAGGTTTTATCTTAACTTAATCATCTATTAAATTGTAACCTTCCTTACAGTCCGTTCAATACGCCGACGGTCGCATGGCAGTTCAGAATAAACATGGCGGCCTTTAAATAAAGGACGTGACGTCACACGCTGCCAGTGTTATCCAATCATCTTCCTTTAGTCCTAGAGAACACTGACAAATCACAATTCTTCTGACATATATATATGTTTTAGACGAAATATGTTCAAAAAGAAATTTGTTCAAAAGAAATGTATCCACTCAATCTTCCCATTTAATCCTAGAGGAGACATTGACTTTAATCGAAAAATCCATTTTTGTTCTTTTCTTAACAGCCATAAACGAGCCTCTTCTTTTTTGAGACTGCTGTCAACCTGTTGTAAAACAAAACAGCTGAGGGAATTGAAATCATGCAAAAATTCCGTGCAGTGTATAGCTAATGGAGACTATTGAAATCTTTACATTGTCTTTCAATCATGGCACAAATAGAATTTATGATCTGTACCTTGGCATATAAGTAAAACAAGTGGAAGAGTAGCCTACTGGTTAGTGTGCAGGCTTTGATCCTGGGGAACTGGGGTCAATTCCCACTGTAGCTTCTTGTGACTCTGGGCAAGTCACTTAACCCTCCATTGCCCCTGGTACAAATAAATACCTGCATATACTATGTAAACCAGGGGCATAGCCACGGGTGGGCCTGGATGGGCCTGGGTCCACCCACTTTGGGCTCAGGCCCGCCCAGCAACGATGCACTTTAAAGAAGCCCAAACCGTGACTTTTCCCTTGCTGCTCAGCTGCTGCTCACTTCAGTTTTCCCTCCTCCCAGCCACCCGACAGAACACAGGCATTTGTTACCTCCCTGCTCCCTCCACTGTCATCATCCCCGTCCGGACCGCCAGTTGTGTTAGCTCCGCTGCTTCAGCAGAGCCGCGCAGTGCCAGGGCCTCCGCACGCTAGGAATGCTTCCTCTGCATTGGCCCCGCCTCCTCTTCAGAGAGTAAGTATCAGAATGTGAAGCCGGCCGGAACAGGAAGCAGTCATGTAGCGGCTCCGCTGCAGATGTGCAAATGCAGAGCTAGACTGCGGCGCTGCCCGATGGAGGTGGGAGGGGAAAGAAGGCCTGCAGCACCCCGGCGGGTGACTGGAAGGTGGGAGAGAGCAAACTGCAGCGGGTGGCTGGTGGAGGAGGGGGGGGGAGAGAGAGAGGGGAAATGTGCAAGTGGCTGGCGGGGGGGGGGGGGATGTACAGCATGTCAGCGGGTGGCTGGGGGGAGGGGGAAGGGAGAGAGAAAAACCTACAGCATGCTAGCAGGTGGCTTGAGGGGTCAAGGAGAGAGGGAGAGACAGGAGCACTGTTGGGATGAGGGAGTGAGACAAGGTACTGCTAGGTGGGGTGGAGGAATAATTGTTGGATGTGGGGGGAGAGATGGAGAGATGCTGCAAGGGGAAAGAGAGGGAGAATTGTTGGATATGGGATGGGATGGGGAGAGGGAGGGAAAGGCTGCATAGGAGTGGCAAAGGACCAGAGAGAAAAAAAGTGTTGGACATGGAAGTGGAAGAAAAGGAGGGAAAGCTGAGAGGGGAAATGTTGAACATGGCATTGAGGTGAGGGGAAGGAAGGATGGAGAGATGCTGTTTGGGGGGGGGGGGGGGATAGTGAGATGTTAGACCAGGGGCTCAAGGCAGGGAGTGGGAGAAAAGTTGGACATGAAGGTGGAGGAGAGGAAAGGAGAGATGCACAAGCGGGGGAGGGGAGAGAGGTACGATGGCTCCAGGGAGAGAAGATGGACAATGGATGGTAGGGAAGAGAGAGGGGAAAAATGCTGAACAATGGGGGAGGAGAGAGATGGGACAGGAAGATGCTCGTGGTGAGAGGTAAAATGGATAGGGAGATATCAGGCTACGAGGGTGAGGATGGGAGAAAGAGGGAACAGATGCTGGGCTGGAAGGGTGGAGGGAGACACTGGGAATGGTGGAAAGTATGGGGGAGAGGCCCAGGGAGTGGAGATGGCAAGGAAATAAATGAGAGAACAGTGATTACAGGGGTAGAAATATGGTAATGGTACGTAAATTGAAGATGGAAGGAAATGATAGGCTGGGAAGGAGAGAGATGGGGAATGGGAGAGCTAGTGGGTGAAAGGAAATGGAAATTGATATCTGAAAAGTAAAAAGAAGGAAAAGATTTAGAAAGAGGATGAAATTTCAGTGTACAGAGGCAAAAAAGAAAGAAAGAAAGGAAAGAGCTAAAATGGAAAGATCAATATTTCAGAGGCAGGTGTGGTGAGGAAATGAAATGACAGGAGAAAAAAGACAAATGGACAGCCGCTTGAAGAATTAGCAGAAGTCAGACAAGAAAGCGGGAAAGAGAAATTGGAACCAACATGATGGAAAAATAAAATGTCCAGACAACAAAGGTAGAAAAATCATTTTATTTTGAATGTTTTAAATGGAATATGTTAGCTTTGGGAAATGTGCATGGTGGATGTCTTTTTATTGTGTTAAGTAGAAAAGGAAATGCGCTTTTGTTTTTTTTCTGCAGTGTTGCAGTGCATGCTGAGGTTCCCAATACAATTGTGTCTACATATTTTTATTTCTAATTTGTGACCCTTGTTCTGTAATTTGTGAGTGTCTGTCAGTGTGACTGTAACGGCAGATGAAGAAATTGGAGAGGAGAGGGAATTGGGGGAGGGGCTTCTTTATTTTCTGCCCTGGTCACCAGCATGGTTAACAGCAGCCCTGACTCTTGCTGTAGCTAGTGGGGATCCCCAAGCCCTACCAGCTGGGGATCTCTTCCTAAGCTGGCCAGAGCTGCCTTCCACCGAGCTTGGCAGATGGGGGCAGCATCCTGGAGCCACTAAGTGTGTATGGGGTGCTGGCATCAGTGGCTCAAGGACTTGCTGCTGCCCGCTGGGCTTGGCGGAGAGGAGTTCTGACCATCTCTAGTGGAGGTCCCAAGCTGACAGAGATTGGGGATCATCAGCTAAAGTATTTATATTTTGAGTTGGGAAGTGTTGGGGGAGAGAGAGAATTTTGTGCCCACCCACTTTGTGCTCAGGCCCACCCAAAATTGGTTGTCTGGCTAAGCCACTGATGTAAACAGATTTGAATGTAGTTGCAAAAACCACAGAAAGGTGATATTTCAAGTCCCATTCCCAATATAAAATATCAGTTGTCCTCTTCAGAGCACTAATACACTTTTCAACATCCACTTAAACTGAATTGTCTCCTTGGTGTGATTTCTGGCCTCTTGTGTTTTTGTACCATTTTAAAACAATACCTTAAAAATCTCAATAATTTACTTTGTTTCTAATTTATAGGCATAGAACTAACTGTCTAGCTAAACTTTCATTTCCCACAGTCACTGGACAATAAAGTATCAGTAGATAGAATCTTCTTACCTTGGGCAGATCCATCTGACACTGCCCTAGTTTCCCATCTCCAGAATCATTTCACCAATTATTACCATATTAACTAGTCTTGTGTTTTGTATGCTTCACACTAACAGGTTTAAAAAATTTGACAACAAATATTTACGGAAACTTCTAATTCGGGAGCACCAGCCTAAATCAAGCATTGTTTCCCTGTACAAGAAGCTGGAAATGAAACAAGCCATTGAAATGGCAGAAACAGGAATGAGTAGAGACCCTTCTGCAGCCTCCCTCCTGTAAGTAACTACTATGTTATGAATACATCTTTATAGTGAGGGTTTCCTATTGTGTAAGAAATGAGTTCTCTTGTCTAGATTGTAAAAAAGGAGGGGTCAATATTCAGAATGGTTAAATGAGCAGTAGAGGCTCCTGCCCACTTAAACCACACAAAGCAGGATATCCCTGGATTTTCAGCAGTATGCACAGCTGCTGAAAATTTGGTGTGACTGCCACAGCACTGTCCAGTTATTGCTGGCGGGGGGAGGGGGGGAGGGAAAGTCCAGAGGCGGAGCCAGAAAATATACATGGACCAGTTATATTCAGTTCTGGTGTCTGCATACCTAACTGGACAGATAGGATTGCATAAAAAAACAGTCCTGTCTTTGCCTGAACCGCTGTTATGCAGGTGCTGGAATCAAGGAGGCTTTATGACAGGAGATGGCATGAGCCTATCTGGCCCATTCTGTGGGCTGAAGTCAATAGGCGGATCTTGCCACCATATTGTGTGACCCCCAAACATTCACAGATGCTATAGAAAACAATAGTAAACTTGTGAGGTTTATGACTGCCTATGTTTGTGTGTGTTTTTTCTCCACTTTTTCGCTTGGCATTGATCTTCAGTGGAGAGGTTACCTTCTGTTGGAGTTGACTTTGTGTGTGTTTTTGACAGCTTTGTTATTTATTTGAAAGCTTTCATACGTAACCTGAGGAGTTTTTTTTAAGCTATGGGGAATCCTGGGGCATGAACCACAACCTGAGGATTTTTTAAGCTCTGGGGAATCCAGGGGCATGAACCACGGTCCTGCTGTGGTAATAGGTGCTCTGGAGCAGCAGTCTTGTTTTTGGAGCCGTTTTGTAGGGGGCAGTTTTAAGAAAGACCCTAGGTCTACCAGGGCCAAGTTGTGGGGTTTTCAAAACTCAGATTTGAGACGTTTTCCCCTACAGTGCATACAAATCACAAGGGGGTCTTGTTGGGGACAGGATTTGGGTGGTCCCAATAATTGGATGTTTTTCAGCCATAATGGAAAACATCCAGGGCTAAAAGTTAAACATTTTTTGTCTAGAATTGTTTGTCATGACTAAGTCACTATTGTGCTTAAGTAGTTTCTAGTAGAAGTGAGCCCTTATGCCGACACCAGGCAATGGTGTTCTGCGACTGACAAGCCCAGGGTTCTTCACCTAAACCAACCACCATTGCCTGAGAGTTGAGCCCAGCAGGACTTGGAGGGCAATTGGAGTGCGCCAGGAGAATGGCAAGAGCTGGGTGGACAGAGCGGGGCGTGAACGATTCCAAGCAAATAGTAAGCTCTAACAATGGTGCAGGAGTTCTAAGTGAATGTCAGGTCAGGCGGCAAACCAGGTAAGGGCCAGAGTCCAGGCAAAGGTCAGGTCAGGTGGCAAACAGGGCAAGGGTCAATGTCTGAGTCAAGGTCAGGTCAGGCTGCAATCCAGGCAAGGTCAGAATCCAGGCAGAGATCAGGTCAGCAGCAATCCAGGCAGGGTCAGAATTTAGGCAAAGGGTCAAATCAGGTGGTAATCCAGATGCAGAGACTCCAAACTCCAGCAGAGAGGCAGCAAACAGGTCATATTTGCCAAGGTCCTGCTTGTAGTGGGAGGCCCAAAGATAAGAAAAGGAGAGCATCTGATGTTGAGGAGCTGTCCTGACACTCCTAGCCTCCGCGATCGCAAGACGGAAGTGCGTGCTCCCCAATACAGGATCGGAAGTGGCAGGAGGAAGGCATGCCGCAGAGCGCTGTGCTGCATAGAGGGAGCCGGCTGTGGTGAGACACGCTGCCAAGGTAAGATAGCATGGAAGTCACAAAAGGGTGCCTTAAATGACCATCTGACCACTGGAGAGATTAAGGTATAACCCCCACTTACTCCACCAGTGGTCACTGACACCCCTCCCAAGATGTGAAAGAAATAGTACATACCAGCCTCTATGACAGTTTCAGATGTTATAGCCAGTCCCATTAGAGCAGCAAGCAGGTCTCTGGAGTAGCCTAGTGGTCAGTGCAGTAGACTGTAGAGAAGGGGACCCAGGCCCATAACCCACACTTGTGGTGGAATGTGTCAGCCCTCTAAAACCCACCAAACACCTACAGCACCTACACAGAGGTGACACCTGCAGGCATAAGGGCTACAGTAGTGGTGTAAAGCTGGGTACACTAGGTGTTTGATGGGTTTGGAGGGCTCCCCATACAATATAAGAGGGTAATGGTGGGATATTTACCTGGGACCTTTTATGTGAAGTCCACTACAGTGCCCTCTAGGGTGCCCCACTACTCTGCTGGGATGTTTGTGTGGCAAGTTTATTAGGAATGCTGGCCTCCCCATTCATCCCAATGGCTTGTTTTTGTGTATTTTTTCCACACTGAGCACAAAAACATCTAGCAAATGGGAATTTTCAAAACAAAAAGTTGGACATTTTTCTGGTTTGAAAAAGATCATGTCCGCTACTGAATTTTTGGATGTTTTTCCCAACATGTCCAAAATCGGATTTAGATGTCATATCGAAAATGCTCCTCCATATCTTTTGTAATTAAGCTTGATGAACACAAATATTTGCTTTACAGCTTGTTTCACTGTACTGTATTTTGTAATGTTACAGTTTTCAATCCCTTTAAATAATATGCATCGGTGTTCTTGCATTCTTACACCATAATTTCCTGATGCCATTTGCTTTTGTTTTCCATTTAGTGATTACCAGCACAGAAAAGTGAAGCCACTTCCTGCTAATGAAGTAGAGGACATGAGAGATTTATTAACAAGAAATTTGTATCGAATACGGCGCCGAGTAAGAATTTAGCTATATCTTTTGAAATTGTGCTCTTTTACTTCTGTTTGTTATGCCATGAATCTGATCCTCAGCCTAACAGCTCTGCACAATTAAGGAGACCTACAAAGCTTCAGTAAGCACTAATGCATATTACTACAACAAAAAATGGGGAACTGCGGGTTGTGCTGAGGCATCTCATGGTAATTCTGCCAAATGCGCGTACTACTCACACACTAAAAAATATTTTTTATTTTTTGTCACAGTGGGCGTGTCTGGGGAGCGGAGAGTGGGCATGTTCTGCTCTAATTGGTTAGCACAGCTACGTTGACATGTGTTGATTAGTCTAGTTTTAGGGGTCCTTTTACAATGCCATGGTACATCTACCACGGCATTGTCACTCGAAAAACTGGGACTTGTGCCGAGCTACCGCAGAAGCCAGGCAGTAGTTCCCACCCCCAGCGTGCACCATTTCCATTGCAACAAAAACATTTGCTTTTATTTTTATACTGCCAGAGCTTACCAGGTTAGCATTTAGCCCTTACCATCACCCAAATAGGTGGCGGTAAGGGCTCCCCCTGGAAATGGCCACACTCCAATCCTTGTGATTAGCGCAGGGCCATTTCTGTATTTTTTGCTGAAAACAACCTTTTTACCCACTGTAGTAAAATCCATAAGCCGATGCCACTGCAGGCCCCCTTTTACCGCATGAGTCCCACTGTCTACCAATAGGTGGCAGTAGAGGCTCATGTGCTAACGATCATACACTAAACATTAGTGTGTGGCCATTATTAAAAAATGTAAAAAATCGGCCATTTTACCTCAGCAGTAAAAATGGCCTTAGCACACAGGAATGACCCACCTAAGGGCATGCTAAGGCCACTTTTTAGCAGTGTCTAGTAAAAGAGCCCCTACATTTTTTAAATATCTTATATTTTATAATTTCATGCATGTACGAAAAGTATGTGTATATTCTTCACTATGAAAGCGTGAAGATACTTCCTCTGGAAGATGCACTTTTTTCAGATCTAATCTACATGTGTATGCTGGAAATTTCATACTGTGAGTGTAAATGCAAACCCTTCCCTATTCCCATCCCTAGGAATAGCTTCACTTGCGGGGAAACTGACAAAAGAGGATGCAGTACACGCATTTGCATAAAAGGTTATTTCCATGGGTGAAACATTATTTTAACGTCAAACTTCTACTACAATAATAGCAAGCACCACAGTAGCTCCTATCCTCTCTAGCTTGTAAATTTACAGCCATAGTAATTATGAAAGGATGGAGGAAAAAGACCTTAGACTTAAGCAGCAGCTGATCCAAGCTTAACGTATGGTGTCAAAAGCACAATCGTACATCAGAAAAACTCCATCTCATTGCTAAAGAAGGTCTCATAGGAATCACTGGAAATGCGCTGGAATATGCTACCACAAAGATTTTTTCAACAAAATCAATTCATTTGGCTTGGCGCTGTTCCAATCAGTCTCCACATCACTGCGCTGCAGTTTCCAGACTGCTTATAAGTCCCCAATGTATTTGAAGATATCAAAGCAGTAATGACTCCCAACAGGGGCCCTTGTTTCAGCTTTAATTCAGCTACCTCAGGGGATAAATCCTCTTCCTAGTGCATACAATGAAAAATATGGTCCCCAGCTATAAAACAGATGCTGCCAGCTCTCTTCCTCCTCAGCTGACAAGACATCACTTCCATTCGAAAGAACACATCCCATTCAACACACTGATTTAAACCCCTAGGCCAGTGTTCTTCAATAGAAGCCCCAGGGGCCAGTAGCAGCCCCTCAAGACCTCGAAGGTGGCCCCCATCATCATTTCATTTTTTTGTTTTGTTTTGATTTTTGCTGCTCTCTATCCAAACAGAAAGGGGGAAGACGGGCATGCTTCAAGGCCAAGGTATTTCTCAATAGAAGAAGAAAATGCATTTGGAAATGCCATCTCCTTGAAGATACCCCCAATGAAAAGTTTGAAAGTGGACTGATGGGGGATAGACGTCATTACGAAGATGAAAACCAAGATGATCCCGCATGACATGAACACAGAAGAAATTTAGTGGGAACAACTCAACGGGTGGACCAGGATGGCTGTCATTGACACACATTTGTCAGCCATGTAATGGTCTCTTATGGGAACATATTTGGCAACTTTCCTCCAGCTCATTTGAAGACCACTGCCCTAGGCGAAACCTCTTGTCAGCTGAAGTGTGGTAGCATATTCCAGTGCATCCCCAGTGGTTCCTTATCACCCTTTTGAGACATTTGTTGGCAGTGAGATGGAGTTTCCAGTAGGTGGAGCTGACAGGGCAGTAATCGGCGGTGTACGCGCGCTGACAATTGCTGCCCAGTTAACATGTGAGACCTAGTCACTAAGTCAATGGGTGGCGGTAAGGTCTCAGGACCAAAATGGGCATGCACCAATTTTTTATTTTGCCACACGTTCATTTTCAGCCAAAAAAAAAGGCCTTTTTTGAAGGTACGCTGAAAAATGGACCTGCACACATCCAATGCATGCGTCTACACCAGCGCAGGCCATTTTTCAGCACAACTTAGTAAAAGGAACCCTGGGTTTATTATCATCAGAAGACCAGAAGCAATATCTGATTCTTTTAAAGCATGAACCTATATGCCATATTGACTGGAATTTCCATGGTATTTCCCATGTGTTCACATTAAGGGATACATATGTAGAAATGAAATACTACTGAATCCAATTCCGTAGTGAATATATTCTTTGAACAAATATCTGAGAAAAGTCTACTAAAACATCATTTCATTGCTCCATCTTCCAAAATTTGTTATGGAAAAATATATATGGAATTGGTTAAATTATATTTTATCAGCAATGTTTACTTTGGAAGAAGCTGATTATTTTTTTTAAAGTGAAACAACTGTCTTTCTGTTTTAGACATTATCCTATAACAGGCATAACCTGCCCATGGGAGCAAATGAAAAGCAAGCTAAAGAAATCCTTATCCGCCGAAGGCACAGCATGAGGGAGAGCATGAGAAAAGACCAGACTCTGTTAAGACAAAAAGCGGTAATGTCATTTTAGATTTCATCTGATCCCTGATTCCTCCAATATATTTTGTTATAGATCTTCTGATATAAACTTGAAAGATGTCATGTCTGTTTTAGAGGACACCACAGTTGCATCACTTTTTCCTGACGTTTCCCTAATCATTTCACAATCATTCTATTTCACCCAGCTATATTATCCAGGTTTAGGATTATTAAAAGATAAAGGCACCTCAATCCTCTAGTGGTCAAATATTTAAAAGCCAAATAAGACAAGTATAAATGTGCTATTAAAACAAGTTATTAATAGAGATGCAGAATATTCTTTAAAATACAATGCTAAATACAAGGATGTGAAACCATTCTTCTAGGATCCAGATCAGATTTCTATATTTATTTATTTTATAAATTTAATAACCATCTTCCCTTAAAATACATCCAAAGCCATTTAGAAAGCTAAAACCATGGTTGTTTGTTAATTTATTTTATGGATGTTATATCGTAACCCGCTTAGGTTTTGCAGATAATGCAGGATATAAATGTGTCAGGGTACATAAGTACATAAGTAATGCCATACTGGGAAAAGACCAAGGGTCCATCGAGCCCAGCATCCTGTCCACGACAGCGGCCAATCCAGGCCAAGGGCACCTGGCAAGCTATTCCAGGGGGATATATGGTGCCTTGAGGGTTCTGGGAGTCTCTTCTGAGGTGATACCTTGTGTGTGTTTGTTTGTTTGTTTGTTTGTGGGGGGGGGGGGTCCACATTCTATTTAACTCAACACCTGTCCCTTTAAGGTGTCTTAGGAGAAGAATTATATAGTTTACAGCGGAGGAGTAGCCTATTGGTTAGAGAAGCAGGCTGGGAAGCCAAGGTTCAAAATCATTGTCACTTCTTCTGATCTTGGGCAAGTCACCTAACCTTCCACTGGCTCAGGTAGAAAGCTTAGACCAGTGGTTCCCAAACCTTTTCAGTTCACGGCACCCTTTGTGTCTGAGCAACTTTTTGTGCCCCCCCCCCCCCCCCCCAGCCAGTGTTGGGCTTACCGCCATTTTGTAAAAGAACCCCTTAGTTTTACTATGGCCTGATAAATATTTATTTGTAGTTGTCTTTCTGACATTTTCTTTGGGTTGTAATGCCTCACTATTCAATTATATCTATCTATCTATCTATCTATCTATCTATCTATCTATCTATCTATCTATCTATCTATCTATCTATCTATATCTTAGGGAGAGGGAGATAGTGATAGTTAAGTATATGAATATTTGAAAAATAATTTTAAAAAAGTTAAAAATATGAATTATGTACAACATGACTAGCCTCTTTCTTTCTGATACAATACACTTCTCTTTTCTTATACAGGCTGCTGCTCACAAATCACGATATATGTCATTGCCTGGACACACTAAGTTCTCTGATGGACAAGATGGAAAAAGGACACCATCTTTTACAGGCAAGGTCTTAATTTAGAATGAATTAGATTGATGTGCAAATTCAAATGTTTTATATTTTCAACTGTTTGGGGATAACCATAATAAAGTAGAAATAAAACAAAACATAGAAAAGAAAATAAGATGATACATTTTTTATTTTCATGTCTATTTTATTACCTAAAATGACTACCACACCATTTTACTCAGGATAACTGTATAAAGTTATTTTTATGTGTATTCATGGCCTTTTATAAAACACCAACTGAAGGAAAATTATGCTTGATGACATGTTGACTTCAGCAGTGGGTGTGTATAGGGGCGGAGTCTGGGATCCTTCCAGGTGTTTGTGACCTGGATTGGCCTAATCGTTAGTATAGCAGGCTTTGATCCTGGCAACCTGGGTTTGATCCCCACTGCAGCTTCTTGTGACCTTGGGCAACAGGAAGGGAGGAGTAGCCTAGTGGTTAGAGCACCAGTCTTGACATCCAGAGGTTCAAATCCCACTGCTGCTCCTTGTGATCTTGGGCAAGTCAGATGGTCTCTCACCGTGACATCAGAAACATTCTCTCTGTTTGTAAGTACCAGGTCCAGAATAGCTCCATCCTGCGTTGGTTCAGTTGCCCACTGCTCATATAATTCTCCCTGTATAGAATCCAAGGGTTCTTGGACAGTTCCCACCCACCAATTCCCATCTAGACAATTGCCACTGAACCAGTTCCCACCACACCAGGGAGGACAATTCCCACCTATAATCCAAAAACACACAAGGCAAGGCAAGTAATAATCTCCCTCCCTTTTCTATTCCAGATCATTTTGAGGGGCCAGTGCTCCCTCACCCCCCCCCCCCATAACATTCCAGACATGCAATTCATGTATGGGGGCAATGCCCAATGCCCCCCTACACCACCCCCCAAACTAGGTTTCAACCTAATTCAGGTTTAATTTGGGATCTAAATATCATTCATACATACATACATTCATACATACATAAATACAAACTGCAGTTCATGTGGGGGAGGGCAGTGCCCCTCACACACCCCCAAACTAGGTTTTAACCCAATTCAGTCCCTCAAAATCACCTACGTAAAGATATAATCAGATGGCATCGGTCCAAAGGACAGCTACAAAATTGATAAGCGGTCTTGGACATAAAACATATAGGGACAGGCTTATGAACCTCAACATGTATACGACAGAAGAGAGAATGGAGAGAGGTGATATGATAGAGACGTTTAAATATCTCAGGGGCATTAATGTACAGGAAGTGAGCCTTTTTCAAATGAAGGAAAACTCTGGAATGATGGGGCATACAATAAAGTTAAGAGAAAATAGGCTTAGAAGGAATAAGAAAGAATTCATTCATGGAAAGGGAGGTAGAAGAGTGGAATGGCCTCCTGGTGCAAGTCATGAGGATGAGGACTGTGTCAGAATTTAAGAAAGCATAGGCCAAGCAAGTAGGATCCCTTAGGAAAAGGAAGAGTTAGTGGTTATGGATGCTGGACTGACTGGATGGGCCATTTCACCTTTATCTGCCATCATGTTTCTATGTTTCTAACAGGCTCATTTTTGAAAGAGATGGACGTCCAAAAATCAACATAAATCGGCACTTGGACGTCCATCTCAGAGAGATGTCCAAGTCGATATAATAGAAACATGATTTTGGACGTCTTTGTCAGAAGTCCGTTGCAAGGACGTCCAAATCTCAAGGGGGCATATCGGAGGCATGTTCGAGGTGGGACTTGGGCGTTCCTAAGACTTGGATGTCTTTGAGCCATAATGGAACAAAGCAAAGTCATCCAGCACTAAAACTTGCACGTTTTCACCCAGACCTGTTTTTATCACAAATAAGGCACAAAAAGGTGCCCGAAATGACCAGATGACCACTGGAGTGAATCGGGGATGACTTCCAGTTACTCCCCCAGTGGTAACTAACCCCCTCCCACCCCCCAAAATACATGATTAAAAATATTACTTGCCTGCCTCTATGCTGGCCTCAGATGTCATACTCAGGTCCATGACAGCGCATGCAGGTCCCTGGAGTAATTTAGTAGTAGGTGCAGTGCACTTCAGACAGGTGGACCCAGACCCATACCCCCCCCCCCCCCACCTGTTACATTTATGGAGGAAACAGTGAGCCCTCCAAAACTCACCAGAAACCCTCTGTACCCACATATAGGTGCCCCCTTCACCTGTAAGGGCTAGGGTAGTGGTGTACAGTTGGGGGTAGTGGGTTTTTTTTTTTTTTGGGGGGGGGGGGTTGGAAGGCTCAACACACAAGATAAGGGAGCTGTGTACCTGGGAGCATTTTATGAAGTCCACTGCAGTGCCCCCTTGGGTGCCCGATTGCTGTCCTGGCATGTCAGGGGGACCAGTGTACTACAAATGCTGGCTCCTCCCTCGTCCAAATTGCTTGAATTTGGACGTTTTAGACTTGGAGATTTTTGGTTTCGAAAATGGCTGAAAATCAAAGACGTCCAAATCCAAGGACGTCCATGGTATTTTTGAACACAAAGATGGACATCCATCTTTTTTCAAAAATGGCATGCCTGCCTCCGAATTTGGACATTTTACAAAGACGTCCAAATTCCAACTTAGATGGGGTTTTTTGAAAATGCCGATCCAAGTCACCTAACCCTCCATTGCCTCAGGTAAAAAATTAGCTTGCAAGCCTTCCAGGGACAGACAAATACCAAAAAAAGACATCTTACCATGTGACTATGCAGGGGAGAGAACTTATCACCACCCATTGAGGTGGCAGGTAAGGGCTCCCGCACTACCCGGCAGTAACCGGTTAGCGCGAGGTGCTCCCCGATTACCACTGGGTAACCCCCTGCGGAAATATTTTTTTCAATATTTGCACTAGTGCCGAAAATGCCATGTGTTGACGGTGGAACTACTGCCAGCAACTGCGCTGGGCTGGCGGTAGCTCCAGATTGGCACCCGGTAAGTCCATGGTGGGCTTACCACCACTTAGTAAAAGAACCCCTTTATTAATAAAAAAAGAAACACAGAAAAGTCTTAGGCTCAGACTAGGAGCATATTCTTATGAACCGCAAATTGTGGATAATCTTGCAAAAGTGTCATTGAGGTTAAGTAAAAAGGTGTTCTTTTGGTCACTAACCCTAGATTATTTATACTTTTTAAAATTCTAGGTAGCTGAGGATGACTTTTGGCTGTTGCCTGTAGTTCTATCATCATGAAATTTGGCTACACATTTATTTACATACTTGCAAATATTGGCAATATTGCACTATTTTTGTGAAAAACAAAAGTTGGTATCTAATAATACTTTATTTAGAGGGTAGTGCATTTGATTTACTGCCTTTCTGTGGTACAAACAAAGCAGTTTAAATATATTACGTACAGGTACATTTTCTGTCCGCAGTGGGCTCACAATCTTAACTTTTGTACCTGGGGCAATGGAGGATTATGTGAACTGCCCAAGGTCACAAGGAGCAGCAGTGGAAATCAAATTCAGTTCCCCTTGTTCTCAACCCACTTCCCTAACATTTAGGTTACTCCTCTACTCTGCTTTATTTGATAGGTTAAAAGGACAAGCAACTTTACAAATTAGCAATTCCTCAGATGATTATTGCTACTGATGTCCTAATATACCATGTTACTCATTTTTCAGGCTACTGTTGTATTGTCATTGTTCGAATAACATAACTTAGTTTTTGTTTCTTTGACCATAGTGGGTGACGATGACTCGGAGTTGGATTTCCCAACCACTGTACTTAATTTAAGACCAAGAGCAGGAGCAATTTTGAGAGAATGGGAAGAACAACCACAGCCATATGACATGAAATGGAGAAATGAACTTGAGGAGGACAGTGAAGATAAGGGATTAGCAAAGCCCACCATTCAACGCTATGCAATGAATCAAAACGAAACAACTGTTGGGTTCAGGCCATCACTGCTACCAAAACCAAAGTTTGGGACGTTAACAGAAGAAAATTTGCCTGACATGCCCTATGAACCCATGCCACCACCACGAGTTAGGAGAAGCTCGGAAGTTGGGACTCAAAAATATATGCATAGATCAGACAAGGTCCATCGTAGATCACCGGAGTAGCCGAATTCTTGATGGTTAGCATGCTGTGGTTTATTTTACTAAAATGTTTCACACTAAGTTTGAAAATCAGTAGAGAAAAAAATCTGTTTGAAAACCGTTAGGCATATAACACTCATAAAATGCTATTATCACATGGAAGAATTTTGATTGGAGACCAAGAAAGGGAGGCAATTGTTACTGAAATATGTTATAGGCATAATCAACCCCATTTTAGGAAGAACACATAAGTCGAAATGAGACGTCCAGGTCAGGACCTCTTAAGTTTCACCAGTATTTCAGAACAGAATCTGCCAATGTAGAACCTGTTCTAAATAAAGTAGAAATGGACATTTATGTGCCAGGTACGTGCAGCACCAGCATTAATTTTACAACAATAAATGGCAAAAATATTAATGGGTTGAAAACCGGCACATACATGTTTATTTTTGCCACTTTAGTAATACAAACATATATTTTCCTGACATTGTTACAGTGACCAATATCACTTGCTAATTTGGCTTTGGAGGGGGCAAAAAACACTAAGGGCCCTGTTTACTAAGTCATGCTGTAGGCGAGGTAGTGTATTTAGTACACGCTGATGCTAGAGGCAGCCATATATTCCTGTGGGTGTCTCAAGCGTTAGCACGCACTAAAAACGCTAGTGCACCTTAGTAAACAGGGTCCTAAGGGATTAAGGGGCAATCTCTCCTAATCCTTCCAGTGCAGTGGTGCACAATTTAAGCAGTTTACCAAAAGCACAACATGCTTGGTAGCAGGTGTAAATCCTGATGTTCTATTAGGGCATTGATGTTTATTCGCCTTCTGAAATGGGGGATAAATGTGTTTCTTCTAGGCATAGCCTAGTCCTTCCTGAAATATGCCCAGACTATGCCCCCCCCCCCCCCACTTGCTATTTGCATGCACTTGGGTTTTTGACCTGCATATCCTGGCTTTGTAAAATGGGAACTTAGATGTTTATGCAAGATAAATGTTTATGTCTATGTTTATGTCTATGTTTTGGAGGCCGTATCTTGCTAAGGATGTAAAAAGAATCGAAGCGGTGCAAAGAAAAGCTATGAGAATGGTATGGGATTTGCGTAACAAGACGTATGAGGAGAGACTTGCTGAGCTGAACATGTATACCCTGGAGGAAAGGAAAAACAGGGGTGATATGATACAGACGTTCAAATATTTGAAAGGTATTAATCCGCAAACGAACCTTTTCCGGAGATACGAAGGTGGTAGAACGAGAGGACATGAAATGAGATTGAAGGGGGGCAGACTCAAGAAAAATGTCAGGAAGTATTTCTTCACGGAGAGAGTGGTGGATGCTTGGAATGCCCTCCCGCGGGAGGTGGTGGAGAGGAAAACGGTAACGGAATTCAAACATGCGTGGGATAAACATAAAGGAATCCTGTTCAAAAGGAAAGGATCCTCAGGAGCTTAACCGAGATTGGATAGCAGAGCCGGTAGTGGGAGGCGGGGCTGGAGGTTGGGAGGCGGGGATAGTGCGGGGCAGACTTATACGGTCTGTGCCAGAGCCAGTGGTGGGAGGCGGGACTGGAGGTTGGGAGGCAGGGATAGCGCTGGGCAGACTTATACGGTCTGTGCCAGAGCCGGTGGTGGGAGGCAGGGATAGTGCTGGGCAGACTTATATGGTCTATGCCAGAGCCGGTGGTTGGGAGGTGGGGCTAGTGCTGGGCAGACTTATACGGTCTGTGCCCTGAAGAGCACAGGTACAAATCAAAGTAGGGTATACACAAAAGTAGCACACATGAGTTGTCTTGTTGGGCAGACTGGATGGACCGTGCAGGTCTTTTTCTGCCGTCATCTACTATGTTACTATATGTTACTATGTCTATGTTTATTATAAAATTTGATATGCCGCCTTTACTAACAAAAGATCAAAATGGTTTACAACCAAAAGTTCTAAATAAAATGTAAAGGAACTCCAATTAAAACAGGGAAGAACATACACTCACATCTTATATAAAGATTAAAAAAAATAGTAAGGGCTGCTCCCCAAATTCTATATATGGTGCCTTAACTTGTGTGCACTAATTTGTCCCCATGAACAAATTGAATGCACAACTTAATTGATTAACAAGCCAATCAGTACTGATAACTGGTACTTAATTAGCAGTACTAATTGGCTTTAATTAGAATGTACGTGTACAACTTTCTAGGCGTATTCTATGATGCACTGTGCATAAATTCTAATACATGCATTTGTGAAGGGGGCATGGCCATAGACGTGGAATGGGCAGGCTGTGGGTGTTTAAAAAAAACTATGCACACTATTATAGAATACACCCGATGTGTGCCTAACTTAGGCGAAGGTATTTAGACCTGGCTTTAGGTGGCCTAAATGGATGTGCCAAATTTTAGGCACAAGTACAGCATATTCTATAAACTACACCAAATGTTAGGCTTAGTTTATAGAATCACGATAACCGCATGGCTTTTGGTGCCAATTTGTAAGGTACCATTTATAGAATTTGGCCATGCATCTCCAAGTGGTCGCACAGGCCATACACGGCAACATCTAAGTGTTGGGCAAATTAAACGCCTGCTGGAAATAGTGAGCTTTTTAATAGTGATTTAAATCTTGACGAGGAAAGTTCATCTCTAATGGCAGAGGAAAGATTATGTGGTCTCAAACATGACTAGCTCCTCTAACATGACCACCAAGATATCAGATAAGGTTGTTCGTTCATTTGAAATAATATAGGAAATGTCAAAGACATTTCCTGAAACAACAAAGAAAAACCCATTACATAAGAATGTGCACTATTGTTAAAATAGCACACCCTATTCAATAATGCACACTACAAATAGGTGCACTATTGAGGAATAGTGCTCACTGTTTGAACAATAGCGCACTCTATTTACAACATTGTCCTGAAACTAATAAAAAAAAAATACATTGAAAAATTCCCATAAATGACAGGCAACTAAACAAAATGAAAATGTTGACCTACATACAGTGCCCTGAACCCTAGCACTGTATCTACGTTTTTGTGTGTTTTGGCCACAATTACTGCTTGTACCATTATAGAAATTCTGATTGAATGTTCACTTCTCAAAACCAGAGAGCTATATCACTAATATTAGGCTCCTTCCAGGGACAGTATATTGAATTAATAACCTAACTGTTGTCCTTTCAAGTGGCAGTGAAATGACAGACACTAAAAAGTAGTTTGCCACTTCCTGGAAGCTGTATATATCCATCTTTTGCCCTGCAGCAGGAGCAAGCTTTGATATACCTGTGTCACTAAAGGGGACAGTCAAAGCAACAGATCATCCTCTTTGCTGGAAAAGAAGATGGCTTCTAGCTGCTGAGAAGGCTGGCTGTCAGATTTGCCTCTTGATATAAAAATTGTTCTTGAAAATAAAAAATATGCAAACATGAATTCAGGAAGAAATTATATAAGCTCATATCAAAACATGACATTTTTCATCAGAATTTTATCTTGAAGCACAAGAATTAAGGGTATCTTTTACTAAAATGCATTTAAAATGGCTTAGTATGTTTTATCAATGGACTTTTCATTGTGCTAAGCCCATTTCTAATGAAGCAGTAAATTAGGGCTTTTTCTTTTTATATTTCTGCATGTCCAAATCTAATTTGAGAAGTCCAAACACAGTGAGGGAATGGAATCAACTTGTGAAACCAGGCAATATTCATTCCAACCAGCATTAACAGCACAAATAAGATGACCCAACAGAGCCATGTTTTGGCAAGAATAATGCTTGTGTCAGAGGTCTATAAAATCTCAAAACATGGGTTGCTGTTTTAGTTGAGTTTTGACACTCTCCTCCACTAACCACACTCACTTGTGAGAAAGTGATGAGTCAGTTTGGTTAGTGGAGGAAAATGTCAAAGTCAGCGAAAATCTCAGTCAGCCAAGCTTCTCACAAGAGGTAAGTTAAAGCTACTGAATTCTGGAATAAAAACTCAACCTACCCACCACTGGAACCCAGAGAAGCAGACTTCTTTAAAAAACTGAGACCTTCAGAGCCTGGCCATACTAGATGACATCACCCCTGTACAGCTGAAAAACAAATGTAATTATCGATTACAAGAGTTACCGACCACCAAAAGACTCTGCAGAGAATAGAGAGAAAATGGGTTAAAGAAAACACAACAGAAAACAAAGACATATGGAGACAAGCAGTAAAGTCCTACAAACACCTAATCAAACAAGCAAAATTGAAGTTTTACAACACTTACATAGGATCTGGCTGCCCCAACATCAAGAAACTCTATGGACTAGTAAACAACCTACTTGACACTCAAACCGTGGTAGCCACAAACAAAATTCTTCTGAAGGGAGGGGGAACTCGAGCTTTAGACCTTTGACTGTTAAACAAATACATATGAAAAGAAAGATTCCGTATGGTTATTCTGGGACAGATTCTTCCGTTTATTCTTCAAGAAATCTCACCTCAACTCAGAACCAGGAAATCATAGGAGTGGCCTAGTGGTTAGAGTGGTGGACTTTGGTCCTGGGGAACTGGGTTTGATTCCCACTGTAGGCACAGGCAGCTCCTTGTGACTCTGGGCAAGTCACTTAACCCTCCATTGCCCCAGGTAAAAATAAGTACCTAAGCCGCAGTGAGCCTGCCATGAGTGGGAAAGCACATGGTACTAAAAAAATGACCATTTCAATAGCATCTCTTCCAGTTCAAAGATCAATAATAATTATTTGACTAGTTCGTTGTCTTCAGTCCATGTCCATAACAACAGCCAGAACCATATTGGTTTTGTTAGGTCATATGGCCTCGACAGTCAATGTCATTCCATTAGCACAACTTCACATGCGCCTTCTCCAATGGTTCCTCAAGGTTCATTGGATATAAGCACTTCATCCTTTACCCTCCAAAATAATTCTAACACCGCAGATCAAATCAGCACTCAACTGGAGGGCTCAACCACAAAATCTACTTGTAGGAGCTCAATTTCGCAAACCAATTCCATCCAAGATAATAACAACGTATGCTTCCAAACTAGGATAGGGAGCACATATGGACCATCTTTCTACTCAGGGACATTGGTCTCATCAGGAATCTCAGTTCTCAGTAAACTTATTGGAATTAAGAGCTGTATGGTTAGCAATTCAAACTTTTCAGCAGTATCTTCACCATCAAACTATTCAAGTTTGTACAGACAATCAAGAACCATGTATTAATTACCTCAACAAGCAAGGAGAAATAGGTTCTCGTCATCTCAGTGCTGAAACACTTCAGATTTGGAACCTATCTCTTGCTCTACACTTGTCTTTACAAGCAACTTATCTCCCAGGCACAAACAATTTACCAGCAGATTCTTTGGACAGAAAGTTGCAACTGCACGAATGGTCACTAAAGACCACAATTACACAAAGCCTAGCCTTTTTGCTCAGTAGGGTACTCTAGAGACAGACCTATTTGTGTCCCCAATAAACAACAAATGTCTGAAGTTTTGATCAAGGTGGCCTGCTCTGAATCGAATCGCAGAAGACACGTTTTCCATCCCATGGTCATTTCACCTTCTCTGTGCATTCCCTCCTTTTCCAATGATCAAAAAGACATTACAGAAGATAATTCATGACAAGGCCAACTTAGTTCTGATTATTCCATATTGGCCCAGACAACCATTATTCCAATACTGTTCAATCTAGTAACTCTACCTCCTATATTCCTTCCACAGGAACCAGCTTTATTAACTCAACAAAATGGGAATCTTCTTCATCCAGATATTCCCACACTAAAACTATTCTCTATTTCTGTGGATAACACTCTCATCCTTCCTGTCTCATCAGCTCATAACCTTGGGGTCATCTTCGACTCCTCCCTCTCCTTCTCTGCACATATTCAGCAGACTGCTAAAACCTGTCGTTTCTTCCTCTATAATATTAGCAAAATTCGCCCTTTCCTTTCTGAGCACACTACCAGAACCCTCATCCACATTCTTATCACCTCTCGCTTAGACTATTGCAACTTGCTTCTTACAGGTCTCCCACTTAGCCATCTTTCTCCTCTTCAATCTGTTCAAAATTCTGCTGCACGACTAATATTCCGCCAGTGTTGTTATGCTCATATTAGCCCTCTCCTCAAGTCACTTCACTGGCTTCCTATCCGTTTCCACATACAGTTCAAACTCCTCTTATTGAGCTATAAGTGCATTCACTCTGCAGCTCCTCAGTACCTCTCCACTCTCATCTCTCCCTACATTCCTCCCCGGGAACTCCGTTCACTGGGTAAATCTCTCTTATCTGTACCCTTCTCCTTCTCCTCCACTGCTAACGTCAGACTCCGTTCCTTTTATCTTGCTGCACCATATGCCTGGAATAGACTTCCTGAGCCGGTATGTGAAGCTCCATTTCTGGCCGTCTTCAAATCTAAGCTAAAAGCCCACCTTTTTGATGCTGCTTTTAACTCTTAACCTTTATTCACTTTGTTCAGAACCCTTATTTTATCATCCTCACTTTAATATTCCCTTATCTCTTGTTTGTTCTCTCTGTCTGTCTGTCCTAATTAAGATTGTAAGCTCTGTCGAGCAGGGACTGTCTCTTCATGTTCAAGTGTACAGCGCTGCGTACATCTAGTAGCACTTTAAAAATGATAAGTAGTAGTAGTAAAACTAACAGCTTGGTATCTCCACCTCAACAGTTAACTTCTCTCTTTTCCCAACCAGTATTAAATGTCTTATTAGCATCTAAAAAACCTTCTACAAGAGGAATATATGCAGCTAAATGGCACAGGTTTTTGAACTGGTATTCTCCAAGGAAGATAGATCCACTTAAATGTTCTATATCCAATGTTTTAGACTACCTTCTCCATCTTTCAAATTCAGGTTTATCATATGCTACAATTAGGGTACATTTAGCAGCTATCTCTGTTTTTCATGATTCACTTGATGATACTACTTTATTTCGCCATCCTGTTGTTAAACGCTTTTTAAAAGGTTTATTAATATATAACCTCCTGTTCATATGCCTCCAGTCATTTGGGATCTCCATATGGTTCTAAACCAACTAACAAAATCTCCTTTTGAACTAATGATGTCTGCTTAGTTTACATTTTTAACACGGAAGATAGCCCTTGTCTACTACTCTCCATATACACAAATTCTACATGACAAGCTTATTTTACATCCCTATCCAAAGTTTCAATAAAAGATTGTATCTTCTTTTCATATTAATCAATCCATTATTTTACCTGTTTTCTTTCCTCCTCCTTACTAAAATCATCCAGAGATGAACAGTTACATACTTAGATTGTGTAAGAGCACTTACAATGCCGGGGCGTAGCCACGGGTGGGCATGGGTGGGCCCAGGCCCACCCACTTTCCCTCCAGGCCCGCCCATCAACATCTCCACCTTCATTCCGGTCTCCCGCTGAACTCCACTGCTGCAGCTGCCGCCACCGCCGCTGCCGCTGCTTCTCTCCTGAGCAGCAGCAGGAACAAAAACAGGCGCTTCGCCGAGCCACCACTTCAGTTCAGCCGGCATAAGAAGATAAACAAGCGCGGGGCCGCCCACAGCAGCCTTCAGTCATGCGCTGTCGGCTCTGCCTGTCCTCTGCTCCCGGAACGGGAAATTGACGTCAGCAGGGGCAGAGGATGGGAGAGCCAAAAGCGCACGACTGAAGGCTGCTGCGGGCGGCCCTGCACTTGTTTTTCTTCTTGTGTTGACGACGCTGCTCCTGCTTCAGAGGGCCAGAGTGAGAGAGGAAACGTGGCTGGTAGGGGAAGGGTGTCTGAGAGAGCAGAGGGGAGAGAAAAAAAGAAGAGGATGCTGGAGAGTACAGAGAGAGAGCGAGAGATTGGGAGAGAGGGGACATGGAAAAGAGCAGGGGAGAGCCAGAGAGAGAGAGAAATGGGGAGAGAACATGGAAAAGAGCAGGGGAGAAAAAGAGGGGAGAGCCATGTGGGAGATGGGGAGTGAAGGGACATGGAAAAGAGCAGGGGAGAGCCAGAGAAAAAGGGGACATGGAAAAGAGCAGGGGAGAGCCAGAGAGAGATTGGGAGAGAAAGAGGGGACATGGAAAAGAGCAAGGGAGAGACAGGCTGCTGGGGAGAAGGAAGGGGAACAAGGGGGATACCCTGCCTGGTCAGATGGAGAGACAAAGAGGAGAAATGCTGGATGAAAGGAGGGTGAAAGAGGAAAAATGCTAGAAGGAGGGGCAGAAAGAGGGAAGATGCTAGATGGAAGAGGGGTACAGAGAGAGAGAGAGATGAGTAGAAAGATGGGGGAGAGAAGGAGGGGACATGGAAAATGGCAGGAGAAAGAGAGATAAGATGCTGGAGAGAAACTGGGGGAGACCTTAGCTGGTCAAATGGAGAAATGCTGGATGAAAGGAGGGAGAAAGAGGGAAAATGCTGGGAAGACGCTGGATGGAAGGGTAGGAAGAGAAAGAGGAAAGCCACTGGTAGGATGAGAGAGGACATGCTGAATGGAAAAGGGTAGAGAGATAACTATCTAGAAGGAAGGGGAGATAGAGGGAGACGATGGATGGATTGGGAGAGGGTAATAGGTGGAAGGATGGAGAGAGAAAGAGGGATGACACTGGATGGAAGGGTAGGAGAGAAAGAGGGAAGGTGCTGGATGGAAGGTTAGGGAGAGAAAGGAGACACTGGATTCAGAGAGAGGGAGAGACACTGAAAGGATAGGGAGAGAAAGGGGGAGAGGATAGAGTTAATGAAAGACTGGAGAATAAGAGGAAGGGGCATGGGGAGAACAAAAGTGAGGAAAAGATGAAAAGGGATAGGTAGATGAAGTAAAAAGAGGGAAATTAAAGAATGGATAGTAAGAATTAATTAAATCTGGACAGAGAGTGAGACAGAAAAATAAATGGAAGAAAACAAAGAAAAAGGAGAGAAAAATTACAAATGAACAGGAAACCCTGGCAAGAGAGTTAAGAGAAGACAAAGGAATGCAGAATCTTGACTGGGACCAACACAATTTGAAAAAGTAAATGGCTAGACAACAAAGGTACAGAAAATAATTTTATTTTTAATTTAGGATAAAGCAATGTGGTAGCTGTGTTACTGAAGGCTAATAAATGCAAATAAAATAGAAAATAAGGTGATACCTTCACTGATTTTTAAAACACTTTTGATTAGTCTTCAGAGACCAGCACATCCTTCCTCAGGTCAGGAGAGGATGTCCTGACCTGAGACAGGAGGATTTGGCCTCTGAAAGTTAATTAAAAAAGGGTATTAGACTATTAAATAAAATATTTTCTGAAATGGCAGTGGGATTAAGTTGTGTCAGGGGGTGGAGCCAATACAGAGTAGGGCAGGGCTGGGGGTGTGTACTAAAAATCTCCCTCTCAAAAATTGGGACCCCTTGGCAGCTCTGAATGCGCCCAGATCGGATGAAAGTTCCGGAGCGCGGAGCTGCCTGGAATGAATGGTGGCACCCGCTCAGCTGCCAGTCCAGGACTCCAGTCCAGCCCACAACCACCACGTGCACCCCATGCAGTGCATGTTTTACAGGAGGGTTGTGGAGCGGAGGTGAGGAGCACGAGCCTGGCCCTGGAAGGTTCTTCTTCATGATTGACATTATTTCGAGGCGAGCCCAGCAGCAATAGGAGCCGGTAATTAAAATTGAAATACTTTTTTTTTCATCATAATTTTTAACATTGTGTGACGTGTGCTGTGTAATTTTTTTTAAATTGAGCTAGCTGGGGCCTGCTGCCTGCCTGGGGCTGATGGTCACTATTAAAATTTATTGTTGGGGAATTTCTGGGTGGGGATGGGCTCCTCATTGCCCTAGGTAATATGGGTGGGCACTATATATATATATAGTGCCCACCCATATTAGCTCTGGGCCCAGCCAAAATATCAGGTCTGGCTACGCCACTGTTACAATGTACCTACAACATACATCATCATCAAACAGACCTTCACAGCTATTTCTACCAATTAGTCCAAATCATTTATGTCCAGTTTCTAAGCATCCTATATCACGCTGGATTGCAAACTGCAGTATGATCCTAATTAACACTATGATCAAATTCCTCATGTTACAGCTAATAATTTATGAGCCATGGCTACCTCTACAGCTCAGCTACATCAAGCATCAATGATAGATATTTGTAGAGCAGCTACATTGACATTTATCCATACTTTTACAAAACATTACTGCCTTAATACTGCTTCAGCTGCTGATTCAAGTTGGTCAAGCAGTATTGACTTACAGTTTATAATCGACAACTAGCCTCCTCCTCCACCGACAGGTATCAGACATTTTATTTATACAATACTATCATATAGGATATATTTATGTCTACTACCTGTGTATAGCTTGGGAGTTTTCACCTTTGTGGCTATAAAATCTTGTCCATGGAGAAATAAAAGTTCCTTACCTGTAACCGTAGTTCTCCATCGACAGAAGATTTTATAGCCACACAGTCACTCCCTCCCATCCCTAAGTTATCAATTGTTTTTTTTTATAGACCTGAGGAGGGGGGCATGGTCTGTACCTATATCTACTGTATTTGGGCGGGATTCTAGGGACATGTGCAGCAGACTTTTAAGTTTGCAAGGTTGCAGATTGACTGGGTCGGTGATGTCACCGAGGCAACAATTACTACCTGTATGGCTATAAGATCTGTTCACGGAGAACTACTGTTACAGGTAAGAAACTTATTTTCTCTCCCTCAAATGTTCCAGGCTGTTGCTGATCAACCAAGCCTTACTTCCCATTGCTGCTTTTAAACTTACTAGTGGTCACTTGACCACATGCATGGTCTGTGTAAAATCCATAGGGCTTAGCACTTTACTGAAAGGTCCCCTAAATTTGAAAAATAGATCATTATTCATCTAAGAATATAAGAGAAAACTCCCTTTCCCTTCCCCCCAAACTATCACAAATTGTGTTTCATATAGTTAATATTCATGAATGATTATGTTTTACACAAAAATAAAACACACTTTAATATCATTTCCATGCATATTTATACAAAATGGATTTTATACAAAATGGAATACACTGATCTGGATTATATTTATTCCATCCTGCTATTCAGTGAGCTGAGATTAGAAGCCCAGTAGAGGGCAGTAAATATTTGAAAACAACCAACATGATCAAAGAGAATTGTAACTTGTGTCTGATGTTCACTACCTAAGCTGATGCAGCAGGCGAACAAATGTGATTTTTTTTTGTTTTTGTTTTGTATGTTGAAACATTTATTAGTTTCCCTTAACAAGAACATGTGAGTGTCCCCACGACAGTGAGTGTCTCTAAAAGAGAATTGTCTAAGAGGACAGCTAGATTTCTCAAGCTGCAGAACAAATACTGTCCAATAGGAGTTTGCTGATAAAAAATAGAATTGTAAAAATGAAAGATTGAAGATTGTTCAAGTTTTTCAAGCTCTTGCATTAAATTTGTCTTTGAGGAGGTTTTGACTGTTGAACTTTACCACAAACTGCAAATCTTTGCTGCCTCCAGCATTCAAATGGAGACTCCAGTAGCTCTGTGACATGCATTTATTTATTGCATTTGTATCCCACATTTTCCCACCTCTTTGCAGGTTCAATGTGGCTTACAATACATCATGAGTGGTGGAAATATATTAGAAAATAGACATTTAGTGTTACAGAAGGATCTTGGGTAACATGATAATGAAAAAGAAAAACATGATAGTAGTATAACAAGTAGATACTATAAGACAATTCTGAATATATGTGGAGGAGTTGTGTATATTCACATTGGAATATCTTTGTGGTATACCTCGTTAAAGAGATAGGTCTTCAGTAGTTTGCTGCTCTATTTTACATATCATTTTTAGCACTTTAAAGTCAGTTATTACTTCAAAGTGATAAGTAAAATTGGTAGATCTCCAGCAAAAAAAAAAGTAACTTGTTACAAGTAAAAGAACTGCCAATTGTACTTAAGAACTTTGTTACTACCCATCTCTGGTCATTGGTACTCCCATGTACCAAGACAGCTGGCTCCTCCCCAGCACTATCTGAAATCCTATCTAGGTGATGTGTGAGGTCTGCCACCTTCACATCAGGCAGACAAGTGACCAGGCAATCCTTATGTCCAACAGCCACCCAGCTATCTGCATGCCTAATGATCAAATCACAAACTACAACAGCTGTCCTAACTCTTTCCTCCTGAGCAGAAGCCCCTGAAGACACATTCTCAATGAGAGAGAATATTGTATCACCTGGTTGGCAGGTGTTGGATACAGGATTACTTCTTACTTCACCAGGTTGATGCTTTCCATTTAGGAGACCTCCCTCCTCCAAGGTAGCACAGGGGCTGCCAGACTGAAGGTAGGAGTGCTCTACGATATCCTTATAGGTCTCCTCTATGCACCTTGCTGTCTGCCTTAGCTCCTCTAAGTCTGCTACTCTAACCTCAAAAGATTGGACTCATTCTCTGATGGGCTAATGCTCAGAATTCTGGCGCTACAAGGAACAGGGCTGGAAAATACTTTGGAACCAGTGCACAAAAATAACTTTCCAATGCTCAGCATTAACAGTATGCAAAGTATATGCATGCAATTCAAGGTTGGGGGGAATGTGCCTGGTGCATGCGCACAAGAGGTTTGCAGTAAACGAAGCTCTTGTGTGCATACCCATTCAAACTCTAAAATGCAGGCACACATCAGCACATTCTTCTTCTTCTTAAATATAAGCTTTTCAAATTTTTATTCATTTGAAAAGCTTACATTTAAGTACAGAAAACAGGTGCCAATATGTGTTTCCACTTTCAGGTTTGCTCAGAAGCACACATTTGTTCTTCACCATCAGAACTAGTCTGGCACTAACCACCTCTAGCACCAGCATTAGGTTTTAAGCATTGACCCATGAGAGCTAGAAGCTCTTTGCATCGTGCACACACATATAACCTCTCACCAACTGGGAGATAATCATACATGTGACTCTCAATGCAAAAAACTGGATAGCACCCCTCTTGCTGCTGGACTTCTTCCCCAGTTTCTCCAATTTTATTTAACATATATCGCAGTGGACTGCATAGGTTACTTAACTCTTTTGAGGTGATACACTATTCTTCCTCAGAGGGTTTGCGATTCTGCTTTCTGTAAAAGGACCATACAAGAAACATTCACTTTGATGGCTAGAATT
This sequence comes from Microcaecilia unicolor, assembly GCF_901765095.1. Lineage (NCBI taxonomy): Eukaryota > Metazoa > Chordata > Amphibia > Gymnophiona > Siphonopidae > Microcaecilia > Microcaecilia unicolor. Next base: position 256,133,308 of record NC_044034.1, read on the forward strand.
TTTGATGAAGTTCAGACTTGGATACTTCTTAAAGGGTTGAAACACAACCCAGATAAAACTAATATTTTATGGGTAGGAGAAAATAAATTACATATGCCAAATTTGAAACTAAAGTAAGATACGTCAGATGTGCCTCTATAGTCAGGATTTTAAGATTTGGGGAGTCATATTAGATTCAAATCTAAATTTGGAGACATACTTAAATGATTTGGTCAGAAAAGCCTTTGTAAAGTTAAAATTAGTTCATAGAATAAACCTTTCTTAGACTCTTCTCAGCTACAAATAATTTTAGTGTCTTCTATTTTGAGTCAACTAGATTATTGTAATATTGTGCTGTTGAGCTTACCAGATTCACAATTCAAAGATTGCAAATAGTACAGAATGCAACAGTGCTATTGGTTTAGGTGGTAGATCTACCGATCACATGACCCTGTTACTTAGAAGGATGCATTGGCTCCCAGTGAGAGCCAGAATTCCTTTTAAACTTTTACTGCTCATTTAAAAATTTTACATGGATTGGCTCTTGATTAAATAAAATGATCTCACTTTATTCAGCTGGAAGGTCTTTGTGTTCCTCTCAAGAGATAGGGGCCCTTTTCGGCAAACGACATTGAATATCCTTTTTAGACCGCTAAAAAGTTAACCAGTTATGCCGATATTCAGCATCAACCAGTTAACTTTTTAGCAGTGAAAGATAGGCTACATAAATAGCAGACCTATTTTAACTGCTGAACATAGTCTGTTTGGCGCTGAATATCCGCACCTAACTGGCTAGCTGCTAACCACAGATATTCAGCGGGAGATAACCAGTTACCTCCCTCTGAATATTGCTGGTTAGGCGCTAAAACACTATTTAACTGGTCAGTGGCCATTCCTGACCAGTTAAATAGCATTGAATAATGATGATAATAGAGTATTGTAAAAGTGCTCTTCAAATGGTGATGCCAAAATAGCAGTACCCATATGGTGGCACGGATAGCTCACATACCTTGGCCAGCCCCCCCCCCACCCCGGTCCCTTTCATACATTAAGACCCCCCACCTGATCCCCCAATCATCTCCCAACCAATCCCCTTCAATGCATCAAGACCCCATGTCTTGATTTCCCCCATTGGTTAAGTTGCCTCATCCCATCCCCTTTCATACATCAAGACCTCTGGTCAGGTTTCCACCAATCAAGCTCTCTCATCACCTGATTCCCTTCCATACATCAAGATTCCCCACCCAATCCCTACTAGATCCTCTCCTTACTCCCCTGGACCCCTCATCCCAAGAAACTCTGGGACTTAACCGGGACCATCCATGGGGTGTTAGTGGGCCCAGGTAGGAACAGTCCCTCTCTGCTCCTGCCTGGTCTGGCTTTAAATGGCAGCTATCGACCCCTAGCTGTAGTATTGTAGGAGTCAGCCTTCCATAAAAAGTGGCAAACAAGGGGAATGGGATGGGGGGAGGGGGGGTTTGATATATGGAAAGGAATCAGTTGGTGGGATCTTGATCAGGAGTTAGATCATGGTGGGAGGGGTGAAGAATGGACCCAGAGCCAAACAGAGGAGTGGCCCAAGGTAGCAGCAGTGCTACTGGACTGCTGATAGCTCTGCTGCACCTACCATCTCCTTTTGAGGTGGTGATATTTGCAGTAGCACTATGAGCAAGTCATGACAGCTAGCATGAAGTCATGACCCCTGCACTGTTGCCAATGACCATTCTGCTCCACTCCGGTCATGATCACTCTCTGCCTTTACTAAGGTTAGTCAGCTAGTGAGGGGTTTCTATCATTCTGGCTTTTTAAACATGCATTTAGCGTTAGCACAGGTTCACACTAGCATTTAATGTTCAGTAAAATCCACACTAGCTGTTTATTGCAGCTTGGCTAACAGCTTCAGTTGCAGTCTTGTGCAATCTAAGTATAAGCATTCACACCAACTATATAATTGTTTGTATCTTAAATACAGGCACATTTTTGCCCACTCACACTAATATTCTATAAAGAAAAGTAGGTACCTACCTTTGGATCGTGAGCCTACTAGGAATAGAGAAAGAACCTGTATGCAAACCAATTTGGTTGTACCACAGAAAAGGAGGTACATCAAGAATTTAACAAAGGGCTCTGTTCACAAAGATGCACTAGTGTTTTTAGCATGTGCTAAAAATTAGCACGTTAACCGTGTAGATACCCATAGGAATATTATGGGCATCTACACAGCGCACGCTAAAAATTCTAGTGCACCTTTATAAACAGGACCCAAAAATAAGCACTTTCACAGTGAATAAATCTAGGTGCCCTCATGTAGAATTACCCAATAATGTAAATCTAATGTACTTTGATATCTAGGCACCTAAAACAACAAGCAGTAAACAAACAGGAATGGTCAACTAAAATTGGTTCTGCATGATTTTTATTGCAAAAGCTCATCATTTGTTTTAAACTTGAAAAAAAAAAAAAAAACCAGGAGGTTTTTCAAGCATAGGTATAAAATAAATGTGACACAATGGGGGATCATGGAAAATATGCACTTTGCATGAAAAAAGTGCAAAATTCCCCACCACAAGCAAAAACACTAACATTTGGAGGATTTTGTACATTTTTCATCCACAGATTTCTTTTTTTAAACAAAAGTAGCTGTGTGAAAATGTATGTAGATTCCATAAATACTGTGCTACTGTGATTGTCCCAAAGCAGCTCATTAATGCACAACTGTGAAAAGTGGCAAGCAAAAAGGCTTCCTATTTTGATTTTTTTTTAAAAAGACCTCTCTCATGAAAGTGGCAGTTATTTAAAGCAGTGTTTCCCAAGTCCAGTCCTGGTGTACCCCTTGTCAGTCAGGTTTTCAGGATTTCCACAATGAATATGCATGAACTTGATTTGCATACACTGCCTCCATTATGTGCAAATCTCTTTCATGCATATTAATCGTGGATATCCTGAAAATCTGACTGGCAAGGGATACTCCAGGACCAGACTTGGGGAAACACCTTGTTTGTGCCTTTTCGTGCCGCACCTCCAGAGTCTCTAATCATGGTCAGCACTACTTACACAATACAATTCCTCTCAACCGATATCTTAAGAGCTGGACAACTGGTAGCACTATATAGACTGCAACAAAGACAAAAAGAGACCAAGGAAGCGCTTTCTGGGGTTAACACTGGTTTATTTAATTATCCAGAGATTAGGATAAAAAAATAAGAAAAATAGTCATAGAAATAGTCTAGAATATGACAGAAATGAGAACATATATAGAAATGGAAATTACAATGGAAAGTGGAAGCAGGACATTCTTTCAAACTCCCTGGCTTGGGAGTCAAAAGAGATGTACACTGCCCACTCTCCTATCTGGCAGAGAAATATTATATACGGTTTCTTTTCCCTTACAAGACAAAAGGGAGCACAAGGGGGAGGGGTTGTCACACCCCCTTAGTTAGCACCTTACAGTCAGTCTGGATCTCTAGTATCAATAAAATACACAGCATCCGTTTATATTTCCTTTTGAAGATGCATTTGGTCTGTTGTCCAAATGTTTTGGACCTCTTCTATTCATCTATACATACATTTCTCAAACCTTTAATTAGTATTTCCCCTATTCTAAAAGAGGAGACAAAAGTTAACTACTGCTTCCAGTTGCTATAGAGGTGTTAGGTTTCTCTTGTCAATAGAACTATTGCTTTTGACTCCATAGTGGTTGAATTGTTCTAGGCAGAAAAGGAAATAAGGTGTTACCTGGTGGCTGTAAAATAAAGGGTAATTCTCTCCTGGATAGTAGCCTTACTTCCAAGGGCATGGGAAAGAATTCTGTCTCCTGGCCATATTCAAAGGGAGAGATTCTCCCCCTTCTGCAATAATATTTTCTTATCCTGTCCTGACTACAGGATTTCTATCTCTCTCTCCTCTGTCAGCCCTGCCCCCTACACCTGGAGCTTCCTTTGATCTACATCCTAAAAGTCTCTCAAAGGCTAATAAACACACTCATGTGAACAGCAAATGGACAACAAATGGCAGGAGCTCATTGTCTTTCACTTGCTTGGTCAGAGGAAGGTGGGGAAAAGAGGTGGGGGTACCTGGCCTGCTTAATATCATTGTAATTTACAGAAAAAAAGAGAAATTTCCACTTCTCATCGTCTGTACATTAATTCTTAGATATTAGATACCTAGCAGCACTGAAACTGCTTGGTTCAGGCCTTCATAAGTACAAAGTACACCTCCACCAACAACCTATTTAAAGGGATCATTAACCCTAAATCAGAGGCCCCTGGAAAATGCCAAATGCCCCCTAGTGCACTTGTGGGCCCAATATATTCTTCCCAACCCCACTTTTAAAGTAGAAACATACAAACATTGTGACTCTCTCCACAGCCAAGCCCTTACTTCTTAAAAGTAAAACATTGTGGCCTTCAGGATCCCTCTCTCAAACTTTGATGCATCCCAAAGTTATCACTCTCCATTTGCTCCTGTCTTTGTGCCAGCATTTTCAAATATGGTGGCTCCTGTTCCCTTAGGGATCCAAATATGGGCACAGGATCCACTCTGTAGGTGCCAATGAGTGCTAATCACCCCCCAATACTGAGCAAACACCTTCATTATGTCCAGGAAGGAGTAGTTTGTATTGTGTTTGGTACCCTCAATCATTTTGAAATAGTGCCACTTATGAATAAGGGAACATTGTTCTGCTTGTGTAGCTAAATTTCACACTACACAACTACTACTCCACAATTCTTTTCACACGTGGAGTGGAACAGGCAGATGTGAATTGCTTATTTACTCTTTCCAAAAATACTAGGACTAGGGGGCATGCAATGAAGCTACTAAGTAGTAAATTTAAAACTAATTGGAGAAAATTTCTTCACTCAATGAGTAATTAATCTCTGGAATTCATTGGCAGAGAATGTGGTAAAAGCAGTTAGCTTAGCAGGGTTTTAAAAAGGTTTGGAAAATTTCCTAAAAGAAAAGTCCATAAACCATTATTAAGATAGACTTGGGAAAATCTACTGCATATTCTAGGATAAGGAGCATAAAATCTGTTTTACAGCTTGCCAGGTACTTGTAACCTGGCTTGGCCACTGTTGAAAACAAGATACTGGGCTTGATGGACTTCGGTCTGTCCCAGTATGGCAAACGCTTATGTTCTTATGTTAAGTCAGAAATTATATCCACATAAATGCTGGGAATGATGCACTAACTCAAAGATTTTACAGCTTGTTCTGTTTTCATCTTCATAAATACAGCAGCAAAAGTCTGAAAACTGAAGACCACAGCTTAGCCTCATGCTGTTAAACTCCACCAAAACTCTTAAATTGTGTACAAACACCAGCTGTTACAGCACACCAACACATTTATCATTTTCACATGTCTATATTTAGGGGGTAAATATTCAATAGCTCCTGGCTGGTTAAAATCACTTGTGTGGGGCTATCCATTGATACTCAGTGGTTAGTAGAAGACTGAAGATCATCACAGACCGCTAAACTGAAAATCAGCTATTTTGTGGGCAGCCCAGGAGTGGAGTTGGCACTTATGTAGTTAAGTATCAATATTCATTACTTAACTGCCTAAGCTTAGCAGTTACATCAGGCCACATAAAAGTCAACCCTATCTTTATGTAGTAGCACTTATGCAGTTAAGTGCTGAATATTGCATTTAAATGTATAAGATATAGCTGGGCACATAAACTCCGGCATTCATGTTGGTGTGAGAAAGCAAGAAGGCAAATGGTCCACTAGATCCAACTTGGAACAGAAAGAGAAGCAGGCCTTATGTATAAAAGTAGTCTTTATTGGTTCATCAATACTCCCAGGATTCACAAACAAGTGCCCAACACTTCCAGAGTGCAAAATGTACATGTTATAGTTACAGCAATCAAAAGTATTTGTTATAAAGCACTTCTTAAGATGATGTTTCTGTGTATTTAAAACCATGATCCCCAAATTAGCATTCCATCATATGCCCATAATGATCATGCACACAACTCTTGAGTGCAGATATAATTTTTGCAAAACCAACACTTAATCCTCCACTGTCCCAGGTACAAAATAAGTGCCTGTATATAATATGTAAACTGCTTTGAATGTAACCACAGAAAGGCAGTATATCAAATCCTATCCCCTTATTATTAATGTACAGATATTATTCCATACATTAATAATGTGTTGTATTTTGTAAACAGTATAGCATTTTAAGCCTCTGTTCCAGACAGGGCCACTGAGATGGGGGAGCAGGGCAGGAAAGATTCCCCAGGTCCAGCACCAGTGCTCAAAAAAAAAAATAAAAGACTGCTCTGCCAGTCACAGGTCTTTCTTCCTGCCGCATCCTGCCTATGTGGAAACAGGAAGTTACTTCACAGGTGGTGGGACATGGTAGCACAAAGGAACTATAGCCGGCAGAACACTCTCTCTCAATCACTGCTGTGGGAAGGAGGTGGCAGTGGTGGAGTAGCGGCAGCGGTGGTGATGGGGGAGGGGGAACAGCGGCAGGGACCTGAAGATTACGTGCCCTGGGCCCAGCTTTGACTCTCAGCAGCTCTAGTTCTAACTACTATGTTACTATCTCCCCCTCAGCTCCTCATTCCTATCTGCAGAAAAGTTGCAGGTCTTAAATGATCATAGCAAAAACACACAAGCATGAAAGTCTCACTAATACTGATCACAGAAGAACAAGTTAACCTCCTTTTATTCTTCCTAAGACCCTGTATTAAAGCCCAAACATTAGAAAACCCTGTGATCAGCCTTCTAAGTCTTCTGCACAATTCTCTGCAACAGCATTGAATAGGTAGCATCTTCATTACCATGGATCACAGTAGCACACTCAATTGTGTGCAAAAGCCCAATCAAAACTGTGTGCAAAGCCTAGTGGACTTTATTACATCAGCCCTTCAATTTTTGCAGCTTGCAATGAATATTGCTGTATCTTTTAGATTATGATTCTATGCAACACATTCTTCTAGAGCTGCTGATTTACAAATGAAGTCTTCAAGCGCCATCTAGTGGTAGGCTTGATAATCTCAAGTCTACTATTGTAACTTGAAGGAAGCATAGCTTTCAAAAATTAGTCACAGAGGCAGGGCTTTTTTTGAGGGGGTACTTAAGGGTACTGAGTACCGGCACCTTTTCCATTGTCTGCTAAAATTGACCCATGGACCCCATGTTTTAATTAAAGAGCTCAGGCTCTACACGCCAATTCTGCCTTGTCATAGATTCTCTGACTGGTTGCAGGGGGCCTGGCCATTGTAGGGTGGGTCCCTCAGTGATCACCCCACTCCTGAAGGGTGGCCTAGCATTTGAGTACCGGCACCTTTTTTGCTAGAAAAAACACACTGCTTGGTATTGTGTTAGTCCAATAATACTACTAATAATAGAAAGATTCTCAACTAAAGTTTATTTATTCATATTTAAGGTTTTAGGATTTATTAACTCCATTAACTGCCTTTTATCAGTGACAGAAAGCAGCATACAATAAAGTCAATCAGGTAAGACAGACGCATGACTTTACAGAGGCAGGAGCACAAGGGCAAAAATAGAACAATTTATAGTGTAGCTTATAAAATAAATTGCAGAAATCCAATGGTGGATGCTAAAAACTATGTATACAGGAGAAATAATGATAAAGTCCTAATCAAAATAAGATCAAAAAGGGAGTCTGTCTATTAGGGGGAAAATGCAAAATTTTAATTTTCTATGTGTAGTTGGGATAATAAATGAAAAGGGAGGGAACTGAGAGGCTAAAGAGGAATCTACTGTCCTCTGGCACTGAGGGGTTACTAGACAGAGGAGAGGAAAGCCTGACTGAATAGCAGAAGAGATTTGAATTTAGAATAGTTCAGTTCTCCTCTGCTATTTGGCGTTAACCTGTTCCACAGCAACAGAAGAAAATTAGAAGTGATGTGTAACCCCGAATCTAATCGTAGGAGGGTAAGGGATCTGTAACTGGCAGATGCCCTCAGTTTAAAGGACCTATTCACATTCAACATGTAGACGTGCCAGAATATTCACTTATAAACACCATCCATGTGTAAACTGCTATTTTAAAGAGAGCTGTGAAATATATGTAGATATGCCCATGATGTGTAAACACCCTTGTCAAGGTAGGAGGTGTGGAAAGCATTTCAGGGGCACAGAATGGGCAGTGCAGCAGCAGACACACACACAGCAAATTTCCCAGATATTACAACATGTAGGCCATGACAGCAAGTTGCTGGGGTTTACACCTGCTATAAAACACAAATAAATGTTGGAAACACTTGCCTGCTGCTTTGATAGTCTGTCAACCTGATTGACATCTCTGTCCATTCTATCAGTATCTAACTTTTACCTATCCCTCTGGAGCCTGTGTCTGTTACACCCCCCCCCCCCCCCCCCACACACACACACACACACACACACAAAAAAAAACTGCCTGCACACTTCTTAACTGTACCCTTTATTACTGTGACCTTCTTCAACACCCACTTCTGACTTAAGCTTGGCCTAGTTTCCTTCTAGACTGCTGCCTGAGAGTTGCCAGCTCCATTTGTCTGTGTGAGTCTTGGTGGTGGGAATAACTGGGTTGTAGTCTGAAGCCATAAGTCTTCCATAGATATGGGCTGTGCAGGCCATAGTGCATCCGACATGCAGGGAAGAGAGGAGGACCACCAGGACACAGCCCTATCACAGGATATATAGGCTCAGAACACTGGTCCTAGACTTCACTGATAAACAGTGCTTCTCCAAGTTCTGCCACAATAAGAATGTCATACCCCATTTCTGCCAAGAACTACAGCCCCTCCTCCATGCCACCACTCACAGGGGACAACCCATACACTTCAAGATCACCACAGCACTTGCCTTTTTCACCAGTAGTTTTCAGTCTGTATTGGCTGCCACTGTGGGCTTCAGCCAGTCTGTCATCTCACAGTGCATCACACAGTTCCTCACATCGTCTTCCCTCACATTGTGCCGCAGAGGCACCAAACAATGACCCAGTTATATGAAGGGGCCCACTTCCTTTCTGTGCCGGGCATCACAGATTGTACCCATATACCCAGCAGCCCCCCACCCCCCCCAAAGAGGAAAGTTCACCTATTGCAACAGAAAAGCCTATCATTCCCCTCAAGATGCAAGTACTGTGTAACACTAGGGTGAGAGCACCGATGTCTTCCAGTAATCCTGCCTTGACTACATCCGGCCTCATGCTGGGATATAGGATCATTTCCAGAGCAACCAGTGGCTGGCTTCTCAGTATATCCTGCGCCTACCCCCAACACATACTCCTGCCTTCACCAGCCTTGAGGTTAATGTGCAATCCATAAACAGGATGGAGTCAATACAGAAGGTGGATGAAGATGAAAGAGAACAGACTCGGGGGTAACCTGAGGAAATACTTCTTCATGGAAAGTATGGTGAATTTGTGGAACGGTCGCTCAATGGAAGTGGTGGAGATGAAAACAGTATCTGAATTCAAGACAGCTTGAGACAAGTACATAGAATCTCTAAGGGAGAGGAAGGGATAATAGATGGGCAGAATGGATAGGCCACATGGACTGTATCTGCCTTACAAACAGAGAAAAATTAGCACACAGCTCACAGTACCTATGCAGAGGTAGCTGTGCAAGTACCTGGCACCACAGCTTATAGCGCCCTCTGACCCTATGTCTATACTGCACAATCTTGCAATATGCAGAGTCCTTTGTTAGACGAACTGGAACCACACAAGACAGCTTTTAAAACCCTAGATAAAGGGTGCACAGCCCTTTATTGGTAAATTCAGCCCCAAGTCTGAAATCTCTATTTCTTCTCATTCCCTTCCTACCCACCATGTGTAGGGTTACCATATGGCCCCAGAAAAAGGAGGACATGATCCAGTCCAGGTTTTGCATCCATTGAAAGCAATGGAAGTAAAACCCAGACTGGCTCAATCTGTCCTCCTTTTTTCTGGAGCCATAAGGCAACCCTAACATGTGTCCTTCATTTCTCTTTCACCCTCTCCCCCTTCCTCCCTGTCTTCTGTTTGACTCTTCAGTTGCTGGCAGCGATTACCTCAAGCTGCATACAGCCAATGTCAGTGCCTTCTCTCTGCAGGGCTCCATTGCATAGAAACAGGAAGTTGCATCACAGTAGGAGGGGCCCTACTGAAAGTCGACCCCAACACTGGCTGGATGCAACTTGAGGCAATTGCTTCCATGGACTGAAGACCCAAATGGAAGATCACAGGGAAAAGGCGAAAGAGAGATGCAAGACCTGGAGGGGGAGGGAGACCAGATTGGAGAAGTAGGAGAGAAATAAGAGGTAGGGGTTGGCCCTGGGGTGGCAGGAAGCAAAGAGAGGAAAGAAGCTGAATAGGGGGAGAGAAAGGGACATAAAGGGGCAATGCTGGAAAAGGGAAGAGAAAGGGGCAGAGGAGCTATGCTGGACAATGTATGAGATAGGGTCATAGAGAATGCAGATGTTGAACATGGTGGGGGGGGGGCATAAGGACACAGACACAGAGAGGAGTTGTTGGATGGATAGGGATGCAGAAGGAAGATTGATGGTGAACATGGAGACAAGAAATGACAAATGGATAGGAAACCCTGCAAAAACAAGAAAAAAAAAGCAGAAGAGACACAAGGGGGGAAATGGGACTTGATATACTGCTTTTCTGTGGTATTTTGCAACTACATTCAAAGCAGTTTACATATATACAGGTACTTATTTTGTACCTGGAGCAATGGAGGGTTAAGTGACTTGCCCACAGTCACAAGGAACTGCAGTGGGAATTGAACCCAGTTCCCCAGGATCAAAGTTTGCTGCACTAACCACTAGGCTACTCCTCCACTCAAGGACTGGAGTGAATGGAAAAAAATATATGAATGGTCATGAGGTAGATTTGCATGCAGTGGGAACCACTGACAGTGTAATATTTAGAGTGTTGTCTTTTCATGGATAAGTGTGAATTCTTGAGTCTTTGGAGCTAGTGCTGTTATAGTACGGTAAGGTTCTGAATGTGCTTTTGCACAGTTTTATGCATAGTGTTTTTTGTAATAGGACAGTGTTTTGGTCTTATTGAGATGACATCAAAACATTTATATAAATATAGTCTGTCATAATATCAGGTGGGGTTTTGGAACATTTTGCAGGATCTGATGTGTGTTGATGTGGGTGTTTATAGTAGACATGTCTGATCAGGTTTAAATTATGAGGGGTCTTTATAGAAAAAAAATTCAACTGTATTTAAATGTGTATACAGTTAAGTCCTTGAAATATTTAACATATATAACATGTCATGATAGCCAGCAGCCCTTCCTCAGACCGTAGTCCCTTCACAACCATAACAAATTTATACCCCAAATGCACCACAATAAAAATTTTACTCATTGGCCTTCAAGCTCACTCGTTGGGATGGGCCACCTTTGGCATCTCTGCACTTTGGTTCAGCATCTTCCTTTCCCCCCACTCTCTTCCCCTAATCCAACAGCTTCCTTACCCTCTCCCCTGCCAGCCCCACAACTTCCAGCAAAAGGCAGTATTAAAGGTGTGCAGCTGGCCAAGTGTAAAGGTAACACTCAGGTAAGTTGGCCATTTTGCACGTGCCTTGTACACATGCAAACAATTTACACGTGGGCAGGTCTAATTTCAGATTGGCAATCCATATGTAAACCAGAACCTTGTACAGATCAGTAGCTAGGTTATGTGCGCTACTGTGATATATATATAACGATAGCTGGGAATTATTAATGCCCAATGAGTTTGCGTTACAACTTGTGCACTTATCTGGTCTGGAAAGGGGGAGATGCAGGCAAAGACTGTAGGCTCCAGTCAGGGATGCAGCACCCCTACCAAGGGGGCATGTTATGGTGTGTCAACATAGCACCACTGAGCTTTATGTTCTGGTTCTTAGACTGAAGAAGAAAAGAACACCACCTCCGCAAAAATAGCCAACGTCAGCACAAGCAGAAGGGAGTCAAAGAAAGTAAGCAGTAAGGAGTGTCTAGAACAACCATACATCCATGCTCATTGAAGACAAATCCAACTTGGCCCAGTTTCACCTCCAGCCTGCATCAGGGGTCTAAAAACATACACAAGTTATTAAAAAAAAAAAATTATATATATATATATATATATATATATATATATCTCTCATACATATAACAAATAAATCATAGTAGAGGAAAAATAGTAATTGCCTTTGGATACTATTATTAATCATATTAAAAAAAAAAAATCTTTTTCTTACTTTTGTTTTGTTATTTTGTTGTTCTATTTTTAGGAGTCCTTTGTATTTATCCTGTAGAACCAGTGATTGCTTTGAATTGCTAAGGCTTTGATTGTAAACTGATATGTTTTGTATATAATTTATTTTAGATGTATGGGATATTTTTCTTGTAACTTTTAGTTGTAGTATATTATGGTTTTAGACCCCCAACGCAGGTTGGCGCTGAAACTTGGCAAAGTCAGGTTTGTCCTCAATAAAACTGGGTTACCATTAATGAGACTGGATGTGTGGTTCTTCGAAAGGCTCCTTACTCTCCTTGACCTTCTTTCGCTAATGCCAGTGCTGTTTCTTAGACTGCACAGCCAGCCCACAGGCCCATAGCGTAGCTCCTATTACCTGGTGCCACTGGCTAACCCCTTCTACAGTGCAATGGGTAGGCACTTAGTATATAGTTACAGCAGTTTTTTTTTTTTTTTGGGGGGGGGGTGAAGGTGTAAATTTCATAGACATGTTGTGCTGTACTCTTGTGTTTGGAGAGGAGAAAGTGAGGGCTTGAGTCATTGGCTGTAGTGGATGGGGAGGGGAATACACTCGTAGTTGATACTACAATGGGTGTCATAGCAATGGTGACAGATTCCAACATGTGTGTCTGTATGCTATATTACATTACCAGAAAATTCCATTCCACTCACCCAAAAAAATAGATGAGAATGGATGACAGTATCAAAGTACAATAAAACTGTAAAATTACAAATATTTAATAATTATGATATAATGCAGCCACTCCCAACCCAGTCCTCAGGTCACACCTAGTCCCATTGGGTTTTCAGACTATCCACAATCAATATGCATGAGATCATGCATGTCTCCATTGCATGCAGATCTAACTCATAAATATTTATTGTGGAGATCCTGAAAACCCGATGGGACTAAGTGTACCCAGAGAACTGGGTTGGGAATGGCTGACGTGTAGTGAATAACCCTCACTGACCTAAAAGTACATATTTCCTTAAAAGGACTGCCTTAAGGGCTTGACAAAAAATTATATAAGAAATGGAATGCTTTGCCAGTTTGTATTACTAAGTTTTTGGAGCCCGATATATAAAACAATTTGAAAAGCCATCCTAGAGGAAAATCATTTAAAAGAAGGCAAGGATATGCGCAAATAGTTCCACTCAACTTTGTTTATTCCAGCTTTAATATACCACCTTTCTTTCAGCAAATCAAGGTGATGTACAAGTTCAAAATGGTAAAAAGAGGAAGAAACTTATTTTAAAAGGACAGAAAGGGCAGTAAAAGGGAGAAGAGAAAAGCAGCAGGCCAATCAATGCAAACCATCACATATCTCTCAGCCAGAGCCTACATACCTGAGATTTTATGGTAGGTTTAACTTTGGGGTAAGACAATTCAAGTGGTAATACCGCAAGGAAACAGTTCTACAAGTAAAGCCTCTCTGGGGGGGGGGGGGGGGGGGGGGGGGGGAAAGGACATGACATTATTGCTCATTGACTCAGTGGTGAGCAGCACTGGAAAACACATGAGCAGCACAAGATAGGAGTAGTAAAAGGAAACAAACAAAAAAACAAAAAAAAGAGGCCAAATAGAGAGGGCAACCCAAATGCAGAGCTTTATGAACCAAAGTGCATTCTTTAAATGGAATGTGGTAAGACACTTTAAGCCAGTGATACTGAATGGGTACTGGAGTTACATGGTCACAATTGCTGATACAGGATAAAAGCAGGACAAGCAGTGTCCTGCAGTCATTAAAAGACGGTGGGAGGAACCCACCTTATATCAACATTACAACAGTTAAAGTGTGAAACATGACAGTAGCCTAGAGAAAAGTGAGCTATAATATCAGAAGTCTACAAATGGACAACACCATGGACAGACTACAGAGTCACAGGGTTCAGATGATAAGCACTGAACAATTACTCCCAGAGAAGTGCTTGAAAGGTAAAGAACAGGTCAATTTTGTTGACCAGCAGGCAATGGCTTTTGAAGGATTGAGAACAGGATGATTAGAATTTAACCCAAAATGCACTTTCAGTCTTGGCTTGAGAAAGTTGCAAGAGGTCAGGAGATGCAGATTGGAGGACAGTAACATGCTGAGATTCCCTGTGATTGTATAAGAGTGAGAGAGCTAAGAAAAATATTTAAAAAAAGGGAAATAACACAAAGTCTTGAGGAACGCTAAAGGTTTATGTGCTGAAGTTGAAGAAGGGAGTTTTTCAGAGAAAGAACAAGTATGCAGAAAAGATGAAAACATTGCAAGACTGTAGCGGCAAGGCCAAAATCAGAGAGACATGAAAGAATGAAAGAGTGATTCACAAGATCAAATGCTGATGTCAGGTTGAGTGAGACAACCAAAACTGTCCTTCCTCTGTCAAGGATGCCAAGTGTTTTAAATACTGTGTCTCAGGCACAGCCCAGATTACCAAGAATGAAGGATGTTTGAATACTCTGGAAAAAAAACCTATTCTTTTCAACAGACTTGAATTTTAATACTTAATGGTAGAAAATGCAGTCTAGATATTTACAAGTGCAGCCCTATTTTAGATAGAATGTAGAAATCGGAATTGAAAAACTTCACTAATTACGTGTTCAGCATTTCAACAATTCTTAGGACCTCCACGTAGGTAGGAAGGAAAAAGCCTCAGTTTTATCACAGGAAGATTATATATTGCGCCTGTTAACCTTCCATCACTGGCTGAAAAACCTTCCACCGTCCAATTCTATTACAATGCGCAGAGTCACTAGTGAACTGTAGAGCACACAGCAGAAAGGTTTGTTTCCCCTTGAGGCAGCAGGAGAGTCCTGTGAAATGCTGGCTGAAGTGGAGGATAAAAAGCAGCAAGGCGGGTGGTCCGCCAAATTCAATATGGAAGATAAAACAATTTGTCATGTGGGGTGCCACAGGGATCGGTTTTGTCACCATTGTTATTTAATTTGTATGTTAGTCCTTTGGCATTACTCATTCAAACAATGGGTATTAGTTCTTACTCGTATGCTGATGATTTCCTTCTCATTCATTATGTCCAACCATTAAGTATAGATCTTACACCAATTCAAACTTGTCTTGATAAAGTGGCAGAATGGTTGGCAACACATCACTTTGTACTAAATCCAGATAAGACAATGACATCATGGATAGTAGGACATGGAACTATTCCATCAATAGTGCCCACGTTATTTGGACAATGTATTCATACAGTTAAATCCTTTAGATATTTAGGGGTCATTATTGATTCTGCATTAACTTTTGAGGAACAAATATCTGATGTAGTTAAAAAAAATCTTTCACTTAAGGAAGCTTCGTTCAATTAGAAATCTAATAAGTAAAGACTCTCTTGAAACACTGACGTATGCGTATATCACATCAGGCTTAGATTACTGTAATGTTATCTATGCAGGGATTACTAAAGCTAATCTAAAAAGAATACAAAGAATACAAAACACAGCGGCTCATATGATTTGTAGGGCTCGGAGAGATGATAGAATAACACCCTTACTATACCAACTTCATTGGCTTCTGATTGAAGCAAGAGTCAAATTTAAGGTACTCGCTTTGACACATAAGGCATTTCATTCACTTATTCCTAGTTATTTATCCAATCTGACAATTCTTTATTCTCCTGTGCGGACTCTTAGATCGCTAACAGATAATAGGTTAGTCATTCCTCCGCCCGCTACGGCTCGATTGGAATCTTTTTTCTGTCTCTCACTCTCTGGAATGGACTTCCAAAAGAGATTAGATTAGAGAATTCCTACATTCACTTTCAAAAACTTTTCTTTTCACAAACTTTATTGAACAGAACCTATGAGAGTAGGGAAGGTGTAAAAGTTTAGGCTAAACTGTATTTAATTAAGTTAATTGTGTTTTTATTAGTTATGTCCTTCTTTGTCATTTATGACTTACTGTGCTTTTCTATCAATGATTGGATATATATATATATATTTTTTTTTTTTTAATGTAAACCGTTCTGTTTTGTAACCGCAATAAGAAACGGTATATAAAATAAATAAATGATAAATGATTTTTAAAAACCTCAGTTTTCATTAATAGATTAAAATATCCCAGATATTTAACATAAAATGCATGACATGGCCATGTTTCGCCAGTATAAAAACGGCTGCTTCAGGGGCAGTGGGTCACTGTAAATGAAAATAAAATCATTCAATATCGAATAACAGAATCCCGTAAGAGAATAATTTATAAATAAATAAAACTATAAAACCACAAGAGGAGCTTTTAATCCATTAATAAAAACTGAGCTTTTTCACAAGGTCTGCCTTGTTTTATCTTTGATGTTGGAGATACCCAAGCTACTCAAAAGCTAAGTATTGTTTGAAGAGGTTTTTTTTTATATATATGAAGAAAAGTAAAACAAAATCTAAGCAACTTACACTGTAATAGAATTGGAAGGTGGAAGGTTTTTCAGCCAGTGATGAAAGTTTAACAGGTGGAATATATAATCCTCCTGTGATAAAATGGAGGCTGTTCCTTCCTACCTAAGTGGAGGTCCTAAGAATTGTTGAAATAATGAAGACAATTAGTGACATTTTTTTATTGTCGATATTGTTGCACTTCACTCCTTCTTGGCTGAGCTTGTGAAATTAGAATTCATGTAGCCTGGTCTGGACATGTACAATTTCAGTATAAGTTTAGAAAGAGATCTGCAGGAGTGTACTTGTATTCACCTTCATGTATAATGGAGCAGCAATTTTATAAAGACACATGCTGAAAATCTGAACAGAAAAAAAAAATAGAGCAATATCCACATGTAAGTGCTGACATTTACACATGTACGATGGTATTCTACAAGCTACGAGCCTGATATTTAGCCAGAGGCTGTTAGAATTTTGTTGACCGCTGTCGGAATTATACCCAGAAATCCACATTGGGCTATGTCTGGGATGTGACAATGAACTGGAATGGATTTAATTTATTAATTTGATATACTACTTAATACAAAGGTTTTACAGTAGTTCACAATAAAATTAAATATACTTAACATAATAAAAACATCACAACTTGACGATTACAATTTATACAAAAATAATATTAAAATCAGAAAAGAAAAATTGGTCCAAAATGCCAGGTTTCGATACTCCACGCAATCCCAGATAACCTGTCATACTGCCACCACAGCAAGGGTCCAAAATAACTGAAAGCTCTCCTAGTAGAAGTCAATTTTAATCAGTTGATGTGAAGAAATTGCAGTAAATGTTGCTGAGAAGAGCAAAGATAAAGAAAACGCTGATCTTGCTCAATCAAGATCTCTGAAAGGAGATCAGGAGAGTGCAAAAGAAAAAGCCTTGAAAACCAAACACAAGATCTTAAAACCAAGTCTGGCAGAAACCAGAAGCCAATGCCATTCTTTAAAAATAGGAGTCATTAACTAAATGTGCAGCAGTGTTTTACACAAGCTAAAGCCTCTTCTTGCTGCTTAAAGTTAATTCCTGATACAAAGAACTACAATAGTCAGTTCTACTCGTGACAAATGAATGACTAACTTGACCAAATTTGATCAAGTCAGAAGAGGCTTAAGCTGTCAAATTTGCCTTAGTTGAAACTAAACAAATTAATCAGGTTGTTAAATCATGTTATCAAATTACCACAATAAAAACCCAAAGTCAACATATCACCATTGAAAGGACTGGAACAGCCACCAATTGAGGTAGGAACGGTCAAAAGTTTACCTCTTCGAGAAAGCCACATGGCAGCAGATTTATCTACATTCAGAATTACATGATCCATTTTTCCAAAAGATCAGGTTTACAATGCATGTGATCCTCCTTCATAAAAAGAAATTTGTATATCGTCTGCAAAAAAAATAAAAATAAAAATTTTAAATCCCAGCTCTCGCACAAAAGCATAGGCAATAATAGTGAACCCTGAGGTACACCTCACTCCAAATGCTTGTAAGCAGATAACTCAGAATGCCAACATACCAACTGCAATCAATTAGAAAAAATATGAATCAAACCAATGAAGCACAGGCAAGTGGGTTTATACATCCAGCAAAAACACAGTCGGTTAAGTGTGAGATTTGGCATTTAACTAGCTATAAAGAACCGCATGAAGATGAACCACATAAATGCAGTCCTCATTTATGCAGTTAGATCAGCTGCTTAAGTGCGGAAAAATCAGCTAATCTAACCCTGGAATGTCCCCAAAGTAGCCAGTTTTGGCTTGGGCACTAACCAGGCATTTTCAGCGCTAAAAATGTCTAGTTAGCCCTGGACAGGCTATTTAAACAGCCAGGAACTTCTCCTGTTTGAATCATTTTACATATCAGGCCCTACTCCCTGGATTTTATATAGCGTGACTTGTGTTGTGTACTCAAATACAGTCATATTTTGTATGTGCGCGCGCAACCTAATTAGTTTAACAAGCCATCGGTGCCAATAATGGCCAATTAGCAAATTGACTAATTGGCACTAATTAGAATTTACACGCAGAACTACGCATTTTCTAGAAACACGCTGGGCGTAAATTCTAAGCTGCATAGTTGAAAAATGGGGGTGGCCATGGGAGTTTCTAAAATCTATGCACATTGTTGCAGAATACACTTGGTCCGTGCCTAATTTAGTTGTCAGGATTTAATTTAGTCGTCAGGATTTACACCAAGTTTTACTTGGCATAGCTGCCCACAAATACATTTATTTGTGTGGACTGGTGCTCGACATATTCTATATAATGTGCGGAAATTTAGGCTTCCACTCAAGCCCCCCCCCCCCCAAACCACACCTCCTTGTAATGTACAAGTACTGCAAGTACTGCAGACATGCACGTATAAATGCTGGCTAACACTACAGACGGAGCTACTGCTAGTGATATGCAATTTATCCTTAAAATCGAGCGTGGTACCGGAAGATTGGAGGGTGGCCAATATAATTCCCATTTTTTAAAAAGGTGCCAGGAAAATTCACCTACAACACCTGTCAGTCCCGCAGTTTGAAAAGTTATATAGATTCTTCATGAGGACATACTTGGCACCAAAGAGAGTAGCTCGTATAACTGAAGCTTGTGATGGGACCTGTACCAGGTGTGGGAGTGGATCAGCCACACTGGGACACATGTTCTGGCTCTGTCCATCGGTGCAGCAATTCTGGGGGGCTGTCCTTCACTCCCTGCACTCACAATGGGGATGCTCTTTAGTGTGTGACCATCTGATTTTATTTTACACCTACAAATTTACAGAGAGGCCGCCTGCAGGGTTTAAGAGATATGTGCAGTGGGCGATACTATTTGGGATTTCCACAATTCTGAAAACCTGGCGGTCGGAGTTGAGACCCCCTCTGTCATGCTGGCGTGCTCTGATGATTCAGCAAATAAAGCTAGATAGATGCAGGGTGCGGACACTGGACAGTGATGAAGGGGAGGAGTTCCGCAAACTGTGGGAACCTTTATGGCTGACCATGCCCTCACGAGCGAGAAGCTATATTTTGAACATCTGATTGACTCACAAGGGGGGTGGGGAACAGGGGGAGTGGGGGGGAGTTACTTAGTTCAGGATTTGGGGTTGTAAAGCTATTGGTTAATGGAAAACTCAACATAGCTGATCTACGTTGTAATGTTTTATTTCATGCTTGTGATGTATTATGCAGCATATGTTGACAATAAAAATGATTAGCACAGAAAAAGAGTGGGAAATGGACCAATGACTCCAGGAGAACGGGAGATAAAATTCCAAAGAACCACTTTATTCAATGACTCGACACAAAAAAACTGTGTTTCGGCCAGAAGGCCTGCCTCAGGAGTCTAAAAACAATGAATATTTAAAATGACTCCTGGAGTCATTGGTCCATTTCCCACTCTTTTTCTGTGCTGCTATTTTTGCGTGGGAGTTAGTGTTCATCCACTTAGGTGAATAAAAATGATTAAACATTAAAAAGGTGCCAGGGGAGATCTGGAAAATTATAGATTGGTGAGTCTGATGTCAGTGCCAGGGAAAATGGTAGAGGCTATTATTAAAAACCAAAATTACAGAGCACATCCAAGGACATGGATTACTGAGACCGAGTCAGCACGGCTTTTGTGTGGGGAACTCTTGCCTGACCAATTTACTTCAATTCTTTGAAGGAGTAAACAAACGTGGACAAAGGGGAGCCGGTTGATATTGTATATCTGGATTTTCAAAAGGCGTTTGGCTAGGTACCTCATGAAAGGCTACAGAGGAAATTGGAGGGTCATGGGATAGCAGGAAAAGTCCTACTGTGGATTAAAAACTGGTTGAAGGATAGGAAACAGAGAGTGGGGTTAAATGGGCAGTATTCACAATGGAGAAGGGTAGTTAGTGGGATTCCTCAGGGGTCTATACTAGGACCGCTGCTTTTTAATATATTTATAAATGATTTAGAGGTGGGAGTAACTAGCGAGGTAATTAAATTTTGCTGATGACACAAAATTATTCAAAGTCGTTAACTCGCGACAGGATTGTGAAAAATTACAGAAGGACCTTACGAGACTGGGAGACTGGGCGGCTAAATGGCAGATGACATTTAATGTGAGCAAGTGCAAGGTGATGCATGTGGGAAAAAAGAACCTGAATTATAGCTACATCATGCAAGGTTCCACGTTAGGAGTTACAGACCAAGAAAGGGATCTGGGTGTCGTCGTCGATAATACACTGAAACCTTCTGCTCAGTGTGCTGCTGCGGCTCGGAAAGCGAATAGAATGTTGGATATTATTAGGAAAGGTATGGAAAACAGGTGTGAGGATGTTATAATGCCGTTATATCGCTCCATGGTGCGACCGCACCTTGAGTATTGTGTTCAATTCTGGTCGCCGCATCTCAAGAAAGATATAGTGGAACTGGAAAAGGTGCAGCGAAGGGCGACTAAAATGATAGTGGGGATGAGACGACTTCCCTATGAAGAAAGACTAAGGAGGCTAGGGCTTTTCAGCTTGGAGAAGAGACGGCTGAGGGGAGACATGATAGAGGTATATAAAATAATGAGTGGAGTGGAACAGGTGGATGTGAAGCGTCTGTTCATGCTTTCCAAAAGTACTAGGACTAGGGGGCATGCGATGAAACTACAGTGTAGTAAATTTAAAACAAATCGGAGAAAAGTTTTCTTCACCCAACGCGTAATTAAACTCTGGAATTTGTTGCCGGAGAACGTGGTGATGGCGGTTAGCTTGGCAGAGTTTAAAAAGAGGTTAGACGGTTTCCTAAAGGACAAGTCCATAAACCGCTACTAAATGGACTTGGGAAAAATCCACAATTCCAGGAATAACATACTGTATATAGAATGTTTGTACGTTTTAGGAAGCTTGCCAAGTGCCCTTGGCCTGGATTGGCCGCTGTCGTGGACAGGATGCTGGGCTCGATGGACCCTTGGTCTTTTCCCAGTGTGGCATTACTTATGTACTTATATATACACATGTTGTAAACAGAAGTATTAACACATGTAAATTGCACATAGGGTTTCTAAAATAAGGGCCACTGTTTACTCTAAAGCATAATTCACATTAATCTCTGATGTCATGTGACAACTGAGTCTCCTAGTATATTGTAGTACTGTATAAATTGCACGAACCCACATGTGTATATGGGGCAGTTTGAAAGCCACAGAAGACAGTAGTGTGCTGGCTTGTTGGTTAGCCAGATGAAATTGTTGCCTCAATACTAATACTTCATTTGAGTGTCCAACGTTTTATCAGTCACATCTCAAATATTTGCACTTATTCCCTTTGGTCTGCTAAAAGGTCCATCATTCATTTTTCAACTTAGTATCTGCAATACAGCCGTAGTGTGATTTGTTTACAGCCATTAAAAGCACTGCTGTCAATGTCAAAGCTGCACCAAGGCTTGGGGGACCACAGGGACTAAACTCCTGTACAATGCCTGAAAGGAGAGGTGCAATTATCCGTCCTATTGATGTTACAGACTGACCAGCTCCTATGAGGGTACCGGTTGCCCGATTCCCACCTACAGTCAGTTCAAGGTCAGTGATGCAAGTTCGCCCAACAGTGGTTGAAAAGGCCAAAAACGTACAGCAGAAAATGACAATCCATACAGAAGATGCTGCCGCATAGAGGGATATTAAGAGAAAGGTCACAGTGCTTGAATGCAACAGCATGGTATACACATTATGTTCGTAGAGTCTTGTTAACGGTCCAAGCAGAAAGCCAGCAAGTGCTCCAACAATGTTACTGTAACCAATGATGTACCCAGTGATCTTGGGCTTAATTCCAAATCTCTCATCAACAGCTAGGGTAAAATTGCTGTGGTACAGCAATATAGCAAGCGCCATTAATAAGCGTATCAACAATATATCAGACAGATCCGAGCACGCCAGGTTTTTGATCTTCTTTAATACTGATACAACTTGAATCCATGAAGACCGGTAAGAATCAGGTGTTATATCTCCATTAGCCACTTGGACAACATCTGGATTGCATTTATCCTTTGTTGGACTGACTCTTTCCAGTTTGTTAGTGTGGAAGGTTGTTGTTTGAAGATTACCTTCGTTATTGATTGCAGTACCTTCAGTCCATGGTAATATCCAAACAAGACCTGAAAGAGGGATATAAAAAGTACAATAAAGTGAGCATAAGTAGTAATCTAGTGCATATTTTTTGGACTGGTGCACTTGTCGCTATAACCTAAAGCCCAAGTTAAAAAATGTAGGGCCCTTTTTACTAAGGTGCGTTAATGTTTTTAGCACTCCTACACCTGGTGTATGCGCTAACCACGTAGGTGCCTATAGGGATATTGTAGGCACATTCATGGTTAAAGTGCGTACATGATTAACACATGTTAAAAACGTTAACGCACCTATAATGTTGCTTAGTAAACGGCCATAACAGGAGTGTAGCCAGACTTTGGCGGGAGGGGGGCCAGAGCCCTAGGTGAGGGGGCACATTTTAGCCCCCTCCCCGCCACCGCCACTGCCAGACTCTGCATACAGTGCAGAAACAGTGACACATACATTTGTACCGTGCAAAATATAAAGAGAGCAGATGTAAATTTCAAAAATTTATGTATGCCAATTGCTACATTATAAATGAACAACTTAAAAAAAATGTTATACATTTTTATTGGACTAACTTATTATAGGCCAGGGGCATAGCTACATGGGACCTGGGCCCCCCAGATTTGGCCCTGTCAACCCTTTCGACCCCCTTTCCACCACCGCTATCCCTCCCCCGCCATCGGGTAACTGTGCTGGCGGGGGTCCCCAAAACCCACCAGCCGAAGTCCTCTTCAGCCAGTCTCTGGGCCGGCGTGTTGCTGCAGCTGATGTGGAAGCCTAGGATGCTGTTTCTTCTGTGTGAGTCACACAGAAGAAACAGCATCCTAGGCTTCCACATCAGCTGCAGCAACACGCCGGCCCAGAGACTGGCTGAAGAGGACTTCGGCTGGTGGGTTTTGGGGACCCCCGCCAGCACAGTTACCCGATGGCGGGGGAGGGATAGCGGTGGTGGAAAGGGGGTCGAAAGGGTTGACAGGGCCAAATCTGGGGGGCCCAGGTCCCATGTAGCTATGCCCCTGGCCTATAATAAGTTAGTCCAATAAAAATGTATAACATTTTTTTTAAGTTGTTCATTTATAATGTAGCAATTGGCATACATAAATTTTTGAAATTTACATCTGCTCTCTTTATATTTTGCACGGTACAAATGTATGTGTCACTGTTTCTGCACTGTATGCAGAGTCTGGCGTCTTGGGGGTTCAGTTTAATTTTTGTCTACATATATCTATTTTAGTTTGTGGTTACTTATTCTATATTCACGAGGGGCTACCTCTGTTCATGTGAAGAAAAGGCCAGGTATTCTGTTAGCATCAAGTGTCTGTGTAGGACTAACCTGTACTAATCCAACTTGTTTTGTTTCCAATAGGTATATTATTCTTCTTCTGCCCACTGCAATGCTCAGGGTGTTTTTTTTTCTAGAAAGAACCTTGGTGTGACCCCCCCCCCCCCCCCCCCCCCCCCCGGACGTTTGCTTGTAAACATCCTAGATTTTCGGATCCAACTTGTAAAGAATACGTTTTACTTTGCAGTAAAAAAAAAAAAAAGTTTTAAGAGCTATACTTTAATAATACTTTTACTTAAGTATTTTTTTTATAAGACTTTCTACTTTTAC
Organism: Microcaecilia unicolor; assembly: GCF_901765095.1. Lineage (NCBI taxonomy): Eukaryota > Metazoa > Chordata > Amphibia > Gymnophiona > Siphonopidae > Microcaecilia > Microcaecilia unicolor. The sequence goes on from NC_044034.1 coordinate 256,157,562, forward strand.
TTCACTGCTTTTGAATCCAGTACTTTTACTTTTTACTTAAGTACTTAAAAAAAAACAAAAAAACTTATGAACCCATCTCTGGTTACGTGACAAGTCTTACAGAAAAGAGTTGATCAAGGGTAGCTGATTGAAAACTGGACAAACTGCAATATTAAACTAGTGTAAGAGATCATTCTTAAATGTTCATTTATCATCAACATACAGGCCTTAGGAGAAACAGTTGGTTCATCTTTTAGGACACGATTCACTATATTTATCTCCACAGACAAAAAATTCTTAACATTTTAATAGTTGACAGTCATTTGGACAAAATGCTCTCTTTAGTGGCATTTAATAAAACTCACCAGCATTCAAAATAAATATGGAAGAACAGATAAAAGATGCCAGATAAAAGCCACCCTCAAATTCTGTAAGGTAGCCACCAACCATGGGGCCCAGGATAAAGCCCATACTGGTGGCTGCATTGAACTGTCCCATCACAAGAGGGCGATCCTTCTCCAACACCAGGTCTGACATAAGGGCTTTCAAGATAGACAAAGTGTGTTTGAAGATACCTGCAGTAAAGAACAAACACTTTAGTTGCCTTAGTCAATTTAGACCTCATTAGATAGTAAATTTTGGATTTTATACCTAGCATTAACACCAGTGAGGTTGTAGAAAACTAGTGACAAGTTGCTGAACTGGCAATTAATTGATGGTAATGCATATTCTCTAATACATAATATTAAATCCTGTAACAAAGTATAACATGATACTAATACTGCAAAATTAAGTGAATTTCAAGTAGTACAGTTAACCGGTTCACCTTAGTATGTTGTAATAACTTAAGATGTCCATGGCTCTAAAGTCCACTGCAAAACATCAACAGCCTTCCCAAATCGGAGCCCCCCTCTTTCTCATCCTTACCATAAAAGCCTATATGATCTCCCCCAAACCCCTCTATCATTCCTTGAAACAATGAGCCACCATGCTCACCCCACACAAAAAAAAAACATCTAACCTTTGAATAAAATAAATGAAAACACAAACAGCAAAAAAGTCCCAAAACAAATGGTGCAGTGAATAAACGTATTGGTAGGTAGCAAAGACCCAAAACGAGCCGTGTTTTGGCCGTAAGGCCTGCCTCAGGAGTCAATACCCGCAATTATACAATGATTAAAAAACTCCTGAAATGAATATGAACTGCACCAATATTGCACATTAAAGATACTCTGCCTCCTCTCCTCCGACACCACAGCTCAGCAGAGCTCGCTGCCTCCTCTCCACCAGTGCCACAGCTCAGCTCGCTGCCTCCATCCTCACTCCTCGCTAATGCTGCTTCCTCCTCTGAGTCCGCCGGCACCGAATCAGTTGAAATGATTACCTCACTGCCTTCAAGCGCACATAAAAATTGGCACCAGACCTGGCTGAAGTCTGCTGCTCACTCAGCAGCAACTCATTGCAGCTCACCTTCACTCCTATTGGCGCCATACCCTGACTAATGTAATCAAGGAGAGAGAAAGCTAGTCGACAGAGCCCCAGAATGAGGCTTGAAATTCATAGACACAGAGCCAGAAGTTTGGAACAGGATGAAACCAAGGTATTTTTGTATACTGCAGGAACCAGAAGTTTGGAACAGAACAGAGGTATTGTATATCACGGGAACCCTGAAGGAGCTGCATCCATCCCCACAGACCTGGAGGGGATTCCCACGGGAGTCCTGTGGACTCTAACAGGAATGCCTCATGGTTTACTAATTCAAATAAATTGCATATTTAGAACTGAATAGTTTTGTCTCTTAAGGACTGGGGATTAAACTGAATGCTTAGTTGGCAACATATGCTAATAAGATCAAGTCTCTCATGTGCCTAACCAGGTGGAACTTATTACTTTTAACTGGATGATGTTATTAAAAAATGTATCTTTTGTTCTAGTAAACTTCAGCTTGTTACATGTGTGGTTTGAGTGCTATTACCACAAAGGACTAAGATCATTTCAAGTTTATGTTTAAATCTTGTTTATTAGTAGATGAAATGAACCTTTTATAGATACTTATCAAAGAAATTACATTACAAGGAGATGTCATCCATTGTCACATATTCAACAAATAAGTTACAATATTGCTTTTATTTTCTCCCTTGATTTCCCACCCTCCCTCCCTCCCTCCCTATTATTGTCAACTAACGCTCTTGGGCATTATCACTATTTCCTTTTATTACCAAGGTAACATGTAGAACTTGTTCAGCATCGTGCTGTCTGTAAAATACTTCTCTGCTATTGCCCTCCTATCCAACTAATCCCTCCCTCTACCCTACCCTTCTGTGTCGCTTAGAGTTCAACAATTGGTAATGGTTAGGTCTCTCACAAATATCAAATGAGGTGATGTCTGTCATAACATCTTAGCTGCTCAAATTGACTGTCTGCACATCAGAGTATGGTCCAGGCATCTTTTTGTCGTGAAGTACTGCACAACCTGTGGCCCTGTCACCAGGCTTCTCGATTAATGTGGAGTTGTAGAGTACCAGATTAGGGTCAGAAATTTAGCAGCAAACTTCTCGCTCTGGACGGGAGAGTGGCCCATAGTGTCTCCCATTGCGCCCTAAACCTAAGGCCTGCTGAACTGTCCAGATCCTGCACACCGCACCTATCAATTCTCATTTGCTTCACTAATTGCGATCGCCATATCTGCAGAGGGGGAGCTTCTTTCGTTCTCCAATATTGCAATATGGATGTTATTCCAAAATATATTGCTATCTTATCATTTCAAGTTTAAAATCAGTTCTATCACAGGAAAACTGATTAAAAATCCCAAGTTATTCTGCAAGATTTTGCAGCCACTTAAGAACCCAATTAAGATTTTTTTTAATCTACTGTCTGCTCAGATAAAGAGGAACCAGGTTATACAAAAGGTTACATACATATATAGCACACAAGAACACTTCCTAAAATCAGGGTTCAATTAAAAATCACTTGGTTCTGATAAAAAATAAAAATATAAACTTCCTTTACAATACATACAGTTTTTTTTGAACTCCTTCCCCTACAAAAATCAAGTCTTGGTCCCCCCTCCCCCTATGGTGGCCAGTGTTTCTCCCCTTACATCCCTCCCCAGATGATGCTGAGAAACATCACCTTGGCCAGGTTTTGAGTATCTGCACATGCTCAAAATCTGCCAGATCCCATGCCCTCCAAAACATCTAAAGTTTGAGCAGGAACTTATTAGTGCACACTATTGTTCTTTAACTAGGTGTATGCAGGAAGCAGGTATAGATAGATAAACTTGCCTTGAATTATTTAGCCACCCATCTATTTATCCAAACTCATTCTGTACCACGTATTTTGTTGCAATCTATATCTGCACTTGACCCCTCAGCTATATGGTAAGCTGTATTGTAGAAAAACATTAGAATCATAGCTGTGTTATTTAAATGTTCTACTAGTACAAAAGGCCCGTTTCTGACACAAATGAAACGGGCTCTAGCAAGGTTTTCCTTGGAGTGTGTATGTTTGAGAGAGAGTGTGTGAGAGTGACTCTGTGAGAGAGAGTGAATGTGCGAGTGTGTGTGACAGAGAGAGAGTGAGACTGGGTGCAAGTGTGTCTGTGAGAGAGAGAGAGAGAGAGAGAGAGAGAGAGAGAGAGAGAGAGTGTGTGTGTGTGTGAGAATGAGAGTGTGTGCCAGGGGCACCTCCTCCCTCCCAGTTCCAGGGTTGTCCCCCCCCCTCCCTCCGAGTTCCTGGGTCGTCCTCCCTCCCTCCATCCCAGTTCCCGGGTCGTTCCCTCCCTCTGAGTGTTCTTCCCGCTGCGCTACGGGCGCCTGATGAGCCGGCGGCGGATGCGGCTCCTGATCGCTGCGGCCTGGCTGCTGCCGCCCACCTTGCTCTTTCCATGATCCGCGTCTACTTCTCGCGGGCTTCGCTGCTCTGTAACCCAGACTACGACAGCAATGTGCCCTACTCGCTGTTGCTGACGGCGCTCATGTTCTTCTCCTGCTTGGCCATCGTCACCGTGACCAATGGGCGCCTTTTTTCGCAGGTTCTGATGTGGACATCATAATGGGTACGGTGACGTCAGCCTGTGCTACGGAGCCTAGCAGACCAACTCTGATTAAGTCACGAACAAAGGCAGCAAGACCAATAGAACGTTGGAGGTGAGAATTATTATATAGGATGTGCTTATTAGATGTTTCATTAGTATTATGCTGACAACATGTGTCTCTGTTATTTGAATTTCAGTGCTGTCAAATGTGTATATTTTTGATCCTGTTTCATGGTAGTCCTATTATTAGGTTTCAATTTGCTGTTTTCAAGTTTACCTCATTTACAGACTCTTATAAAGCTGTGCTAACGGTTCCCATGCAGCAATGCTGACAGAGCTCATTCAAAGTGAATGGGTTTTGTCGGCACTACCACACCAGGAGGCGCCAGCGTGGCTTGAAAAGAGGCCCTTATTGTATTACTTGGTAATTTTACAATTGTTATGCTGTTAACAACATTGTGAGTTTTATGTTAAACTAACTGCTGTACACTAGCTTGGGTGAATCTCTTCATAAAGGTGGTCAATAAAGTCCAATAAATAAATAAAAATAAATATAAGCCTTGTGCATATAACTGGCACCTTATTTGGCACTTACACGAACAGGTGCATTACATGCTATTCTATGAGGTAGCGCATAACGGCAGACGGGCATACATTTAGTTGGAGCTTGGGCGGGCCATGTGTGCGTCGCTAAGCAACACACACAGCTTATAGAATACTAAGAGTTACGCGCACAGCAGGGCATACTTAGGCGTGCCAACTTACGCTAGCCATTGATCTGGCATGAGTTGCCTAGTTTTTGGCACGCCTATACAGATTTGTGCTAGTAATGGATTAGTTGCACTTAAGTGCATTACAGAATTTACACTCAGGGCTAAATTCTATATATGGCATTAAAAAAAAAAAATATCAGCTCTGGAAAAAAGTGCTGTTCCATAAGCGGCGCTTAAAGTTAGGTGCTGTTTATAGAACACTGCGTATGCCACAAAATAGTGTTTAATTTTAGGTGTGGCCATTTGCACCAACTGAAACATGGTGCAAATGTACGCGCCTACATTCCGTTATTCTATAACAATGTGTGTTAATTTTAGGAACATCCACGTTCCGCCCATGACCCTCTTATTTCAGCACCCCCTTCGCAAATAGTGTGTAAAATTTAGGCACATATCCTGCACCTAAATTTAAGCGCATAAAGTTCAATTAAATTTAATTTGTGCCAATAATTGCTTATTAAAAAGTCAATTATTGGCACTAATTAGAATGCAAATTGGATGTGCGTCCAAATTTGCGTGCTTAATTTTTGGTGCCTTGTACAGAACTGGAGGGTTAGTGCTTCCCATTGTTGTGCATAACTTGAGGCGCCAAATTACAGAATTGCCCCCTTAATGTGAATGATATGTGCATTACTGTGCAATACTGCACATTATTGATATGAGAAAAAAAATTGGGGGAGGGGGCTATTTGAAAGAAAAAAAAAAGTTGGAGCTCCTAAATTTGTGCCCTATTTTCAGCTAAAATTTCATCTTCATTTAGGAGCTTAAAAGTTATGGAATAAATATTCAGCAAGCAGCAGTCAGCAATTTTTTGCCAAAATGGCTTTACAACCATATGTTTAATATTTGGGTATGTGCAGACAATCGACATCTATCTGGTTAAAATGTAATATTTAGCCCTTAATCAGATGTTCCAACTGCCCCCAAACCACCTACAACATAGCCAGTTGCAGCTTAGGCAGGTAAAGGGTGTATTTAGCTGCACTATACAGTAAAGCGCTGATGAATATCCCTGGATAGTCTGCGTCAGAGGCGGACTGACCATTTGGGCAACCGGGCAGTGCCTGAGGCCACAGAGGCCCTAGAGGGCACAGAGGCTCTGCCCAGTTGCCCACCGCACATTACAGCCCTCCCTGGTCCTACCTTGAAGGGCCCTTGGTGGTCTAGTGGCCTCTGCGGGGGTAGGAAAGAATTCCACTCTTCCCTGCCTGCTGCTGCTGCTACTCTACTTGGCAGTGCTGCCGAGTTTTATAAATGGCTGCTGAAACTTAACGCAGTAGTCTCGCAGGTCTTGGCAGCCATTTTGAAAACATGGTGGCACCGGGCACAGTAGCAATAGTGGGCAGGAAAGAGTGGGGTTCTTTCCTGCCCTCCCCCTCCCAAGAAGCCACTAGGGCCCTTCAAGGTAGGACCAGGGAGGGCCCACTTTGGCTTAGAATGTGTGGGAGGGGGCAGCAACTACAGCGGTGGGGGTGGGCGTAGTGTGTGGGAGGGAGACGGAGGGCAGGGGCTGGGGGCCCACCCCAATGACCTTTACTGCCCAGGGGTCCTGACCACTTTCAGTCCACCCCTGGCCTGCGTGGTTAAATTGTTTTGAATACCAACCCAAATAAGTTTAGGCCTGTCATTCGTTTGCCTACTTTTATCAGCCTAAGTTATAAGCCTAATGCTGATCTAGTTTCTCTTCCCTGCCCTAAATCCACCCTTGCTCCTGCCCATTTTTTATGCTCCTGCATTTAGGAATTTGGTGAAATTCTGAGGCTAAAGTTATACACTTGATCCTAGTAAATTTTCAAAGAAGCCATTTTATGAGCATAACTCTCATCAAAGTTAGGAGCATACATTCCTTGAATAATAGACCCTTGGATTTTACCTGTTTCAGGTTAAAAACCAACAAGGAACATGGAAAATGCTGCTGACATTTTCCCTTGCTGTTTCAAACGAATGTGAACTCTTGGCCATCAGAACCAAAATCCCACTTCGAGAGTCAGAGGGACAGCGAGACGCTTTTGGTGACTGCAGTCTTTTGGGAATACAGCCAAACCATAAGCTTCAGGAACAGAGTCTATTCTGGCAACACAGAAAACAGACAGGATATCTTCAAGAACAGTCTTCAAACATTTATGTGGCTTCATGTTTCCCAGAACTATGGATAATAATAAAAAACAGCAGATCTAATATCAAATCCAGATTGCTGTTAATGGCACAGGAATAGCACATAGAGAGGGGAAGAACGCAGAACACAAAGAAGAAACGTAGGAGGTAAAGTCATCGGTGATATGTAAGGTAGCAAAGATAAGGAATTGTGTTAGAGGCACTAGCTGTGAGTCACCCCTTCTGGAACAACTCAATCACATTGTTGCTTAGGAGACTGTTCAAGGACTGCCAGCAGGACTTGACTCATTATAATATAGAAGACTTACACAAAGATTATATGCAAGCTTGTATGGCATAAGTCAGAAGAAAAAAAATACAGTACTATAAAATACTACACATGTCCAGAATTGTTGCAAATCAATACTAAGATACAATAACACACAACATTGTGTCTCTGTACAGAAATGTACACATGGTAACATCATAGCTTTGGAAGAACATCAAGATCAAAAGCCAGTATCCACTTCCTCCCCTCATGATCTCAATCCCTCACCCTGTGTGTGTCCTGGATATAACTACTGCACCAAGAAAGAGAATTTTTGGATGAGACACAGGCCACTGGAGAAAAGGCACACCAGATTATAAATTACAACATTAATTTTAAACAGGAACAATATCTAAACTTGTTGTACAGCAGGGTGGACAATTTCAGTCCTCAAGGGATGCAACCAAATCAGGTTTTCAGGATTCTGACCACGAGAATGCATGAGATCTATTTGAAGGTATGTCCACTGCATGAAATAGATCTTATATGTATTTATTGTAGAAATTCAGCAAACCTCATTGAGTTTTGACCCTTGAGGAAGATCAAGGTTGTGCACCCCTCTTGTACAGTATGACATATCAAAAAGGAATAAAAGGCAAGGTCTTCCCAATAACAAAACAAGGAGGTAAAAATCAACAAAAGGAAAAAAAGAGTAAAACAATTACTTTTATCATAAAATCAACGTAGATAATTCTGAAATGAAATCCATAAAAACCTACCATGTTTCGGCTTCCGCTTGCATTAGACGTAAAATATAGATACAAGACATTATGTATCCAAACTATCAAAACAGGTTATTTTTAGGAACAACTTAAATGGTTATGATCTAGTAAGTACAAGCACTAACACAGGAGATAGAGGTAGGAAGAGACAGGAAGAGATTTGAAGTGATGTTGAAGAACATTTTGTTGCAGCTGCTCCATTATTCTCCTTCCCCTTACCACATGAGAAATGCTAAGAAATTATTATTATGTTTTTTTTAATGGACAGGTATTGGATGGATGGAGCACCTTGGAAAGATAAGGTCTGAAGTAAGACTGCAGAAATCACCTAGGGTTTGCTCCCAGAGGAAGGAGAAGTGGTCAAAACAGGAAACCAATAGTCAATTTATCTGATGTTACGTTATATTATGTTATCCAGAGAAGAAACTCAAGTCCTTTTGTCAGACCCTTATGTTCCTACAGTAAAGTATAATGTTATGCAGACTAGAACTGATCTTTTTAAAATTCACATGTAAAATGAAAACAAAATGGACACCATCAGGTTCTTTGAACCATTTTGTAGTTACATGTAGCAGATAGTTTTAAAGAACACTGAAGCTTTAGAAAAGAATAGGATATTTTACAATTTCGAAAGAGGAAAGTTTGCTCTTGAACTTGCTTAGAAATGAAAAGGAAATTCATGTACCAGATGACAAGGGAAGGGCCATTCTTATTATGAACAACACAGATTATGCAGGAGAAATCAAAACAATTAAACAATGAAAATGATTTATGCCACTCAGAAGATCTTACTTCTATACTACAGTACAGAATTGCCTCAGTTATCATTTAAGACGAAAAGTTAACACACAAAGAAGATTTTCTACAGGTGAAACTTCCGGTGATGCCCACCATAGCCACTGTTTAAAATTCACAAGTTTTTGCATAAACTACGAAGATGGCCAATCATTAGTTCAACTACCTCTATTCTTGAATCTCATTCGATTTGTACTGATTTCTTTTGACCATTGTACCACTTATACAATCCTTTGTATGTGATTCTTCACATGTTATACAATTGTCAGAAGATATTTCCATTAACAATGATGATTTTGTCTTATTGACACTGAAACCTCATAAATTAACATCTCTCAAAAAAAGAGATACTAAAGTAATTTGACAAATATTACAGTTGAGGGAAAGATACATTAAGGGACCCTTTGACTTAAGGAGTAGTAAGATGAAAAAGCAGGTCATGTGCCCTAAATCTACCCTTCATTTGCTGTGCAGGGCAGACAATCAATGTTTCATATGCATTATCAGATAGCATGGGTGTGATTGTGTTATCTGTCAATGCATGCAAAATGGTGCCAAACTCAAACAAAGAAAATTTGCCATGGTAGTGCATCTGCACCCTCCAACTCCCTCCAACCCTGACCATGTACCCCTGATTCCCCCACCCCAATCACAGTTTCTCAATCACCTCACAATCCCAATCATACGCCCCCATCCCCCAATCAAAGGGCCAAAGGGCTGTTGGTAAGTCTTGCTCCTGTTAATAAACCCTGCCCCATAGCCAAGGACTCCAGACCCTCCCCTACCCGGTGAATTTCCCTGATGTCTAGCGCACAGGGCAGGAACCATTCTTTCTGCTTAAAATGGCAGATCTGACCCTTAGCGGTGGTCTCACAGTACCACTGCCAAGGGGTCAGTGCCATAAAAGACAAACAAGTATTTGGCAGACTGATCCCCTAGCAGTAGTATGAGAGTACTGTTAGAGGTCAGAGCCACCATTTGAACCCATGGCTCAACCGGGGGCAGAAATGGAGGAAAACCCCTCCCAACGCCTAAACAAGACACCAGGGAATTGTGTCAGTAAGTGGGTAGGTTACAGGTGGCTGGAATACGAAGGGGGGGGGGGGGGAACTAGAGTCCCTGGCTATAGGTGTGGGGCTTGTGATTGGCAGGAATTGCAGAGATGCGATTAGGGATGTGGTTGTGCTACTGGACTACTGGTAGTGCGGTTGCACTTAACTTTTGTATCTTGAGATGGTGGCCAGCTCAGTCCTGCTAGCAACACATGCACTAGCTGTCACAGATAGCCATTCCACCAATCCACCCATGCCATACCCATAACCCACTTTTACCTGCGTTAAGTAGCTACTGCTAGTTTAACCACGCTGGCTGGTTGTAATGTGCAACAGCCTTTACTGTGGGCCCACATGAACCTCTACTACACAGTAAAATCCATCCTGTTTAATATAGCTTAGTAAAAGGGCCCCTAAGGGTTCCTAGAGAATCTTTCATGCAAGTAGAGGAAATAGCTCTTATAGGATATTTTTCAGTTTTTATGTCTTTTATGAGCATATTTAGAGTACTGGAATGAAGCTGCTATGGCCGCAGATATGGGTAAATCTGTATGTGGAAGACTTTGAAGATATCTCATTACCTCTCGCCTAGACTACTGCAACTTACTCCTCACCGGCCTCCCACTTAGCCATCTATCCCCCCTTCAATCTGTTCAGAATGCTGCTGCACGTCTCATATTCCGCCAGAACCGATATACTCATATCACTCCTCTCCTCAGGTCACTTCACTGGCTTCCGATCAGATACCGCAGTCAATTCAAGCTTCTCCTTCTTACCTACAAATGCACTCAGTCTGCTGCCCCTCACTATCTTTCTACCCTCATCTCCCCTTACGTTCCCGCCCGTAACCTCCGTTCACAGGATAAATCCCTCCTCTCAGTACCCTTCTCCACCACCGCCAACTCCAGGCTCCGCTCATTCTGCCTCGCCTCACCCTATGCTTGGAACAACCTTCCTGAGCCCTTATGCCAAGCCCCCTCCCTGCCTGTCTTCAAGTCCTTGCTTAAAGCCCACCTCTTCAAGGCTGCGTTCAGCACCTAACCCTTACCGTTCAGTGAATCCAGACTGCCCCAATTTGACTGCCCCTATCGGACCGACCGTTCACTTGTCTATTAGATTGTAAGCTCTTTGAGCAGGGACTGTCTCTCTTTGTTAAATTGTACAGCGCTGCGTAACTCTAGTAGCGCTCTAGAAATGTTAAGTAGTAGTAGTAGTAGTATATCCTTTTAAAGGTAATATAATATTATGGAAACATTATACTGATATTTTTATTATTCAGAAGGGAGAGGTAGAGGAACTGAAAGAATTTCATCACTGGCTTTTAATATGAAAGATGAAACTGACCCTTTGAAATTTCAAATGAACTATGATTAAAACCTATTGCTTATTTAGACATTTTAATATCTAAAATATACCAGCATTTGTCATAGTTATCAGAAACTCGCTGACAGAAATAAAAGAACTGCATTTTCAAAGCTTTCATAAAGGTTGGTCCCAAGATAGGACTAAGACAGTACTTGGGAGAGGCTAAGGAAACAAGAAGGCAATCAGTCTACAATATCCACAGTGGAACAAAAGAAAAGAAACAGACCTTATTGAAGAAAATACAGTCTTAGTGAGTTATTTCAAAGCTCCCAGGACTTACAAACAGGTGCCTGACATGGCCATGTTTCACCAGAAGTACAGGCTGCATTAGGTGCTAACCTAAAAACTCCATCAATGCTGATCAATGTGTGTCTTCCTGACGATATAAATAGATTTTTATAAAACATTAAAAAATAAAACTAAAACATTTAAAGCACTACAGTTAGTACATTTCTACAGCAGCTTAGAAAATATTTTTAGGGATTACTCGCTCTCCTACCTTGGCTTTTTACCACTATATACGTACTATGATAAAGAACCAAAAGATAGGAGAAAGGAAATTTTCCCAGCAGGTTAGAAATGGTAAAAAACAAAGGGGCCCTTGAAAACCCAGTGGAGGGGAGTTTTTAGTATTTCCTAGACAAGCATATGTGTTCTCTAGGTCAATCCATGAAATAGATAAGAGAACCAATCACCTTGGAGGAGGAGAAGCTCCAGTTCCCCTGGAGCCATATAAAATGACCTCAGCCCACTGGAGGGGGTGGAGCTTTTCCACCAGCAAATGAAGAAGACAGAGATGCTACTGAGAAGAGCTAGGAGGAAGCTATGGAACTGGAAGCAGTTGACTGCTCCTATCAACCCAGACTGGGATCAAATGGAAGTGTTGGCATAGTGGCAGAACACAGCTTCAGAGGGTCCACTTATCAAAGCAGGAGACCGGGTGAAGGCTTTCTTTGTATTTCCTTGTGTATGCACAGTCAATGGGGTGGAGGTTAGTATATCTTGCTTGGTTTAAAACTATGCTGTGGGGTGGAGTCTGTTAGGGCTGAGCAAGCACAAGTGGGTGCTGTTTGATTAAAGCTGGCCAGTCTGCAGCGTGGGAAAAAGACTAGAAATCAGGGCACGGATTATTACCTGGATGCTACTGGATACCGTGGTATTCAGAAAACAATGGATTAAATTGCTAAGGACTCTTGTGTTTGAATTAACTGTTTGGAATACAGGTGGAGAGACGGGGAGAGAGATTGAGCAGAGGAGCTAGTGGATCTTATTACACATAAAGCAGAAATTGAACCACTTTACTGTTTTCAAGCTCTCTCTCTCTCTGGGACATAAGAATTTATGCTTCAGAGAGTGGACGTTATGTCGAGAGACACTGATTATTTGATTGATTTGTTTTTAACCTCAAGTGGAACAATAGGATAAAGCAAGCACCAATAGCGAAACTAACCTATTACTTTAAGAATTTCTCCGATTCCTACTGGAATACAGTCTTTTTACCTTCTTGCCTGAGAATGCAGTGTCCAGTGCCCCTGATGTTAGATAGGAAGCAAAATAACTGTACTTTTTGAGGTGAATACTGTGAGGACTCTGAAAGGAGTCCAGTTCCAGTCATGCTGAGACCGGGATGAGGAAGAGGTTTTCTTTGAAATGTAATGATTCTTCTTCACTAATCCCTTCTAGACCAAAGGTTCGCCCTGTAGTGGTCAAAGCCCCAGTGAAAACACTAGTTAGGGAGAGAAACTACCAGTCCCAGAAACCACTGGGGCCTCAGCAGGACTCTCAGGAACTGGAGGGAGGGGTGAATGATTGGGAAAGGAGTTCTGATCCAGGGAATGAGCAGCTGCTGGGGGAACCCAGGGTGGAGGAGGAGATGGAATGGGATATAGAGGAAGGAGGAGAAGAGAAAGAGGAGTGCATGGAGGTTGGAGGGCTTGCTCAAACTTCCTCAGGAAAGGTAAAGGCTCTGGTGGCGGGAGTGTGGACCAAGCCGTGGATACTTGGAGAGGAGAAAATAATCCAGTGGGGAAGCCACTGGTGGAAGAAGCTAACCCATAAACTATCTAAGGGTAGAAGATAGTGCTGATGAGGGGAGGCTACAATTGGGAGCAAGACAAAGATTTGCTGTTTGAGATACTGTGAGTTAAGATTGGACTGTGTTAATAAGCTGAATGTGGAAAAACTGAACTGACTCTTGCATTGTTGATGAGGAAACTGCTTGAAGATTAAAACTGTATTAAAAGGTGCTGAGAAAATAAAGACCTGTGGTTTTCAAGAACTATAAGACTGCTGAAGTTTTGTGTGTCCCAGTCGTGAGCTGATCCTGGGCGCAGGTCAGCTGGGGAGCGGGTAAACCAGGACAAGCAGTGCAGCGACGAGGTGGTTTGGAGCCCATAACGGGGAAACAGTCAGCAAAGCTAAGCAGGATTAGCTCTGGCCACCACGTGGAAGGGAGACCCAGCTCACAATACCTTTTCTCTATGTAAACTATTATACTTTTTTCATTATTTATTGGAACTCTCATTATTGTTTATAAATTGCTTAACATATCATTTTATTCTTATAACCCACGATACCTTACAGTTCAATGCAGATTACATATAAAGAGACTGGACATCCCAGGAAATACAGTAACAAAAGTAATTAATCAAAAAGTCTAATAAGTCATCTCCTTCTTAAGCAATCATCAAAAATGTACATAATTTGACTCCTGAATTATCAAAGGGGAAAATTATCTCCCTTATTTAGCTACCTGATAAGAAAGCAGAGAAAGCGAATGCTACATACCTGTAGAAGGTATTCTCCGAGGACAGCAGGCTGATTGTTCTCACTGATGGGTGACGTCCACGGCAGCCCCCTCCAACCGGAATCTTCACTAGCAAAGGCCTTTGCTAGTCCTCGCGTGCCCATGCGCACCGCGCATGCGCGGCCGTCTTCCCGCCCGAACCGGCTCGTGTTCGTCAGTCCAGTATGTAGCAAGACAAATACAAGGGAAGACACAACTCCAAAGGGGAGGCGGGCGGGTTTGTGAGAACAATCAGCCTGCTGTCCTCGGAGAATACCTTCTACAGGTATGTAGCATTCGCTTTCTCCGAGAACAAGCAGGCTGCTTGTTCTCACTGATGGGGTATCCCTAGCCCCCAGGCTCACTCAAAACAACAACCATGGTCAATTGGGCCTCGCAACGGCAAGGACATAACTGAGATTGACCTAAAAAAATTTACCAACTAACTGAGAGTGCAGCCTGGAACAGAACAAACAGGGCCCTCGGGGGGTGGAGTTGGATCCTAAAGCCCAAACAGGTTCTGAAGAACTGACTGCCCAAACCGACTGTCGCGTCGGGTATCCTGCTGCAGGCAGTAATGAGATGTGAATGTGTGGACAGATGACCACGTCGCAGCTTTGCAAATCTCTTCAATGGTGGGCCACCGACGCAGCCATGGCTCTAACATTATGAGCCGTGACATGACCCTCAAGAGCCAGCCCAGCCTGGGCGTAAGTGAAGGAAATGCAATCTGCTAGCCAATTGGATATGGTGCGTTTCCCCACAGCCACTCCCCTCCTATTGGGATCAAAAGAAACAAACAATTGGGCGGACTGTCTGTTGGGCTGTGTCCGCTCCAGATAGAAGGCCAATGCTCTCTTGCAGTCCAATGTGTGCAGCTGACGTTCAGCAGGGCAAGAATGAGGAAGGGGAAAGAATGTTGGCAAGACAATTGACTGGTTCAGATGGAACTCCGACACAACCTTTGGCAAGAACTTAGGGTGAGTGCGGAGGACTACTCTGTTATGATGAAATATGGTGTAAGGGGCCTGGGCTACCAGGGCCTGAAGCTCACTGACTCTACGAGCTGAAGTAACTGCCACCAAGAAAATGACCTTCCAGGTCAAGTACTTCAGATGGCAGGAATTCAGTGGCTCAAAAGGAGGTTTCATCAGCTGGGTGAGAACGACATTAAGATCCCATGACACTGTAGGAGGCTTGACAGGGGGCTTTGACAAAAGCAAACCTCTCATGAAGCGAACAACTAAAGGCTGTCCTGAGATCGGCTTACCTTCCACACGGTAATGGTATGCACTGATTGCACTAAGGTGAACCCTTACAGAGTTGGTCTTGAGACCAGACTCAGACAAGTGCAGAAGGTATTCAAGCAGGGTCTGTGTAGGACAAGAGCGAGGATCTAGGGCCTTGCTGTCACACCAGACGGCAAACCTCCTCCACAGAAAGAAGTAACTCCTCTTAGTGGAATCTTTCCTGGAAGCAAGCAAGATGCGGGAGACACCCTCTGACAGACCCAAAGAGGCAAAGTCTACGCTCTCAACATCCAGGCCGTGAGAGCCAGGGACCGGAGGTTGGGATGCAGAAGCGCCCCTTCGTCCTGTGTGATGAGGGTCGGAAAACACTCCAATCTCCACGGTTCTTCGGAGGACAACTCCAGAAGAAGCGGGAACCAGATCTGACGCGGCCAAAAAGGAGCAATCAGAATCATGGTGCCTCGGTCTTGCTTGAGTTTCAACAAAGTCTTCCCCACCAGGGGTATGGGAGGATAAGCATACAGCAGACCCTCCCCCCAGTCCAGGAGGAAGGCATCCGATGCCAGTCTGCCGTGGGCCTGAAGCCTGGAACAGAACTGAGGGACTTTGTGGTTGGCTCGAGATGCGAAGAGATCCACCAAGGGGGTGCCCCACACCTGGAAGATCTGTCGCACTACACAAGAATTGAGCGACCACTCGTGAGGTTGCATAATCCTGCTCAACCTGTCGGCCAGACTGTTGTTTACGCCTGCCAGATATGTGGCTTGGAGCACCATGCCGTGACGGCGAGCCCAGAGCCACATGCTGACGCCTTCCTGACACAGGGGGCGAGATCCGGTGCCCCCCTGCTTGTTGACGTAATACATGGCAACCTGGTTGTCTGTCTGAATTTGGATAATTTGGTGGGACAGACGATCTCTGTAAGCCTTCAGAGCGTTCCAGATCGCTCGTAACTCCAGAAGATTGATCTGCAGATCGCGTTCCTGGAGGGACCAGCTTCCTTGGGTGTGAAGCCCATCGACATGAGCTCCCCATCCCAGGAGAGACGCATCCGTGGTCAGCACTTTTTGTGGCTGAGGAATTTGGAAAGGACGTCCCAGAGTCAAATTGGACCAAATCGTCCACCAATACAGGGATTTGAGAAAACTCGTGGACAGGTGGATCACGTCTTCTAGATCCCCAGCAGCCTGATACCACTGGGAGGCTAGGGTCCATTGAGCAGATCTCATGTGAAGGCGGGCCATGGGAGTCACATGAACTGTGGAGGCCATGTGGCCCAGCAATCTCAACATCTGCCGAGCTGTGAACTGCTGGGACGCTCGCACCCGCGAGACGAGGGACAACAAGTTGTTGGCTCTCATCTCTGGAAGACAGGCGCGAGCCGTCCGAGAAGGTAAAATTATGTATCATACCTGATAATTTTCTTTCCATTAATCATAGCTGATCAATCCATAGACTGGTGGGTTGTGTCCATCTACCAGCAAGTGGAGATAGAGAGCAAACTTTTGCCTCCCTATATGTGGTCATGTGCTGCCGGAAACTCCTCAGTATGTCGATATCAAAGCTCCATCCGCAGGACTCAGCACTTAGAGAATTACACCCACGAAGGGACACTCTGCCCAGCTCACCACCACCGAAACGGGGGAGGGGAATTAACCCAGCTCATCCCCACACAAGTGGGGGAGGGGAATCCGTCCAGCTCATCCCCGCGGAGCGGGGGAGGGACACCACACCCACCGATGCGGGGGGATCTGGCTTATCCTGCAACCGCAACAGGAGCTGACTGACCCTAACACCGCCGAAGCGGGAGGGGTACAAAGCTGCCCTACAGCCGCACGAAGCGGGAGGGAGTGCCGGCAGAATTTAAATCTCAATCCAGCCCCGTAAAACGGAGGAGAGAGGAATGCAGCAGCTCACTGTAACACAAACTCGTCTCAACTCTTGAAGAATCCAAGTGAAAGAAGAACTTGAACACGAAGTCCTCCTGAAGTAACTGAAGGCTAAACTTGAACCTAAAATTCAACCAGAATATAAACAGTACAGATATCTGGGAGGGGCTATGGATTGATCAGCTATGATTAATGGAAAGAAAATTATCAGGTATGATACATAATTTTACCTTCCATATCATCAAGCTGATCAATCCATAGACTGGTGGGATGTACCGAAGCAGTACTCACCCAGGGCGGGACATAGAAATCCCTGACCGCAACACTGAAGCTCCAAACCGGGCCTCCGCCCGAGCAGCCACAGTCAAGTGGTAATGCCTGGAAAAGGTATGGGCCGAAGCCCAAGTTGCCGCCTTGCAAATCTCTTCCAAGGAGATGGACCCGGCCTCTGCCATCGAGGCCGCCTGAGCTCTAGTGGAGTGAGCCTTCAGCTGGATAGGCGGCACCTTCCCCGCGGCCACCTAAGCCGCTGCAATGGCTTCCTTGACCCATCTTGCCACTGTAGGCTTAGAAGCCTGCAGACCCTTACGAGGACCTGTAAACAGGACAAACAGATGATCCGATTTCCGGAAATCATTGGTCACTTCCAAGTATCTGATGACGACTCGTCTCACATCCAGAAATTTGAGAGCAGAGTATTCTTCTGGGTAGACCTCCCTACGAAAGGAAGGGAGACAGAGCTGCTGATTCACATGGAAGCGAGAAACAATCTTGGGCAGGAAGGAAGGCACTGTGCGAATAGTCACTCCTGCCTCAGTGAACTGCAGAAAAGGCTCTCGACAAGAGAGTGCCTGGAGCTCGGAAACTCTTCTGGCTGACGTGATAGCCACCAAAAAGACTGCTTTCAACGTCAGGTCTTTCAGAGATGCCCTCGACAAGGTTCAAAAGGCGGCTTCTGCAATGCTCTTAGCACCAGGTTGAGATTCCACGCAGGCACCACTGAGTGCAGAGGAGGGCGCAGGTGATTAACTCCCTTGAGAAAGCGCACCACATCTGGCTGCGAAGCCAGGGAAGCACCCTTCAGGCGGCCCCTGAAGCAAGCCAGAGCCGCTACCTGAACTTTCAGGGAACTGAGCGACAGGCCTTTTTCCAGACCTTCTTGCAGGAACGCCAACACTGAAGAAATTGGAACAGTGAAGGGAGAAAGTGAGCCTGCTTCACACCACGCTGCAAAGATACGCCAAACCCTGGCGTAAGCAGTAGAAGTAGAGCGCTTCCTCGCTCTCAGCATAGTGGCGATGACCTTGTCTGAGAAGCCCTTCTTTCTCAGACGCTGCCGCTCAATAGCCAGGCCGTAAGACCAAAGGGGGAGGAATCCTCCATCACCACGGGACCCTGATGTAACAGGCCCTGCTCCACTGGCAGCCGCAGAGGATCGTCGACTGAGAGCCTGATCAAGTCCGCATACCAGGGACGTCTGGGCCAATCCGGACCCACCAGGATTACCCTGCCTGGATGCTTTGCCACCCGGTCTAGCACCCTGCCCAACATGGGCCAGGGCGGGAACACATAGAGAAGCTCTTGTGTCGGCCACTGTTGGAGAAGAGCATCTACTCCCAGGGATCGAGGGTCCCGTCCTCTGCTGAAAAAGCGCGGCACTTGGCAATTGGCCGATGACGCCATCAAATCTAGGCTCGGCTGGCCCCAGCGCTTCGTGATGTCCAAGAACGCCTGAGCAGATAGCTGCCACTCTCCGGGCTCCAAGGTATGGCGACTGAGAAAGTCCGCCTTGACATTCATGACTCCGGCAATGTGGGCCGCTGACAGCTGCTCCAGGTTCGCTTCTGCCCACTGGCATAGATTCATAGCCTCCTTGGCTAGAGGGGCGCTCTTGGTACCTCCCTGGCGGTTGACATAGGCCACAGCCGTGGCATTGTCCGACAGGATCCGTACTGGCTTCAACGCCAGTACCGGGATGAACTCCAGCAGCGCCAACCGAATGGCTCTGAGTTCCAGGAGGTTGATAGACCACTTTGCCTCTGCAGGAGACCAGAGCCCCTGCGCTGTCCTTCCCAAGCAGTGGGCTCCCCAGCCCGTCAAAGAGGCGTCTGTCGTGACGACAATCCACTCCGGGGTCACCAGAGGCATTCCTGCAGACAACTTGACTGTCTGCGTCCACCAGCTCAGCGCCTTGCGCACTGCTGGGTCCAAGGCAAGGCGCACAGCATAATCCTCCGACATCGGAGTCCAGCGCTGCAGCAGAGATTGCTGTAGTGGTCTCATATGAGCCCTGGCCCAGGGCACTACTTCCATCGTGGCCGTCATAGAGCCCAACAGCTGCACATAGTCCCAAGCCCGAAGAGGAGAGGCTACTAGGAACTGGTCCACCTGAGCCTGAAGCTTGACAATCCGATTGTCTGGCAGGAACACTCTGCCCACTTGGGTGTCGAATCGAACTCCCAGATACTCCAGGGACTGAGTCGGGCGCAGCTGCCTTTACTCCCAGTTGATGATCCACCCCAGGGAGCTCAAAAGAGCGACCACCCGGTTCACAGCTTTGCCGCACTCTGCATAAGAGGGGGCTCGGATCAACCAATCGTCCAGATAAGGATGGACGTACTCCTTCCTTCCTCAGGAAGGCCGCGATGACCACCATTACTTTGGAGAAGGTCCGCGGAGCAGTAGCCAACCCGAACGGGAGGGCTCTGAACTGGAAGTGTCGGCCCAGTACTGCAAAACGCAGAAAGCGTTGATGAGGAGGCCAGATGGGAATATGCAAGTACGCTTCCTTGATGTCCAAGGATGCCAGGAACTCTCCTGCCTTCACTGCCGCTATAACAGAGCGGAGGGTCTCCATGCGAAAGTGCCGAACTTTCAAGGCCCGATTGACCCCTTTGAGGTCGAGGATAGGCCGTACAGAACCTCCTTTCTTTGGTACCACAAAGTAAATGGAGTAACGTCCCTTGCCAAGCTGATTTTCTGCCACCGGAACGACCGCCCCCAGGCGGATCAGATTGTCCAAGGTCTGCTGCACTACCACAGCTTTGACCGGAGACTTGCAGGGAGAGAGTACAAACCCGTCTTTTAAGGGTCGGCAGAACTCTAGCTTGTAGCCGTCTCTGATGACTTCCAACACCCAAGCGTCTGAAGTTATTGTGGTCCACTTGCCCAGAAACGAGGACAGCCGTCCTCCAATCTGCACTGGGGCGTGGACCAAGGCCCCGTCATTGGGTACGAGACCCTGGGGGAGGACCGGAGGGAGCACCTCCGGGACGGCGGTCTCTGCGAAAGGAATGCTGCTTGGGGGAGAAATTCCTCTTGAAGGAAGAGGGGGCAGAGGAGCCCGACCTGCCCGGGCGGTACCGACGGGCTTCCTGAAACCGTCCTCTGGAGGTACCGGGACGAGTACTAGCCCGAGCCCTGACCTCTGGTAACTTCTTGCCCTTAGACGTGCCGAGATCGGTCACGATTTTGTCCAGCTCGACCCCAAAGAGCAGCTTGCCTTTAAAAGGCAATCTAGCCAGGCGGGATTTAGAGGCGTGGTCAGCAGACCAATGCTTCAGCCAAAGCCACCGCCGCGCAGAGATTGTCTGAGCCATGCCTTTAGCAGAGGCCCTCAAGACATCATACAGCAAGTCTGCCAAATAGGCTAAGCCCGATTCCAGGACCGGCCAATCAGCCCCCAAGGAATGATCCGAGGGGGAAGCCCGCTGCACCATAGTCAGGCACGCCCTGGCCACATAGGAGCCGCAAACTGAGGCCTGCAAACTTAAAGCAGCCGCCTCAAAGGACGACCTTAAGTCCGCCTCCAATCTTCTGTCTTGGGCGTCCTTTAGGGCCGTGCCACCTTCTACCGGCAACGCCGTTTTCTTAGTCACCGCAGTGATTAAAGAATCCACGGTAGGCCACAGATAGGTCTCACGTTCACTTTCAGGCAAAGGATAGAGGCGGGACATAGCCCTAGCCACTTTAAGGCTCGCTTCCGGGACATCCCATTGAGCCGAAATTAAGGTGTGCATGGCATCATGCACGTGGAAGGTTCTAGGCGGGCGCTTCGTCCCCAGCATAATGGCAGAGCCAATAGGGGCTGAGGGAGAGCCGTCCTCCGGAGAGGGAATCTTCAAAATGCCCATGGCCTGCACTAACAGGTTGGGCAAATCCTCTGAGCTAAAAAGCCGCGCTGCAGAGGGGTCATCCGCTCCAACCGAGCGGGGATCCGTCTCCTCCAAGGAATCCGCAAAGGACCGTTGGGAGAACTCAGATACGCTGCCCTCATCTACATCGGAGGAGACAAAGTCCTCCAAGGCCTGGGAATCAACCCGAGGGTGTTTACCTCTGGGAACCTCAACCTCTTTACCAGACGAGGGAGCAGGGGCAGGGTTTTGCATAAGGAAGGCCTGATGCAGCAGCAAAACAAACTCGGGGGAGAAACCCCCCAGACTGTGCACTTCCGCAGCCTGGGCTACAGCCCTAGACGCACCCTCAACCGGCGCTCGCAAGAGCGGGGGAGAGACATGCTGCACATCCAAAATGGCGTCCGGCGCAACACTCCGCGAAGGAGCCGCGCGGGAAGAACGGCGCTTAACTTTAGCCGCTTTTGTGCCGTCGCCCAAATTAAGGGCGTTCATGGCATTAATGTCTCCAACCTCAAGGGCGGCCCAAGAAGAAGCCGGCCGAGCCGCGTGGCTGGCCAAGA
This sequence comes from Microcaecilia unicolor, assembly GCF_901765095.1. NCBI lineage: Eukaryota > Metazoa > Chordata > Amphibia > Gymnophiona > Siphonopidae > Microcaecilia > Microcaecilia unicolor. Next base: position 256,179,326 of record NC_044034.1, read on the forward strand.
TGGCGGAGGCGAGGAGCGGGGGATGGGCGTTTATGGCGGGAAAAACCGCCACGCCGGATGAAGGACCGGGACATTCATCGGTCACGAAACTGTCACCCAACAAGGGCGAATCAGGCTTTAAGACCCCCGCATCCCCTCTAGAAGCGCTCAAGCGATCCGGGGAGCGACTCTTTGCGCCCTCGCCCTCCGACACCATATGCCACGTGGAGAAACCATCGGGGAACTCCCTGCCTGCTATAAAAAGGTAAAAATTACCTGCTTTCCGCTCCGAGCTGTAACGACCTGGTGTCCCAGTGAGTAGCTGCTGAGATAGAGAACATACTGGGGAGTTTCCGGCAGCACATGACCACATATAGGGAGGCAAAAGTTTGCTCTCTATCTCCACCTGCTGGTAGATGGACACAACCCACCAGTCTATGGATTGATCAGCTTGATGATATGGAATCCAGCAGAGCTCCTATGAATTCGAGTTTCTGCACTGGGAGAAGATGGGACTTTGGATAATTTATCACAAACCCCAGTAGCTCCAGGAGGCGAATAGTCATCTGCATGGACTGCAGGGCTCCTGCCTCGGATGTGTTCTTCACCAGCCAATCGTCGAGATATGGGAACACGTGCACCCCCAGCCTGCGAAGTGCCGCTGCTACCACAGCCAAGCACTTTGTGAACACCCTGGGCGCAGAGGCGAGCCCAAAGGGTAGCACACAGTACTGGAAGTGACGTGTGCCCAGCTGAAATCGCAGATACTGTCTGTGAGCTGGCAGTATCGGGATGTGCGTGTAGGCGTCCTTTAAGTCCAGAGAGCATAGCCAATCGTTTTCCTGAATCATGGGGAGAAGGGTGCCCAGGGAAAGCATCCTGAACTTTTCTTTTACGAGATATTTGTTCAGGGCCCTTAAGTCTAGGATGGGACGCATCCCCCCTGTTTTCTTTTCCACAAGGAAGTACCTGGAATAGAATCCCAGCCCTTCCTGCCCGGATGGCACGGGCTCAACCGCATTGGCGCTGAGAAGGGCGGAGAGTTCCTCTGCAAGTACCTGCTTGTGCTGGAAGCTGTAAGACTGAGCTCCCGGTGGACAATTTGGAGGTTTGGAGGCCAAATTGAGGGTGTATCCTTGCCGGACTATTTGAAGAACCCACTGATCGGAGGTTATGAGAGGCCACCTTTGGTGAAAAGCTTTCAACCTCCCTCCGACTGGCAGGTCGCCCGGCACTGACACTTGGACTTCGGCTATGCTCTGCTGGAGCCAGTCAAAAGCTCGCCCCTTGCTTTTGCTGGGGAGCAGAGGGGCCTTGCTGAGGCGCACGCTGCTGACGAGAGCGAGCGCGCTGGGGCTTAGCCTGGGCCGCAGGCTGTCGAGAAGGAGGATTGTACCTACGCTTGCCAGAAGAGTAGGGAACAGTCTTCCTTCCCACGAAAAATCTTCTACCTGTAGAGGTAGATGCTGAAGGCTGCCGGCGGGAGAACTTGTCGAATGCGGTGTCCCGCTGGTGGAGATGCTCTACCACCTGTTCGACCTTCTCTCCAAAAATGTTATCCGCACGGCAAGGCGAGTCCGCAATCCGCTGCTGGAGCCTATTCTCCAGGTCGGAGGCACGCAGCCATGAGAGCCTGCACATCACCACACCTTGAGCAGCGGCCCTGGACGCAACATCAAAGGTGTCATACACCCCCTCTGGCCAGGAATTTTCTGCACGCCTTCAGCTGCCTGACCACCTCCTGAAAAGGCTTAGCTTGCTCAGGGGGGAGAGCATCAACCAAGCCCGCCAACTGCCGCACATTGTTCCGCATGTGTATGCTCGTGTAGAGCTGGTAAGACTGAATTTTGGCCACGAGCAAAGAGGAATGGTAGGCCTTCCTCCCAAAGGAGTCTAAGGTTCTAGAGTCCTTGCCCGGGGGCGCCGAAGCATGCTCCCTAGAACTCTTAGCCTTCTTTAGGGCCAAATCCACAACTCCAGAGTCATGAGGCAACTGGGTGCGCATTAGCTCTGGGTCCCCATGGATCCGGTACTGGGACTCAATCTTCTTGGGGATGTGGGGATTACTTAATGGCTTGGTCCAGTTCGCCAGCAATGTCTTTTTGAGGACATGGTGCATGGGTACTGTGGACGCTTCCTTAGGTGGAGAAGGATAGTCCAGGAGCTCAAACATTTCAGCCCTGGGCTCGTCCTCCACAACCACCGGGAAGGGGATGGCCGTAGACATCTCCCGGACAAAGGAAGCGAAAGACAGACTCTCGGGAGGAGAAAGCTGTCTTTCAGGAGAGGGAGTGGGATCAGAAGGAAGACCCTCAGACTCCTCGTCAGAGAAATATCTGACGTCTTCCTCTTCTTCCCACGAGGCCTCACCCTCGGTGTCAGACACAAGCTCACAAACCTGTGTCTGCAACCGTGCCCGGCTCGACTCCGTGGAGCCACGTCCACGATGGGGGCGTCGAGAGGTAGACTCCCTCGCTCGCATCGGCGAAGCTCCCTCCGCCGACGTAGTCGGGGAGCCTTCCTGGGAGGTGGCCGCAGTCGGAACCGCACGCGGACCCGACGTCGGGGACCTCACCCCGGGCGATGGGCCAGCCGGCGCCACGCTCGACGGTACCGGTGGCGCAAGCACCGCCGGTACCGGAGGGGTAGGGCGCAACAGCTCTCCCAGAATCTCTGGAAGAACGGCCCGGAGGCTCTCGTTCAGAGCGGCTGCGGAGAAAGGCATGGAGGTCGATGCAGGCGTCGACGTCAGAACCTGTTCCGGGCGTGGAGGCTGTTCCGGGCTGTCCAGAGTGGAGCGCATCGACACCTCTTGAACAGAGGGTGAGCGGTCCTCTCGGTGCCGATGCCTGCTGGGTGCCGACTCCCTCGGCGACCCAGAGCTCTCGGTGCCGACGCGGGAAGGGGACCGGTGTCGATGCTTCTTCGATTTCTTCCGAAGCATGTCACCGGAGCTTCCCGGCACCGACGAGGAGGACGTAGAATCCAGCCGTCTCTTCCTCGGGGCCGAGACCGAAGGAGGTCGGTCTCGGGGGGCTGTACCGCAGGAGCCCTCAGAATGGGGGGAGACCCACCCGAAGGCTCACCGCCACCAGCAGGGGAGTGGACAGCCCTCACCTGCACTCCAGACGAGGCACCACCGTCCGACGACATCAGCAGACGAGGTCCCGGTACCACCGACGTCGATGCAGTCGCCCGATGCCTCGGCGCCGATGCAGAGGTCCGATGCCTCGATGCACCCGATACACTGGCGGCCGAGGGAGAAGACCTGGACGCTGACGACGTCGATGCACGCGATACTCCCGGTGCCGATGCCGACGAAGAGCCCGAGAACAAAACGTTCCACTGGGCCAATCTCGCTACCTGAGTCCGCTTTTGTAAAAGGGAACACAGACTACAGTTCTGAGGGCGGTGCTCGGCCCCCAGACACTGAAGACACGACGAGTGTCTGTCAGTGAGCGAGATTACCCGGGCGCACTGGGTGCACTTCTTGAAGCCGCTGGAAGGCTTCGATGTCATGGGCGGAAAAATCATGCCGGCGAAATCAAAAGTCGAAATGACGAAGATTTAGCACCAAAAAATTTAGAAAGAAAATTTAGACCGAGGCCTAAACGAGGCCTACCCCGACAACGAAAGAAAACTTACCGGGGGCAAAATCTGAAAATACGGGAAGGGAAAAAAACCGAAGAGGTCTTCCGGCACACTTCCCGAACAAATAGAAGGACTTTCCGAAGAAAAAACACGTCGAAGGGACGCGCGAGGTCAACTTCCCGGGGCACGAACGGCGCAACACGACCGTACCGAGCGCGGACAAAAGAAGACTGACGAACACGAGCCGGTTCGGGCGGGAAGACGGCTGCGCATGCGCGGTGCGCATGGGCGCGCGAGGACTAGCAAAGGCCTTTGCTAGTGAAGATTCCGGTTGGAGGGGGCTGCCGTGGACGTCACCCATCAGTGAGAACAAGCAGCCTGCTTGTCCTCGGAGAATCTATACATCTCTTTCTAACTTTATCCTTCATCGAAAGAAAGGAAAATATAAATTTATAAACCCATTAGGCCAGAGGTGGGCAACCTGTGGCCCGTCACTGAATTTTATATGGCCCCAGAGACCACAAGAATTATACACAGAAAACGTCATTAACCAGAGTTTTGGCGATTTTAAATACTGTATTTTATAAGTATTTTCAGAATAGCCGCTCTAGCAGTTATCATTTTTAGTTACATTTTTACTCATTTAATCACAGGTGGTCTATAGTGCTCTGTGCATTTCCAGCTGTGACATTATGCAATGTTGAAGCCCTCTAGGAGTAGTACAGACAACCATGAGGTCTACTGGGTATAAAGGTTGCCCACCCATGCACTAAGTGATTTATAGACTAAGGAGAACAAACATGAAAGGAATGCTATTAATAACAGGACAGAAAAGGACAAACAGAAAAGAAGAGAGGGTGAAAAAAGGCCAAAATCGGAACTACAAGCTACAGACCCCAACAATGCAACCACCCAACCAGGTGGCTCCTGTAGTCGAAAAGCTTTCTGAAACAGAAAAGTCTTTAAGGCTAATCAACAGTAAATAGGAAGGCTCAAAAGGCAAGGGGATGGCTACAGCATTCCAAAGAAAGGGAGCTATGAAAAAGAAAGCAGTGTCTAGTGAACGCAAATTGAGCACAAGACATGGAAGGCATAGTTAAATGTGATTCAAAGGAAGAATGAAGAGAACAAACTGAGCGGTATGGAATTATGAGCAAAGTCAAATAAGCGGTGAGGGAGCAAGAAGAATTTTAGGAGTCAATGACACAGTCTTATAGTGAATCCTATATTGGCCTGGCAACCAATGATGTTGAATCAGGAGGGGGTATTTTATATCATCCTTTTGATTATTTGTGAGCACGTTCAGAGCATACGTTATTGGACCTCCTTATTTATAATCTTGGGGTAAATAAATATTCAGCCATTGGCAGTCGGAATTTTTTTTTTTTTTGCTGGCACTGGCATTATGTCTGGATATTCAATAACAAGCCATGACCTGGGCACTAGTTTGTGCTGGTTATGTCTTATCTGGTTAAGTGTGATAGTCGGCTGTTAACCACTTAAGTGACACCGAACAAAAATAGGACCGAGTTTTATGTGGTCCAATTTGTCTGGTTAACTTGAACGATTAAGTGTTAATATCGGAACTTAACTGCTAGGACCGGCTCAAGGGATAGTAGTGCCTTGGGTCAACTTACTTTGCCAGCATCTCCCACCCCCAAAGCATCACTTCTGGCACCCCCCCCCCCCCCCCCCATGGAGTTCAGCATCTCTCCCTCTCGAGGGCTGGCTGAAGGCAGCCTGCTCCCACCGGCGACCAACAAATTTACAAGACAGCGGAGGAATGAGGGGCTCTTTTACTAAGGCTTAGCTCGTTATCTGCAGCAGGGCCCATTTTGTTCATATGGGCCCTGGTTAAGATAACGCAAGCTAAGCTTTAGAAAAAGACCCCCTGAGAGAGATGAGGGAACAGTGTCAGACCTGCAGGGAGGAGGGGGAGAAAAGGCTTAACCTGTAGACCAGGTGATGTCAGAGCTGGATATTCTGGAACCCTTAGTCACCGGCACCCTGGGCCAGAGCCTCACCTGGTCCAAACGCTAAGCCGGCCCTGTTAAATCTAGACTGAAAGCCCACCTCTTTAACATTGCTTTCAACTCATAGCCACTTGTAACCACTCGCCTCCACCTACCCACATTAATTGATTTGATTACTTTATTTTTAATTTTATTGTCTATTAGATTGTAAGCTCTTTGAGCAGGGACTGTCATTCTTCTATGTTTGTGCAGCGCTGCGTACGCCTTGTAGCGCTATAGAAATGCTAAATAGTAGTAGTAACTGCTTAAGTGCCAATTCCACCCCCAGACGGCCCACAAAATAGCCGGCTATGGCTTCAGTGGTTATTCAGTGGCACTAACTGGTTAAATGTGGCTAAATATCAGCCGATAGCCCCGCATAAGAGATTTAACAAACCAGGGGCGTCTCCTGCCTGGTTAAATCGCTGTGACTATCAATCCCCTTATTTATAATTTTATGTATATGTCCTCCGTGCTATATCCTTAGTAACTGTTTACCTCCTGGCTTCATTAGTTTTCGGTCCCCCTTTTCATGATTTAATTATTATAATGCTAAAAAGATAGCATAAACAAATATCTGCCATTTATGTGGCTCCTCAATATCGCAGGCTTCCGACTACCATCTAAAAAGAATAATGCTGCTTGCAAGCCACCCTAAGCTGTGTCTTGAAAGGACAGGCATGAATACGCTGCCAGAACCCTTATCCACACGCTTGTCACCTCTTGCTTGGACTATTGCAATTTACTTCTCATTGGTCTTCCGCTCAGCCATCTCTCTCCTCTCCAATCTGTCCAAAATTCTGCGGCACGACTTATTTTCCGCCAGAATCATTATATCCACACTAGCCCACTGAAGTCACTTCACTGGCTCCCTGTCCGCTTCCGCATTCAGTATAAACTTCTCGTACTGACCTTTAAATGCATCCACTCTGCAGCCCCCCATTACCTCTCCACTCTCATCTCTCCTTACATTCCTCCCCGTGAACTCCGCTCACCGGACAAATATCTCGTCGCCCCCCTTCTCCTCCACTGCTAACTCCAAGCTTCGCTCCTTTTCTCTTGCGGCACCTTATGCCTGGAATAGACTTCCTGGACCTATACGTCTAGCTCCATCTCTACCTGTTTTCAAATCTATGCTGAAAACCCACCTTTTCACTGCTGCTTTTTAGCTCCCATTACTTCCCTCACCCGCAACTGTCTTGTCTGTCTGTATTATTTAGATTGTAAGTTCTTTTGAGCAGGGACTGTCTCTTTGTATCAGATGTTCAGCGTTACATGCATCTGGTAGCGCTATACAAATAATAATAATAATATAGCTGTGGGTAGGGCACCCCCTCTAAAACAAACCCCCTCTTGTGGCCCTCCTCCCAAACCAAGCACTCCAATCTGTTACCTCCCTCCAAACTAAAGTGCCCTCCAAGTGAGGAAACTTCCAATGCTTACCTTTATAAAAATCTCTGGTTCCTAGTGGTTCAGGGAGGAGCTATCTCCCAGTCACTCCTGCCCTTGCGGGTACCATTATCCAAAATTGAACTAGCAACCCTTAATGGTAGTCTCACACTACTAACGCTAGGGGTCATATTTTTTAACCTATGTTTTAACTCACTCTATCATTCAGGAACCTATACATTATACCATAATATACTTAACTTTACCATGTATGTAAGTGCCTTAATGTAATACCATCTGTAATCCTCAACCCGGTAATGGCGATTGCCATTACGGCATAGTGTAAGCCACATTGAGCCTGCAAATTGGTAGGAAAATGTGGGATACAAATGCTACAAATAAAATAAATAAATAAATATTTCCATATAAGGGCAATGAAATAAATAGCATTTTACAAGATCACTAATAATCCTCTAGTTATGGTCTATTTTGGGGTTATCAGCTTCAGCCATCATTATTCACTTTAACTAAAAACAAATATAATAAAGCAAATGCACTCCATGTCTAATGCTAGAGCTATAAGAATCTGGTATTAATACTGAAATAAATGGAAAGCAACCAAACAGACTGCATAAACACATACCCAATTGTCTGTCTTTATTCTCATTTCTGCCAAGTGGATATGGCCAGAGTGCCCAAAGCAAAAAACTTAAACCAGTCTCTACATATTTAAAAACGTTCAGTTTATTCATTTCAGAATGCTAATCTTGATCACTTAGCCAATTAGCCAGTGTGAAAATATTAAAACTTTAAATGAACATTTTGAATGTGTCTGCAGTGTAAATGTTACCAGTACAAACAAATGTGATGCAATTTGGCTTTCCAGCTACTTACCAACAGGGATCCTAGCAATGGCGTACCAAAACATGTTTGTAGACAAGCCAAGCAGCCCATAACCCAAGGCGCTCAAGAGAATGCATGCAAGAAGGGAGTACCGTCTTCCCACCACATCACTCCAACTGCCCTGAGGAGAACAGAAATACAATTGGACAGAATATACCTACAATATTAAAAAAATGGATTTCAACAAATTTAAAATTATAAATACATGGATGAAAATGCAAAAAGAGGCAGCAGAATGGTCTAATGATTAGATGTGGATTTATCCTCATGCCTCTCTCAGAAGTTCAAGGTGAGTTACGATCAGGTCCAGAAGATTTTCTCCTGTCCTCAGAGAATTTATAATCCAAGTCTGTAGCCAAGGCAATAGGTAGCTAAACGGGAAATTCTCTAAAGTCAGCACTAAAATTTACGTGCTAATTACACCATGTAAAATGATTAGAACAATGGCACGTGCCTGCATGTGTGTGCGCAAATGAACAAATTCTGCTTGGAGCTATTAATGTAAATATGTGCACATCTTACATGGTTACTATACAACACTGAAAATATGTGCTAAGGAAATGTAACTATATACTTTACTGAAGTAAAACTTTTGTTACTTTTACTTGTAAAGAAGTACAGGATAACATTTGTAACTTTTACTGAAGTAATAATTTTGCCAATTTTTACTACTTTTACTCAGTTACATCCGATGCTTTCAGTTAGAAGTAAAAAGTGAAAGCGAAATGTAAATGATTCCTCAGTAAACCAAATGAAACAGCAAAACTAGGGAAAAGGATTTTGCTACTGCAAACCTGGATCACCTCATCTTAAATTTTACTGTTCAGTGAATATAACCTACAAGAACAGTGGAATTGCCTGTGGTTGCTGAACTGGTTATTGGCCTCCAGCCAAACAGAACAGTGATGAGTTGGGTCTTTTAAAGTAGAAATGAATGCTTGGTGAACAGACACATGTATTTATCAAAACAGACTGCTGGTCATCTCTTGGCTGTCCTCTGGCTTGATAAGAGTCTTTAGGGAGGAAGTCTGTTTGTCTGGCCTTAAGACATTTGATATTCTTACATCAGATCTCAAAGATACGGGAAAATTAGGTTCTTACCATGATAATTTTCTTTCCTTTAGTCATAGCAGATGAAGCCATTACGTATGGGTTGTGTCCATCAACCAGCAGGGGGAGATAGAGAGCACTCAACTTTTCACAGTGCCTCATGGCCAGCTAGCTCCACTGCCTCTTCAGTATTTGAAGCTTCCAAAGCAGTATGGCAAACCGCAATGGGAATAACATGAACTTTCCTCACAGCGAACGATGGCCCCTTAACAAGGGCATAAACTCAAAAAAGGAGGGAATGAACTCGTCCTCCACTTTGTATAAACGGCGGGAATACTTGCATCCTCCTGGAGGGAATAAACTCATCCTCCCAAACATGAACTGGAGGGAATGAACTCATCCTCCTATAACTGTAACAAGAATCCTGAAGACTGTTTTCCGACTCCCCAAGGAAGGAATAAAACTTCAGGAAACAAGAACAGCACCTAAAATCAGAATCACTGCAATACAGACAATCATACAGGGAGGGCTCATGGCTTCAACTGCTATGACTAAAGGAAAGAAAATTATCATGGTAAGAACCTAATTTTCTCTTCCTTGTCATCAAGCAGATGAAGCCATTACGTATGGGATGTAACAAAGCAATCCCTAAATAGGGTAGGAACAAGCCACACCACGCGCTAGCACCGATGCTCCAAAACGCGCATCCCTCCTGGCAGCCACATTCAGCCTGTATCAGCCTGTAATGTCGGGTGAAAGGGAGCTTAGAAGCCCATGTTGCAACACTGCAAATCTCATGAAGAGATAGTGCTCCAGTTTCCGCCCAGGAAGAGGAACTCGCTCTTGTGGAATGTGCCTTAAAGGCTTCAGGCGGAGCTCGGCCAGACAGCAGATATGCTGAAAAGATAGCTTCTTTGAGCCAACAAGCAATAGTGGCTTTAGACGCTGAAGACCCTCTGTGAGGGCCTGCAAACAGCACAAAAAGATGATAGAGGTCCTGAAAGCATTTGTAATTCGCAGATACTGCAACAGAGTCCTGCGCACATCCAAAAGGTGCAACTGCCCAAATGAATCTGGAAACTCCTCCTCAACAAAGGAGGGAAGAAAAACAAGCTGGTTTAGGTGAAACGCTGAAACCACCTTAGGCATGAAGGAAGGCACGGTCCAAACCGTGACCCCTGACTCTGAGAATTGCAGAAAAGGGTCTCTACAGGACAGCGTCTGGAGCTCTGACACCTGTCTCGCCGAGGTAATGGCCACTAAAAAGACGGCCTTCAGTGTCAAATCTTTCTCTGAAGCACGCCGAAGCGGTTCAAAGGGAGCCCCCTGAAGGGCCTTCAGTACTAACTCCAAGTTCCAAGCTGGACAAGGTGCCCGCACGGGAGGACGGAGTCGAAGCACCCCTCTAAGAAACCGTGCCACATCTGAATGAGCAGCTAAGGACACGCCTTCAACCTTGCCACGCAGGGAGGCCAAAGTTGCCACTTGCACCCCCGCAGGGAATTATAGGCCAAGCCTTTGTGTACACCATCCTGCAAAAAGTCCAGAATCGGCGAGACAGGAGCCCGCAACGGAGCAAGCGCTCTTGAAACACACCATCCTTCAAACTGGCGCCAAATCCTGGCATAAGCCACGTAAGTGGAGCGCTTACGAGCCTGCAGGAGAGTGGAAATTACCTTGAGTAGCCTTTATCTCTCAATTGCGCCCTCTCAATCGCCATGCCATAAGACCAAAGCGGCAGGCGTCCTCCATGGCCACCGGACCCTGTGACAACAGGTGCGGAACCAGAGGTAACGGAAAGGGAGCCTCCAACAGCATCTGTCGGAGGTCCGCATACCAAGGCCTACTGGGCCAATCCAGGGCGATGAGCACCACTTCTCCTGGATGCAGCCGAATCCGCAGGAGCACTCGCCCTATCAAGGGCCACGGAGGGAAGACATACAGCAAGCCCAGGGGCCAGGGTTGAGCCAAGGCATCCAACCCGGCAGAGCGAGGATCCCTCCATCTGCTGAAGAAGCACGGGACTTTGGCATTGGAACTGGTCGCCATAAGATCCATCACTGGCTTGCCCCATTTGGCACATATCTGCAGGAATACATCGTCTGCTAGTTCCCACTCCGCTGGATCGATCTGATGCCTGCTTAAATAGTCAGCTTGCACGCTCTGACCTGCAATGTGAGCTGCTGACAGGGACTGTAGATGCAGCTCGGCCCAGTGGCAAATTTGTTCGGCCTGCACGGCTAGAGCTCTGCACTGAGTTCCGCCTTGTCAATTTATGTAGGCCACTGCTGTCGTGTTGTCCGACATCACTCTGACAGCCAATCCTTCCAGGGTCACTTGAAAGGCCAAAAGAGCCAGAAACACCGCTTTCAACTCCAGGCGGTTGATAGACCACTCCGACTCGTCGGGCGTCCACAGACCCTGGGCATGCTTCCCCTGGCAAAGTGCGCCCCAGCCCTTCAGGCTGGCATCTGTCACCACCAGGCACCAATCGGGGAGCGCCAGTGGCATTCCCTGCCGCAACATGCTGTCTGAGAGCCACCCCTCCATAGTGAGGCGGGCCGCAGGGAGCCAAGAAAGTCTGCACTGATAATCCTGAGATACTGGAGACCATCGTTGAAGTACAGAATACTGTAGAGGTCTCGGGTGCGCTCTCGCCCATGGCACCACTTCCAAGGTGGCCGTCATCGATCCCAACAGCTGGACAATGTCCCAAGCTCGCGGGCTTGGCATCCTCAGGAGCAGACGGACCCGATTCTGAAGCTTGCACCGCCTTTGCTCGGGAAGAAACACATAGCACGAGGCTGTGTGGCCCCCAAATATTCTAGAGATTGCAAGGGGGGTCAGGTAACTTTTGGCCATATTGACGACCCAGCCCAGAGATTGAAGGACTGAAACCACTCTGGCTGTAGCTAGATGATTCTCTTTTTCTGAGTCTGCTCTGATGAGCCAGTCGTCTAGGTACGGGTGAACCCAGATACCCTCTCGCCCGAGAAAGGCAGCTACTACCACCATTACCTTGGAGAAGGTTCGTGGAGCTGTGGCGAGACCAAAAGGCAAGGCCCAAAACTGGAAATGTTTTCCCAACACCGCAAACCGCAGAAACTTCTGGTACGGGGGCAGTGGTGTGCTGGAGCCGGCTCGCACCGGCTCGCAAGAGCCGCTTGTTAAATTTTGACAGCTCTTGCGAGCCGGTTGTTGTTGGGGGCGAGCCGGCTCCATTAGGGGAGGTAAGCATGGCAGGAGGACGCCATCACAGGCCATGCTTACCTACCCTGCCGCTGCGAAGCATGTCCACCCTCCCCTCTCGCTCCCCTCCGTCTTTTTTAATTACCTCCATCGAAGCGCCGCCATTTAAAGCCCTCCTGCGTGCTGGCCGTCTCCAGGGCTTCCCCTGCTTCATTCGGATGATGTTCGTGCCTTAGTCCCGCCTTCATTCTGACGTCATTTCCTTTTTTCGCGAAGGCGGGACTAAGGCACGAACATCATCCGAATGAAGCAGGGGAAGCCCTGGAGACGGCCAGCACGCAGGAGGGCTTTAAATGGCGGCGCTTCGACGGAGGTAATTAAAAAAAGACGGAGGGGAGCGAGAGGGGAGGGTGGGGGGGCGAAGGACATCGTTGGACATGCTTCGGAGCGGCAGGGGAGGGAGGAGAATCGCTGGATGGGTAGAGGGGGGCAGGGGAGAGACCTACTGGGCATGGGTGGGTAAAGGGGGGCAGGGGAGAGAATTGCTGGGCATGGATGGGCAGAGGGGGGCAGGGGAGAAAACTGCTGGGCATGGATGGGCAGAGGGAGGCAAGGGAGGAGAACAGCTGGGCATGGATGGGCAGAGGGAGGCAGGGGAGAGATTTGCTAGCCATGGATGGGCACAGGGAAGCAGGGGAGAGAATTGCTGGGCATGGATGGGCAGAGGAGAGAATTGCTGGGCAGAGGGGGCAGGGGAGAGAAGAGAATTGCTGGGTATGGATGGATAGAGAGGGGCAGGGGAGAGAGGAGAGTTTCAGGACATGGATGGCGGGAAGAGCAAGAGAAATTCTGGACATGGATGGAGGGGAGGGAAGGGAGAGAGAAGAAATGCTGGACATGGAGGGAAGATAGAGGAAGGAGATTAGATGAGGAAAAGGAAGTGAGGAGAGAAACTGCACATGGATGGAGAAAATAGGCAGAAGCTGGATCCACTGTACAGTCAAGTATGCGGAGGACCAGAAATGAAGAAGAAAGGAGGAAAGAAAATAAATAAATGGAAAGGAAGCCCTGGAAACGGAGTCAAGGGAGCAGATAGAGAGCAGCAGAATCAGATACTGAACCAGCATGATCAGAGAAACAAAGTCACCAGATAACAAAGGTAGAAAAAAAATAATTTTATTTTCATTATAATGTTTGGAATATGTCCACTTTGAGAATCAGGTGCTGAACATTAAAAGTTTATGTTTATTTACTTATTTATGGCATTTTATCCCATATTAAACATGAATTAGATTGGAACCTGGGATCATTTAATTTTTTTTTCCTGGAGAGAGTAATGTGGTGGCTGCTGCCCCCCCCCCCCCCCCCCGGGTATAGCCAGCTCTGCAATTTTTTTTTTTTTGGGGGGGGGCGCAGAGGTGGGTGGGGGGCGCAGGGGTGGATGGGGGGCACAGAGGTGGACGGGGGGGGGGGGGGGCGCCGAGGTGGACCGGGGAGAGAGCCTGTTGTTAAAAATTTACCAGCACACCACTGTGCGGGGGCCAAATTGGTATGTGCAAGTAAGCTTCTTTCAGGTCCAGAGACGTGAGAAACTCTCCTGGCTGTACCGCCGCAATGACGGAGTGCAGGGTTTCCATGTGAAAATGCCGCACTCTTAAGGACTTGTTTAGCTCTTTTAAGTCCAGGATTGGGCGAAAAGACCCGCCTTTTCGTGGCACCACAAAGTAAATGGAGTAGCGGCCTAGACCTTGTTCGGCGGGAGGCACCGGGGTCACAGCCCCTATCTGGCACAGACTGTGCAAAATCTCCTCTACCGCCGCCCGTTTGGCGGCAGAACCGCATCAGGACTCCACAAACACGTCTCTCACCGGGGCATCGAATTCTATTCGGTATCCGTCTCTGATCAGGTCCAAGACCCACTGATCTGCGGAGATTTTGGCCCACTCCTCGAAAAAGAGGGAAAGTCTTCCTCCGAGGACAGGAAACGAGGAGGGGGCCGGCGCACCATCATTGAGAGAGTCGCCCCTGAACTCCAGGCCTAGAACCAGCAGCTGCGGAACGTTTGTACGAGCGAAAGGAGTTGATCTGCTGAAAGCGGGCACGCGAAGTGAACCCAGCAGCGTGCCCCGGGCGGTACCTTCTAGCTTCACGGAAGGGAGGTCTGTAAGAGGAGCAGACCGCCTGACCCTTAGAGGAAGGCTTCGGCCTATCGCTGAGGTTTGGAATCCCCCAGGCCTTTAACAATGTTTTCCAGCTCCTCACCAAACAGGAGAAGGCCTTGAAAGGGCAACTTCACCAACCTTTGCTTAGAGGCCATGTCTGCCGCCCAATGTCGTAGCCAAAGAGTGCGGCGAGCCGCCACTGCTACAGCCATTTGTTTAGCCAAAGCTCTGACCATATCATAAAGGGCGCCAGCCAAAAAAGACAAGGCCGACTCCATCCGCGGAGCCACTTCAGATAAGGTCTCTGCTCCATCACCGGGCTGTTCCATAACAACTGCATGCAGACGCCCGAACAGTGAGACTTGCCAAATCAAAGGACCGCTTCAGAGCTGAATCAAGCCTGCGGGTCTTGAATATCCTTCAGGGCAACACCTCCTTCAACAGGGAGGGTAGTTCTCTTTGTCACAGCCGTGACCAGGGCATCCACTTTAGGCATTGCAAAGCGAGCCAAATGTTCCTCACTCAGAGGGTATAATTGCCCCATAGCCCTGGCAACCTTCAAAGGTCCCTCGGGGTCAGCCCATTGAGCCGAAATAAGCTCTTGGATGGAATCATGCAAAGGAAAGGCTCGAGCAGACTTTCTGGTACTAGCCATCCTTGGATTAACAGAGGATGCTGTGCCACTCCCAGGATCTTCAATCGAGAGGGCTTGTAAGGCATCTGAAATAAGCGCTGGCAGCTCCTCGTGGTGGAAAATCCTCACCGCAGACGGATCATCAAGCTCCTGTGGCAATTCTGCACCTGACTCTGGCTCCTCAGCCCAAGAAGTTCTGCCAGACCCCTCAGAATCCTCATAGTCCGACCACGGGGGGGGGGGGGGGGGGGGGGCACACTCAGAAGGGGAATTAGCCTTTCTGCGTTTATCAGGAGGATAAGAAACAGGCAAAGCCAACTCCAAATGGCCAGGATCCACGGGGGGGGGGGGGGGGGGGGGGGGGCAGGCAGGCAGAGGGTCCGAAGATCCCTGTGGAAGAGCTCTTTTAAGCATGTACGCCCTATGCAGCATTAAAACAAAATCAGGGGAGAACACCGCTCCCTGACTGCCCAGGGCTATCAGCTCTATTATTAGCCTCACTCAGAGGACTCCCCCCCCCCCCCCCCCGGATTCAGGGCTCTCTGTTGCAATGGAGGCCGCGCCATGTGGAAAATCCAAAATGGCGTCCGCTGCCAGCTCAGAGTGCAAGATCGCCGCTCGCCATGCTCGGGCCGGCTCTACCGTCTGTATAGCACGAATTACAGAGCCCCGCTGCTGATTTGCACTTGCCACATTTAGAACAGCGCTTTACAGTCTCCGCAGCCATCGCCGAAAACGGCGGTAAAATTAAAAAATGGCGGTTCGCCCCAAAAACGTCCCGATCGCGGGCCCACCCCGGAGGAGTCAGAAAACACTCTTACCTCACTAGACCGAGTATCACAGCTCCGGTCCTACAGAAGAATCTCAAGAAAAAAACCTCTTTTCCAAGATCGCTGTGCTAAAGCGTGACGCGACTTTAATTATTTATTAATTTTTTAACGCTGTGAGAAAAGCAAAGGCAAAAGAGGTAAATAAAAACACTCCGGAGGCTCAGATAAGTGGGAAAGGCGAACCAATGTGCCTGCATCCACTGAGTGGGAAAGGTCAGGGAAAAGCAAGCTAATATGTCCACATCCACGGGGGCATGGGTAAGGCAGGGAAAGGGCTGACCTATGTGCCTTCAAAGTGAAGCTGCTATAGCCTCTAACACCCCGGCTAACAACTGGCAAGCCAGGAACCACCCCCAGGCAGATTTTTGATGGAGCTCGAAGAAGCTGCATCCACCCTGCTTGGGGAGATAGAGAATACTGAAGAGGCAGTGGAGCTAGCTGGCCATGAGGCACTGTGAAAAGTTGAGTGCTCTCTATCTCCCCCTGCTGGTTGATGGACACAACCCATACGTAATGGCTTCATCTGCTTGATGACAAGGAATCAGAGAATGCCATCAGATGAAAAATTGTTAGAACAACAGACAGTGATTCCAACTTTGTGAAAGCCTTCTTGTAATTGGACAGCATGACAATGATAATGAAGATGAAGTTAAAGAAGATGAATGCATATGAATTAGACAGCACTACTTCTAATGCAGATGATAATGATAATTATGATAAATTACTTTTTGCTATATGGAAGTCAAGTGGTTCAGAGATTCCCTTGATCAAAACCTTCAAATCCAGTCAGAAGACATCAGTAATATTGCAACCTGGCCTGATTAGTAGACTGAAAAGTCCACTTTCTGCAAGTGCATTTGTTGAACCTTTTTAACTGTGCTGGATTAATGACTCACAAGCACACTCACATTGCTCTACAAGGTGGATTGAATTGTAGAGCAATAAAGCTGTTGGGATAAAAATGTGAACAATAGTTGCATTCCTTGTAGTTGTGGTACTTTTACTTTTTACTCAAAATGTATTAGTCAATCACTTTTACTTTATAATGAAGATAACATTAAAAATTTAGGGCCCCGTTTACTAAGCCACGCTGTAGGCACGCAAAGTTTTTAGCATGTAACGCTAGAGACACCCGTGGAGGGGCATAATTGAACGAAAACGCCTATCTCCATGGGTGTTTATCTCCAAGAACGGGTCCGTGAAGGGGTGGACCGAACCGTATTTTGGGAAAAAATAGACGCCCATGTTTTATTCAACAATGTGTGAGCTGGGCGTTTTTGTTGTTCAGAGATAATGGAAAATGAAAGCGCCCAGCTCAAAAACGAATAAATCCAAGGCATTTGTTCGTGGGAGGGGCCAGGATTCGTAGAGCACTGGTCCCCCTCACATGCCAGGACATCAACCGGGCACCCTAGGGGGCACTTTTACAAAACCAAAAAAAAAGGTAAAAGAGCTCCCAGGTGCATAGCACCCTTCCCTTGTGTGTTGAGCCCCCCAAATCCCCCTCAAAACCCACTGCCCACAAGTCTACACCATTACTATAGCCCTAAGGGGTGAAGGGGGGCACCTACATGTGGGTACAGTGGGTTTGGGGGGGTTGGACGACTAATAAGCATTAAGCAGCACAATTGTAACAGGTAGGGGGGGGATGGGCCTGGGTCCACCTGCCTGAAGTCCACTGCACCCCCTAACAACTCCTCCAGTGACCTGCATACTGCTGCCAGGGAGCTGGATATGACATTTGAGGGTGAAAATAAAAAGTTGTGAAACATCATTTTTTGTGGTGGGAGGGGGTTAGTGACCACTGGGGGAGTCAGGGGAGGTCATCCCCGATTCCCTCCAGTGGTCATCTGGTCATTTAGGGCACTTTTTGGGGCCTTATTCGTGAAAAAACAGGGTCCAGGAAAAGTGTCCTAAATTCTAGCTAAAAACGCATACTTTTTTCCCATTATCGGTGAAATGCGCCCATCTTTGTTCGGCAGATAACCACGCCCCAGTTCCGCCTTCGCCACACCTCTGACACGCCCCCATCAACTTTGTCCGCATCCGCGACGGAGTGCAGTTGAAAACGTCCAAAAATCGGCTTTCGATTATACCGCTTTATTCGTTTTTGTGAGCTAAACGTCCATCTCCCGATTTAGGTCGGAACTTGGGCGTTTTTCTCGTTCGATTATAAGCAGGATAGGGATATCATGGGTGTGAGGGATATAATGGGCGTCTGTATCAGCGCGCAGGTCTCTCTTTCTCTCACAAAGTTACCTCCCATGTGACTTCAAGATCAGCAGCGGAACCAATGAGATTCATGACCTTGGCCAAGCCTGATATACTAACTCATGATAACAACCACAGGTTGCCATCTGTTTTCCGTGCTAAGCACTAATTCTATCATGGCAGTCCTGCGCAGAACTACTGTTACACTAGGATTCTAGCTGCATTTATGCACCTAACTTTAGGCACTTGTGTGTCAACTCAAAGGCTGGTGTAAACGCTCGTGCCTAAATACTGTAACTGCTAATTGGTGCCAATGATGTCAATTATCAGCTAATATATTAAAGTTACATGAACAACTGACCTAATTCAATAACTTGCACACACAATTTTGTGCGCTAAGTATAACGTCCGACACGCAAGTTTATAGAATTGGGGGGGGGGGGGGGAGGTCTGCTATTGTCTCAAGTAACCACTTAGGTGTAGTGCAAAGCTTAGCATGGGTTCTAGTAATCATTTAAATCCACTAGTGATGAATGTATTAGCTCTTAAAACCAGTGCAAAGACGACTCGAAGGCAGACTCATCATTTTTTCCCCCAATGCTGAGGAGGAAGGAG
The DNA here is from genome assembly GCF_901765095.1 of Microcaecilia unicolor. Classification (NCBI taxonomy): domain Eukaryota; kingdom Metazoa; phylum Chordata; class Amphibia; order Gymnophiona; family Siphonopidae; genus Microcaecilia; species Microcaecilia unicolor. Next base: position 256,197,891 of record NC_044034.1, read on the forward strand.
ATAGAGAAGGAAGGACAGACTAGGTGAAGCCACTTCAGAAGAGTGCCACCTGAGGACCCCACCTCAGCTGGCCTAATGGTAGGGCCACCACTGATGGGGAAAGCTGTGAAGAAAGTACCTGCATATAATGTGTACAGAGCTACATACATCTAGTAGTGCTATAGAAATGATTAGTAGTAGCAGCAGCAGCAGCATATTTTCAAAGCATAAGGATGTTTCAAAATGCCAAATCAGACATCCAAGTCGTGGAAATGCCCAAATCCTGATTTTGCAAAAGCAGAAAAAGGATGTCCAAATAACAAGGGGGTGTGTCGTGTGCATTTTTTGGGTGAGACTAGGGAGGCTCAAAATCAAGACCTCCAACAGCGATTACCGAACGGGAAGAAATGTCCAAGCCTAAAAAGAAGGACGCATTAAGTTAAACCCGTTTCACTCACATCCAGGGTACAAAAAGGTGATCTGATTGAGCTGCTGAAAACACAGGAGGGATTCAGGCATGACACCTTCTTATCCCCCCAGTGGTTGCTGTCCCCCTCCCTCTCCCCTGAAAGTGAAACTGAAAGGTATACCAGGCTCTATGACAGCTTCAGGTATTATGGGGCATTCTTAGCAAAGCAGGAAGCAAGTCTGAGGAGTAGCCTAGTGGTTAGTGCAGTGGACTTTAAATGAGGGGACAAAGGTTCAAATCCAACTTTAACTTTTTATTTACTTATTTTTATTTATTGTGAGCCCTCCAGAAACTGAAAAATATCTACTGTACCTAAATATATAAACCACCTGCAAGCCTGAAAGGCTATTGCAGTGGTGTACATTCAGGTACAGTATGTATTTTTCTGTTCCTGGAGGGCTCACGGTTCATATAGAGTCCATTATATGCAGCTAAGAGCAATTTGTGTTCTGATCCTAAAGATAGCGATAACACTCTCTCCTCCCCCACCAAAAAAAAGAAGAAAATTATATCCATAAGACCTGCTCACAGAACAGTGCATTCTCACTCAAGGTGTCTTATACATAAAAAGAAAACCAACAGAACAAATGCTCCAACACTTGAGAATTAGAAATAAACCCAACTTCCAAGCCTTGCCCTTTTAACTCGCCTCCCCCTCCCTCACCAGCCTCGCCTTCCCCTACAACCTTATGCAGGGACATTGCTGTGAAGGTGGCAGGGACTGTCAAGGATTTTGCACAGAGCATGCAACTGTGAACCATTATAGGTTCACAAAGGGAACCCCTGCCTCCTCCTCCCTTTTTAAAACAGGAAACCCATGTGGGGAGGGGGTGATCCTGCCTCAGGGAAGGTTTGTCAGCTTCAGTACAAAGTTCCTGACAGCCTGCATTTCAAAAGCACCAGATGTAATTTGTAAGTAATATTCATGAGAGTTGGTGTACCCTTTCAAACAACAAACTATTGTTGAAAGTAATATTCCCTGTGCCTCCAATTCCAGCTTTCTGGTAAGTGGCAGCCACCTAAACTGGACCCCAATGCTCAGAAGCAAACTCGCTAGAGGCCATTAGCGCTGGACAAGCGCCCACATTCGCTAGCACTGAATGATCAGAGTCTATGAGCCCATGAAACGAGCTTGCCAGCTTGCAATGAGCATGCAAATGCATGCTAAAGAGGTCATCCCATATTCACTCCCAATGGTTAGCGGGCAGTGTACCCAACAAAGGTGCTCCTCCCGCGGCAAACCCTACGCCAGCTTGGAGCTGGCGTTAGGGTTGTGCCAAGCCGTGGGGAGGAATAGTGTTGCAAGATTCCGTTTTGTTCTGGGCTGTCTTGAAAAACCCAGCTGGCACTTGTCCAGATTTTTGGTGTTTTATGGTGGCACGCCTGCCCCCCCGCCCAAAAAAAAGTGATCAAAAACAACAGTGACTGAAGTACAGGTAGGCGCATGGAGGAAAAAAGGAAGGCAGGGGGAATGAATAAAGGGAAAGGGAACAGAGCGGCGCAGAAAAGTAGGTAGAGATATCGAGACCTGGAAGAAGATTTTTCTACTTGAGCTGTTGGCACTTCTTCCTCCTCCTCCCCTCTGGCATTCTGGGCATGTGCTGAAGAGCTGTGCTTAATGCACAACTGTTCAGCGAACACGCCAGACACTGCCCTCCCGCCAAACTCCCTAATGCTTAATGCTATGAGCATGCCTATATTTGCATCTCATTAGCATTGAGCATTAGGGAGTTGTTGTTCTGTGCTGATCCGGTGGTATTTCTCTGGCGCTGGAGTTTTGAGAAGCATATATTAGTAAGATGCAAGCTTCAAAGGGAAACCGAGAAGAGAAGACGCTAGTATAACATCCTAAGATATCAAAACACGCAAAAGTGGAAGAACGCCAGATACAAAAAGACCAGTCCTGAAGCCACAGTAGTAAGAGCACCAAAATAAAGTTTATTGGGACCCAATAAACTTTATTTTGGTGCTCTTAGTACCGTTGGCGTTCTTCCACCTTTGTGTGTTTTGATATCTTTGGCTCATTTGTGGAAGTATTGGACCCCCTTCTTTTTTGACTATCCAGTATAACACCCTACCAGAATCCATACTCTACACATCAAGGAACTTATACTTACCCCTACGGGCAAGACACTGAGCATACAAGGAAAGTACTTAGTCTCCTCTACTAAATGCATTATCTGACACAGAAAAATTTGAAGAGGGGTGCTAGGCCAGTGAAATGGCCCAGAAGCTAAAGAGAAGAATAAATCTTTACAGCTGTACTGTATTATTAAAATCTTTTGACTAGGCGACCAGAGAACTGGATCGAAGATGTGCAGTAGATGTAATTTACTTGGATTTCAGCAAAGCCTTTGACACGGTTCCTCATAGGAGGCTCTTAAATAAACTTGACAGGCCGAAGTTAGGACCTACAAGATATTGCACATCTGGATGGCTACCTACATGCCTTAAGCGAAGAGCTTTTTTTTTTTCTTTTTGATTGCTGTAATGTAAAAGTTGATGCCATGGGAGAAATAAATGATTTTAAAAAAACTAAGACTCGAGGCTGTAGTCTGAAATGGGATGGCTCATAACGAGATTAAATAGCCTATAATTGAGTCTTGATGAACACTCTCCAATATTTCTGTATTGGTTTGGTTTAGTTTAAATTGTTAAATGATTGGATATTAGATATTAAGATCACAAGTAGGTATATACTCGTTTTTCCACTATTTTCCTCTCATTGCGAAATAGGTTTTAATAGTGGTTTATTTACCCTCTTCTTTTGAAGAGCGCAGCCAGATGCGCTCACAAATCCTAACTGATGTCAAACAATGTTAGCATCCAATTATTGCTAGTTAATGGCAGCCAATTAAGTTATGTGTGCATCTCTGGATCATGCCTAAATTTAGTCGCCATATATACTGAGGCAACCAGTAGGCAAGCCTAGACAAGCAATTTTATAAAACTTCTTCACAATGAGACTATTCTTGAAAAGGATATATACAGTACATGGTTTAGCAAACTAAAGGGCCCTTTTACTAAGGTGTGCCCAAAAGTGGCCTGCACTGTTGTAGGCACGTATTTTGGACATGCGCTGGTCCATTTCCCGAGTGCGCCTGTAAAAAAAAAAAGGGGATTTTGTAATGTTCCAGAAAATGAACGTGCGGCAAAATGAAAACTCAGCGCGCGTGTATTTTCGGTCTGAGACATTAACGCCACCCACTGACTTAGAGGTAAGGTCTTACGCGCTAATTGGGCGGTAAGCGTGCAGCGAATGCCAACTGCCCATTACCGCTGGGTAAGCACCCCACGGTAGAAAATATTTTCTACTGCGTATTTTGGGCGCGCGCCAAAAATGGAAATATTGCCCAGGGCATGCGGTAGCCGGGCAATAGTGCCAATTTGATGCGCGTTGGATGCATGTAGGTACCTATGCGCCTTTGTAAAAGGGCCTCCAAGTTATTCAGAAAACAGTATACAAAACAAGCCCTTTGCTTTAGAAGTTTTTCCACTTTGTAACACTTACCACTAATGGACTGGAGAAAAGCTGAAGGATCCCATAGATAGATCCTATAATCAAAACAAGGAAGAGGGTAAATCATCCCTACATTTGTCATTTCACTTTCTGAAATCATTCACATTCAATTACAATAGTTTCCAATATCTGAATGTATTCCACCCCCCCCTCCCATAAAATATCATTGTTCACCATAACATCCCTATCTTCAAAACTTAGTATTTTAGTTTGAGCACAGGAAAACTTGTGCAAGTTCAACTGCTCTGCCACGAATGCATTATAATTAAATTATTATTAAAGATCGACTTTATTAATGTGGACTAGAATCAGTAGAACTGTGTTTTGTTTGTTTTCTAAATTAGAACTTTTTTGTACTACTTTTTTCTGTTACTGACTGATCATTCTTTACGATTGTGTTAGTTCTTAAACGTTCTCAAAAAAAATAAATAAATAAAATAGTGAAGAGACTTGCAAATCCAAATAATAAATTAAGCATTATTGTATAAAAAAAAATAAGGGCCCTGTTTCCTAAGGTGCGCTACCGTTTTTAGTGTACACTAAAATTAGTGCACGCTAAACGCTGGAGACACCCATATATTTCTATGGGTGTCTGGAGCGTTAGCGCACTATAATTTTAGCGCACGCTAAAAACGCTAGCACGCCTATAGCACAAGCTTAGTATAGAGGGCCCTAAATTAAATAAAAGAAGGGCTAATGCTCTAGAAACAAACTTCTACCTCTAAATGGGTAGAAGAGCAATATGTCAGGTTGCCACATTTATGTATCCCAACACTGTTACATCAGTGTGTCATGTTGCCATTATATTCAGGAGATGTATGGATCACTGCATTTGCACAGTAAATTTTCATCTCTAGGCTGCTGGTTCAAATTATACAGAGGCTAGAACTGACAAACCATTGACTGCTGAATGTTCATCTGCTGTTCCTGTAAAATAAATTGCTAGTTTCAGAATACTTATTACTAGGAACCAGACTGGCAGGTCATTGCTCAATACTGACACCTGGGCCCATAATTGCAGAGCTCTGGATGGAACACCGGTGCATAGCCTTGGGCCCAGGACTGTCACAGGGATGATCAGACTAGGAGAAAATGAGGGAAACATCTGTGAATGAAGCTGTAAAAAAAAAAAAAAAAAAAATTCAAGGCACATGATGCCAGACCTGGTTCTAACTAAGCTGGATGTCAGGGTTGATTTTAACAGGTTATGTAGGTTAAGTGAGGAAGAAGGCACCTCTTTTGGCCCCTCATGACTTTATATTACTACAAATCAAGCAGCAATAGCTTCTAGGCTGAAGGTAAAAAACATTATATCTACTCAATAGCAGTATAAAAGTTGCGTGAACTTTGTGTGTGAAAATAGAAGCTCCATCTTAACTCCTCCCTGAACTCTTCCCATGAGCATACCTACTGTAAAAGTACGTGCTGGATTCCACTGCATGTAGTTTTAGGTGTACTCTAATTTTATAAAAACCCATTTATATACCTAACACTATGTTTTATGGTAATTTTATACATATTTCTTCTACCTTACAGAGGAACAGGAAATTATTTATTAAAATTACAGACACACACTGTCAAAATAAAAATATACAAAGCTTATTTTCTGCCAAACTGCTCGAGGCCCCGCATTGGCCCAGTTCCATAACCTTGATACGAGGGAAGAGGAGAAATGGTGGCCATCAAGGGGGGCAAGGTGGAAGAGAGAAATGGTGGTCTTCGCAGGGGACCACTTCAGTCTGTTGGCTGTCTTTGTTTTGTATCACCAATTTCAGGCTTCCTAAAAATTGAAGTTCCTCCATTAATAGCCCACCATAGAAGCCAAAAAACTCACTGCTTCTAATAACAGCCCTCACATTTATTATTTCCCAATTTGTCAAGAGCTACACAGACATAGAAGAGTCAGCAAGATTTTTTTGGCCCTAAGGCCATGAGACACAGCTTTGGGTGCTAGCAATGTTTTGCTATTTCTTTGTATTTGTTTTGTCACTTTTTGTATTTTTTATTTTTTTTATTGGATCTTTAATTGCAAAATGATACAATTACAAGCAATAAACCAGACCCCATCTGAGAGGAGCAGAAGAATATCAAAAGAAATAAGTAAAAGAAAACAAGGATATCCAAAACATCTGATCCATTAACTACTGACATTATTTTCCACCTTTGTCTATTATTATTAACTATTATTATATTAATACTATTAAGAATTTTAAAAATACATTTCCAAAAGCAAAAAACAAACATTTAAGTATACTGACAGGGATTTTCCATAAATGATAGCAAAACTTAATAGTAATTCTATTATTAAACCCTGCCACTGAAAAGAAAAACAAAAGCTAGGAGACATCACTTAGAAAAAGGTAACAATAAGGAGAAGCAAAAAAGAAAGGGTATAGAGGAAGGAGGAACCCCCCTCCCCCTACATCCTAGCCTAATCCTACTACAACAGCAATAGAATTCTTGAGGAAACAAGTGCCACTATAATGTTACAGCTGAATCATCAGATGCAACTACATTTGGTGTAAGACACCCATCAGCAAAGGCCATTAGAATCATGCTTGCTACTGTGAGTGCTAAGTCTAAGGGTGCTTCCATTTAGACATTCCAATCCTACGCTGGGAGAACCTATTTTATTTATCTAGAAAGTAAGAAGATATCCCAAAGACAAGCATCAAAATATCTGACTAAAAAACAAATCACTGAAAATAGTCAGGATGTTTTACAGAGGAAAGGCCTCGAGAAGCCCCCAGCGTAACTAAAAGCTTTTAGTTACGCTGGGGGCTTCTTGAGGCCTTTCCTCTGTAAAACATCCTGACTATTTTCAGTGATTGTTTTTTCAGTCAGATATTTTGATGCTTGTTTTTGTGATATCTCCTTACTTTCTAGATAAATATTCAATTGATTAGGGAGATTACCTCTTCGTTATATTTATAGCTTAGAACCTATTTTATAACAGCATCTGGACACCCCAATTCTGTTATAGTAGTCTAAACCCGAAATGGCATGCCCATATTTAGGCACAACCATTTATGCCAGGTTGATCGCAGGCATAGATGGTTGTGCCTACTATACATGAATTGCACAGTGCACTTAAGGGTCCTTTTACAAAGCAACGGTAAAAAGTGGCTTCTGGTACTGTGGGCGTGGTGGCTTGTGGTACTGTGGGTGTGTCTTTTGGGGACGCGCTGGGCTACTTTTTACCGCAGTTGGGAAAAAAGGTCATTTTTTTAATGGGCTGGGAAACAAGCATGCACAAAAATTAAAACTAATGTGCCTATTTACGACCTGAGCCTTTTCCACCAGCTATTGACTTAATGGTAAGGGCTCACACGTGGTAACCATGCGGCGTGTGCCAACGTAGCTGCGCTGCCGATTACAGCCGGGAACACCCCCTGCAGTAGAAAATAGAAAAATAAATTTCTACCATGGGATTCGGCATGCACCAAACTCAGAATTACTGCCAGGTGCACGTGCTACCCCGGAAAGTACCCCTTACTCTATAAGTTGCATGTGTAAGTGGAAGCCCCATGCTCCACTCCTTTGCAGTTATACACTATTGCAGGGGTACTCAAACCTTTCCTATAGGTCTGCAGAGGCCAGTCTGGTTTTCAGGCTATACCTAATGAATATACATATGAGAGATTTGCATATTATGGAAGTGACAGGCATGCAAATCTCTCTCGCGCATATTAATTATAATCAATTTAACTGGGTATAACCTTAATATTTCAATATAGTTACACTGATGTTCAATATCCCAAATCATATAATACCTATAATTTATTTCTTATAAAACAAATATATTCTTTATTAATACAACTTCACTTTTTCATTACAAAGCTTTCATAAAAGAATATTTTCAAATAGAGCTACTACTCTTAAGTACTACATCTCATTCAATCCTCCATTCATCCAATAATGCACGTCAATTCTACCAACCACTCGGAAAATTACCCTTCTCTATTTTGATGTCAGACAGTGGTAATATATATCCTAATATATGCTAACCACATCTCTTTCCCTTCAATACCACTTTCATAATCAAATGAACATATTTTGCACATAAAACATATCTAGACATATTATAAATCCTTGCTTTTTACTCCAACATTAATAAACACAAATGATAAAATTGAAACTGTTCCCTAAAATTATATATCCAAGAAGAGAGATTGCTGTGTGAATATAACACAGATCATCAGAAAAGTTACTGTTTCATTCATGAGTTTTACTATCCATCTTCCGTGAAAATAGTAGAGATCACAATATACTGCAGGAAAATCCTCAGTTGTAATACAAATCCCTTCAATTAGGCTGGATTCCACCACAGTTGCTCTCCTTGCTTCATATTACTGGATCCTACATAAGTATTGCCATACTGGGAAAGACCAAAGGCCCATCGAGCCCAGCATCCTGTTTCCAACAGTGGCCAATCCAGATCACAAATACCTGGCAAGATCCCAAAAATATACAAAACATTTTATACTGCTTATCCCAGAAATAGTGGATTTTCCCCAAGTCCATTTAATAACGGTCTATGGACTTTTCCTTTAGGAAGCCGTCCAAACCTTTTTTAAACATCGCTAAGCTAACCGCCTTTACCACATTCTCTGGCAACGAATTCCAGAGTTTAAATACACGTTGAGTGAAGAAAAATTTCCTCCAATTCGTTTTAAATTTACTACATTGTAGCTTCATCACATGCCCCCTCTAGTCCTAGTATTTTTGGAAAGCGTGAACAGATGCTTAACATCTACCCGTTCAACTCCACTCATTATTTTATAGACCTGACACAGTTCTGTGTTTCGCAAATTGTGTCTTCATGGGCAAGACTCAAAACAGCTCGAAATATTTTCACAGACGCTGTCCCAAACTGGATACATCGAACGGAACACCCGCAGAATGACTCCAGTCTCTAAAACACCGAGACATAGTAGCTTTATGGGGGAATACACCTTTTATGAAAAAGTTTTGTAATGAAAAAGTGAAATAATAGTCATAAAAAATACATTTGTTTTATGAGAAATAAATTATAGTTACTATGCATATTTGTTAGCGATAGCCTGAAAACCTGACTCACCTGTGGGCCCCTTTGAGCACCTTTGCACTATAGCATTTACACACTATTTCATAGAATAGCACATCGTGAACGTGTCCCTAGTTATAAAATTGTGCCTTTCACAGCTTTTTCAATAACATGACAACCATACTTTTCTGTACAAAATGTAGAAAGTCTGAAACATGAGAATGTTATCCATTATATTCCAGTGGACTGAGATGGGAGGCTATACATTTAGATGTAAATTGTTAACGATTTCAACGTCTTCAAATAAAAATCAGTCCATTCAGGGAAATGCTATGTAATAGATTGTAACAGCTTTCTGGGTGCAGATGGTGTTCCTGTACAACTCCTGGGTGAAAAGTGCACAGTTAAGGTAAGAAGGTCTGTTTATAAGAGATGCTACTACTAAAACTGCTTTCTTGAGCTCTGGAACTCCACCCGCTAGAGGAATGCTGTACTCACCTATTACCCCTGCAACTGCTGGGCTTGCTCCAAGAGCCTTGATGTGGTGGCTTAATAAAGGGACAACCATGCTCACACCAAAAAGATCCTGAAATAGAAGGAAAAAATATCATTAAAAAAAGAAAATCAACAGCAAAAGGGTATATTTATGAATATGCTTGAATCTGTAAGAATTTATACATAAATGAACTAGATTTGCAAAAAAAAAAAAAAAAAAAAATCAGTGTGCTTCAAGCTAATAATTTTCTACATTTCTCATTAAAAATTATATTCCCTAAAGAATGAGTACACTCTATTTCAATCTACTTATTAATATCAATTCCCTTCAAAAGTAACTACACGTTCTTTTTTCATTAAACAAAATCTAATATTTTTTAACAGTACAGTTTCTCCTAGCCCTTAAAACCTCAAATACATACAATCATACCCACTCACGAAAATGTAATTTCACTCTTTCCCCTAAAGAGATAAAATAGGAACATTTACCTATTGTTTAACCCGATCACAAAACAACTTTTTCTTATAAATCACAAAACATTTTTTAGAGAGCCGTCATTCGCTTTAGTTCTCTTAGAGGCATATTTTCAAAGCACTTAGCCTTCCAAAGTTCCATAGGTTTCTATGAAACTTTGGAAGGCTAAGTGCTTTGAAAATATGCCTCTTACTGATCTAAATTATTACTCGTTTCGCCAGATACTAGAATTCTTAATACTGGCGATACCCACACATACACTGAGTCCTCATAGAAGCAAACTGAAATGCGTGGTTGTTACCACATAGTCCTTAATTCACTGTTCCTTCTCTTCTTCAGTACTCAAGTGGCTTATAAATTCTTCACAATCCAGTTCTATGGTTGTTTGGCTTATGCCGCTCCTCGCTTGTACCCTGTTAAAATTCTGCAGTGATAGAAGCTACGGTCGCAATATTTCAGAAGTACCCATTAACCCCCGGATTCTATATAGCGCGCCTAGAAATTTGTGCCGATCTTTAACAATGCACGTACTTAACAAGTTAATGAGTGCTGAGAAAGGTTACAAGCAATTATGAGCGCTAATTGGCACCAATTAAAATTGAGGCGCACAACTTGCTAAGAGTATTCTGTAACTATGTGCGCCAAACTTCTAATGTGCAGAGACAAAATGGGGCGTGGTTATAGGCGAGGAAATGGGCCTTCCGTTGGTGTTCCAAAATTTACACGACTAGTTATAGAATAAAGCCCAGTGCGCCTAAATCTACATGCCGGGATTTACGCCATGTTTTCATTGGTATAAATAGATGCGTGTAGATTTAACATAGTAACATTTGTAACATAGTAAGTGACGGCAAAAGACCTGTACGGTCCATCCAGTCTGCCCAAGATAAACTCATTTTACTTGATATATATATATATATACACACACCCATTGGCACTGAAATATCAACTAAGCGTATTCTATAATCGGCGCCTAAATCTAGGCACCACTTATAGAATATGCTTAGGCAAAAATGTTTTCCGTGTGGATTTCTTTTTTAGGCACCATATACAGAATCTCCCCCTAAGCAACCTCTCATGTTCACTATTTTTTGTTTAATAAAGCACATTAAAAACAGTGAAAAACCAGCAGGGGCCCATTTATTTATACATTTTAGACTACATTCTATTGCCTATGTTTACTAAGGTACGCTATGGGTGCGTTAGCATTTTTAACGTGCATATATGGTTTATGCGTTTAGCATGCCTTAACTTTAAAGGCGCGTTAGAAACGCTAACACGCACTTTAGTAAACATACCCTTATATACAGTGCCTGAAAAATCTGGCAGAAAAAAAATATATATGTCTAGGCATACTTTATGGAATAAGCCTAAATTTCCACGCGGATTACAGAATACACCGAGCAGAGAGTTATGCCAAATAAAACTTTCTGTAAATGCAGACGCCTAAATTAGACATAGATTTGTGAAATGCCTACAACCCACCCATTCCATGACCCCCGTTTTAACTATGCAACTTAGAATTTACGTACATCATGTTACAGAATACGCTTAGATAGCTGTAAGCATACACTCTAATTAATGCCAATTAGTGTCAATAACTGCTTAAGTAGTAATTAACTGTGCTGATTGGCTTGTTAACTAATTAAGTTGCACAAGCAAATCCAGAATATGACCAATTTGCGCCAGCAACGTAGGTCGAACTATTTAGAAACTGGGGGGGTTTAAGCCACTAACTTGAAAACAGACTTGCACTACTTTTACAATTCTGTTTTGATCTGCATGCGTAATCCCAGGCACAAAAAGAAGTAGAATTCTTAAGCCGCTCTTAAAAAATAGCTACAAGTGTAGTTGTTTCTGGATGGCATATTTGTTTTACAGAAGGTTTTATTTTATTATTTTAACTTGCTTGCAGCTTACATGTGTACAAATGTGAGCGAGTGACAAAAAAAAAAAAATGAATATGCTAGCTAGCTTCTGAAAAAGCATCCATGGATGTAAAATTAATCCACCGCATATGCTTTAAATCCCTTTCCCTTCAGAAGACAAACTGTAAACATTCCTGTCAACTGTATGGCAAAATATTATTACATAAATGAAAATAAGGCAACAGGTTATAGTATTCTCTATTAAAAAAAAACTTTGGTGCCCTTTTATTAAACCACATTAAGAGCAAATGCACGCTTTTGGGGGGGGGGGGGGGGGGAGGGGATTCTATATATGGTGCCTAAAATATCCACACAAACATTTCTGCCTAAGCGTATTCTATAGGTGGCATCTAGATATAGGTGCGCTATATATATTTATTTAGTTTCAGTATTATAATACACTTAGTTGACATCCCGGCACCTAAAACTACATGCATCCATTTACACCAATAAAAAAATGGCGTAAATTCTGGCACGTAGATTTAGGCGCACTGGGCCATATTCTGTAAATTTTGGAACATTCATCAAAATGCCCTTTTCCCTGACCGTAACTGCTCCCCCTTTTTGCCTGCGCACTGCAATACAGGATACTATTAGCGAGTTATGCAATTAATTCTAATTGCCAATTAGTGCTCATTTTAAGTGCTGTTGTCAACACTAATTAGCATGCTAAAACAATATTTACCACCTTTTTGAAAGAATTCATTCAAGGCAGTGTACAGTAAAAATAAATCAAACACAAACAATAGACATTTACAGCAGTAAAAATATTCAAATACAAAATATAGCATTATATACTACTTACAATAGCCACACAATACGTAAAAGAACATTTTAATAGACAGTGCAGGGTGTAAGCAAAGATGGAACATATAGATAGGTAAGAGAATTGAATAAGAGGAGTTATAAAATAAGGCGACTAATTTAAAGAAAGTTGCACATGAGGTCTGAGAGATGAATAATTATCATCTCAACTAGGGCAGAAGTAGATAAACGTGTGTGTGTGTGTAGGATAGAAGTGGATAAATATGTGTGTGTAGGGTAAAAGTGGATAAACTTGTGTGTGTGTGGGGGGGGGGGGGGGGGCAGTGGTTCCCAAACCTGGTCCTGGAGGCACACCAGCCAGTCAGGTTTTCAGGATACCCACAATGAATATTCATGAGAGAGACTGACATGCAGTGGAAGCACTGCACACAACTTCCTGTTATGAATATTAATTGTGGGTATCCTGGAGTGCCTCCAGGAGCAAGTTTGGGATGGAAGGAGAGTAGATGCTGGATGGAGGAGGGGGAGTGAATGAGGGTAGATGCTGTTATTTGCTCTGGAGCTCAGGCCTGGGAGCATGGGCATCCCTGCCAGTGGAGGAGGGAGGGGAAGAGACCTGAGAAGAAATGTGTAGCCTAGGGGCGCTGTGACCTGAGAACAGAGAGCTAGCCTCTGAAGCAGCCTCAGTCAGGCAAAACATGGATGTGTTGGGCACACGTTTTAAAATTAATTTACTAATAAATTCTTCTGTTCTTTTTATCACCGTGTCTGTTCCAATGTTTTCATTCATTTTGAAAATTACAGACTGCTTGCCAGTCTATTATCTAGAATAGAGTTTTCTTACATCCTATTACCATACACAGTCCTCCTCTTCTCCTAGGAAACATGAGTATACCAATATTGGTGTCACCACTGAACAAGAGCCGTAAAGGAGTGGACTAGCTCTTCACAGGTGCATGGCCTCCTAAGCTCAGTGGACCTACCGCCAGCATTTATCAGCCTTAAAATTTCCACACCACACTGTTTCCTCATTCTCGAACAAAGTGTGCTAACTGTGTGTTGGCACACCCTAAGGGCATGCCCACTCAGCTGCATCAGGCTCTCATTTCTGCCAGGGTTTGTAAGAGTGGCAAGAAGGAAATGACAAGCCATAAAAAACTATGGCTTCTGCCTTTGGCTGGGCAGCCTGCTCCTGCAGAGCTCAAGGTTTAGAAGAAATACAAACTACTAGACAAATGGTTAGTGCAGCAGCCTGTGAATCAGAGTAACCGGGTTCAATTCCCACCACAGCTCCTTGTGACTCTGGGCAAGTCACTTAACCCTCCACTGCCCCAGGTACAAAATAAGTACCTGTATATAAATTGTTTTGATTGTAACCATAGAAAAGCAGTGTATGAAATCCCATCCCCTTTCATGGAGCTGGGCCTAGGCTGTGGTATGCTTTGCTTCTTTCAGACTACTTCTCAAAGCTTGGCAAAATTGAGAAATGTTGCAAGTATATTTCCAATTGCTGAACCAAGGCACATTTTAGCACAGGGTAATTGCCTGGGGCATAATGCAAGAGTCTTGAATGCTTGAACTAGGAGTACAGGCCACCCCCTACTCCTGCACACACACTGACACAATCCTGCTCCTTTCTCTCTGGGAGAGGCACATTTGACTGGTCCTGCCCTGGAGAGGAGGTGTCACTATACCCTCTTCTTCCCTGAACACAGCGACCACCAATAGAAAGCAGTGGCGTAGCCACAGGTGGGCCTGGGTGGGCCGGGGCCCACCCACTTAGAGCTCAGGCCCACCCAATTGTAGCACACATTTAACGGTAGCTGGTGGGGATCCCAAGCTCTGCCAACTGAAGACTTCCCCCTAATGGTAACAAAAATGCTACTGTCCATGATACCGGCACCTGCTCAGTTTTCAGCGCTTGCCTACTTCAGACTGCCAAGGTGGAAAGAAGCATTTTCCTGCCAGCTGAGATATATTTTTGGTGGTTGGGGGGGGGGGGGGGGGGGGGGGGGGGAGGGGAGCAGAGAACATTTGGTGCCCACCCACTTCTTGCCTAGGCCCACCCAAAAATCTGTTGACTGGCTACGCCCCTGAAGAAAGACAACAGAAGAACCAACCTAGGGCACAAGGACGACAGGATTACCTATTTGACAAACCAGTATGGTGGGCCCCTTATTAAAAAAAAAAAAAGTAAACACATTCTCACAAACAAGGCTTGATGGGGTTCCAATTGCACAGCAAAGCTGGCAGAGAACGGAAGCCCTTCCTGTCAACTGGTGGACAATGCACAATGTGTAAAGAGAATAGTGAGAACAGCTGAGGCTGCATTTCCCACCTCCAACATTCTTTTGGACAGAAGCTGACTTACCAGAGGGAAAAAAAAATCCGTCTAGGAAGTTACTGAAGTAGCACAACCAGCCCCACAATTTTTTTCATTTCATACACTCAGAGATCATCTATAACAAATCCGCGTATGCCTTAATCCTGTTTGCAGGCTAGGTGCTGAGTTCTGTGAGAGACAGAGACAGAAATCATTGGGGACTGGATGTGTCAGGGGGATAGGGTGGGGAGAGACAGAATTAGGGGGCTGCAAAGAGCCCCAAACTGAAGGTAGCACTGCCTGCTGCCAGACTTTAGTTATTTATTTACCAAATGATTGAAAAACCGCCCATGGCAGACCAGGTATGCCACTAGATGGTTTACACAATAAAGGGTAGGAAGAGTGGAGGAAACGAGTTGAGTTGAAAATACAGAGAATATTAAGAAAAAGTCAGGAGGTGGCACTAGAGATGAGTACCAAAGCCCTGAGTGAATAGCCAGATTTTCACAGTACCTTTGAAGCTGGGGTGTGAGTTTCAAGTCTAATTTCAGGGGAAAGTGAGAACCAGAAGTCAGGGCCTGCATAACAGAATGCCAAATTGTGTGTGACATCTAAACAAAAAAAAGGAAGGAAGAGGTAAATGGGGTGAGGGAACGCAAAGGCGTGGGATAAACAATTTACTATAAGGAATGATTAGGTTAGATAAGTAGTAGTTTAAATTTGATCCTAGGCCCCAACAAATCAGTCCGGGGGGGGGGGGGGGGGGGGGGGGAGGGGTTTGAAAGAGGACGAGAGTGAAACTATTTCACAGTTTACAGACATTTCTCACCTGATTCTTCATCACCCCTATCTTCAGGTCTTAACCAACCCCCTACTCCATGTGTAGGACCCAGTATGGCAATTAAGCCAAAAAGTCTACCCACCCCAATTCTAGGCATCCTATATAATAAAAAGCACCTCCAACGTTCTGAAGCTGACTCCGTGGCACTGTAGGGTTCGTAAGTCTGTAACTCAGCATTTCATTGACTCTCACTGTCCCACAACGTCACAAGAACGAGGAACCAATCACCGGTCTGTAAAAAACGGCCAAC
Source organism: Microcaecilia unicolor (assembly GCF_901765095.1). Lineage (NCBI taxonomy): Eukaryota > Metazoa > Chordata > Amphibia > Gymnophiona > Siphonopidae > Microcaecilia > Microcaecilia unicolor. The sequence continues at coordinate 256,213,962 of NC_044034.1, forward strand.
CCGCCCGCCCGGTCCGTCATTGCCACCCAGCAATTCTGCTCTCTCTGTCACACACACACACACACTCACTCTCACACATAGTCACTGTCAAACAGACACACTGAGGAAAACCTTGCTAGCGCATGTTTAATTTCTGTAAGAAATGGGCCTTTTTTACTAGTATACATATATTTTTACCTGCATAAAATCTGGGCAAATTTATAATAAGTCACTTCCATGTGTAAATCATAGGGATGTGCAAAGCCAATTTTTTTTTTGTTTGCTTTTGATATTTTTTCAGTTTTTGGTAGTTTGTAACCAGTTAATTTCATACATAAGAGTAGCCATACTGGGTCGGACCAAAGGTCCATCTAGCCCAGTATCCTGTTTTCCAAACAATGGCCAAGCCAGGCCACAAGTACCTGGCAGAAACCCAAATCATGGCAACACTCTATACTACAAATCCTAGGGCAAGCAGTTGCTTCCCATGTCTTGTCTCAATAGCAGACTATGGACTTTTCCTCCAGGAATTTGTCCAAACCTTTTTTAAACCCAGATACACTAACAGCTGTTACCACATCCTCCGACAAAGAGTTCCAGAGCTTAACTATTCATTGAGTGAAAAACTTTCCTCCTATTTGTTTTAAAAGTATTTCCATGTAACTTCCTTGAGTTTCCCTAGTCTTTGTACTTTTGGAATGAGTAACAAAATCGATTTACTTATACTTTTTCTACACCACTCAGAATTTTGTAGACCTCAATCATATCTCCCCTCATCCATCTCTTTTCCAAGCTGAAGAGCCCTAACCTCTTTAGCCTTTCCTCATATGAGAGGAGTTCCATCCCCTTTATGATTTGTTACTCTTCTTTGAATCTTTTCTAATTCCGCTACATGTTTTTTTGAGACAGGGACCAGAACTGAACGCAATACTCAAGGTGCGGATGAATCACGTAGTGCTACAAAGGCATTATAGTATTTTCGGCCTTATTCACCATCCTTTTCCTAATAATTACTAGCATCCCGTTTGCTTTTTTGGCCACCGCCGCACACTGAGCAGAAGATTTCAGCGTATTATCTGCAACGACACCTAGATCTTTTTCTTGAGTGCCGAACCCCAAGCTGTACTGTAGCATCAGGTAACTATGATTTAGATTATTTTTTCTAATGTGCATCACCTTGCATTTAAGTTCATCTGCCATTTGGATGCCCTGTCTTATACGCAGGGTGCAGAGACCTACTTCTCAAAAAACTACAAACTGCCCAGAACACAGCAGCTCAACTTACCTTCGGAGCATCAAAGTTCACCAGTTCCAGACCACTTCGTGAGAAGTTACACTGGCTTCCTGTGCAGGAGCGAATAACTTTTAAAATTTGCACCCTAGTCCATGAGATCCTCTACGGAGCAGCTCCAGCATATATGGATGCCCAAGAGGCATATTTTCAAAGCACTTAGCCTTCCAAAGTTCCATAGGTTTCTATGGAACTTTGGAAGGCTAAGTGCTTTGAAAATATGCCTGCTTGTCAACTTACCACCAAGGAATTCGCTTAGATCTTCTCGTTCATACTTAAACCTCCATTACCCTGCATGTTCTGGTCTCAAGTACAAAACTGCATATGCTTCCACCTTTTCCTATATCAGCACTCATTTGTGGAATACTTTACCTAAATGTGTAAAAACGGTTCAAGATCATCTGACTTTCAGGAAGTCTCTCAAGACTTACCCTAACGATCCCGCCCTGCCACTGTGATTCCTGGACTCCAACTCCTCTAAAGATCTTGTGGACTTAACTATTTTCTCCTGCCCCTGTACCTTTCCGCCCCTCGTATCACTTTCCATTTATTGTACTTTCCTGTTTGTTAATTCAATGTTGTAAGCCACATTGAGCCTACCAGTGGTGGGAAATTGTGGGGTATAAATGACATAAATAATAATAATAATTTCCTAAGGTCTTCCTGCAGTATTTCACAGTCCGCATGTGTTTTAATATCCTTGAATAGTTTTGTATAACCTGCAAAATTTAATGACCTCACTTGTCGTTCCGATTTCCACATCATTTATAAATATGTTAAACAGCACCGGTCCCTGTACAGATCCCTGCAGCACTCCACTGTTCACCCTTCTCCATTGAGAGAAATGACCATTTAACCCTACCCTCTGTTTTCTGTCCAATAACCAATTCCTAATCCACACCAGAATCTTGCCTCCTATCCCATGACTCTTTAATTTTCTCAGCAGTCTTTCATGAGGAACTTTATCAAAGGCTTTCTGAAAATCTAGATACACTACTCACCTTTATCCACATATTTATTCATACCTTCAAAGAAATGAAGCAAATGGTGAGGCAAGACTTTCCTTGGTTGAACCCATGCTGACTCTGTCCATTAAACTACGTTTGCCTACATGTTCTGTAATTTTATTCTTTATAATAGTTTCCAATATTTTGCCCGGCACCGATGACAAGTTTACTGGATCACACTTTTTAAAAATTGGCGTCACATTTGCCACCCTCCAATCTTCAGGTACTAAGGATGACTTTAATGACAGGTTACAAACTACTAACAGCAGATCAACAATTTCATGCTTGAGTTATTTAAGTACCCTTAGAGGTATGCCATCTGGTCCAGGTGATTTACTACTCTTTAATTTGTCAGTTTGGCTCAGTACATCTTCCAGGTTCATACAGTTGCTTAATTTTTAAAAATTCTTATTACAACTTTTTAAAAATGTATGTAAATCACTTGTATGTACATTAAGTCAAAGTAATGGCCATTAAATTGATTTTGCAGGCACTAAACTTTTTCAGATGTGCCAATGAACCAAATGCATGCTAATAGATAAGCATCTCTAATAAATGACTAGTTTTGGCATGGACATGGCTTTAAAAATGATCCCAGTGCTGCTGCGGATATATTTCTGCCAACAAAGAAAAGCTATTACAAAAATGCTTAGTTTTTCTTTTGTTGGCAGAAGTACATAATCATGTTGCCCAAGATCCTTCTGTAACACTATTTCCTAATGTATTTCCACTATTCATGATGTATTGTAAGCCACATTGAGCCTGCAAAGAGGTGGGAAAATGTGGGATACAAATGCAATAAATAAATACATCCATAGCAAGGCCGAGTTTAAAAAAGATCCTCCATGAACCTATTTGGTGGTATATTTAAAACAAATTGAAGAAAGTGGAATTTGTTACCAGAGAATATGATCAAGGGAGCTAGCATTACTGGGTTTAAAAGGGGGTTGGAGAATTTCCTGGATTAATAAAACATTCATAAGCAATTATCACCCAGGTAAACTTGGAGAAAGTCACTTATCCCTAGAGTATTGGTTATGTAACAACTGGAAAGTATGTCAACAAAAATTTGACAATGTTTGTGCTTTTCTTAACTACCATGTGTGCTGCAGGAGAGAGTTGAGAACCAGGAAGTTAGTTATTTTAAATATCCATAACTGATCCCTACTTCTGTCATTAGCCTCAAATGAAAATGTTGCAGCTCACCCTCTTTTTCCGCCCTGGCAGTCACCACCTTACACCTGTATTTCCCTGACTTCATTATACAATTCAAATGATATATAGGGATTTTTTTTCCTTTGTTTAGCTGAAAACTGTAGTGTCAGTTGTCTGTCAGGTGTGTCACAACAGAAGAAAAATTGAGAACCACTGCCCTAGAATGAGCAATCAGGAAATGGATGCATTCTTTAGCAGCCGACGAGAATTCCCTACTGACCTGGACTGTTGCAACCACTTGATCTGACATGGTATGGTCTTATTCTTTATCACCACATCTCCAGAAATAAAGTACAAAGGAAAATGTGAATACCAGTAGCTGGATTTGCTAGTAACTTTTAGGCCCATACATCTGTCAAATTAATGGGCTACAGCACACATCTAGTAGAATATCTGAATTTGACGATATTTATTCAAAACCTGATTTTGGGATCACAGAACTACAAAATAGCCAACTTCCCTTCTCTGTTCCCTCCCCCCCCCCCCTCATTATATTAAAAATATAGACTAGCTGTAAATACTTCTGCACTTAACTTCAAAATGTAAAATCAAACATAGTTCAGAAGCATACAATTATCTTGAGAACACTGATAAAAAAAAAAGAAAGGTAACCGAAAATACCTTAAAGTTGGACAGGACTCACCAGGAATCCCACCAAGTACAAGCAAGCCAAAAACCGATTGCGCCCACTTGCAGCCAGAAGATGGGCTCGGGCGACCATGGGGCTACCATTCTCCATCCGACCGATCCCTAGTAGACTGAAGAACTCGGGGTGCTGCTGCAGCTACTCTGAAGGACTGGAACCTACAGTCTCACTTGCGCCTGCGCATCACTTGCCCGGTTGCAGCCGCTTCCTTTTCCTTGTTCCGCCAGCACACTGACGAAACGGACAATGATTGGATGAGCGGCGCGGTGGGCGTAGAAGGGATTGCGTCTAGCGAATAGGAGGGAGGTGCTCTGCTTTCTGACATCATACAGGAGGACCGCTCGTGGGCGGAGTGTGTCGGATGTGAAGGTGAAATCTTACAGCTGATTCCAAATCCGATCAGTGCACTTCGGGCAAGTTGATGAGTAGGAAACTGTCAAGTGCAATGGTTTTGCAGGAGTAAAGTAGCGCTGACGTGAGGATGGCCGGTGCATAGCATTGTCTAGGGTGATATCTTGAAAAGAGTTCATTTCGCGCATGCCAAGTTTATGTACTAGATTAGTTTAGATTCTCAGATTCACTGTCTGCTAGTACTGAAGCGTAGCTAGGTGGGGCGCGCCCAAACTGCTGTTTTAAAAAATCTGCTTCCTCCCTCCCGTCCGCGTGGTCGCGTTTCACTTCCCTGAAGCCTTCTCTGTCTCCCTCCTGCAGAGCACTGCACCGGCGTCGCGATTCAGAGTCAGCCTTCTGCCAGCGTCGGTGCCTCTCCTCAGGCGCGACCCACCTCTGCGGAGAACAGTACTACTACTACTACTATTACTACTATTTAGCATTTCTATAGCGTTACAAGGCATACGCAGCGCTGCAAAAACATAGACGAAAGACAGTCCCTGCTCAAAGAGCTTACAATCTAATAGACAAAAAATAAATAAAGTAAGCAAATCAAATCAATTAATGTGAACGGGAGGGAAGAGAGGAGAGTAGGTGGAGGCGAGTGGTTACGAGTCAAAAGCAATGTTAAAGAAGTGGGCTTTCAGTCTAGATTTAAAGTGGCCAAGGATTGGGCAAGACGTAGGGGCTCAGGAAGTTTATTCCAGGCGTAGGGTTGCAGCGAGACAGAAGGCGCGAAGTCTGGAGTTGGCAGTAGTGGAGAAGGGAACAGATAAGAAGGATTTATCCATGGAGTGGAGTGCACGGGAAGGGGTGTAGGGAAGGACGAGTGTGGAGAGATACTGGGGAGCAGCAGAGTGAATACATTTATAGGTCAGTAGAAGAAGTTTGAACAGGATGCGAAAACGGATAGGGAGCCAGTGAAGGGTCTGAGGAGAGGGGGTAGTATGAGTAAAGCGACCCTGGCGGAAGATGAGACGGGCAGCAGAGTTTTGAACCGACTGGAGAGGGGAGAGGTGACTAAGTGGGAGGCCAGCAAAGAAGCAGATTGCAGTAGTCTAAACGAGAGGTGACAAGGGTGTGGATGAGGGTTTTGGTAGAGTGCTCGGAAGAAAGGGGCGGATTTACGGATGTTGTAAAGAAAGAAACGACAGGTCTTGGCAATCTGCTGGATATGAGCAGAGAAGGAGAGAGAAGAGTCAAAGATGACCCCAAGGTTTCGAGCTGAGGAGACAGGGAGAATGAGAGAGCCATCAACAGAATAGAAAACGGGGGGGAGCGGGGAGGTGGGTTTGGGGGGGAAAATGAGAAGCTCGGTTTTGGTCATATTTAATTTCAGGTGGCGTTGAGACATCCAGACAGCAATGTCGGACAAGCACGCTGAAACTTTGGTTTGGATGCAAGGTGAGATATCAGGGGTAGAAAGGTAGATTTGGGAGTCATCAGCATAGAGATGGTAGGAAAAGCCATGGGATTAGATTAATGAACCAAGGGAGGAAGTGTAGATAGAAAAGAGGAGGAGACCAAGAACAGAACCCTGAGGTACGCCGACAGGCAGAGGGATAGAAGTAGAAGAGGATCCACCAGAGTGAACACTAAAGGTGCGGAGGGAGAGGTAGGAAGAGAACCAGGAAAGGACAGAGCCCTGGAATCCAAGTGAGGACAGGGTATCGAGAAGTATGCTGTGATCGACAGTGTCAAAAGCAGCGGAAAGATCAAGAAGAATGAGGATGGAATATTGACCTCTGGATTTAGCCAGTAATAGGTCATTGGAGACTTTAGTAAGCGCAGTTTCGGTTGAGTGGAGAGGGCGAAAACCAAATTGTAGTGGGTCAAGAATAGCATGTGAGGAGAGAAAATCAAGGCAGCGGCGGTGAACAGTACGCTCAAGTAATTTGGAGAGAAAAGGAAGGAGGGAGATGGGTCGGTAATTAGAGGGACAAGTGGGGTCGAGTGATGGCTTCTTAAGGAGAGGTGTGACCACAGCATGTTTAAAGGCAGCAGGGACAGTTGCAGTGGAAAGTGAGAGGTTGAGAATGTGACAGATAAAAGGAATAAGAGTAGGAGAGATGGCATTAAGAAGGTGGGTGGGAATGGGATCAGAGGACAGGTGGTACATTTTGAGGAGAAAGGAGAAGTGTAGTTTCCTCAATAGTAACTTCAGGAAAGGAGGAAAGGGAATGAGGGGAAGGAGAGAGAGGGGAACCGGACTAGTGGAGGGAGAGATGGTGAGGTAGAGAAAGCAAGGTTTATCTTTGAACCTTGTTGTGAAAGAATTCAGCAAGGGTCTGAGGAGATAATGAAGGGGGAGTTGGGGGAGGGGGCACCTTGAGGAGAGAGTTCAATGTGGTGAAGAGAAGTCGAGGATTAGAGCCAAGAGAGTTGGTCAGTTGGATATAATAATCCTGTTTGGCACGTAAAGAGCAGATTGGAAAGAGGTCAGCATGAACTTAACGTGTAAGAAATCAGCAAGGGCCCGAGATTTCCGCCAGAGGCGTTCGGCGGAGCGGGACAGGAACGTAGGTAGCGGATATTAGAAGTCAGCCAAGGTTGGGGTTTTTGTACGCCTTACAGCTCGTTGACAGATGTGGATGGGGCCACAGTAGAGAGGAGGTTGAACATGGGAGGATAGTAGGCGGGACGCTTGGGGGGGGGGGGAGCTGGAGAAGGGAGAAAGCTGCCCGGAGGGGGGGGGGGGGGGGGCAACGAGTAGGAAGAAAGACAGGGAATGGTGCTACATGTAAACAATAATATGGCAGGGCTTATGAGGTAAGGAGGGAAAACTGTGGGTTAATCTGGGAAGAGAGAATGGAACATCTATTTATATTAGTGTAAATAAAAAATGCCTTCAGAAGTAGAAGAAATAAACAGGGATTTAATTCAAAACATTCACAAAATTGCTATAAAAGGCAACGGATGAAGAAAAGTACATAAGTAACGCCACACTGGGAAAAGACCAAGGGTCCATTGAGCCCAGCATCCTGTCCACGACAGTGGCCAATCCAGGCCAAGGGTACCTGGCAAGCTTCCCAAACGTACAAACATTCTATACATGTTATTCATGGAATTGTGGATTTTTCCCAAGTCCATTTAGTAGCGGTTTATTTATTTATTTATTATTTATCGCATTTGTATCCTACATTATCCCACCTCTTTGCAGGCTCAATGTGGCTTACAATACATCATGGATACTGGAAATGAGAAGAGAATTGACATTTGGTGTTACAGAAGGATTTTGGGTTACATGGTAATGGAATACAAGATAGTGATGTAACAAAAGACATTCTTAACATTTCGGATATATGTGGGAGGTTCACATGTTTTGATCTTTATGGTATATCTTGTCGAAGAGATGGGTCTTTAGTAGTTTGCGGAAGTTGGTCAGTTCATAGGTTGCTTTTAGGTTGCGTAGCAATGCGTTCCAGAGTTGCGTGCGCATATAGGAAAAGGTTGATGCGTGCATTAATTTATATTTTAGGACTTTACAGTTGGGGAAATGAAGATTAAGGAATGTGCGAGATGATCTTTTAGCATTCCTGGGTGGTAGGTCTATCAGGTCTGACATGTAGGCTGGGGCCTCGCCATGGATGATTTTATGTACTAGGGTACATACTTTGAACGTGATGCGTTCTTTGAGTGGTAACCAGTGTAGCTTCTCTCGTAGGGGTTTTGCACTTTCATATTTGATTTTCCAAATATGAGTCTGGCTGCTGTGTTCTGGGCTGTCTGGAGTTTTTTGAGTATTTGCTCTTTGCAGCCAGTGTAGAGTGAGTTTGCAGTAGTCTAGATGACTGAGTACTAATGATTGTACCAGATTGCGGAAAACGGTCCTTGGGAAGAATGATTTTACTCTTTTTCATTTCCACATTGAGTGGAACATCTTTTTGGTTGTGTTTTTCACATGATTCTTAAGTGTTAGGTGCCGATCAATGGTGACGCAAGAATTTTCAGGGTTGCCGAAATTGGTAGATTTAGTTTTGGTGTGTTGATGGTGGTAAATTTGCTCGTGTTGTGTTGAGAGGTGAGTATTAGGCATTGAGTTTTAACTGAAAGGCATCTGCCCAGGAGTGCATGATATGTAGACTTTGGTTGATGTCATTGGAAATTTCTTTTAGGTCTTGTTTGAATGGGATGTAGAGCATTACATCATCAGCGTAAATGTATGGGTTGAGGTTTTGGTTTGATAGTAGTTTGGCCAAGGGTGTCATCATTAGGTTGAATATAGTTGGTGAGAGGGGAGATCCCTGTGGAACTCCACATTCAGGTGTCCATGTGACTGTTGTAGTCAAATTTGATGTCACTTGATATGAGCGTGTAGTTAGGAATCCTTTAAACCAATTAAGAACGTTGCCTCCGATACCGAAGTATTCAAGGATGTGTAGTAGGATTCCATGATCAACCATGTCGAAGGTGCTTGACATGTCGAATTGTAGAAGTAATATATTCTTGCCGGTTGCAATCGTTTGTTTGAATTTAGTCATGAGCGTAACTAGTACTGTTTCAGTACTGTGATTAGAACGAAATCCTGACTGGGACTCTTGTAGTATTGAGAACTTGTTTAGATAGTCTGTGAGTTGTTTGGTTACCATCCCTTTTGTTATTTTGGTTATTAAGGGAATGGATGCTACTGGTCTATAGTTGGTTAATTCACTCGCATTTTTCTTTGCATCTTTGGCTATGGGGTGAGTAGAATGTTTCCTTTCTCCTTTGGGAAGAGTCCATTTTGTAGCATAAAATTCACGTGTTTCGTTAGATCTGTTATAAAGTGTTGGGGGGCCGATTTCATAAGGTTATTTGGGCAAATATCTAGTTTGCAATGAGATCTGGCGAATCTTTTAAGCGTTTGGGAGATGAGATCTTCCGATAGTATCTCGAATTCAGTCCAGATCCTATCTGCTGGGTATACTCCAGGGTCTTGTCCTTTAGGAAACCGTCTAACTCCTTTTTAAACTCCGCCAAGCTAACTGCCTTCACCACGTTCTCCGGCAACGAATTTCAGAGTTTAATTATGCGTTGGGTGAAGAAACCTTTTCTCCGATTTGTTTTAAATTTACTACACTGTAGTTTCATCGCATGCCCCCTAGTCCTAGTATTTTTGGAAAGCGTGAACAGACGCTTCACATCCACCTGTTCCACTCCACTCATTATTTTATATGCCTCTTTCATGTCTCCCCTCAGCCGTCTCTTCTCCAAGCTGAAAAGCCCTAGCCTCCTTAGTCTTTCTTCATAGGGAAGTCGTCCCATCCCCGCTATCATTTTAGTCACCCTTCGCTGCACCTTTACCAATTCCACTGTATCTTTCTTGAGATGCGGCGACCAGAACTGAACACAATACTCAAGGTGCGGTCGCACCATGGAGCGATTTAACGGCATTATAACATCCTCACACCTGTTTTCCATACCTTTCCTAATAATACCCAACATTCTATTCGCTTTCCGAGCTGCAGCAGCACACTGAACAGAAGGTTTCAGTGTATTATCGACAACAACACCCAGATCCCTTTCTTGGTCCGTAACTCCTAACGTGGAACCTTGCATGACGTAGCTATAATTCAGGTTCTTTTTTCCCATACGAATCACCTTGCACTTGCTCACATTAAACGTCGTCTGCCATTTAGCCTGCCCAGTCTCGTAAGGTCCTTCTGTAATTTTTCACAATCCTGTCGCAAGTTAACGACTTTGAATAATTTTGTGTCATCAGCAAATTTAATTACCTCGCTAGTTACTCCCATCTCTAAATCATTTATAAATATATTAAAAAGCAGCGGTCCTAGCACAGACCCCTGAGGAACCCCACTAACTACCCTTCTCCATTGTGAATACTGCCCACAATTGGACTTTTCCTCCTATCCCATGACCCTCCAATTTCCTCTGTAGCCTTTCATGAGGTACCTTGTCAAACGCCTTTTGAAAATCCAGATATACAATATCAACCAGCTCCCCTTTGTCCACATGTTTGTTTACTCCTTCAAAGAATTGAAGTAAATTGGTCAGGCAAGATTTCCCCACACAAAAGCCGTGCTGACTCGGTCTCAGTAATCCATGTCCTTGGATGTGCTCTGTAATTTTGTTTTTAATAATAGCCTCTACCATTTTCCCTGGCACCAACGTCAGACTCACCGGTCTATAATTTCCCGGATCTCCCCTGGAACCTTTTTTAAAAATGGGCGTTACATTGGCCACCCTCCAATCTTCCAGTACCACGTTCGATTTTAAGGATAAATTGCATATCACTAGCAGTAGCTCCGCAAGCTCATTTTTCAGTTCTATCAGTTCTCTAGGATGAATACCATCCGGTCCAGGAGATTTGCTACTCTTCTGTTTGCTGAACTGCCCCATTACGTCTTCCAGGTTTACCGTGAAGTCAGTAAGTTTCTCCGACTCGTCCGCTTGAAATATCATTTCCAACACCGGTATCCCACCCAAATCTTCCTCGGTGAAGACCGAAGCAAAGAATTCATTCAATCTCTCTGCTACGTCTTTGTCTTCCTTTTACCCCTCGGTCATCCAGCGGCCCAACTGATTCTTTTGCCGGCTTCCTGCTTTTAATATACCGAAAAAAGTTTTTACTATGTTTTTTTTTGCCTCTAATACTATCTTTTTTCGTAATCTCTCTTGGCCTTCTTATCTGTGCCTTGCATTGCTTGACACTCCTTATGCTGCTCTTGTTATTTTCAGACGGTTCCTTCTTACATTTTCTGAAGGCATTTCTTTTAGCCCTGATAGCTTCCTTTACCTCACTTTTCAACCCAGGCTGGCTGTCTTTTGGAGTTCCGTCTTTCTTTTCAATTAGTGGATATGTTTGGCCTGGGCCTCCAGGATGGTCATTTTGAATAGCGTCCATGCCTGTTGTACAGTTTTACCCTCTCAGTTGGCCCCCCTAAGTTTTTTTTCCACCGTTCTTCTCATTTTATCTAGTCTCCTTTTTTTAAGTTAAACGCTAACGTATTTGACTTCCTGTGTATAGTTACTTCAAGGTGATATTAAAAATGATCATATTATGATCACTGTTATCACGCGGCCCCGTACCATAACGTCCCTCACCAGATCCTGCGCTCCACTAAGGACCAAGTGTAGAATCTTTCCTTCTCTTGTCGGCTCCCTGCACAGCTGCTCATAAAGTGTCCTTGATTCATCAAGGAATTGTACCTCTCTAGCGTGTCCCTGATGTTACATTTACCCAGTCATATTTGGATAATGAAGTCACATTATTATCACATTGCCCATTTTGTTTGTGTCTCTGATTTCTTTTATCATTTCTGCGTCTACCTGCTCATCCTGGTGAGGCGGACGGTAGTACATTCCTATCACCATCCTTTTCCCTTTTATACATGGAATTTCAACCCACAATGATTCAAAGGTGTGATTTGTGTCCTGTTGAATTTGTAATCTATCTGAGTCAAGGCTCTCGTTAATATACAATGCTATCCCTCCACCAGTCCGGTCCACCCTATCACTACGATATACTTTGTACCCCGGTTATCCTCCTTCCACCAGGTCTCAGTAATGCCTATTATATCCAATTTTTCATTTAGTGCAATATATTCCAACTCTCCCATCTTATTAAATGCGTGCGGGGGGGGGGGGGGGTAGGAAGGAATGGCGAGTGAGGAGGGCTGTCAGGGAGCTGAGGGAGGGCAGGGAGAATTGCTGGACAATGGATGGGAGGTCAGGGGGTGAGGGAGAGGAGGGCAAGGGGGAGAGAGAAGAGATCGCTGGACATGGAGAGGAGGGAAGGGCAGGGGGAGAGAAGAGATCGCTGGAGAGGAGGGCAGGGGAGAGAGGAGAATTGCTGAACATGGATTGATGAATGGAGGGGACAGGGGGAGAGAGGAAATTTACTGGATATGGGTTGATGGAGGAGAGGCCAGGGAAGAATGGAGAGTTGCTGGACATGGATGGATGGAGGGGAGGGAAGTCAGGAAGGAGATGCACATGGATGGAGGGGAGGGAAGAGAGGAGAAATGCTGGACATGGATGGATGGAGTGGAGGGCAGGGAAGAGAGGAGAAATGTTGGACAAGGATGAAGGGAAGGAAAGACAAAGGAAGGAGATGCACACGAATGGAGGGGAAGGGAGTGAGGAGAAATGCTGGACATGGATGGAGGGGAGGGAAGACAAGAAGTACATGCACATGGATGGGAGGGGAGTGAGGAGAAATGCTGGATATGGATGGAAAGGAAATTGCTGAATTTAAGGGCTGGATTGGAACACTTTGAGGGAAGATGCTGAATCTGGAGGAAGGATAGGGACAGGGCTACAGATGGTAGACAGGATGCATAAGGACACAGGAGGATGGTGGACATGGTGAGAGAAAAAATATCAAATGGAAAGACACTGCATAAAACAGAAGACACTGGGACCAAAGCGAATAGAAAAACTAAATGATCAGTCAACAAAAGGTAGAAAAAAGTATTTTATTCAGAATTTATTAATTGGAATATTAATTGGAATATGTCAGCTTTTGGAAACGTGTATCTATATTTTTCATGTATGTTTCAATTTTTCTAGTATTGCTGCATGCTGAGTCTGACTTCTTGAGGTAACTTTCTAGTTCAGTATTTTCCCTTCATATATTTTTTTCTTTCTAGTTCCTTGTGTCATATCTGTTGTCATGTGTTTTTCATGTGTGATCAAGGCACAGTATTCTGCTAGTGTGTAGTATTTGCAACCCTTTTTGTTCTGTTTTTCATTAGGTAGTGTACTGGTGTTTTAGAGCCTGGTGTAATTACAGTGCTGTCTTTCCACGCATAAGGTTGTAGCTCGTCCTGTCCTTGGAATTAGTGCTGTTATGGTTTGGTAAGGTTATGAGTGGGTTTTTGCACAAGTTTGTGTATAGTGTTTTGCAGTGGAGAGATTGTGTGTTGGCCTTACTGAGGTGCCACCAAAACATCAGAAAAGGTGTAGAGCCTAAATCATGACACACTACCTCTTGAAGGATCTACATATCGTGCAGGGGCCCGGCCCAGTGGCGGACGGAGGGGAGGCGGGGGGGGGGGGGGGGGGGGGGCCACGGGCGGCCTTGTCCCGGGCCCGACTCAGTCTTTCAGTGGCCCTGGTACTTGCCAGAACACTTGGCATTGTTCCAAGATAACTTCGTTCTGAAATTGATAAGGTGTAAAGCAGGGGCGTAGCTACACCTGACATTTTGAGGGGGCCCAGAGGTAAAATTGGGGGGGGGGGGGGCATTACGCTTACAGGTTAAGTAGTGCTTGGTATACTGCTAAATAATGCTTTACAGTGTTCTTGATGATGGATTACTAAGTACACAGTCTGTCCTGCATCAATATAAACCACATACACATTTATAGGAACCTTGGAAACACATTTTCAAATAAAGTTGCATTATCCCATTATAGTAGACTTCAGTCTAGTCAACCTGTAAACACACATCATTGTGTCCTGCAAAATAATTACTGCAGTGGCATATCCTTCAACTTTGTTTAACAAATATAAATGCCTTATAAAGTTGATTTAATAAAATTAGGAAATACCTTTGAAGGCTTCTTTTCCATTCCTCTGGCTGTACTGCATAGGCGCCCTGTATAAGAGGCTTGGGGAGGCTAGCCCAACTGTGACCTGCTTCCCCTGCCCTGCCTTCTCCTCGAATTCAGCAGGGCAGGAACAACAAAATTGTACTTGCCTCTCCCTGCTGGCGAGCCGGCTTTCCTTCCTTCATCTCCTCCCCCGTCCAGCGAATTCTTTGGGGCAGGCAGTCTTGCCTGCCCGCTGCCGGCGCTGACCCTCCCCCGCTGCCAGATCGTTCTTTAAAAATGGCCACCGAGACTTCCAGCGGCGGCCTCACGAGACTTCTGCTGAAGTCTTGGAGGCGGCCCTTGTAAGTCTCGGCAGCCATGTTGAATAGCGATCCGGCAGCGCAGCGGGGGAAAGTCAGTGCTCGCAGCGGGCAGGAAAGACTGGGGATCTTTCCTGCCTGCCCCGAATAATCCGCTGGACAACCTGGTTGGCTGGAGGGGGGCAGAGGGAGAGGAGGGTCGCTGGGTATGGGTGGCTGGAGGGGGGGGAGGGGAGAGGAAGGTTGCTGGGTATGGGTGGATGGAGGGGGGGAGAGGAGAGTCGCTGGACATGGGTGGATGGAGGGCAGGACGGGGGAGAGAATGGTCGCTGGGTATGGGTAGATGGAGGGCAGGGCGGGGGAAGGTCGCTGAACATGGGTGGATGGAGGGCAGGGGAGAGGAGGGTCGCTGGACATGGGTGGATGGAGAGCAGGGGTGAGAGAAGGGTCGTTGGACATGGTGGATGGAGGGCAGGGGAGAGGAGGGTCGCTGAACATGGGTGGATTGAGGGCAGGGGAGAGGAGGGTAGCTGGGTATGGGTGGATGGAGGGCAGGACGGGGGAGAGAGAAGAAATGCTGGATGTGGATGGAGAGGAGGAAAGAGTGAGGAAGGAGATGAAGAAAATAGGCAGAAGCTGGATCCACTGGAGAGTCAAGTCTGCGGAGGACCAGAAATGAAGAAGGGAGGAAAGGAGAGAAATAAATGGAAATGAAGCCCTGGAAACGGAGTTAAGAGGACAGATAGCAAAATTGGATACTGGGCCAGCATGATCAGAAAAAACAAAGTCACCAGATAACAAAGGTAGAAAAAATCATTTTATTTTCATTAGTGTTTGGAATATGTTCACTTTGAGAATCAGGTGCTCAACATTAAAAGTTTATATTTATTTACTTATTTATGGCATTTTATCGCACATTAAATATGAATTAGATTGGAACCTGGGATCATTTAATTTTTTTTCCTGGAGTAATGCATTGCCCCCCACCCCCCAGGCTCTCTCCCCGGCTATAGCCAGCTCTGCAATTTGGGGGGGGGGGGGGCGCAGAGGGGGACCGGGGAGAGAGCCTGTTGTTAAACATTTACCAGCACACCACTGCATAGGGGCAATGTTAGATGGTAGTGAGGGGCAAGACAGTGGGGCAATACTGGATTGGGGCAGAGAGAGGAGACAGGTTTTATAAGTTAAAAATAAAAATAAATATTTTGTTTGATGCTGATCTCTTTTGTTTAAACATAACTAGATGGGCTATAAGCCCTAATGCTGTCCATTGGTTTTCTTATATTTTGTTCTTGTGATGACTTACACTGTACCAAAATTGAAAACTCTTATCTCTATCTAGTCATTAATAGAAGGAGTTCATTGTGAACACTATCCACCCTAACAGGTTGTTTTGTGGCTGTATATGAGGAATTGTGATATTATGATCCCTTGTTTCATATTGAAATATTGTTTCATATTATAAGCCACATTGAGCCTACTGCTATACGGGAAAAGTGGGATAAAAATGTAATAAATAAAATAAATAAATTAAAAATATTGTTGATGGTCTGTGTTTACCGTATGGGTGGTATATTGGTGTATTAGGGTCTGCCCAGTATAATATTTTCATGCATAATGTTACTTCACTAATGTGACCATTTCATTTTGGGATTTTCAATGGATAGAAATAGCAGTGTTTAATAATTGATAACATTTTTGAATAGTATACATTGGTTAATATATGCTTTCAACAACCACTTTATTCTTTGACATATGATACATATCTAATATCTAAATTTAATAAAAGGTATTAATTATGACTATTTTACTTTTACTTATTTTTTTTCTGTGTTAGACAGTTATGGATATAAGCCCCACCCCTAACTCCGCCCCCTGTAGCCTCCCCAAACAGTTGGGCCCAGTGTTGCCAGGTGGGCGGTTTTACCGCCCAATTGGGCGGTTTTCCGCGACCCGCCGCGGGAAATTTTTGCCCGCGGCGGGTTGCGGTTTTTTGGGCGGTTTTTTGGGCTTTTGGGCGGCTTTTTGATTTTTTTCGGCCGCGGGGGGGCGGGGTTAGTGACGTTTTTGGGCGGGGTTAGTGACGTTTTGGGCGGGGCCGATGATGTGGGAGGCGGGGCCGATGATGTGGGAGGCGGGGCCGATGATGGGGAGGCGGGGCTGATGACGGGGAGGCGGGCCCGATGACGTGGGAGGCGGGGCCGGTGACGGCGGGGGCGGGGCCGGTGACGCGGGGGTGGGGGTGTCAGGGGCGGGGTTTGTGTTTGGGCGGGTTTTGGGCTGGTTTCTGGCCTGGATTGGGCTGGAAAAAAAATTTCTACCTGGCAACCCTGGTTGGGCCACCGGCCTCCGGCCGCCTATGACTGTACTGGTTTCTCTCCTTTCTGTCTGAAGCTGACAATCCATTCAGTTCCTGTAGTTCCTGACAGTGTTCTTTCCACCCCCTTCTCCTTATGAAGGAGCAGGCAAAGGATTGTCATAGGGAAAAATCCATCAGCACTTCACACCTAGTTCCGTGCCTCAAAATCTGCATTTGTCTGTTGCATGTTTTTTATTGTCATTGATGCTGACTGTGAACCATCTCTGTCTGTAGCTGCAATTATGAATGCCTAAGCTTTATATCAAAATGTTTTTCTCTTTAACCATTCCAGTGTCAGATTTTAATGTACTCTTTTCTGAAGTAACTCTCTATATGAAACACAACTATAATGAAACAGTCAGTTTTCCTTTCTGGTCAAATTGTTTGAAGAGCTTTCTCTTGTTTTACAAATTCTGAGGTATCTTGAGGGGGGGGGGGGGGGGGGTCAAATTTTTATTTTTCCTATCATTTGTCAGAATTCTTGTTCAAGTTTAATCAAAACCAATTGGCCATTTGCTTTTCTACTCTTTTTGAGTATTGTGGTCTCTTGATGCTGTTAGATAAGCTCAGAGGCCTCATCATAAATATAATCTACACAGCCCATATTTTATTGTTATCCACATAAACCAAGTGGTAAAGAAAATTTATTAATCTATCTACTTATCATTTCTATAGCGCTACAAGGCATACGCAGTGCTGTACACCATACACAGAAGACAGTCCCTGCTCAAAGAGCTTACAATCTTGATAAGACGGGTAAACAGACTAGCTCCTGCCATAAACTTGCTCTTACAAAATTCTCTGGTAGGTAGCACCAATGAAGCTTTAAATAAAAAGTTAAATTTTGGGGTAGCAAACTGATTGATGGTTTGTATCTTATTCTATACTGTGGAAACACTATTCTCACTTAAAGAATGAGGCGCTGTCTTGTCTGTTGAATATATCAATAATGCTGTCATAGTCCCATGAATAATAATCCACTCAAGCTTCAGTAATAAATGAAATTCACCACACAGCCTCACACTAGCTATGTAATCCCAGTGTTGACCACCCACTCTGTTGTTAGCTTTATCGTATGTATCTCAGATGGAGAAAAAAGTCAGAGTCGCCACCCAGCCAGCCCAACACAGCAGGCTATAAGGCGTAGGCTCGGCGTGCCATCATGTAGCTTCAAAAAAACTCCATCAATTAATGTTGATTGATAACGGTAAACTCATGTATTTCAACTTTCAAACTGCTAACTCAGTCGTGTGTGTCCACAATGTTGTAGACCAAATCTCTGTATACTACTGATACAAATTCAAACATATTTATATAAAGTACAAATGGAGTAAAGAGACCCCGCCAGAAACCACTTAGCTCAATAGTTTTGCTCTAGTGTTCCTCTCAGACCGGTGCTCTCCACTTTTCAACCTGACAGGGAGCCCCCGTTTCGCTGGTGCTGCGTCAGGGGTTATTTTCAACTCTTCTTTCAACTGAAATTGTGTCCTCAATTTATGATCCACTTCGTACTCTGCTGTATGCAAAACTCAATACCTGTTGATGTAGGACAGATATTGAGCAGAAAGTGTACTCTAAGGCATTATTTAAGAGTAGAACAAGCATTACTCACATCTATATGTCTAGTGCCCCCCCCCCCCCCCCCCCCGCCATGTTAAGTCTGGGAACCTCCCCAGAATTTCAGGTCTAGTTACGCCACTGGGGTCTAGTATATATACTAGATATACATATATATATATATTTTTTTTCCAGATCCGTTGTGCTCTATGCAGAAGAGACGCCAAGAATTCCTAGCACTTAGGTCTTGAGCCTTGGCCCTCAGAGTTAGTTGTATTTGGTCTGTTGTGTTTGAGGGTAAAACCTATATGTTTTTTGACCCCAGACAGTTTCAGAATTTTTTTGTCCATTAAAGAAGTTATTCTTTTTAAAGGTGTTGCACCCCAGAGAAATTGATGCTATTAGGCTAGCTGACTGTTCTGCTCTTTTCGCTGTAGTTTATGCTAAGTTTGTATTAGTTGCGCCTCCTTTTTTTTGTTTGGCCCCCTTTTCTATATTATGGGCTAAAGATATATTTACTATTTTTCTCTATTTCAATTATTTCCTTTTTTTGGATTTCCTTATTCACTTTAATTATAGTAAACTGTAATGTTTAAAATGCATAAACAAAAAGAAAAAAAATAGAATTGTCCACATACTTTTACCCACATATACTATTTCTACTACTACTACTTATTTCTATAGTGCTGCTAGATATATGCAGTGCTGTACACTTGAACATGAAGAGACTTGCTCTGCAGAGCTTACAATCTAATTGTCACGATTGTGGCTGTGACCCCTCCCAGACGTACCTTTATTTCTGGGGGTCAGCTTCTTAGCTGGTTTCCTGTCTGTCCTTTCTGAGCTAGCTCTGTTTCTCTGTGCTGGCTGCTTCCAGCAGCATGACTCTAATTGCTTCACTATACTGCACCTGTGTGTGTTACCTGAGTTAGCTCTGTCTCTGTGTGCTGGCTGCTCCCAGCATGGCTCTAATTGCTTCACTATACTGCAGGTATATGGGTTAAGCCTCTCTGTGTTTCAGTATGCTGGCTGCCTGTGTCTAGTAGTTGTGACATCATCAGGCAAGACCTTGATATGGAAGTGGTGTTCTTCCCTTGAGGGCCTTTGCAACGTTTGCTATAGGTCCAGGTCAGTGTTGGTGCAGTGTGCACTTGTGACTTATGTGTTTAACTTCCCTGCTTTTTCCTTGTGGCTCCCCTGCTTTCCCTTTTGGTGCTGTTAGGAGCACTTCTGGTTGTGTAGTGCTTAGTAGCACTTCTGTTAGTTCAGTGCTTAGGCGTACTTCTGTCTGTGTAGTGCTTAGCAACACTTCTGTCTGTGTAGTGCTTAGGAGCACCCCTGTTGGTTTACCGTTAGGAGCACCCCTGTTAGTTTAATGCGTAGGAGCACTTCTGTTTCCAGCTTGTGCTAGTATCCTGGTCCCTGTGTTATCCTGTATCCGGTAAGTCCTGCCGGCCGCTCGAACCCAGGGGCTCAACTCCCGGGGGGACAGTTGCTAAGTGCAGGTGAAGCTGTATGGGTCACTCCAATCCGTGTTTTCCGGCTCGCTGGGCGGCACCTGCAGTCCTTGCCTGTGCCGGTGTGCTATTCCAGTGTTGGTTGGTGGGTTTTGCCTGCTGCTGTCGCTCCTCGTCAGCAGCCTAAGGGCTCACGTTTGCTCCAGAGTCCGTCCCCGCGGGCTCTGAACCTGAGAACCTGACACTAATTAGGACAGACAAACAGGACAAGTAAGAGATAAAGGAATTACTAAGGTAGGAATGATAAAACATGGGTACTGAACAAGTGAATAGGGATTAGGAGTTAAAAGCAGCATCAAAAAGTTGGTCTTTTAGCCTAGATTTGAAGACAGCCTGAGATGGAGCTTGATGTACTAGCTCAGGAAGTCTATTCCAGGCATCTGCTACAGCAAAATAAAAAGAACGGAGTCTGGAGATAGGAGTGCAGGAAAAGGGTACAGATAAGAGAGATGTTTTTATTTTAGGGTGTATTTATTCCTCCCAATATGGTGGTCTACCCACAAATACCTAGAAAGAAATACATCACCCAAGGCTGCATCAGTTTGCTCTTTATTAGATACCTTATTTCTTATCAAGTATTTGTACAATTAGCAGATCAGTGATATCTCACTGGGAATACAGAACATTGCTACACAAAATTACTTCTATATCTGAGACTCCAAAGAATATATAAGCAATCATACTTTTATTTACTATTTCCCAAATATATGTACAATCAATTGCTTGGGAGTACAGTACCACAGCTACACATAGGTATTCTCTGTGTCTGAGTTTCTAATATTTTATTAAGGGGCTTTTTCCGCCCTCACCCCAAATTACCAGCTAAAGCCAATTTGCAGATATAAAAGACTCAAGGCTACTTATGAGAAAGCAATAGGATTACTTGCCAATGCAGATTCAATTGATTGGTTTCTCATGAGCGAGAGCAGCCCTGCTTTCACAAAGGGTACTGGCTGTGACTGTATCTCTTCCTTTGAAGTAGAAAGCACAGTCACTTTAGGATACAAGTAATCTGACATATTCTCACCTTATTGGATATATGTTAATGTCGTAGTTAAGACCATATATGGTAACATTTACCGTATGTGCTTGTTTTTTTTTAGTATTGCTCGGAAAGCTTGGTCATCTTCTTGCAAGACCACTCAGTTCTACATCATTGACCATATCTTCCTGGGTGTAACTGACTCTGCCCTGTTGATAGACCGCACCATCCTGTTATTGAATTTTTTGCACCCTAGCCCCTTCCTCATGTTGCTGCATGGTTGTGTCCCAATAGCTCAGGATTTTTACTGGAACTCCAAAGTTCAAATCAGAGTTACCGGCCTGTAAGCTTTTCTGTCATTTTTAAATCCTGAACCAAAGTCGGGCTTTGAACCAAGGCTCTCAGTCATGATGATAATATTCAAAGATTTACCCAATGAACGGCGTTCCCAGGGAGGAGTGTAGGGAGAGATAAAAGTGAAGAGGTACTGAGGAGCTACAGAGTGAATGCACTTGTAAGTCAATAAGAGGAGTTTGAACTGTACGCAGAAACAGATAGGGAGCCAATGAAGTGACTTGAGGAGAGGACTAATATAAGTATAGCGACACTGGTGGAATATAAGTCGTGCAGCAGAATTTTGAACAGATTGAGGGGGAGAAAGATGGCTTAGTGGGAGACCTGTGAAAAGCAAGTTGTGATAGTCTAGGCAAGAGGTGATAAAAGTGTGGATAAGGGTTTTGGTAGCGTGCTTAGAAAGGAAAGGACAAATTTTGGTGATATTATAGAGAAAGAAATGACAGGTTTAAGCAGTCTGTTGAATATGTGCAGAGAAGGAGAGAGAAGAGTCGAAGATAACCCGAAAGTTACGAGTTGATGAGACAGGGAGGATGGAAGTGTTATCCACAGAGATTGATAATGGGGGAAGAGGAGAGGTTGGTTTAGGGGAAAAGATAAGAAGCTCAGTTTTAGTCATGTTTCAGATGGTGGTGAGACATCCAGGCAGCAATGTCAGACAGGCAGGCTGATACTTGGGCCTGGATTCCTGCTGAAATTTATGGTGTGAAGAGGTAGATCTGGGAGTCATCAGCATAAAGATGATATTAAAATCCATGGGATGAGATCAGAGCACCAAAGGAAAAAGTATAGATGGAGAAAAGAAGAGGTCCGAAAGAGCCCTGAGGTACACCAACTGATAGTGGGATAGAAGTAGAGGAGGATCCACCAAAGTATACACTAAAAGTGCAAAGGGGGAGATAAGAAGAAAACCAGGATATAACAGAGCCCTGAAATCCAAATGAGTGTCAAAAGCAGCAGATAGATTGGGAAGGATGAGGATAGAATAGAGACCTTTGAATCTGGCCAGGAACAGGTCATTGGAGACTTTAGCAAGGGCTGTTTCAGTTGAATGAAGAGTGCAAAAACCAGATCGAAATGGATCAAGAATAGCTTGAGATAAAAGAAGGTCAAGACAATGGCAGTGAACAGCATGTTCAAGTATCTTGGATAGGAAAGGAAGGAGGGAAATGGGGGTCATAGTTGGAAAGACAGGGTCCAATGAAGGTTTTTTGTAGTGTAACTATGACATGTTTGAAGGCATGAGGAACAACAGTCGCAATGGAAAGTGAAAGATAATAGGATATGACAGATAGAAGGGATGATGGTAGGACAGATAGTGCTAAGTAGATGGGTGGGAATAGGATCAGAGGAACAGGTAGTTAGTTTCGAGGAGGAAAGAAAATGTGCAGTTTCCTCTTCAGTGATTTCTGAAAAGGAGGCAGGGGTTGAAGAAGGGTTGAGAGAATGGACTGGGGGTAGGAGAGGTGGAAGTGACTTGGTTGAGAATTCAAGGTTAGTCTTGTGAACCTTATCATGAAAGTACTCAGCCTGGGTCTGGGAAGAAAGTTAAGGGGAAGTTGGAGGTGAAGGCACTTTGACGAGAGAGTTCAGTGTGGCAAAGAGATATTGAGGGTTTGATCCAAGAGATTTTGTCAACTGGATATAATAATCCTGTTTGGCAAGTGAAAAAGCAGACTGGAAGGAAGTCAGCAAGAATTTGAAATGTTTGAAGTCAGCATTGGAATGGGATTTCAGTCACAGGCGTTTGGCAGATCAGGCACAGGAATGTAGGTAGTAGATTTTAGAGGTCAGCCAAGGCTGGGGTTTGGTACGTCTTACAGAACAGAGAATGGGAGGAGTGAGAGTGTCCAGAACAGAGGAGAGAATAGTATTATAGGAAGAGACAGCCTCACTGACAGACTTGGATAACATAGTGGTTGAGAAGAGGTTTGAAACACTGGAGGACAGAGTAGAAGAGTCAATAGACTGAAAATTCCTAAATGTATTGGTGGAGATTGGATAGGACTAGGGGTGAGAATGTTTAAAGTGTGAAAGTTATCAGATGTTCAGAGAAGGGAAGAGCTGAGGCACAGAAACTGGAGAGTGAACAGTTAAGAAGAAGATAAGGTCAATACAGTGGCCATTCTTGTGAGTAGGGGTAGTGGAGCACAGTTGAAGATTGAAAGAGGACGTTAAATTGAGAAACTGAGAAGCATAAGAGTCAGCGGGATCAGCTTGAATGTTAAAATCCCCAAGAATGAGGGAAGGAGATGAAGGTTCAAGAAAGAAGAAAAGCCAGGAGTCAAAGTCAGTGATAAAGGAAGAAAGGGATTTATCAGGGGGTCAATGACTGACGGCCACTTGGAGAGGTAGAGAAGTGAATGACAGATGGAGTGGACTTCAAAGGAAGAAAAACAGTGGGACTCAGGTGGAAGAAGAGGAAATCTACAAGAGGGTGAGAGTAATAGCCCAACACCACCTTCATGGCCAACTGGATGAGAAGTATGGGAGAAAAGGTATCCTCCATGACACAGGACCACAGCTGAAGCAGAGTCTTCAAGGCAGAGCCAAGTCTCTGGGCAAGCAGATGAAGAGTATGAGAGATAAAGAGGTCCTGGATGTAGGAAATTTTGTTGCAGATAGAGCGGGCATTCCACAGAGCACCTTAGAATAGCAGAGAAGAAGGGGAGAGGAGAGAAACAGAAATTAGATTGACGCCCTCACATGACCTGCACGAGTAGGATGAGAGCTGATGTGGAGGACCAGGATTGAGATTGATATCCCCAGCAGAAAGCAGGATAAGGAGCAAGAGAGTACAGAGAAGAGTAGGAGAGTCATGACGACAGTGATAAAGGCAAGATGTATGGAGACAGAATGGAGATGATTGAATGAAAGGAAGGAAATGTTGAAGGTTGAGAGCTGAAAAGAAGGGAGAAGACAAAAACGATGGTGAGATGATGAAAGCATAAGATGGGCAATGTGTTCCTGCGGTATACAGTGTTTCAGATGGAGAAAGAGATTGAGAAGATGCAGTGCCAAGAAGAGAAACTGTACTGGAGCCATAATAAATAGCAAAGAGAAAAAGTACGTGGAGGGGCATAATCGAATGCGAACGCCCATCTCCATGGGCGTCTATGTCCGAAAACGGGTATGTGAAGAGGCGGGACAGACCGTATTATCGAAAAAGATGGGCGTCCATCTTTTGTTTCGAAAATGCAGTTTGGATGGACCAAATGCCATGGATTTGGTCCCTTCTGAGATGGGCGTCTTTTTTTTTTTTTTTTGCAATAATGGAAATTAAAAACGCCCAGCTCAGAAACGTCCCAATCCAAGCCATTTGGTCATAGGAGGGACAAATGCACAACACTACCACAGCTCTTAGGGGTGAAGGGGGCAACTACATGTGGGTACAGTGGATTTTAGAGGCCTCCCATTTACCATCACAAGTGTTACGGGTGGGGGGGATGGGCCTGGGTCTGCCTGCCTGAAGTGCACTGCAGTACCCACTAAAAGTGCTCCAGGGACAGGGCTTGTTGATGGTGTATAACCTTGGCACAGCAGTTCACACCTGAAGACTAATCTCGCTGAAAACGTCCTTTATTTGAATAAGCACCTTTACTCACAGTTAACTGCAGATCAGAGGTTGTGCCCCACTGGCAATGAGTCTCGCTGGTACTGAGATTAGCAGTAGGTCTGAGCTGGCAGAATGGTGTACGATGCCCTCTTTCAGCAACATTCAAGGTAAGAACTAAGTGCTGTAACGTGGCTAACACATGAAAGGGATCCAAAAGTGTCTTACACAAATGGCCACTACCTCATGGACTACCGGAAACAAAACAGGGCACGCTCTGACCCAGTAAGCAGAGGGAAAAGCACCATGGGAGTAGAGCCTACCAACTACCAACATCGTGAGCATTTAACACAAGCTAGTGGAATCACGAAGCCCAGTACCCTACACCCACTACAATGCATTGCTGATGTGACTCTGCAGTGCCCTTAACAGAAAAGGTATCACACTCACCCGAGAGCCACATCAGAACCAGGGAAAGGCTGTCAGAGGATAGAACACATTCTGCTGTCATGGAGGTGGGTACGGCATTTGAGGCTGGCATAGAGGCTGGGAAAAAAAGTTTTTAAAGTGGGTTTTTGTTGGTGGGAGGGGGTTTGTGACCACTGGGGGAGTCAGGGGAGGTGATCCCTGATTCCCTCCGGTGGTCATCTGGTCAGTTGGGGCACTTTTTTGGGACTTGGACCTGAAAAAAAAGGGTCCAAATAAAGCGGACCAAATTCTCGTCAAAAACACCCTTCTTGTTTCGATTATCAGCTAAAGATGCCCGTCTCTCCTCGGCCTCCGACACGCCCCAGTGATCTTTGTTCGTCTCCGTGACGGACTGCAGTTGAGGACGCCAAAAAATCGGATTTCGATTATACCGATTTGGGTACCCACGGGAAACGGACGCCCATCTCCCGATTTGGGTCCAAATATGAGCGTCTTTCTCTTTCAAAAATAAGCTGGAAAGTATATTGAGAAAATGTTTTGGCACGCATCACCTAGTGCAAAGGCCCTGAGTGGATCAGGGTGGACCTTGGAGTCACTCCGTAGAAGGCTGTGACTATATGTAGATGTGTTGCCGCTTGGAAGAGGCAGCTTGTGGTAGCACTAGGCACCTGGAGTGAAGCCTCTGGGTGGATTGGGGTGGACCTGGGAGTTATCCCAGAGAAGGCTGTGAGGGTATACAGGTGCGCTGCAAGTCCTTCACAGCACCTGGAAGGCAGCTGGTGGTAGCGCTAGGCACCTGGAGCGAAGGCCCTCAGTGGATCAGGGTGGACCTAGGAGTCACCCCAGAGATGGCTTTGAGGATATGCAGATGGGCTGCAAGTCCTCCACAGCCCCTGTAAGATCGCTGGTAGAAACGGTAGGCATCTGGAGCGAAGGTCCTGGTTGGATTGGGGTGGACCTGGGAGTCACCCCGCAGAAGGCTGTGAGGATATGCAAATAGGCTGCAAGTCCTCCACAGCAATTGGAATGCAGCTAGTGTTAGCGCTAGGCAGCTAGAGTGAAGGCCTTGGGTGGATCAAGGTGAACCTGGGAGTCACCTCGGAGAAGGCTGTGAGGATTTTAAAAGAAGTCATTTTGGTGCATAAACTTCTGTTTTATGCATGCAAATTACTTTTAAAATTATCCCTAAAGTAGTGGTCAGATTTGCCCAGTGGATGGCATACTGTAATTCATCCTTGGTGAATGCAAAAGGCTTTAATACTTCATATTTCATTCACTCCTGTGAATGAACTGACTGTAAAACAATTTCAAAACAACTGTCAACTCTCCGAATGCTTCATGCAAGGTCAGTTATTTTTGACTGGCCACACCCTGAGACAAAGCAAGCTCCCTCAATCAATGTCCTAAAATAGAAGGCCATTCCCCATTTGTTAGCTGAAGTTGGCCAAGAACAGAGAACCGGAGGGCAACTCTGATCAGCATTCAGCTTGAGGGGAAAACAAGAGAGAAGGCACCCTTTGGACAAGGAACCTTTTCCCCAAACTACACCTCTGTCATTGGCTAGATTGTTGTTCTACACTGAGTGGCTGTTTTCTCCTTCCTGAAGCATAGCACTGAATCATGAAGCTCAACATTGGGATGTTCTTTGGTGGTTTATTTGGTGCTTTGGGAATTTTGATCTTTCTGCTTGCCTTTGGGAGCGATTATTGGCTTCTTGCTACAGAAGTTAAAAAATGTTCATCAAATCAGACTGATCATGAGGTTAGTATGGAGAAATAATTATTTTGTACAGTGTCTTCACATGAACAAATAGCAGAAATCAATCTTAGACTAGGAAACACAACCTATAATATAAAAAAGGATTTCCCACCTTATCCCCCCTTAAGAATTATTTTGTTAAATAAACAGCCTGTTATTAGAAAAGAATCATAAAAACATATGGCCATACAAAATCCACGTGAAAAATGAATTCAGGAAAATGTATTAAATTATTGGTTCAACGTTGCTTAGTTCTCCCCCCCCCCCCCCCCTTAATATTTTACTTTGCCTCTCTACCTCTCACTGTTAATCATAATTGCAAGTTATATGGAAATAATTGAGCAGTTTAATTTAGAGTGTGCCATTTTCTAGTACAAAAAAAGTTTAAATAAAACTGTATGTAGGAACAATATGGAAACCCCATGGATAGTGTTTGCATTTTCTGAATATACAACATTGGGGGTAATCATTCAGTGCCTACTTTGCTTAAACATTAAAGTGCACTTTTTCATAGTTAAGAGCTGATAGATTTGAAATAGAGGAGGAAATAAAAGGTTAAAACAAAATGTGTTACAGCTATGAAGTATGCCTTGGAATGCCACTTGTGTATCCCATAATGAGAAATGAGCACAATTCATTTATGCTTTTTGTTTTGCTGTGATTTTCACACAGAAAGAAATTGTGCCGATTACGTTCCACCATGAAGGATTCTTTTGGAGGTGTTGGTTTGAGGGCTTTAGGGAAGAAGGTGGAAAAAGCATGTGGAATTTCTGGTTCAGTAAGTGAGCTAATCTTTATTGTATTTTGTGTTTCATCTCTGATCGAGATAGCAAAGGTTAAAAATGTTCAGTCCATTTTTGGTCCATTTAGGGGTTTTTTCCCAATTTTAAAACTTTTTAATTTCACACATTTAGTTTTAATTTTTAAAATTAATATAAGTTAGAACTTTTCAATGCATGCTGGGAGGGGGTCGGGGAAGGAGGAATTCTATAAATGGTGCTTAAAAATAGGCAACCGAAAAAATCGGCATTAAGCACTATTTTATAAAGGGTGTTCCGGGATGAGTGTCTTTTGTAGAATAATTCTCAGAGCCGATTCCCACGCTCAAAGCTGAGCTCCGTTATTTACGCCAGCTGAAACCTGGTATACATGCCAGTGCTCAACTCATGCTAAGGGGCCCTTTTACTCAGCTGTGGAAAAAAAGTGGCCTGCGCTAGTTTGGATGTGTGAAATTGGTGGACACTGGGCCATTTTTTACCATGGCGGGTAAAAAGGCATTTTTAAATGGGGCAGTGAATGGCCGTGCTCTAATATTAAAAGTAGCCAACAGCTTACTGCCATCTATTTACCTGGCTGTAAGAGCTCATTTGCTACTCGTGTGCCGATTACCACCGAAAATGCCCCTTGGTAGAAAATAGAAAATTATTTTCTACCGCAGGAAACAGCGCACACCAACTTTAGAAATACCACTGGGTGCCTGTGCTACCCTAGCGGTAATGTCGATTTGGCACTCACGACCAACACATTAGCCCTACTGCAACTTAGTAAAAGGGCCCCTAAGCAATCTGTAAGAGTTGAGGATATGAGTCAATAGTTTGACTGTGGATTGAATGTTGGCGATCTGAGTTATAATTTATTTGAATTACTTCCGGAAGCAGGCACAGTAGTGTGCCGAAACGCCAGTATGGCTGTGATGCCCAACAAGTTTGTTGTTGGGCATAGAGGAAAGTCTATGTGACAGTGGCCATCATAGAAGCATCTACGCTAAGTGCTATTTTGATTTGGATCACTTATGAGTTGAAAGTGAAGTTTATAGATTGAGTTTAATAAAAGGTGTCACGTTGATGTTTGCAGGTTGCGGAGAGTAAATGATTGAGAAACAGTGACCTTGAGGTTGAACCTATTAGATTGTAAGCTCTTTGAGCAGGGACTGTCTTTCTTCTATGTTTGTGCAGCGCTGCGTATGCCTTGTAGCGCTATAGAAATGCTAAATAGTAGTAGTAGTAGTAGGGCTCGGAATGCCCCCATAAGAGGCTCCACAACCTATAGTGATCCATTTGTACTGTGAAAGTATTCTGATATTCTCCTAGCTGTGAAGACGTATTATAATTTGGGTTGGGCAATATACCATTCCCATTTTTCATTGATGCTCACTCATGGTACTTAGGTGCATAAATGGTGCTATTCTATAACACTGTTCTCAACTTTTTGGCGTGCCCCTCCCCTGGCCACACTTACTTTTGAGTTATGAGCTATGGGATTTAGATTCCCAGTGTTCAAGAATAACAATAAGTCCCGGACACCCTCGGGGAGGTAAAAGTCATACAAATATGGTATAAACCCTCCCTATGAAAGTAGATAAGGAAGAATGCAGGATAAACACAGAGGATCCCTATATGGCAAAAGGATTAAATGAAAATATAGAGCAGCAGTTATAACCCTAAAAACTAAAAAGAGGGTAACCGGCACATGGGAGAAGGTACAACCTTAGCCACCTTTCTGGACAGACTAGATGAGACGTGGAGGAGTAGCCTAGTAGTTAGTGCAGCAGACTTTGATCCTGGGAAACTGGGTTTGATTCCCACTGTAGCTCCTTGTGACTCTGGGCAAGTCACTTAACCCTCCATTGCCCCAGGTACAAATACATAGGCGTAGACTGGGGGGGCGAGGGGGGCAATGCCCCCCCAAACGACGATGAGGCGCCACCGCGCCATTAGTTAAAAAAAAAAAAAACACATGCACGCACGCGTTCCTCTCCATCCGCTTGGCTTTCCTGCTCTCTCTGTCTGCGTCCCGCCTTCCTCTGACGTCAGAGGAAGGCGGGACGCAGACAGAGAGGGCAGGGAAGCCAAGCGGAGTAGCGGACGGAGAGGAGCGTGTCCGTCTACCCCTCTCTCTTCCTCCCTCCCTCCGCCGCAGGCAGCAGTCTTTTCCAGCGTTCCTGGCAGCGGTAGCGATGTACACGCTGCCTTTGGCTCTGCCCCGAAGCCTTCTCTTCAAGTTCCTGTTCCCGCATAGGTGGGAACAGGAACTTGAAGAGAAGGCTTCCGGGGCAGACCGAAGGCAGCGTGTACATCGCTACCGCTGCCAGGAACGCTGAAAAAGCTGAAGACTGTTGCCTGCGGCGGAGGGAGGGAGGGAGGAAGAGAGGGGGGTAAACGGAGTCACCATCTTGGACCTCGCGGGGGGGGGGAGCAGAGGGAAGATGGATGGGACTGGGAGGGGTGGGGAGCAGAGGGAAGGAGCAGGAGATGAATGGGACTGGGAGGGGTGGGAAGCAGAGGGAAGGAGCAGGAGATGGATGGGACTGGGTGGGGTGGGAAGCAGAGGGAAGGAGCAGGAGATGGATGGGACTGGGTGGGGTGGGAAGCAGAGGGAAGGAGCAAGAGATGGATGGGACTGCGAGGGGTGGGGAGCAGAAGGAAGGAGCAAGAGATGGATGGGACTGGGAGGGGTGGGAAGGAGCAGGAGATGGATGGGACTGGGTGAGGTGGGAAGCAGAGGGAAGGAGCAGGAGATGGATGGGACTGGGAGGGGTGGGAAGGAGCAGGAGATGGATGGGACTGGGAGGGGTGGGAAGCAGAGGGAAGGAGCAGGAGATGGATGGGACTGGGTGGGGTGGGAAGCAGAGGGAAGGAGCAAGAGATGGATGGGACTGCGAGGGGTGGGGAGCAGGGAAGGAGCAAGAGATGGATGGGACTGCGAGGGGTGGGGAGCAGAGGGAAGGAGCAACAGATGGATGGGAATGGGAGGGGTGGGAGCAGAAGGAAGGAGCAAGAGATGGATGGGACTGGGTGGGGTGGGAAGCAGAGGGAAGGAGCAAGAGATGGATGGGACTGCGAGGGGTGGGGAGCAGAAGGAAGGAGCAAGAGATGGATGGGACTGCGAGGGGTGGGGAGCAGAGGGAAGGAGCAAGAGATGGATGGGACTGCGAGGGGTGGGGAGCAGAGGGAAGCCTACTGGAAAGAAGACACTGAATAAAACAGAAGACACTGGGACCAAAGCAAATAGAAAAACTAAATGATCAGACAACAAAGGTAGATAAAAGTATTTTATTCATAATTTATTAATTGAAATGTGTCAGCTTTTTGAAATGTGCATCTGTGATATTTTGCCTGTAAATTCCATTCCTTCCTCCACATTAGCATATTCATTTGCATATGTATATATGCAAATGATATGCTAATATGCTCCGCCCATTCTTTGCCCCCCCAAATGAAACAGTCAAACTATGCCTATGTACAAATAAGTACCTGTATATACTATGTAAACTGCTTTGAATGTCGTTGCAAAAACCACAGAAAGTTGTATGTCAAGTCCCATTTCCCTTTCCCTTATCTTCTGTTATGTGTTATGTTCCTATTTTAGAGAAGAGTATGCAATGTCTTACTATTAGATTGTAAGCTCTTTGAGCAGGGACTGTCTTTCTTCTATGTTTGTGCAGCGCTGCGTACGCCTTCAAGCTCATTTTCAAAGCACTTAGCCTCCCAAAGTTCCATAGAAACCTATGGAACGTAGTCTCCCAAAGTGCTTTGAAAATATGCCTACTTGTAGCGCTATAGAAATGCTAAATAGTAGTAGTAGTAGTAGTAGTACCAATATTAATCATGTGATGTTATTTTTTTCTCCAGCAAACCAATCGCCTTCTAAGAACTGCACACATGCCTATCTCTCGCCCTTTCCTATAGACAGAGACAGTCATAATTCCTCTTCAACCTATGAATCAGCAATCAGTAAGTGTTACATTTCCTTGGACAAAAGTATCTGTACAACTTTAAAGTTGGGAAAAAAAAAGATCCAGAAGCCACAATCCAGATGTTTTTCTTGCTCTTTTCTGGGTATAAGTTTAACCAGCAGGCTGCTCTTTGTGTTCCTGAGAAAAGTAATGAAAATGTATATAATTTCCTTATTAGAGATAATAGGAGTGAGAAAGGACTAATCATCCATACTAACTGTAACCATTCCATGTGGACAGAACAGTAAATATAGCCTGACAATATTCACTCATCTTGTTTAAATGGGGAGATGTGGTAGCCGTGTTAGTCCACTCTTAAAGGTTATCAATAGAAATCAAACCAAATAAAACATGGAAAGAAAATAAGATGATACCTTTTTTATTGGACATAACTTAATACATTTCTTGATTAGCTTTCAAAGATTGCCCTGCTTATTTCCGATCTGACGAAGAAGGGCAACCTTCGAAAGCTAATCAAGAAATGTATTAAGTTATGTCCAATAAAAAAGGTATCATCTTATTTTCTTTTCCATGTTTAAATGGGGTAATTTTCTACAGAGATTAGCACACTTATTGCAACACTAAGGGCTTATTTTACAAAACTACGCTAGCAATTCCTGTGTGGCAAATACGACAAATTCCTAGGGGCTTTGTCACATTTGCCATGCCAGAATTGCTAGCGTAGCTTTGTAAAAGGAGCCCTAAGACAACTGTGAGAGGACAAAATATAGCCTGCTACTGTCAGAGCACTTTTGAAACGTTAAACCATTTTCTCTTCTGATCTCCTAGTTAAAAAACAAAACAGAGATTTGGAGCATTCAGAAACTGAAACCATCGTGTTGGTTTTGGGAGCCTTTTTCAGAGGGATTCAGCTGACTAAAGGATCATTTACCAATACATGGGATAACACTATTGCTGCATAGTATTTACTGCAGGACTCATTTTATACAGTGGACCATGCAATAAATAATGTGTCAATGGCATTAGCATTCTCTGGTGTTACATGACTTCCTGAGTGAGGACTTATCTTGCTAATTAATGACCTTTGAAAATTGACTAAGGTGCAACAATCAAGGTGTCAATATTCAGCATGGTTTAAATGGACTTTTCCTCCAGGAACTTGTCCAAACCTTTTTTAAACCCAGATACGCTAACCACTGTTACCACAACCTCTGGCAACGAATTCCAGAGCTTAAGTATTCTTTGAGTGAAAAATATTTCCTTCTATTTGTTTTAAAAGTATTTCCATGTAATTTCATTGAGTGACCCTGGCAGGCTTATTTTCGAAAGAGAAGGGCACCCATCTTTAGACACAAATCGGGAGATGGGCATGCTTCTCTTAGGGTCGCCCAAATTAGCATAATCGAAAGCCGATTTTGGCCGTCCCCAACTGTTTCCCGTCGTGGGTATGACCAAAGTTCCTGGGGGCGTGTCGGAGGCATGGCGAAGGTGGGACTGAGGCGTGCCTAACAGTTGGGCGTCCTCGAGCGATAATGGAAAAAAGAAGGGTGTCCCTGACGAGCACTTGGCCAACTTTACTTGGTCCATTTTTTCTTACGAGCAAGCCTCAAAAAGGTGCCCGAACTGACCAGATGACCACCGGAGGGATTCGGGGATGACCTCCCCCGACTCCCCCAGTGGTGACTAATCCCCTCCCACCATGAAAAAAATAACTTTAAAAACTTTTTTGCCAGCCTCAAATATCATACTCAGGTCCATCACAGCAGTATGCAGGTCCCGGGGGGGGGGGGGGGGGGAGGTGTGTGTGTGTGTGTCAGCGGAGGCATAGCGGAGGCACAGGGACGGCCAAATTTCAAGGGAGTGGAGGAGTGGCCTAGTGGTTAGAACATTGTTCTTGCAATCCAGAGGTGGCTGGTTCAAATCCCACTGCTGCTACTTGTAATCCAAATAAATAAATAAAAGGGGTGTCGGAGGCATAGCAAAGGCATGGACGTCCTTCTCACAGAAACATCCACATTTTGGACGACGGAGCATAGTAAAGGCGCCTAACAGTTGGACGTCCTTCACCCATACTCAAAAAAAAAAAAAAGATGTCCCTGATGAGCACTTGGACATTTTCACCTGGACTTGTGTTTTTTTTAAGGTTGTAGACGGCTATTATACACGCAGCTTGTCTGCGTGTATGAAGCCGTCTTTGGCAGGCGCGCAGAGCAACTACGCATAACGCTTGGCTGCTCTGCACTGGCTTCCCCTCCTTAGGAAGGAAATCGTGTGCAAATGAGCTAACAGCGAGCAGATCATTTGCATGCGATTTCCTTCATACATGCCCGTTCCTTTCTGAATCGCTAAGGGAAGGGCTTTTTCCGTTCAGTTAGTGTATCAGTTAGTCCATTGCAGTGCCCCCTAGGGTGCCTGGTTGGTGTCCTGGCATGTCTGGGGGACCAGTGCACTATGCTGGCTCCTCCCACGACCAAATGAGTAGGATTTGGTCGTTTTTGAGATGGGCGTCCTCAGTTTCCATTATGGCCAAAAACCGGGGACGACCATCTCTAAGGTCGATCTAAATGTTGAGATTTGGGCGTCCCCGACTGTATTATCAAAACAAAAGATGGCCGCCCATCTTGTTTTGATAATACAGGTTTCCTCACCCCTTCGCAGGGACGTCCTGCGAGGACGCCGTCAGGAAAACTTGGGCGTCCCGTTCGATTATGCCCCTCCTGGTCTTTGTACTTTTTGAAAGAGTGAAAAATTGATTCATTTTTACCTGTTCTACACTATTCAGGATTTTGTAGTCCACAATCATATCCCCCTTAGCCATCTCTTTTCCAAGCTGAAGAGCCCTAACCTCTTTAGCCTTTCCTCATGTGAGAGGAGTTCCATCCCCTTTATCATTTAGGTTGCTCTTCTTTGAACCTTTATTAATTCCACTATATCTTTTTTGAGATACGGAGACCAGAACTGAACGCAGTACTCAAGGTGAGGTTGCACTGTGGAGCGATACCGAAGCATTATAATATTCTTGGTCTTATTTGCCATCCTTTGGGAAACGTGCATCGCAGATGTCTTGTACTGTTCAGCACAAAAGGCAATGCATTTTCTCTTGTTTCTCCAGTGTTGCAGTATATGCTGAGCTTAACGTCTTGGGGTTCCCAGTTCAATTTTTGTCTTCATATTTCTATCTCTAATTGGGGGTCCCTTGTTCTGTATTTGGTGAGGTTCTGTCTGTTTTGCGTGTGACTGAGGTGTGGTATTTGTTTGCATATAGTTTTGAGATCTTCTGTTTTACTTGTAGTAAGCATTTGGTGTTTTAGTGTAATATTTGTAGTGTTGCTTATTTATAGGTTTATTTATTTGTTACATTTGTATCCCATATTTTCCCACCTATTTGCAGGCTCAATGTGGCTTACATAGTACTGTGAAAGCGTTTGCCAAGTCCGGTAGGGAAACAAATACAAGGTGATGATGTGGTTGGATAAAGGTTCATGTGTGGGGATCGAAGAGAGGAAAGGTTATATAAAGGGGCATACTCGAACGGAAACGTCTATCTCCATGGGCGTTTATCTCGGAGAACGGGTCTGTGAAGGGGGCGGACCGAACTGTATTTTCGGAAAAAATAGACGTCCATGTTTTATTCGACAATTTGTGAGGTGGGCGTTTTTGTTTTTCAGCGATAACGGAAAATGAAAGCGCCCAGCTCAAAAACGAATAACTCCAAGACATTTATTCATGGGAGGGGCCAGGATTCGTAGTGCACTGGTCCCCCTCACATGCCAGGACACCAACTGGGCACCCTAGGGGGCACTTCTACAAAAAAAAAAAAAGGTAAAAGAGCTCCCAGGTGCATAGCACCCTTCCCTTGTGTGTTGAGCCCCCCAAATCCCCCTCAAAACCCACTGCCCACAAGTCTACACCATTACTATAGCCCTAAGGGGTGAAGGGGGGCACCTACATGTGGGTACAGTGGGTTTGGGGGGGGCGGTTTGGAGGGCTCCATTTACCAGCACAAGTGTAACAGGTGGGGGGGGGGATGGGCCTGGGTCCACCTGCCTGAAGTCCACTGCACCCCCTAATAACTGCTCCAGTGACCTGCATACTGCTGCCAGGGAGGTGGGTATGACATTTGAGGGTGAAAATAAAAAGTTGTGAAACGGCATATTTTGTGGTGGGAGGGGGTTTGTGACCACGGGGGGAGTCAGGGGAGGTCATCCCCGATTCCCTCCAGTGGTCATTTAGGGCACTTATTGGGGCCTTATTCGTGGAAAAACAGGGTCCAGGAAAAGTGCCCTAAATTCTCGCTACAAACGCATATTTTTTTTCCATTATCGGCGAAAAGCGCCCATCTCTGATCGCCCGATAACCACGCCCCAGTTCCGGCTTCACCATGCCTTCGACACGCCCCCATCAACTTTGTCCACATCCGCGACGGAGTGCAGTTGAAAACGTCCAAATTCGGCTTTCGATTATACCGCTTTATTCGTTTTTGTGAGATAAACGTCTATCTCCCGATTTGGGTCACAATATAGGCGTTTTTCTATTTCGATTATAAGCAGGATAGTGTCCATTATGAACTTTGGTTTTGCTGTGTTGCAGAGTGTAAGCACTTATGTTGAATCGGTGGGGTATGCCTTTTTGAACAGGTCAGTTTGTAGTGGTTTCCTGAAGTTTAGGTGGTCGTAGGTTGTTTTCACAGCTTTTGGCAGTGCGTTCCATAGTTGTGTGCTTATGTAGGAGAAGCTGGATGCATAGGTTGCCTTGTATTTGAGTCCTTTGCAGTTTGGGTAGTGGAGGTTTAGGTATGTTTGTGATGATCTGGTTATGTTTCTGTGAGGTAGGTCTATGAGATCTGTCATGTATCCTGGGAATTCGCCCGTTTGGGGTTTCTAGATTGGGTTGTAAATGTTAGAGAACCCACGCTTGGATCTCTATTACAGGGTGTAAGTCCTAAGGGGCTTCTTATTCCCTGTGGGGTGTCACACCCAGGTGGCCGGGTCCCTCCCCCTGTGCTCTTCCTCTGGAGGACTGCTTGACCTCGGCTACAGACCTCGTTCTGTACCCTTGAGGTGTTTAAGCATCAGCAACGAGGTTTAAAAAAATAAATAAACGTTTTTAAAAGGCGGCTATTTTGGCCGTTCTTGTGGCAGTCCAGAGATAAAACGTCTTCAAGGGCATTCTTGCCTTAGGCGGTTTTGCCTATTAGTCTGTCAGAGCACAGAACAACTGTTTGTGTTTATTGTGTTCGCGGCCATTATGTCTAAGCCGGCGAGGTGTCGGTTTTGTGCGAAGCACGGTGTTGAAGTGAAAGGTGGCCAATGTAAATTTTGTGGGGAGCCTGTGTTGTCAGCGCTGTTGCCCCCCGTGCTTTCCCCTGAGTCGGCGGAGGTGTTGGGCGGCGATTTGACTGCACATTCCGGGCCGGCAATGGCGGGGCCAGTTTTGGTGGGAAACACAGCAATTTTGGCTGCACGTCCCGAGTCGGCCTTGACGGAGCCGTTTTTGGCGGGAAGCGCAGCCCTTTTAGCCGCGCATTCCATTCTGGTGCCGGGGGACCCGTGTGTGGTGGGAAGCGCGCCTAGTTTAGCCGAGGATCACGCGATGGACCTGCCGCCTCGGGAGCGAGGGGGGTCCGTCGCGGAGACTGCGGGAAGTGTTGTTGGGGCTTCAGCAGCGTCGGGGGGGGGGTGTCTGGCTTCCCCCCTGAGTTTGTTTGGTCCCTGTATAATACCTGGAGAGCTGGCCCCTCTCAGGCTGTTTGTTCCCCGGAGGCTGCTAGCTCAGTGGGAGTTAAGCACCCATGGGTGGATATTTCGGAGCCGATGGAGATACTTTCTCTGCCTGGGTCGGACGTTTGGAGTGACCCAGGAGAGGAGTGGCAGGCAAGACCACCCTGGAACTGGATGCAAGGAAGAGCAGGACTGGAACTCTGGACTGGAGTACTACTGAGGCAAGCAACTAGAACAAGCAGCACAGGAACAACTTCACCTGCGCTTGGCCACCGTTCCTCCGGAGTTCAGCTCCAGAGTGCGGGTGGCCGGCAGGACTTGCAGGATAAGGCAGGAACTGAAGATCCAGAGGACCCACCCTGGGTCCGGGGTACACGAGGGAGACTAGGCTAAATACTAGACTCGGACTGAAAGCTGCATGCAGCCACTAAGCCAGAAACACAAGACAGACCAAAGGGACAAGACGTACACAAAGGCTAGGCAGAGAAAGGATTCAGAATATACACAGGATATACACACTAGCTAGGCAGAGACAGGATTCAGGATATACACACTAGCTAGGCAGAGACAGGATTCAGGATATAGACTCAGGATATACACACTAGCTAGACAGAAGCAGGACTCAGGAAATACAAGCAAGCTAGGCAGAAACAGGACACAGGGTATACAAGCAAGTTTGGCAGAACCAGGACTCAGGGTAGGCAGAGAAACAGGACTCAGGGTATACATGCAAGCTTGGCAAAAACAGGACTCGGGATATACAAGCAAGCTTGGCAAAAACAGGACTCGGGATATACAAGCAAGCTAGGCAGAGCAGACAGAAGAAGTAACCAGGAACTAGCAGAGTCTTTGGGCAGGCAGCGGACAATAGAATAAACCAGGAGCAAACAGAGTCTTTGGGCAGGCAGCGGATAATAGAATAAACCAGGAGCAAACAGAGTCTTTGGGCAGACAGCAGACAATAGAATAAACCAGGAGCAAACAGAGTCTTTGGTCGGGCAGCAGGCAGAGGAATAAACCAGGGATAACAGAATCAGGGCTGAAGCTTCAGCAGCTCCAAACGCAGGGCAAAGCAAAGGAAGGACTAGCAGTCCACAGACAAAAAACAGAAGGGCAAAAGCCGCCACGGAAGGACTAGCAGTCCACAGACACAAAGCAGAAGGACAGCGCCCACACAGAAGGACTGGCAGTCCACAGACACAAATAGCAGATGGGCAAGAGCCCCAGAGAAAGGCTAAGTAGCAGCGCAACAGTGAGAGCCTTCCTTATGAAGGCTCTCACTGATGATGTCACCTACTGCAGGACAGGAGCAGGGAACACACTTACACCAAGGAGAGGCTTGGAACACATAGGAAGAACAGGCAGGAGCCATCTTGGAAGCTGGCACAAAACAAGCGGGAGCCATCTTAGATGCTGGCTCCTCAGAGAGGCATAGCCTACACAGGTGAGGTCTAGTGAAGCAATCAGCAGACATAGACAAGACTAACACAGAAACAGACAGAAGCCAGCATAGATGCTGACCCCCCAGAAATAAGGTAAGTCTGAGGGTGGTCACGACCACAGACGTGACACATGGTGGGAGGGGGAGAAGGAAAGAGGAAATGCACACCCACCCAACCTGCCCATTGGCCCACCCAAAAATTGATTTCTGGCTATGCCATTGCTTTGCAGAGGAAGCAATGATTTTACAAAGCTTCTCCCATATCTATGTTGAGGGGAGGCATATCTGTGGGTTCCCCCCCCCCCCCCCCAAACACACACAGCTTTCTAAGGGGTCCTTTTACTAAGGTGTGCTGAAAAATGGCTTGCGGTAGTGTAGGCGCAGGTTTTCGGTGTGTGCTGATCTATTTTTCAGCACACTTGTAAAAAAGGCCATTTTTTATTTTTGCCCAAAATGGACATGCAGCAAAATCAAAATTGGTGCATGTCCATTTTGAGTCTGAGACCTTACCGCCAGCCATTGACCTACTGGTAAAATCTCATGCGGTAACTGAGTGGTAATGACCTACGCGCATCAAATGCCACTTGGTGCACATCTGAAAATAAATTTTTTTTTTATGGATGCGCATATTGGACGCGTGCCAAAAATGAAATTACCGCAAGAGCCACGCGGTAGCCAGATGGTAACTCCATTTTGGTGTACGTAGACGCTTACGTGGCTTAGTAAAAGGACCCCTAAGATCACTGCTCCTTTAGTACATGGAGGACTTAGATTTATAGTCCTGCATCTAATTTATAAGAGGCTCTACATTTAGCAGAGTCTCTTGTAAAATAGAATTTGAATTCCCCACATCCTGACTTGGAGGTGTCAATTCCCCTCTCCACATTCCATCTAAATCTGACTTCATGTATACTATTTTTATTCATCAGACTCCCTGAATATATGTTCACCAAACATTTTTCGAAGTCCTTAATTGAACAGAAACCCATAATGCATACACAGTATTGTGAATTTTGAGGCAGAACCTTAATTCTGTTGAAAAGTGCATAATTTATTCCATATTTACCAGATAAAATCTGAGGTTTATTTCCAACTGAATACATATCTCTGACAATATTTAGCAACCTTGCTCACGGAATGACTTAATAAGAAAAATGAAATAGAAAACTGAAATTGTTGCCTTTTCAGAGCTGATTTTGTTTTCTTCTGTGAATGTTTAGTTTATCGAGGTTTCTGGAGCATTTTCATGCTGTTGGGTGTGACCACTATTCTGGCAGCTGGTTTTCTCATCATCTGTGCTGCTCCTTTTGCCCATCCGACACTTTATAAAGTGGGAGGAATCTTTTTCATCATTGCTGGTAGGTGAACTTGCATTTCCTATAGTTCTCATAAGGACAGAATGAGAAAGCAAATCATCACTTACTGTACCCATTTCAGATTGGTTGTTTCTATTTTAAATTGTAATTTAAAAAAAAGGAAAGAAATTACATTGTTAGATATTGAAGAACAGTTCACTACTACTTTGAACTGCCCAAAATGTTTACCTAGGTTAAAAGATCTGTGGACATCAGAGACGAATAGTTCACTATTTTTCTTCCAGTAACGCTATACCCTAAATTTAAAGACAAACTGAACAATTAAAATAGTTTGCTTTTATTATACAATTGTAATATTATAAGCAAGGCACTGCAAACTGTTCTGAGTTACAGGGACAGCAGATTCAGAGGTAGAAAAGTAGATAAGGTTTTCATTAGGAATAACCTAATGGTTAGTGCAGTGAGCTGGGGAATTGATTCAATTCCCACTGCAACTCCTTGTGATCGTGGGCAAGTCACTTAACCCTCCATTGCCACAGGTACAAAAACACCTTAGATTGTGAGCTCACTAGGGACATCGAAGTGTATTCTATAACAATGCATGTAACTGAATTGGTTAACTTGATAATCAGTGCTGTTAATTGGATGTTAAGCAATTATCAGCACTAACTGGCATCAGTTAAGACTTACGTGCACAACTCGTTAAGCGTATTATGTAATATGGTGCACCTAAATTCTAAGGCCCAGATTCACAAAACCTAGGGCCAGATGCACTAAACTTAACGAGCAAGTAGTAAACCCTGGCATGCACTAAACGCCATTTCCCGATCATGGTAGCCGCTAACGAAAATGGAATGCAAATTATTATAATGAGCTGCAGTACCATTGCAGAGGATGGCAGGGAAGCTGTCATTTCAAGAGAGGGGGGAGCGGCGGTGACCTCGGGGGGCGGGGCTGCGGAAAGCTCTTTCAATGCGGGGGGGTGGGGGAGTGGCGGCGGCGACCTCGGGCTGGGGGGGGGGGCGAACGCTGTCTATAAAGGACGTCCATAGGCACGTCTTTTTTTTTGTTTGTTTGTTTTATTTTTTACGTCTTTGGCATGCGCAGAGCAGCCAGCATAACGCTTGGATGCTCTGCGCATGCTCTACCGGCCGATTCTCCAACCGTTTTACGAGGGATTAGAGAATGCAAGTGAGCTGCAACGAGCAGCTCATTTGCATTTCCTTTTTTTGATGTGTTACTGTTTCCTACCGATTCACTATGGAATTCGGTAGGGAACGGCTCTAACGACTACTTTAGTGCATCTGGCCCCTAATGAGACAGCAACGGGATTTACACCAGTTCTAGCTGGTTTAGCGAGCAAGGAGTACAGTGAGACATGCACAAATGGGTTCTCCGAGCTCTTTTCCTATCAAGGTAACAGCTAGCGAAAATGGAATACAAAGCTATTATAATAAGCTAATTACTATACAAATGTGCATGCAAAGCGATGCACAGCCATTTTCCAAACAATGCATAGAATCAGCCCCTACCTTTACTGCTGAATTTTTTTTTTTATTATTATTATTTAAATTTTCCAATATATCACCACATAAAGTGAATATGCAATCGGCATTATTTAACATTAGGAAACAAAAATGATATGTATATATCTTTACAGCCCATTTGTCCACAAGTTAAAGAAATTTGATTCCAAGATTAAGGAAATTAAAAAAGAAAAAAGATACAAAAATTAATAATCAATAGATGTTTCCTCTGGTTCAGACCCCAGCCTGCTAAATTAGGGAAGGTTTACTATATTCACATCAACTCTTGCATCAATAAACTCTTTCAACTGTTTTGGATCTACAAACTGAAAATGTTTACCCTCAAGCACCACATTACAAAAACAAGGAAATCGCAAAACAAAATTTGCTCCCATTGCCACCACCCTGGGGCGAAGTTCCAAAAAGGCCCTTCGTCTCATCTGTGTAGGCCGTGAGAGATCTGGAAAGATACGGACCTTTGAGCCCAAAAACAGATTTTCTAAGTGTCTCAACGAAAGCTGTAGTACGGCATTCCTATCAGGCTCCAACGCGAAAGTGGCAAGCAGAGTTAACCTCTGAGTAACTATTTCTAATGAGCTTTCTAGGAATGAGGTAAGATTCATTCCCTCCCCTATTACGGGGGGATTTCCCACCACCACTCCAGTACTCCCGATGTAATAAGCCCATGTAATGGGAGGGAGTGAGTCCTTATCCATTCCCAGGATGTCCACCAAATATTTTTTTAACCATCTCCAAAGGGGAAATTAATGGCGATTTGGGAAAATTAAGAAACCTAAGGTTAAGCCTTTTAGTCTGATTTTCAAGGTATTCAAGTCGTTTATGTAGCAAATTATTGTCTTTAACCAAAGCTGTTTCTATAGATCCCATTTCTTGAATTTTGATATCCACACGTTCCAATTTCTGGGTTTGCTGTGCAGTCACTTGTGCTTGAAGCAGGGCAGCCTCAGAAAGAACTTCAATATCAGAAGAATTCTGCTTTAAAGTAGTTTGCATAGAGGTTTGGATATTGTAAACCATATCCCATAGTGACTCCAGCGTCACAATTGCTGGTCTAATCACTCCACTAGCCACAGGAGGAGATTGAGGTAGACTATCAGCCCGAGCTAACTTGGAAACAATAGCTTGAGGCAATACCTTTGAAGCCTGTTGTAGTAATGTTTCCCGAAGTTGAGAATCTATCTCCGTTGCTGCAGTCACACCCTCAGATAGGACCAGCTGAGCCACTTCGGCGTCTGTCTCTGTTTGAACAGCCAGCAACTCTCTTCCAGGCTGGGGAGGTGCAATTTGCTCCACAGGGCTCAAGGAAGCCCCGTTTCCACTCTCAATCGACTCCGAAGGGCCGAGAGCTGCAGTGGGGGTCGAAGTTCCCTGAGGACCCGGTTGCTGCCTGGGAAATTGCAGGGTTGTTTGTTTCATCGTCGAGGAGGTCACAGGAACCGAGGGAAATTCCTTTACCTTCCCCCTCCGCTTCCCCATGGTTAACAAGGCTACAGAGGCACCGAGAGAAACTCACAAACACAGCAGCCTCTAGGAGCAAACACAGGTGCGTCTATTCACAGCGCCATCTTGGAATCATACTGCTGAAAATTTAACAGGAAGTCTGGAGCTGTCGGTCCTGACAGTTTTTACAAGTACTCCACAGACACTGAGTCCGCTATAATGACAGAAATAGAAAAGTGGGGAAGAGAAAAAGACTCATGAGCTTCTTCAGAGAAGAGAGGACGTGCTCCAGCTCTTGCAGCAGACAGTGGATTCTGGGGTGGGTTACTGCTCAGCACTGCAGAAACTCTGGATTTCACACTGGCTCTGATCGAGCTCAGCACTGCAGCAGCAGAAAGTCTGGATTCACACCAAGGATCATGCTCAGCACTGCAGCAGACACTGGATTCACCGTCCTCAGCACTGCTGCAGATACTTCAAATTTGTGCCGGCTTTCACTTTCAGCAGTGTTCGATGTTGGGTGGTGGTGGGAGTTGAGAGGCTCCCTCTTTTCCTCCAGGGCTATTCTTATCACTGCTGTATAGCGAGGACGGGGTCAGAGAATGTAGCCCGCCCTCTCCTCCCCTCTTTCTCTGCCTGTTTTATAGCCAGTCTCCTTGTGCTGCAGGCGGCTAAAGGAAAGATCCAGCACTTTTTATTGCGGAACACAAAAATAAAGTCTACAAACTTCTTTCATACACACAGCTTGTCTGTGTGTATGAAAGACATCTGAAGCATGCGCAGAGCAACCATGCTTAGCGATTGACTGTTCTGCGCATGCTTAGCTGACCGACTGGCTTCCCCCCATCGCATGCAAATGAACCTGTTTGCAAAAGCAGTGAGCAGCTCATTTGCATGCAATTCGCTTTGGGAATCCCTCTTTATTTCCAAAGCTGTAATTCTTACTGAGGTGGAAATACAGATGGATTCTTTACGGGGACCTTTGTGCATCTGGGCCTAAGTTACATAGTTGAAAAGGGTTGTGGCCATGGGTGAGGCATGGGCATTTCTAAAATCTATGCGCATTATAGAATACACCTGCTCTGCTCCTAATTTAGGTGTCGGGACTTACGCCAAGTAAAACATGGCCTAAATGAACGTGGCCAAATTTGGTCAAGTGCAGAGGTTTTCAGTGTATTCTATATACCACACGGAAAGTTAAGCCTATTCTATAAAATTTAGGTGTGCGTTAAAGAATACACCTAGGCGTATTTTTTTTACTGCACAGATTTTTCAGTCGTG
This sequence comes from Microcaecilia unicolor, assembly GCF_901765095.1. Lineage (NCBI taxonomy): Eukaryota > Metazoa > Chordata > Amphibia > Gymnophiona > Siphonopidae > Microcaecilia > Microcaecilia unicolor. The sequence goes on from NC_044034.1 coordinate 256,258,236, forward strand.
CACGTAAGTCTTAATTGATGCCAGTTAGTGCTGATAATTGCTTAACATCCAATTAACAGCACTGATTATCAAGTTAACCAATTTCTATATATAGAATCTAGCCCATAATGTGTACAGAGCTGTGTATGTCTAGTAGTGCTATAGAAATGATAAGTAGTAGTATATACTTTCTCTGTTGGTACACATGCGTGTACTTTAGATGCACATTGAGAGAAATGAGGCACATTCTCCCAGCAGAGCCCATTTTCAAAAGGAACCCTCATGCAGAATTTCCCTTTGAAGATGGGCTCTTGCAATGTGATGTCTCCAGTGAGTTAATTTTGTGCATACCATGAAAGAAAGAAAGAAACCTCACTCCTATGCCCAAGGTATGTTGGAAGATTCTCACTTTCTGATTCACTGCTAACGCTTGCCTCAACACTTATCTTGTTCCAAGGAGAAACTCCTTCTGCAGTTCATAACTGCTACCTTATTGTGCCTTTCTGTTTTCAAATTTTCTAACATCAGACTGTCACACCCAGAGGTGAGATGCGTGAGCCGTCAGGCCATCTCAGTGACTCAGGTGTCAGGTGTTATTCACTGTCATGCAAAAGGTTTGATCCTCAAGCTGAGTCTTTTGCTTCCTGGATTGGCAGGAGTTGAAAGATACAATTGGTATTACATAAAGAACATGGGTGATATAGTGGAATTAAGCAATTGGGTATAAAGAGATCATATTCGGGATAACAGATAAAAAGTTCATATGATGGATCCTAAGGAGCTTAGCCGAGATTGGGTGGCAGAGCCGGTGGCGGGAGGCGGGGAAAGTGCTGGGCAGACTTATACGGTCTGTGCCAGGGCCGGTGTTGGGAGGAGAGGCTGGTGGTTGGGAGGCGGGGATAGTGCTGGGCAGACTTACACGGTCTGTGCCCTGAAAAGGACAGGTACAAATCAAGGTAAGGTATACACAAAAAGTAGCACATATGAGTTTATCTTGTTGGGCAGACTAGATGGACCATGCAGGTCTTTTTCTGCCGTCATCATCTACTATGAGTTGGGAATGACGACAGCTTACAAACCTATAAACCAGGTTTGAAAGATTACTTTCTTTCTTTTTTTCCCTGACCCATCAGCTTTTTCCTTCATCCTTTGAGCTCACACTTCATTTGGAAGAAAAGTTGGGATTGGATGTCTTCAACTTTGATTCACAACTATCTATGGTTACCCCTCCCCCTATTTTGTACCCCATTCTAGACTAATCATTGTAGTGAAGCCTCCTTCCAGAAGCCTGCAAACATATGCCCTGACTTTGCTCAGCAGGGATCGCCCTGTCCTCCCTTTTCTTTTGAGGAGTGACTCTCTTTCTCTCCTAAGATTGTCAACTGGATCCAGATTCACTCAGCAGGACTAATCCAGTCCTGGGTTTACTCCATAGCATGCAGAGACTTGTAGTCTTGCTTAGGTAATCAATAGAAATAAAATAAAACATAGAAAAGAAAATAAGATGATACCTTTTTTATTGGACTAACTTACTACATTTGTTTTTTGATTAACTTTTGAAGGTAGCCCTTCTTCAGATCAAAGATAAGCAAATGTTGATAAATAACTATATATAAGTGAAACATCAAAGCATTCCAATGACAGTCTCACAGGAAGAGGGTGGGGTGGGTAAGGTGGAAAACATGGGGGCTGGGTGCATGAGAGACAGGGAAAGATGCATGTGATAAGAGGGTGACAAAGCAATAGAATGTTATAGTTTATAATGGGCTAGAAAATCCAGATAGTTGTTAAGTCCTGTCTGGTGGGTGTCAAAATATTTAATCATTCTGACTTCAAATGGTCTTACTTTCCTGGATTGTCTTAAAGTTTCCTTTTAGTATTCTTACCATAAAATCATTGACACAGTGTTCTGGTTTGTAAGTGCTGTGATATAGAGGGTGACATCCTGGTTAGCACTGGCATTTTTCATATGATGTCTATGTAATGTAATCTCTTCTTTAGCATCTGGCTTGTTCTGTTCTGCAATATAGCACCCTTCTTCAACTTTTTACATTGAATGATATATGCCATATTGGAAGATGAACATGTGCAGGATGCCTTTATGTTAAATATTTTTTTTTTTTCCTTTGTGAATGACTGCAGGATCCTGTGAAATGTTTTGGCATAGTTTCCAGCTGGATATATTGCAAGGATGTCTGTCACTCTCTTCTTTTTGAGTTTCTATCGGGAGCTTGCTTTTCACTAGATTGTGTTTAAGTTGGGTGGCTGTCGGAAGGTCAGCACTAGTGGGGATTGGAATATCTCTTTCAGTAGTTCATCCTCTTGGAGTAGTGCCTGTAAATCTTTTATAATTCTTCTCAATTTTTCTAGCTCTGGGTTGTTGGTCACTACAAGAGGGATTCTCTCTGTGGCTTTCTTTTCCTTGTATTGTAATAGGTTTTCCCTGGGTGTTTTAAGGGAGGAGGCAACATTCTTGGAGATTATTTTGTGGTTGTAGCCTTTTTGTTTGAATGATTCAGTTAAGACTTTGAGGTGTTTATCTCTGTCTCCTGGATCAGAGCAGATACAGTGTTATCTTGTGGCTTGGCTGTGTATAATGGATTTTTTTTTATGTGAAGGATGGAAGCTGGAGTGGTGGAGGTAACTGCATTTGTCTTATATGGTGTGTAGCCCCACCCAGCGCATCCCAGGATGCACTGGGCAGGGCTGAGTGCCGCCATTTGCGGCGTCGAAGGAAGAGAGGGAGGCAAGTGCGTCCCTCTTCTATCCAAGGTAGGGGGCAGGCGGGCAGAGAGGGAGGGCAGGCGGCGGATGGAGTGACACCATCACACAGGGACCCTTGCCAATGCTGGTGGGTTGGGTTGGGGGGGGACCGGCAGTCCAGCGGACCTCTAGCCCCCCTGTTGCTGGGGGGGGGCTTGGTTGGCGCCCACTGGACCACCAGTGACCATTTGTTGGGGGGGCTGGAGACCCACTGGATCTCCAGCCCTCCCTGAACCTGGGGGGTGGGATCATCGGGGGGACCGGAGGTCCGCCAGACCTCCAGTCCCCTGTCGCTGGGGGGGGGGGGGGGTTTGCATCATTGGGAGGAATGGGGGCCTGCCAGCATGCAAATGTGTGCTAGACAGGGCTCACCATTCCTCCCCAATGATCTGCAAACCCTAACGGCAGCTCGGAGATGGTGTAGGGTTTGTCGCGACCAGCGACCCAATCTTTGGCGCGCTGGTCGCTGATCATTGGGGATGAATGCGTTAAGCGCTGATTAGCATGCATTTGCAAGCTACATGCGCTAAGAGCCCTCAAGCGCATTGTTTCACGCGCTCAAGGGCTCTGATTATGGGGCGGTAGCAAACGTCGGGGCTAGTATGGCGCTAATAGCCTCTAGCGCCGGCATTTGCTTTTTTTTTTTTAATTTTTAGAAGTCTTTATTGAATATTGTTATTCCAACAAACACATTACACATCGCAGCATAATACAAGTAGGTTACCGAACAGAAACTGTGTACCAAACAATTCAACCAACCACATAACAATAGCTTATCTAGAGCTTAATGTACTTCACACATTTTTGGTTTTACATAATAACTTTCCCTGTCTATTATTCTTAACCCCCCCCCCCCCTAACCCAATCATTCCCCTCCCACCCCCCCCTCCATTATGTCCTCCCGGTCTGCAGTCCTATACAATCGTTGTCTCATTATTCCAAACACCTATTCAAAAAGGGGTCCCAAATTCTCTGCCATCTAGGCAACATTTTTCTCTTCAGAGCTGTAAGTCTTTCCATTTCACAAATGTATCTGATCTTAGTTATCCATCTCGCCAGTGGAGGGACCAGCGAGGATTTCCAACTTTGTGCTAAGTTCACCCGGGCAGCATTCAGAGAGGCGCGCACAAGAAGCCACTGGTCTGACGTAAGGCCCTCTGGTCGTCCCCCCAAGAGGAAGATCGAGGGATGCCACTGCACAGCTCTGCCAGTCCATTTCTGAAGACGTGCTCGCACCCCCCTCCAGTAGGCTTGCACTTTTGGGCAAGTCCACCAAATATGCCCCGCTGTTCCCACCTCCCCACAATTACGCCAGCAGTTTTGGGATATCTGGGCGCTCATATGATGTAGCCTAGCCGGAGTCAAGTACCATCTATAGAACACCTTAACGGCGCTTTCTTGCAAAGCCACTGCCGTTGAAGATTTCCAGATCTGTTTCTCAAGTGCCCGCCAGCTAGCCTCTGGCAAGGTAAGTTTTAGCTCTTGTTCCCACCTCTGTCTGTGTAATATAGATGTTTTTGCACCTCTCATTTGATAATCATAAAGAAAAGATATCAATCCCCGTGTACGCCTAGTATCTACACATATCTCCTCCATCGGGTGAGTATCGCGTCTTAAACACCCCCCATATACAGGCCCCTTGAGAAAATGGTGGAGCTGCGAGTAAGCATATCTGTCAGCAAGACTGAGTCCGTAATCCTCCACCAATCTCCCAAAGGGCAAAACAGTCTCTCCCACGTGCAGCTGCCCCAACAGATCCAAACCCGAGGCTGCCCATCTACAAAAGACACTATTCCCTATACCTGGCTCAAATAAGTGGTTGTCCACAATCGGGGCGAGGCCAGATATAACCGGCTGTCTCTCCGGGAACATACAGTCCCAGTAGTAGAAAGTAGTCTGGACTGTCGGCGGAAATCTTTCCACCCTTCCTCTACATCTACCAGGTAACCACATGAGTTGCCCAAGTGCCCGCGATCCAACCAGGGCTTGCTCAATATCTACCCATCTTTTATGCTCTTCCTTCCGAAACCAGTCGATTGCCGCTCTGGCTTGTGCTGCCCAGTAGTACCAGGTGAGATTGGGGACACCCAGACCTCCCTCTCTTCTACTCTTATATAACACTGCTCGGGGCAAACGTGGTCTCTTGTGACACCATATGAACCTGATCAAAGAATCCTGAATCCCGGACAGGAAGGACCTGGACAGCTTCAGAGGCAGTACCTGGAATAGATACAGCAATCGTGGCAAAATATTCATTTTAATCGTGGCAATGCGCCCAAACCAGGATAATCCCATAGATGCCCATCTATCCAGGTCCCTCTGTATTTCCCTTCTAAGGGCTAGGTAGTTATCGTCAAACAAAGCATCTAAGTTGCGCGAAATCTTGACCCCCAAATAACCCAAGGCTCTTTCTTCCCATTTGAAGGTAAAGGATGCCTTCAATGATTCCATTATATTTGAGGGTACTCCCAGCGCCATGCCTATAGATTTGCCCACATTAAGTTTATACCCGGAGATAGCAGCATATTCCCCTATCACCTTCATTAGATTTGGCAATGAAATTAAGGGGTTGGTCAGGGACAACAGGACGTCATCCGCAAATAAAGCTACTTTATATTCTTGTCCACCCACCTTTACCCCTGTTATGTCTGGGTGCTCCCTAATCGCCTCTGCCAAGGGTTCCATTGCCAGCGCAAAAAGTAAGGGAGACAGCGGGCACCCTTGTCGCGTACCTCGTCCCAGCATAAACGTCTCCGAGTGCCCACCATTTATCCTCACACACGCACGCGGTGCCGAATACAAAGACCCAATCCAGGCTCTGTACTGAGATCCTATCCCCACCCTGGCCAGGACTTTATCAAGGAACCCCCAGTGGACCCTATCAAAAGCCTTTTCGGCATCCAGCCCCAACAACACCACCTGACTGGCCCTTGTCTGGGCGGCATACAAAAGGTCCACCGTTCTCCGGATGTTATCCATAGCTTGCCTATTGGCTATGAACCCTACCTGGTCAGGGTGGATCAGGCTAGGCAACAACCTCGCCAACCTGTTGGCCAGAACCTTGGCCAAAATTTTTACATCGGCATTAAGTATTGATATTGGCCGATATGAAGCACACTCCGTTCTATCCTTACCAGGCATGGGAATTACTGCCACCCAGGCCTCCATCATCGTCGCTGGAAGAGAGGCCCCTTCTCTCACAGAGTTGGCTATCAAAGTTAAGTAAGGTGCCAGGAGTGGTCCAAAGATCTTATAAAATTCGTTTGTAAAACCATCCAGACCCGGCACCTTCCCTGCTGGAAGTGCTTTAATAACCTGCACAACCTCATCTACTCTCACCGGCTCATCCAATGCCTCCCTCTGCGATTCAGACAGGACCCTCAAACCCCTTTCAGCCAAGTATTCGTCTATTTTTGCCGTCTGTACAGTGGCATCCTCCCGATACAGGTTCTTATAGTATTGTGCGAAACAGTCCCTTATCCCCGCAGCCTTGTGCTGAACCTCTCCTCCTGCTCCCTTTATTTTTAATATGTGCCGATCAGATGCTATTTTCCTTAATTTAGCTGCCAATAGTCTACCTGGTTTATTTGTATATTCGTAGTATACCTGCTTGGTCCTTGCATGTGCAAACTTCAAACTATCTTCATGGAGAGAGGCTATTTCCAGTCTCTTTGCTTGCAACGTCCGGTAGTCTGACCCCAACCCGGACAGCCTATATTTACTCTCCAAGTCTCCCAATGCACCCATGCATTGGGCCAAACGTTCTCTTTGGGCTCTAGACTTCTGAGCAGCTTGTTTAATAAAATACCCTCTCGCTACTGCCTTGAAAGCATCCCATACTGTTCCCAGTGGAGGTCCAGAATCTATATTGAGATCGAAATACTCTTTCAAGATTGGGCGAAACCTCGTCACCAGCTCTGGATCTTGTAGCAGGGAATTGTTAAGCGCCCATCTCTTATCCCGCTGCTCAGCTTGTAAGGCTGAAATTTTGGCCCAGACTGGGGCATGATCCGAGATGGTAATATGACCTATAGTGGCCCCCCCCACCCCATCAGACAGTGTCTTATCCATGAAAATATAGTCAATTCTGGAGTAGGAGAGGTGCACCGTTGAATAAAAGGTATACTCCCTCCCCCTAGAATTAGCCAGTCTCCATACGTCATATAAACCCAGCTCATCAACCAAACATTTCAATGCACGGGACAGTCTGCAATCAGTCGGAGCAGGAGGAGCTGATCTGTCCAGACCTGGCTGCATAGTGGCATTAAAGTCGGCAGCGACTATTAGTTTACCCCTAGCAAAATTCTGCAGTTCCCTCCTCAGGCGCAGGAAAAAAGTATCCTGCCTTTCATTTGGGGCGTATACACTGGCCAGTGTACATTCCTCCTGCTCCAATAACACATGTAAAAATAGGAATCTACCCTCCCTGTCCTTTCTGGAGTGCAATATCTGTACCTGGATATCTTTGTGAAACATTATAGCCACCCCACGTTTCTTTGTACCCGTGACATCTGAGGCACAATAGATCTGCTTGTATTGTCTAGATAGCAGAAGACCCTCATGCTTTTGCAGTAAATGGGTTTCCTGTAAAAAGACTATCCGTGGCTGCATCAAGTGCAGCTCACGTAGCAGTGCATGCCGCTTATATGGCGAATTCAAACCCTTTATATTATATGTGCAGATCTTAATGTCTACCATTGAAACTTATCAAGAAAGGATGAGATATAACATGTTGACCAGTGAAGACTGAAATCTAGTACTAACCTCCCCCCTCCCAAACTAACCCCGTCCCCCCTTACTCTGATTCCCCCCAACCCTACCCCCCTGATCCCCTCTCTACTCCTTAAATCCTCTCTACTACCCCCTAATTTAAATCCCCAGCCAGCGCCACTCGGCACTACCTGGGACTTGAAGGAAGAAACCCCTTTGACCGAGTCACAGAGTGTCTTAACCAATTTAACAAACAAATTGAAATACATCCCCCCAATCCCCTTCCCCCCCAGTCCCCCCTCCCGCTCCTTCCAATCACAGTGTCGCATTGTCATCCACTACCATTTAGTACATTATCTTTTAAATAACTCTCACAAGAACATGTTCTCAACTTTACCCCCGTCTGGGATAGAAAACTGCACAGCTGAATTCAGGCCAAGTCTTTCAGCTTCTACGGTTCAGGTCTGGTGTCTTGAGCTCTTCGCCCCTTTCTCAACTCTCTTCCATCTCTGCAACCGTGCTTTTGTTGTGGGGGCCAATCCCGTAGGCATATTTTCCGTGGGGGTTAAGCCCGCTTCATGCAAGCTTTTCCACGCCTCTCCCACAGACCGGCATCGGAGCCTCTCTCCCTTAAGTTCAAAGCAAATGGCAAATGGAAATGCCCATCTATATATAATCTTCTCCTTGGTTAAGATCTCTATTACCGGCTTCATGGCCCTCCGTAGGCTCAGCGTGAACAAGGAGAGGTCTTGGTAAACTGCAACTCGAGCTCCATTAAATTCCAGGCTAGAGGACTGGCGAGCCTTTTGCCATATTTGTTCTTTACAGGCGTAGGTGGAAAACTTCACCACTATGTCCCTTGGCCTGTTGTCTCTCGCAGGGCCCAGTGCCCTATGCGCTCTGTCCATCACAATCTGGCTAACATCAAACTCTGGGCCCAATAGCTGCGCACATATAGCACGCACTACCGTCGGGACGTCCTCGTTCTCAGCGTTTTCCTGGACCCCTCGAAACCGGAGGTTTTGGCGTCTCCCCCGGTTTTCCAGGTCATCCATTTTAAACTGCAGATCTTCTGTCTTCTCTAAGAGCCTCTGCATGCGCCTTTCTGTTTCGTCGTGCCTCTCCCCCATCTCGTCTGCACGCTCCTCCAGCACTTCTACCCTTCCCCCAAGCTCTCTCAGGTCGACGCTCAGGGCGTCCACGTGCTCCAATATTTCTTCTTTGGACGCTACAATTTCAGCCCTAAGCGCCTCCAAGCTTTTGGTCAATTCTTGCGCGAATTCCTGATTAGGGGCGGGTTCGTGGTGTTCTTCGCGGGCCATGTTTTGGCCCGATTCTGAGATTCTGCGTACCTTGGGGGAGGCGGGCCTAGCTAGGCCTCGGTCTGTTTGTCTCGCCGACAACCTCTCGCTCTCCCTATGCAGCGCGCCGCTTTTTTTACTCATCTTCTTTATTAGCTTGAGAGAGTCGGTGACAGTTTGCAGATCTTGTAGCTGCTGTGAGAGGATTCTTTGTGGTAAGTGGAGCTTTAAAGCAGGAGGGAAGAACGGAGCTCCGGGTTTAGGCGGCCATTCAGTCCCGTGACGTCACTTCCTCCTCGGCATTTGCTTTTGATCATCTGCCTGAGAGTGTGTGTGTTTCATAGAGAAAGTTTGTGTGAGAGAGTATGTGTGTGAGAGAGAGAATGAGTGTGAGTGTGTGAGAGAGAGTGTATGTGTGACACAGAGTGTGTGTGTGTGAGAGAGAGAGAGACCCCTATTTTTCAGTTGATAGAGTCTGAGAAACTATATCAGAACATGACTGCAGCCTGTCGACATCTGTTCAGTAGTCTTGTAAACCCTGCCAGCTATATCAGGACGTCAGCGGCGAGTTGTCTTGCGAGATCAGCGCTTGCCCGATGTATACTGATAGTAAAAATAAGCAGAGTGCTACTGCTGCCATTGTATATTTTATTTATTTATGCGAAAAATTGTATATACCTATCATCCAGTCAATGCCTGCCCTCAGTGATTTTCAGCAGAAGCAAATTCACATTATTAAAACAAGCAAACATGAAACACATTGTAATATACCACTAACTACTATCTGATCTAATTTCTGATTCATTTGTGCACAACAAAATGAAGCATTAGTGTGTACTGTGCACTAATGCATTAGTTTTCAATACATTAGCCCCATAAACCCTGAGAATATAAGTGATTTTCCCTAGGTGACAGTGAATTGAATTGGGGGAACAGAATCCAGACCAAACCAAGACTTCCAGTTTTACAGCTTTCAGCCATAGGCACTATGATATGTTGCTGGGAGGGGGTGGGAGGGGGTAGAGAAGTTGAAAAGCAGAATGTAGAACTGAAGCAAAAAACTTACATTGAACTCAAACACTGCATCTATAATTCTTCATGTCTCCGGTGTTACCAGTAGTGTATTGCTTAATTAAATGACATGCATTTTATCAAATGTCAACAACTTGGTAGGAGCTTGGTATATTATAAGTGTTTCTACTAATTTTGGCATGACATAGTGCAGACAGGAACCTTTCCAAGATGGTGGCACCTTAAAAAAAATATCTTAATAAGCATCGAAGAGCATTAAAAGTCTCTCTCATCAGCAAGGGGCTTTATTTTTTAATTTCAGACCCTCATGCCTTACATTAAAAAATTATATATGATTACTTTCTTGTAAATATCAATTTTAATTAGCACAGGTGACACTAAGAACACCAAAAGAACATCATCAAAACATATATTTGCATACCTTTTTAAAACTGACATTTCCTATCATTTAAAATGAAAGGCCAGCATGGTCACATGTTACAAATTTGATAACTTATCAACCTCTTCATTAAGCTACGTGTAGGATTTGGTTAGATTGAAATATGAAAGGGCAACATGAAAGTTAAGTGGCCAAAAATCCGTTCCCTTAATAAAAATTGTTCTAAGATTTCTTTAAAACAGATAGGGGTCCTTTTACAAAGCTGCAGTAGGAAGTGGCCTTAACGCGACCTTACGCAGGTCTTTCCCGTGCGCTAAGGCCATTTCTACCACAGCCAGAAAATGACCAGCTTTCCAAATTAATGCCCATTAGCGCATGGTCGTTAACAAAAATTATTGCACGAGCCCTTACTGCCACCTATTTTGTAGGTATATCAATGCTGACGCATTAACTGATTAGTGCAGAGATGCCTACTTCCGACCCCCCCCCTCGGACGCGCCCCCCCCCCCAGCCAAAAAATTTTGTTTAGCGTGTGGGTAGCGCATGCATATTTGAAACTTGCCGCACAACACCTCAGCGCGCCCCACAGCCCTTTTAAGCTGCGGGAAGCATGAGTTAGTGCTTACCACATCTTAGCAAAAGGGCTCCTTAAAGATCATGATAGTAGCATAATCGAGGCAATTCTGCCACAGGGCATCAACATTCAATTGCCATATTTTTGTGGGCAGTGAGCCTATTCTGTAAGACCACTCAGATGCTTTTCTTATGGAAAACTAGCATAAAACTGCATCAAAGTGAAAAAAATTAAGGGGCCCTTTTACTAAGACGCGTTGAAAAATGGCCTGTGCTTGTGTAGGTGCGCGTATTAGATGCACGCAGGTCCATTTTTCAGCTCGCCTGCAAAAAAGGCCTTTTGGGGGGGGGGGGGCCGAAAATGGACATGCGGCAAAATAAAAATTATTTCGAGTCCATTTTGGGCCTGAGACCTTACCGCCACCCACTGACTTAGCGGTAAGGTCTCGCGTGTTAACCGGGTGGTAATCGTCAGCACGCGTACACTGCCGATTACTGCCCGGTTAGCGCCGTGCGTTCGAAAAGAAAAAAATATTTTTGGACACCTGCAAAAAATGGAATTCCTGCTCGGGCCACGTGGTAGCTGGGTGACAGTTAAAAATTGACGTGCGTTGTGAACGCGTAGGCGCCAGCGCAGCTTAGTAAAAGGGGCCCCTAGGTGCATACATTTAAGACAGATCTAGCATTTAAATGTTGTATTTTATTTTACGCACATAACGTTCAGTAAGCTATTTTACATGCAATGATAGAAGAACGCTACTGTCATTTACATACATAAGCATACATTCATGTGCAGTGGCATTCCTAGGTCGGCTGCCACCTGGGGCGGATCGCCGCTGCGCACCTCCCCCCCCGGCGCATCAACCCCCCTCCCCCCGGGTGCATTCTTAGCTGCAGAGAGCAGCCGCGCGGCTGTCGGCTCCGCTGGCTCCCTCTGCCCCGGAACAGGAAGTAACTTGTTCCGAGGCAGAGGGAGCAGGGAACCAGCGGAACCGACAGGCATGCGTCTGCTCACTGCACCCCTCCAGCAGCATGCACCCGGGGCGGACCGCCCCCACCACCCCGCCCTTGCTACGCCACTGCTCATGTGAATGGCAGTATTCTATACGTGCATAGAGGTGCCCTTATACTAATCTGCGGTAAGGCTAACGCATAGTGCGTGCCAAATCTACACTACCACCAGGCTAGCATGGGCGCCTGGTGGTAATTTTGAAGTTAGCATGCGCTATTTCCCCAGTAGAAAATATTTTTTATATTTTCTACCACAGGGGTGTTCCCAGCGAACATTGGCAGCATGGCCACATTAGATGTGCGCTAACTGATTACCGCATGAGTAGCATGTGACCCTTACCGCTAGGTCAATGGGTGGCGGTAAGTGCTCAGGTAGTAAATAGCCACACGCTACTTTTAATTTTAGTGCACGGCCATTTACCGCCCCACTATTAAAAAAAACCTTTTTTCCTAGCTGGGGTAAAAAAACGGCCCAGCGCCCGCCAAATTCATGCGTCCAGACTACCGCAGGCCACTTTTTACTACAGTTTAGTAAAAGGGCCCCAGAATGAGAGGGGATAATGTCACAGAACATGATGACAGAAAAAGACCAATTGTCCTTTTTAGGCAACTCGGTCATCCTTCTTTCCTCTGGGTTTCTGCCAGTGCCTGCATTGATTTTTCCCTTCCTAGCCCCCCTTCCCATCTTCAGCTGACTCAGAAAATGAAATCAATTCACAACATCTTTTTTAAAAGCTCTACTGGTGCTGCAACAAGGTCAGCCACATGAACCACCACTGCACCAGTCAACTGTCCAGAGTTCTTGCAGCAGCCTCATGCCTCAAGACCTTGAAGCAACACAGTCACATGATGCCGGCTCATATAGCACATTTCTGACTCCTGTAATCTGCCCCCTTTGACAGGATCCTGCAGCCTGAATGACATGGGCTGCAGCTGGGGAGGAGGAGAAGGTGGTAACTGCTTCTGTACTGGTAGCTTTGATGCAGCTCTCTAAAAAAAAAAAAAAAAAAGTTTTAACATACAGTACAGTCTTGATTATCTGATCTTCGCAAATCCGATGATCCAGCATATCTGACAGATGCCCTAGTGATGTCATCAAATTTATTTCAATTAAAAATCTTTGTTTTAGAACAATTTTTGAAAATTAAAAACTCCATGCCTTTGTTTATACATTGTTTAAGGGGTTTATGCAGTGTTTCCCATATTATCTGACTTTTTATTTATCCAACACAGGTCGGTCCCATTTACTTTGGATAATAGAGACTGTACTGTATTGGTTGTTCCAGGTTGCAGGCAGCAGGGCACAATGATAGTTCCCCTCCAAAATACATTAAAACTCTGGTGGTCCAGTGGGACCCCTGGCTAGGACCCCCTCCCCTGAAGACCAGCCTAGCCCTGGTGCCCTAGCAGTGGTCCCGCCATTCCCCCTTGTAGAAGGAAGAGGGAAGGAATTCTAGTCCCTCCTCTATGGGTGTGTCATCACAATGGCAGCACCCTGCTCTGCCCAGTGCATCCAGGGATGCACTGGGTGGGGCCTAACTACCATATAAGGAAGGAACTCGGGTTGTGCCAGGCAGGGCGCTACCATTATGATGACGTGCCTAGAGAGGAGGGTGTTGGGAGGCCACCACTAGGCCACTGGGGCTAGACTGGTCTCCAGGGGAGGGGGGTCCTGGCCAGGGGTCCTACTGGACCACCAAGGTTTTAATTTATTTTTGGGGGGTGGGGTCTGGGGTCCACCGGAGGGTGGAGGTCCAGGGTCCACCGGACCACCATGCCCTTATGTCTTTGAAAGGGTGGGGGTCTGGGGTCCAACGGACCACCAGGGCTTTGACAAGAGGTCATCCCCCCCCTCCCCATGGCTCGGCACAACTCTAACGCCAGCTCTGAGCTGGCATAGGGTTTGCCTTGGGAGGAATGCCCTTGTTTGGCATGCTGCCCGCTGAGCATTGGGGAGGAATAGGTGATGACTTGTTTAGCATGCATTGGCATGCTTAGTGTGCTCAGAGCCGGTGAGCTCATTATTTCACGTGCTTGCTGGCTCTGAGCATTCAGCAGTAGCAAATGCGGGCACTAGTCCGGCGCTAATGTCCTCTAGCACCCGCATTGGTTTCTGAGCATTGGGGCCTTAGTGTTTCTATTGGCCTTGGGCCAAAGGATCAAATCTAAAAAAACACAAGCAATAAAGACATATTGGGGTTGATAGTCAAAATGATTTAACCAGCCAGGAGCCATTTCTGGCTGGTTAAATCACTTGTTCAGAGCTAATCGGTCTTAATCAGCTGTAGTTAATAGTATAGTGCTGCTGAAAATGTCCGGTTAACGAAGCCAGGTAATTTGGGGGCGTTCCGAGGGTGGAGTCACCACTTGACCAGTTAAGTGTCGATATTCAACACTTAATTAGCCAAGATAATTGCATAAAAAACAGTCCTATGTTTTCACTAGGTACATATACACAGAAATTCAGTGCTGGAGGCTGGATATGGCCCGGCATTGAATTTCCAAGGATAAAACCGGTGACGGTCAGCAAATTCTGATCACCGCTGGCTGAATATCAGGCCCATTTAGACTATCAACCTCATAATAATCTAGTGATATTTTTGCAAAGTATCTGTACCACAAAAATGATCTAATAACACACCAAAGGTACAAACATTGAAAGACATATTATTAGCAGTAGCTAAAGTGTTAAAGATCCAGGAAGAAAACTAACTAATGGTTTCTTTTCTTTCAGGAATCTTTTTCTCTCTGGTGGTGGTGATGTATGTCATTTGGGTTCAGGCGATGGCTGATCTGGAAAACTACATGAATTCCCATAAAGAAGATTGCCCATACTTTACTGTATATGTTCGTTATGGCTGGTCCTTTATACTAGCTTCCATTGGAATATTTTTCTCTTTGATAGCAGGGATGCTTTTCCTGCTAGTGGGACACACTATTAAGATTCACACTAGCTAAGCACAAAGCTGCTAGTAACTTATACCATTATCTTGGTCAAAGTATTAAGTGGGACATCATTTTTATCTGTAGTATATTATCTGTATAATTCTGGACTTGACATTTTCTTAAGAAAGTGTTCTATCTAGCAGATTCGGTCAGTTCTTTTTGGAACCGGTTGGCATATTTCTGTATATGAAAGTATGCATTGTACTGTCATCCCAAGCATAACCAGGGCAGGATTAACTCTTTGTTGGCCTGTAGGCAAACATGTGCACCCCCACCCATTCTAATATAAATATATTTTAAAACTCCCATAAATGGGGCACTATCAGGCTTATTTTTGAAAGGGAAGGATGCCCGTCTTCCGACATAAATTGGGAGATGGGCATCCTTCTCCCGATGTCGCCCAAATCGGCATAATGGAAAGCCGATTTTTTGCGTCCACAACTGCTTTCCGTCGCGGGGACGAACAAAGTTCAAGGGGGCGTGTCGGTAGTGTCCCGAAGGCAGAACAGGGGCGTGGTTAAGAGATGGATGTCCTTGGCCGATAATGAAAAACAGAAGGGCATCCCTCACGAGCATTTGGTCGACTTTACTTTGTCCCTTTTTTTTCACGACCAAGCCTCGAAAAGGTGCCTGAACTGACCAGATGACCACCAGAGGGAATGGGGATGACCTCACCTTACTCCCTCAGTGGTCACCAACCTCCTCCCACCCTTAAAAAAAAAAAAAAAAATAAAACTTTTTCCAGCCTCTATGCCAGCCTCAAATGTCATACCCAGCTCCATCACAGCACTATGCAGGTCCCTGGAGCAGTTTTAGTAGGTGCAATGCACTTCAGGCAGGCGGACCCAGGCCCATCCCCCCCACCTGTTACACTTATGGTGGTAAACGTGAGCCAGCCAAAACCCACCCAAAACCCACTGTACCCACATGTAGGTGCCCCCCTCATCCCTAAGGGCTATGGTAGTGGTGTACAGTTGTGGGGTTTGGGAACCGAAGGTAAGGGAGCTATGCACCTGGGAGCAATTTGTGAAGTCCACTGCAGTGCCTCCTAGGGTGCCCGGTTGGTGTCCTGGCATGTGAGGAGGACCAGTGCACTACGAATGCTGGCTCCTCCCATGACCAAATGGCTTGGATTTGGTCATTTCTGAGATGGGCGTCCTCGGTTTCTATTATGGCCGAAAACCGGGGACGACCATCTCTAAGGTCGACCATCTCTAAGGTCAACCTAAATGTTGAGATTTGGGCGTCCTCGACCGTATTATCGAAACGAAAGATGGACGTCCATCTTATTTCGATAATACGGGTTTCCCCGCCCCTTCGCCGAAATGTCCTTAGAGACCACGTGGCTCTGCCTTTATATTGCTCCATGGTGCGACTGCACCTCAAATATTTTGTTCAGTTTTGGTCACCATATCTCAAAAAAGATATAGAGGGGCATAATTGAATGTGAACGCCCATCTCCATGGGCGTCTTATGTCCGAAAACGGGTATGTGAAGAGGCGGGACAGACCGTATTATCGAAAAAGATGGGTGTCCATCTTTCGTTTCGAAAATACGGTTTGGACGGACCAAATGCCATGGATTTGGTCCCTTCTGAGATGGGCGGGGTTTTTTTTTAGCGATAATGGAAACTAAAAGCGCCCAGCTCAGAAACGTCCCAATCCAAGCCATTTGGTCGTGGGAGGGACAAATGTACAACACTACCACAGCTCTTAGGGGTGAAGGGGGCAACTACATGTGGGTACAGTGGGTTTTAGAGGCCTCCCATTTACCACCACAAGTGTTACGGATGGGGGGGAGATGGGCCTGGGTCTGCCTGCCTGAAGTGCACTGCAGTACCCACTAAAATTGCTCCAGGGACAGGACTTGTTCCTGGTGTACAACCTTGGCACAGCAGTTCACACCTGAAGACTAATCTCATTGAAAACGACCTTTATTTGAATAAGCACCTTTACTCACAGTTAACTGCAGATCAGAGGTTGTGCCCCACTGGCAACGAGTCTCGCTGGTACTGAGATTAGCAGTAGGTCCGAGCTGGCAAAATGTTGTACAATGGCCTCTTTCAGCAACATTCAAGGTAAGAACTAAGTGCTGTAACGTGGCTAACACATGAAAGGGATCTAAAAGTGTCTTACACAAATGGCCACTACCTCATGGACTACCGGAAACAAAACAGGGCACACTCTGACCCAGTAAGCAGAGGGAAAAGCACCATGGGAGTAGAGCCTACCAGCTACCAACATCGTGAGCATTTAACACAAGCTAGTGGACTCACGGAGCCCACTACCCTACACCCACCACAATGCATTGCTGATGTGACTCTGCAGTGCCCTTAACAGAAAAGGTGTCACACTCACCCAAGACCTACATCAGTCCAGGGAAAGGCTGTCAGAGGATAGAACACATTCTGCTGTCATGGAGGTGAGTACGGCATTTGAGGCTGGCATACAGGCTGGGAAAAAAATGTGTAAAGTGGGTTTTTTTTGGTGGGAGGGGGTTAGTGACCACTGGGGGAGTCAGGGGAGGTGATCCCCGATTCCCTCCGGTGGTCATCTGGTCAGTTGGGACACTTTTTTGGGACTAGGACCTGAAAAAAAAGGGTCCAAATAAAACTGACCAAATTCTCGTGAAAAACGCCCTTCTTGTTTTGATTATCAGCTAAAGACGCCCATCTCTCCTCGGCCGATAACCAAGCCCCAGTCCCGCCTTCGCCACGCCTCCGACATGCCCCAGTGATCTTTGTTCGTCTCCATGACGGGCTGCAGTTAAGGACGCCAAAAATCGGGTTTTGATTATACCGATTTGGGCACCCACGGGAAACTGGCGCCCATCTCGCGATTTGGGTCGAAATATGGGCCTCTTTCTCTTTCAAAAATAAGCTGGATAGTGGAATTAGAAAAAGTGCAGAGAAGGGCAACGGAAATCATAAAGGGGATGGGATGACTTCCTTATGAGGAAAGGCTAAAGTGGCTAGGGCTCTTCAGCTTGGAGAAAAGACGGCTGAGGGGGGATATGATAGAGGTCTATAAACTAATGAGTGGAACAGGTAGGCGTGAAGCATCTGTTTACTCTTTCCAAAAATACTAGAACTTGGGGGCATGCAATGAAGCTACAAAGTAGTAAATTTAAAATGAATCAGAGAAAATGTTTCTTCACTCAGTGTGTAATTAAACTCTGGAATTCATTGCCAGAGAATGTGGCAAAGGTGGTTAGCTTAGCAGGGTTTAAAAAAGGTTTGGATGGCTTCCTAAAGGAAAAGTCCATAGACCATTATTAAATTGGATTTGGGGAAAATCCACTATTTCTGGGATAAGCAGTATAAGATGTTTTGTACTTTTTTGGGATCTTGCCAGGAGTTTGTGACCTGGATTGGCCACTGTTGAAAAGAGAATGCTGGGCTTGATGGACCTTTGCTGTGTCCCAGTATGGCAATATTTATGTACTTACATAGAGGAAAACCAGCAGAGGAGGAAGCAGCAGGTAAGAAATGCTGCTCTCTGATCCCTTCTGCCCCCTGAAGTATAATGCAAAGAAGGTAGATAGAATAGCGGAATCTCTGCAAGCAGCTGTGGTTCTGGTCCCCCTCCCCCCTTGTTTCTGCCAACAACTGAATCATCAATAGGAAAAAAAAAACTGCCTTGGGAACCACATAGTTGAGAGGGCCCCCATCCCCAAAATATTTGGGCCCTGCGTATATACTTAAGGGCCCTCTTACTAAAGCTTGTGCGCTCTAAGGGCCCCTTTTACAAAGGCGCGCTAGCGTTTTTAGCATACACTAAAAATAAGCATGCGCTAAACGCTAAAGATGCCTATGTGTGTCTTTAGCATTTAGTGCGTGCTAATTATTAGCGCGTGCTAAAAATGCTAGTACACCTTTGTAAAAGACCCCTTAAATGCTAAGAAGCTCATAGGTATAAAATCTGCTTTGTAGCCTTTAGAGTGCATCAAGCTTTAGTAAAAGGCCCCTTAGTTTGCCCATGCCTTAATCCTGCCTGACCATAACAGGTCAGGCCAAATGAACAAATTTAAAGCCTGTGTATATTTTCTCTGTTGTGTAAAATGATAATGAAAGAAGAAACCAAGCATTTAAGAGAGTAGTCATTCTCTTCTCATGCCTCTTCCCTCCCACATGTCTTGCTTTAGCTGTTGAGCTTATAATTAGACTACAGTTGTTCATCTCGTATCTTATGTCAGTTCAGCAACAACGCTATGAAAAATTAGTCAGTGGCTACTAAATCAGAAAAAAATATATTTATGCAATAGCTTCTTTACTTGGATTGTGTTTTACTACTTGAAATTGTTTAACGTATGAAAGCAGAGTGAATTATATTTACTGGTTACATGCTTATAAAGCCATGATTCTGACAATATACTCAAATAGTAACATTTTTTTCAAGTTTTGAGCTCGTGTGTCATTTTCAGTGAGTTCACGATGCAACCTTAAACCTTAGAACTGATCAAGAAATAAATATGTTTTAATTAATGTTCTTTTAAAATATATTTTCTACTGAGACAACACTAGGAGAATAATTTTATAACAGGACACTTAGTTTTAATAGTTAAGAAGGTGCCTCTGGTAGTGTGGACACCCTAGCAGCACTGATCCTCCACAGAAAAAGCCAGAGAAAGGGATAAAAGTAAACCAAAATTCTTTATTGCTTCAACTAAACAGACCAAAATCTGTTACTACAGAGACTGTCTGTCTTGCAGTTAAAGACTGTCTTGTGGATCAGTGAAAAATCCTCCTTGGGTTGGCATTAGGCTAAGCTCGGACCTGGTGTGCAACTACTCAAACAGCAAAAAAAGGTACCAGGAGCCTTTACAAGCGGGGCAAAACCTTTAATTGTACATCATATATCGTTGACCCGGCATGGGCCGTGTTTCGGCGTGAAGCACCTGCATCAGGGGTTGTTTACTCTTAATTGTATAAGATGAAGAGAACAGCTGAAAGCTGAGTTCACATCAAATGCAACTAAAATCCGCTCCAAATACAAGCGTAAAAAGCCTGCTTGCCCCGTATGGGAGCATGGCGTCCTTCTTACTTCAGGCACAATTGTGTGGAGCATGCAGGCATTTTATGCTTGTATTTGGAGCGGATTTTAGTTGCTTTTGATGTGAACTCAACTTTTAGCTGTTCTCTTCATCTTATACAATTAAGAACCAATGACCGCAGGTGCTTTGCGCCAAAACATTGCCCATGTCAGGTCAACGATATATGATGTACAATTAAAGGTTTTGCCCCACTTGTGAAGACTCCTGGTATTTTTTTGCTGTTTTTTTTTTGTTGTTGTTACATTTGTACCCCGCACTTTCCCACTCATGGCAGGCTCAATGCAGCAGGCAATGGAGGGTTAAGTGACTTGCCCAGAGTCACAAGGAGCTGCCTGTGCCGGAAATCTAACGCAGTTCCTCAAGACCAAAGTCCACCACCCTAACCACTAGGCCACTCCTACATTTCATTTTGTGCTTTGAACCCTCTCTCTGTTTTTTGTGCAGCTGCTCAAAGAAAGTCCCAGACTTATATCTGGCCTAGGCATATAAGATTAGAACTGTTATGGAAAGACTGTTCCTACCTCAGCAGTCTTCTATTCCCTCACACACATGTAGTGTCTATGTATGCTGATGGGCAGTTCCCCTCTTCTCTGGGCACATTTCTGGACACTGTAGCCCTTCCTGGGAAACACCTAGACCAGTGGCGTAGCCAGACAGCCAGTTTTGGGTGGGCCTGAGCCCAAAGTGGGTGGGCACAAAATTTTCTCTGCTCCGCCCTACCTCCACCTCAAAATATAAATACTTTAGCTAATGAGGATCCTCAAGCTCAGTCAGCTGAAGACTTTCTCTGAAGGTGGCCAGAACTCTCTTTTACCAAGCTTGGCAGGCAGCAGCAATGACCCTAAGCCACTGATGCCAGCACCCCACACATGCTTAGCTGTCGATGGCTCAAGGATGCTGTTGCCAGAGCTTGGTAGAAGGGAGTTCTGGCCGCCTTTGGAGGAGGTCCTTAGCTGGGGATGCCTGGGAATCCTCACCAGCTATACAGCAAGGGTTAGGACTGTTGTAAGACCTACTTGGCCCAGGTCAGAAAATAAAGGAGGGCTCCCCTCCTCGATTCCCTCTCCTCTTTGCCTCCCTTCCAATTTTCCACCTGCCATTACTATCACACCAACAGAACCTCACCAAACACAGAACAAGGGATCACAAATTAGAAAAAAAAAATATTTAGACAAAAATTGAAAAGGAACCCCAAGAAGTTAAACGTAGCATTACTGCAACACTGGAGACACAAAACATGCATTTCCTTTTCTACAGAACACAATACAAAGACATTTCCTATGCACATTTCCAAAAGCTAACATATTCCATTTAAAACATTTGAAATAAAATGCTTTGTTTCTACCTTTGTTGTCTGGACATTTTATTTTTCCATCTTGCTGGTTCCAATTTCTCTTTTCTGCTTTCCTCTCTGCCATCTGCTAATTCTTCTTTAAGCGGCTGTAGTCCATTTGTCTTTTCTCCTCTCTCCTGTCTGTTCCCTCAATATTCCTGCCTCTGACATGTTGGTCATTCCTTTGTAGCTCTTTTCTGCCTCTCTCTCACCCTTCTTTGTCTCCTTTTTACTTTTCAACTACCTATCAAATTTCCATCTTCTTCTTTCACCTGCTAGCTCTCCCATTCCCCATCTTACTCCTCCCCATCCCTACTTTCTCTTTTATCTTTAATCTACTCCCCATTACCATATTTCTACCCTCTGTAATCACTATCTCTCATTCATTTCCTTGCCCTCTCCCACAGGGTTCCACCATTCCCATCATCTTCTCCCTCCACCCTTCTAACCAGCATCTGATCCCCTCCCCACCCCACCATGGCAGCCTTATATTTTCCAACCCCTTCTCTCTTCATTCCTGTTAAATAGTAATGTAGTAGTCCTCTCCCCCATGGCCCAGCATTTCCCCCCTCACCACCTACTGTGTACCTCTCATCCACCTCCATGTCTATCTCCCCCTCTCATTCCCACTGTCCAACGTCTCTCTCCCCTTCCCATACAGCATATCTACCTTCCTCCCCTCTACCAGCATGTCTAACATTTCTCCCTTCCCTCCACCCCTATGCCCACCATTTTGCCCTCCTCTCCACCCCTATGTTTAACATTTCTCCCCCTCTCACCACCTATCCCCTCTCTATGCAGCATGTCTCCCTCTCCTCCACCTCATATGCAGCCAAGACTTCTCCCTTCCTGACCCCTCCACCCCTTTACTGGATCTCTCCCTTCTTCCCCATGCAGCTTCTCCCCCACCCACCATGCCTCATCATTCCATCTTCCCTCCTCCCTGTGCAGCATCTTTCCTTCCATCTTCTTCCCTCCCCCCCCCCCCCCCCGTGCAGCTGCTGCCCCCGTCTTCCCTCCCCCATTCCAACATCTTTTCCCCATCATCCCTTGCCCCGTTGCGTGCCACAACTTTCACCCCCATCTTCCCTCACCCTCGCAGGCCCGCCCAGCAGCGATTCCGATCGCAGGCAGCTCCTTCGACTCGCACACGCTGCCTGCCGGCTGCCGCTCAAATCTCCTTGCAGCTACTAGCAGCGCTAACCCGGAAGCTCAGAGGAGAGGCTTCCGGGTTAGCGCTGCTAGTAGCTGCAAGGAGATTTGAGCGGCAGCCCAGCCGGCAGGCAGCGTGTGCGAGCCGAAGGAGCTGCCTGCGATCGAAATCACTGCTGGGCGGGCCTGCGAGGGTGAGGGAAGATGGGGATGAAAGTTGCGGCACGCCACGGGGGAATGGTATCGCTGTGCTGCTGGGCGGGCCTGACCCCAAATTGGGTGGGCCCGGGCCCACCCGTGGCTACGCCCCTGACCTAGACAACCCTTTCTCCCTGTTCTGGGTCTCCCTGATCTGTTGCCACTTTAAGGGCCCTTTTACTAAGCTGCAGTAGGGCTAATGCACGGGTAGCATGCGCCAAATCGACACTACTGCTGAATGTAGCGTGGGCGCCCGGCGGTAATTCTGAAGTTGGTGTGCGCTATTTCCCACGGTAGAAAATACTTTTCAATTTTCTACTGCGGGGGGTGTTCCCGGTGGTAATTGGAAGTGTGGCCACCTTGCCGTTCGCTGCTTGATTTCCGCACGAGTAGCATGTGAGCCCTTACTGCCAAGAAAATAGGTGGCAGTAAGGACTCAGGCAATAAATAGCTGCGCACTACTTTTAATATTAGCGCACAGCCATTTACTGCCCCATTTTAAAAAGGCCTTTTTACCTGCCACAGTAAAATAAAATGGACTCTCGGACAACCTGCCAATGGCAATAACTGATCATAGCTTTATTTTTATACAACTTTAACCATTCCCACTATTTTCCCTGTAACACCAAAGTGTCTGCGATGACCAATCCGCAGTGCCCGCCAGCTAGTGGCCAAGGTGTGGTTGTCTCACCGCTGCAGCTCTACCCGACCCCATCAGCTAGGCCCACTACATGCACAGCTAAAGTGTGGCCCCAGTGCCACCATCGTGCCTACCTGTTGCCCACATTGCTGAGGCCCAAAGACCAATCATGGCCTCCTGCCACCACCTGTGATTCCCAGGATCTAGGCAACACTCAAAGAACACCACAAAGGCTGCAACCTGGGGGGAACACAGATGCCCACAAACCAGGGGCGTATCTGGACTCCGGCGGTAGGGGGGGCCAGAGCCAGAGGGAGGGGGCACATTTTAGCCCCCCCCCCCCCCCGCCGCCGCCGAGCCCCCACCGCCGAGCCCCCACCGCCACCAATGACTCTCTCCACCCCCCTCCCGCCGCCAACCCTCCTCCGCTGCCGTTCTTACTTTTGCTGGCGGGGGACCCCAACCCCCGCCAGCCGAGGTCTGCTTCCACCTGCCGCTGCCGTAAAAACTTCTTCTTCAGCCGGCGGGGGACCCCAAACCCCCGCCAGCCGCCCCGCGGTGTTTAAAATTCATCTTCGGCCTCCGTGGCCGTGCTGCTGTGATAGGCGCTGTTGAAATCCACTTCGGAGTCTGACGTCGCAGCACGTACAACGACGTCAGACTCCGAAGTGGATTTCAACAGCGCCTATCACAGCAGCACGGCCACGGAGGCCGAAGATGAATTTTAAACACCGCGGGGCAGCTGGCGGGGGTTTGGGGTCCCCCGCCGGCTGAAGAAGAAGTTTTTACGGCAGCGGCAGGTGGAAGCAGACCTCGGCTGGCGGGGGTTGGGGTCCCCCGCCAGCAAAAGTAAGAACGGCAGCGGGGGAGGGTTGATGGCGGTAGGGGGGTCCAGGGCAAAATCTGCGGGGGCCCAGGCCCCTGAGGCCCCACGCAGATACGCCCCTGCCACAAACAATAGCTGAACATCGTGTCCCCACCACATGAGTTTCCCCTATCAGTGTGCAGCACCAAGAAGAGGAATCACCCACCTCATGGCACCGGACACAATATACCAAAAAACACCCGACGGAGCACCTGTGCAAACGGGGATCCCCCATGCTTATGGGAAAGTGGTGGGATAGGAAAAGAACTGGCAAGCACAACAGGGACAGGAAGCAGGCACAGGACAGGCAACCCAGCAAAGGTGACCCAGCAAAGGTGCACCTGAATAGGACACTCATTGCACATCTCATTTTTACGCAGCACCCGATCCTGCAGCATCTGTAGGAAAAACAAAGTGGCTGCCAGCATGGGAAAGAAAGTATTATTCCACAGCTTTGCCCAAAAAGAAGAGACTGTGCTCTCATCCAAAAATGTCCCGAAAGGCATTCACCTTCCACTTCCCTGAAGTGTCAAGCCACCCAGAGACCCAAAAGCAGGCAGCAGCCAAGCAAGAAAAAGGTAAGGCAGCAGGAAAGCCAAATTGGAAGTGGAGTGAGGACTTCAAAAGCTGGAGCGCAGCTCAACTGCTGGAGCAGCAGGGCAAAATGGCAATTCCACTTTTGCAAACGCCCCTCTCACTGCCTCTAGTGGACATCCCTTTTCCTGCCTCCCAGACCTCCCCTCCTATTACTTGCGTCCAACCCTCCCCTTCTGCCTTTTTCCACCTCTCATCTCTATGTCTAACCTGCCTACTCCTACCTGTGTGCCCTCCCCCACCCCCCTCAGACCTATTTTTCCCACTGGGCCGGGCCGCCATCCCATTTGTGTGGCTGAGCCACCTAAGTGTATGGTTCAGCTTCCTGTAACAGACTTTGTATTAATGATCATGCACTGATTTTTCCATTAGCACTCGGCCATTAAAACAGATTAGTGTGTGAGCCCTTAACTGCCACCCATTTTGTAAGTGGCAAGGGCTCACATGCTAATCACGCACTAATTGGTTAGCATGTGACAATGTAGCTGCACTAACCAAGTAGTGCATGAACATATCCATTGTCCACCCCCCAGGCACACCCTCATTGCAAAAAAAAAAAAAAATATATATATATATATATATATATATATATATATTTTTTTTTAGTGAATAGGTAGTGCACGCACATCTGAAAATTACCATGGGTCGCCTCGGGGCGCCTCATGGTATGTTACATTTTGCTGCAGTAGAGAATGCTTTACATTTACATAATGTCCTAGAGGAAGTATAGAATGTAATTAAAGAAGCTAAATAGGATGGTTAATAGTATAAGGGCAATCGTAGGGATCTAATAATGAGCATGTGACTGTATAGGTAACCAGTGATACTTTTGAGACACAATCAGCTCTTTTAGCATAAGCAAACAAAAGAAGGAAGTCCCGACGATGATGACATGCGAATGAGCAGCAAGGAAAAACAACAGATGATGGAAAGTATTTTATCACACCATTCAGTCTTTATTTGACGCTTATTTAAAACATGCAGTCTATGACAAGGAGATAATACCAATCCATGGCATGGAAAACTCTGACTCAACACGACTATGTTTCGGCACTAGGCCTGCATCAGGAGTCAGCAGTACCAAATCACAGTTCTGACTGTGGTAAACAGAGATAACCATGATGAGTGGACTAGGAAAGAATGACAGGGTAATTGCTCATGATTTCTTGAATTCCTTATGTAGCTGCTGGTGCCCTCACATGGAGAAAAGAATGCTTTGAGGACAGGTGGTAGATTCCAGTTATTTGGTGGAGCCAAATATAGTAAGTGTCAAATAAAGACTGAATGGTGTGTTAACACATTTTCCATCATCTGTTGTTTTTTTCTCGCTTCTCATCTACAATTCTTTAAGCATGACACAGGATCTGTATTGCTATGTTTTGAACTGATTGAAGACATTTAACAAGATACTGAGGAAGTCCAGTGTATATGATATTGCAATAATCTAGACATAAAGCTATTAAAGCATATAATAATGTCTGTTGAAAGGAGTTGTTCAATTATGTACACGGTGGAATAAGTTTAGTGCCCAGAAGCATTTTTATTTTTTTTACCAAGCCTGCTATCTGTACAGTAAAAGTAAGATGGTGATTGATGATTACTCCTAGATATTTAAGTTCAGTAACCAAAGTAATCAACGCCACTTATGTCTGAGACCATGGTAGTAGAGAAAGATTTATCTAAGATATAGAGACCAAGGGCCCTGTTTACTAAGCCGCATTATAGGAGTGGTAGCGTCTTTAATGCATGTTAATCATGTATGCGCTTTAACCATGTATGCGCCTACAATATTCCTATAGGCGCCTACACAGTTAAACAGGTCCCCAACTGTCTAAGAGGAATTAAGCACTAAATCGCTAGATGCAAGCCATTCAGATGTCATATTCAGGCAATGTTGGATCCTGTCAAGGTCAATGGAAAGAGGGTCAAAAAACTCAATTAGAAGTACATTGTAGACCTATGCATTGATCCCATGATCTTGTATGAGAATTGTAAGTGGGTTTAGGAAGATATTAAATAAGAGAGGCCTAAAATAGAGCCCCGTGGAACCTCACAGGAAAGAGAATGAATGGTCAAAATTGTGGAAGTTCTAGTAACTATAAATGCTCTATCATGTAGGCGAACCTATCTAACACTTTACCCATAAGGCCAATAGATTTAAGTCTAGTTATTAACAGAGCATGGTGTACCACAGTGTTTCCCAAGTCAGTCTTGGAGTACTTCCTTGTCAACTGTGATAATGTAGACTAGCGGCCAGGTTTGGACCCTTCATAGACACAGGCATAGGAGCCAACTTTTCAAAATTATTGAGGGTGCTAAGCCCAGTGAAAATAACCCTTCCTTGGACACATGCAAGGAATTTTCTCAATATTGGAGGTGCTCAAGCACCCACATCACCCACACAGTCGGCTCCTATGGACACAGGCAGCAGACAGGGTAAACCAAAAGGAAAGTCTTTATTGTGAACAAAAATTACCAAAAGTCTGTTACTGTTACAGATGCATATGGCATTCGCTTCACACAAAAAGAAACTTCATTGTCTTAGGTATCCTGAAGTCCAGTTTCATTAACTCACACTTGCTAGTATTCATAGTGACTGCTCCCAGCAGGCTCACTTCAATACTTCACTTGTAATCTGTATACTTTCCACGTGGACTCTACTCCAAATACTGCAATCACAGGTTAGGTAAATACTGCAAAATAGAAACCTCCTATCTTGCCCTGTCTACCAACACTATGGTCACAGGCTATGATTCCCTGGAGGAACTCTTTCCTCCTTAACCTCTGCCCCGGGCCTCTGTATTGCTTGCTCTCCTTGGACCTGGAGCCTCTGTATCAGGACCTCCCTGAACTGCTCAAGGGCTTTTAGCTCCCTCCTGGCCTGAGCCCCACCCCTCTGACTCAGGCTCAGCATCTGCAGCCTAGCATCACCTGCTGCCAGGTGGCCGAACTGAGTCAGCTTAAGCCTCCGCCTCAGCAGACTAGCACCATCTGCCGAAAGGGAGCTGAAGTGCATCAGTGAGGGAGTTTTTCTTGCCCCTATATCACTCACTCCCTCACACCAACAAATAACAACAATAGTGGAGACAAAGAGCCACTTGTGGAATGAAAAGGCTTTTTATTACCAGCGTCAATAGCATGTACACAATGACCCGACATGATCATGTTTCAGCATAAACATTGCCTGCATCAGGGGTCAATAAACTCTTTTATAAATAAAGTTTATAAATTGCTGCAAGATTGAACACTGGTAAATAGCCTTGAATCCACTGCTATCATGAAGCTGGTGAGATCAGGGTCTCATAATTCTCCTTCATCACCTCCCTCTTATGCTCCTTCTGGCCTTCATCCAAATAGCCCCAATGCTCCAAGGAGATATCCTCTAACATCACTGGAACCCAGTGTTTCTCCCGTCAAACACAAAGAGCTGGTAATAAAAATCCCTTTTGGTTCCACCAATGGCTCTCTATCTCCACTATTGTTGTTACTTGTTGACTTTCATTGTGGAGATTTGTTTCCTTCTTTGATACTTGTTCTCCCTTGCCAGTCAGGTTTTCAGGATATCCACAATGAGATTGATTTGCATACGCTGCCTCCACTGTATGCAAATCTCTTTCATGCATATTCATTGCAGATATCCTGAAAACCTGACTGGCAAGGAGTTACTCCAGGACAGACTCGAGAAAGACTGGTCTACCAAATCTAAAGCAGCAAAAAGGCCAATGAAATAATTAGAGCCACATTACCATCTTTGAAGGTTGTATGAATATCATTCAGAAGAACAGTTACAACAGTCTCAGTTCTGTGTTGTGGACAAAAATCTAGATTGTCATAGGTGCAATTTATGTGTATTTTCAGTGTGCAGAGTAACTGCTGAAAAACAACTTTCTCTGTCAATTCAGATAGGTAACAAAGATTTGAAAATGTCTGATAGTTGTGAGCTAAAGATCAATCTGGCCCTGAGGGACCTTTTCTTTATCTTCAGAGTCAAACTCCAGGAAAAGGTACAGGAACAGAAGACCTTGTTCCTCCCAGTTGAAGCTGGTTAAGGGCTCTTCTGTATCAGCTCTGGTATAGGGGAATGTCTACAGTATGTCATGCATCAAGTGACGGTATCAAGTCATCACCAACAAGCCCTGTCACTGTGCAATACACGGAACAGGCAATAATGACAGCAGTCATTCTTCCTCACAAGTCGCCTCATATGGAGGTATGTTTACTCTTCTAGGAAAGGTCTAGGCTGTAGTATTTTTTAATGGTTTATCATTTATGTGCCTTCTTATCCCACTAGTATTTGGAGAAAGCAAGGTTGCTTACCTCTAACAGGTGTTCTCAGCGGACGGCAGGGTTTCAGTCTATACATACTATTTTTCCTTGGGAAATGAGTTCTCAAAGCTATTTCATAAGAATAAAAGGGTGTTCTGTGACAGCAAAGAAGGGACTTATTACACATATAATGAAAAGCATTTTAAACATTCACTGAGCTTTCCAAAATCTTCTTTGAATTGAATTGAGGTGATGTCAATGATGTCATCCACTTGTGTGGATATTTATACTGCTGTTCTTAGAGAACATCGGTTACAGGTAAGCAACTTTACTTTCTGCAAATTGGAAACACATTAGGAAGAAGATAGATTAAGACAGAACATTTAAGATTGGTTTAACAATCCTAACTAATTTTTCAAATTTTTAAATTGCCCATACTACCTTATAAGAATAATTTAATAATCATCCCAAATAATAAAGATAAGGACACTTATCATTGTTTATAGTACAGGCATTGATTTTTATACATTTATCCCCCGATTCTAAATATGGTGCTCAGATTTGCCTGCAAAATAACGGGTCCTTTTACTAAGGTGCACTGAAAAATGGCATGTGGTAGTGTAGACATATGTTTTGTCCGCGCAGGATCACTTTTCAGCACACCTTTAAAATAATACCTTTTTTTTGGGAGGGGGGGGGGGGCAGAAAATGGATGTGCGGCAAAATGAAAATTGATGTGCATCCATTTTGGGTCTGAGACCTTACTAAAATCGATTTTGCAGTAAGGTTTGACACGTTAACTGGGCGGTAATGGTCAATACAAATCCAAATGCCAGTTACCACATGTGCACCAGAAAATAAAAATATTTTCTGACGTGCATATCAAAAATGAAATTACCACCCGGGCCATGCGGTAGCCGGGCAGTAACTCAGATTTGACACGTGTTGGGCACGTGTAAGCGCTTTCGTGGCTTAGTAAAAGGACCCCTAATTGAATAATGAGCTCAGAACCATCGATAACTGGGTGCAATTGGCACTGATTAGGATTTGCATATGCATCTGGTTATGTGTTATTCTATAAAGCAGCACACCTAATTCCTAGAGTGTATAACTCAATGTGGTGTGACCATGGGAGGGTCATGGGCATGTAGTTATTCAATTAGCACCAGCATTTACACCAGGTTTCAGCAGGTGCAAGTCTGGCGCTTAAAGTTTATACACAGAAATCGGCAGTAAATGCGATTCTATAAAGAGTGCATACCCTTTATAGAACTGCGCTTAGCACCAATCTTTTCTGATGCCCATTTTTGAGTGTCATTTAAAAATCTGGCCCTTCGCTCTGCAGATTGCTAGTGTTTCTAAACTGACTGAGAAATCATCGTGGCGATATGGCAACTCTACCAGCAAATGAGTTGAGCTGTTCAGAGGAAGGAAACAAAAAAAATAATATGATTTATATCAATTTCCATTTTAAAAGTAGAAAAGATTCCTTATGTGCCATGAGCAGAATGTGTGTAAGACATTGAGAACAAGGTTAGGAATGTTATGTGCATATTGTAATAATTTTTGCTGCCACCAGAGGGGTTCAGACCATCAGGAAGCGCCCGCTGCAGACCTCTTCAAGTCTATGCTACTGCACATTCATTTAAAGAGGCTTCAGAAGTCTCAGTGGAATAGCAAACAATCAAATTCAGACTTCAAGCAAGCTGCAGTGTTTCCACCAAAAATGTTCTGTTACCGTACCTTGGCTTAGATGGAATTTTGTGCTGCTGAGATTTATCCCAATTACATAATTGTACAACAGCAAGCTAAGAATTGATCTGCATCTGCCAGGCCATGAATTATGAGAAATGTTTTGTTTGTAACGTGCCACCGAATATTAGGGATGGGCTGTTTGCAATGACATGAGAAATGTCAACAACATATCCCATGTCGCCTGAAATTAACAAATGAAAACAAGCAGAAATAAAACATATATATATTTTTTTCGTTTGCTGATGTAGGACTCGATTCAGTAAATGGTGCTCAAATTTGGGTGCCAAAAAAATGCGCACTGAGTACTATTCTATAACTGGTTATCGGAGTTGGGTGCCATTTATAGAATAGCGCATAGCGCCGGGATTCATTCCAAACTTTTGGCACAAGGATTTACAACAACTAAAACCTGGTATAGATCCTTGTATGTAAGTTAGGCATGGATCCCCCAAATTCTATATTACTATGACATCTTTAGTTAATACCCCTGACACACCCATCCCATGTCCACACCCCCTTTTCAGTTCTGCGCTAAAAGATTTGCATGCACATCTGTATAGAATAGTGCTTAGCAAAATGCATATGAAAATCCTAAAATGGAGCCAATTAACGGCAAGAATTGGTTGTTAGCGCCTTATATTCCTTAGTGGTGGATGGTGGGGATAGTGGGTGGGTGGAGGGTGAGGTCAAAAGATTAAATACAGAGATTGTAAGGGTGAACCATCCCAAAGAGTGAGATTTACCATGCCATGGAGTGAGATTTTTCAGCCTGTACATCCAGGGTATGTATATCTAGAATGATTTAAGTGTAGCATTGCTTTGCAAATTAATCAAGGCAGCATTATTTATTATTTATTGAGATTTATTAAATGATATTGGCTTTTCTTTGGAGCCTCTGAAATAATAGAGACAACGTGGGAAGACATTTTTGTAAAATGTTTGAGCTGAAATTTGTCTTCCACTCAGTAGTTAAAATACGTACATCGGTTTCAGAGCGCATGTCTTTGCAGTAAAATGAAAAGGGACAGGGCAAGGAGAAGCAGTAGGCAGGAAGTTGCGCTCAGATTTTTTCCTACTAGTTAGACCACTTGGTTTATTTCGCTAAGGCTTGTCTCTCATGAAAGCAGTGATCAAGATCAGTGCATTGGTACTGAAGCTCTGATGAGTGAGAAATAGGGCTCAAAGAGTGTGAGAGTGAGAACGCTTTCAAATGAGTGTGACACTCATAATGAGTGACACTTGGCATGTCTGTAAATAGCACAAATTTATCTGGAGTTTCCAATGTATACACAGTTTTGCCTCTGTTCTGCCTCCTGCATGACTAGTTTGGTATAGGTACAACTTGTAGGGAACTTATAAGGGAGAATTCCTCACACTTTTTGCATCAGAAAATGGGCTAAAAGGTCCATAGGCATAAGTACCCATGCATTTTAGCAACAATGTAATTTACTGAAAATTTACACCCTACTGGACTTTTCAAGGTATGCTAAAACTTCTCAAACAGTCATAGTCATTCTATAGCCAATTAGGTTTTCAGAATAACCACAATGACTATGTAAGAGATAAATTTACATGCTTTGAGACCCAGTATTAGAGAATGACATGGGGATTCCATCCCCATAAGCTTTGACCCCATCCCCACCCTGTCAACACTCTGACCCTGATCTGCATGTTTTATATATTATGTAGGGCCTTTTGCAGGCTGACAAACAATATAATCAAAGAAAAACATTACATGTATATTTTTAATTTTTAATCAAAATACTAATATGTAAATTCATCCATACAAAGATCCTGGAATACTATTACCATTTGGTGGACTGAATATGGTCAAATTTTGCTCTCCTCAACACTGACACAGTTACCCAGGCGATTAAAAGATACGCCAATAGCCACTGTCAATTGGACACATGTCCCAGTTACCTAATACAATCTGCCCCCCACCGCTTCATAACAGATCTTACATCCCACTTAAACTTCATACTTCAGCAGGGCATTTTCCCTAAAAAAAAAAAGGCAACATCCTGCTCACCCTAATACGAAAAGACACCAAGAAAAAACAAACGACATCACCAACTACATCCCAGTAGCATCTATCCCATTAGTAGTCAAACTAATGGAAGGCCTGGTGACCAAACAACTTAATGAAGCACAATGCATTGCGGCACCCATCATAGTGCCATCATAGAGACATATATATTTGGTGTGATGCACAACAGAATGTATCACCGTTTACACATGTAAGTGGGGGATTTTACAAGCCTGCATGCACAAAACCAGCTAATGTGGCTGCCATCTTCTAAAACTCCAATGCATCAGCCTTGCAGAAGATTTATACATTTAGGGTGATGAGTAATCACATAAGTCCTACTACTACTATTTAGCATTTCTATAGCGCTACAAGGCGTACGCAGTGCTGCACAAACATAGAAGAAAGACAGTCCCTGCTCAAAGAGCTTACAATCTAATAGACAAAAAATAAATAAAGTAAGCAAATCAAATCAATTAATGTGAACGGGAAG
This sequence comes from Microcaecilia unicolor, assembly GCF_901765095.1. Taxonomy (NCBI): domain Eukaryota; kingdom Metazoa; phylum Chordata; class Amphibia; order Gymnophiona; family Siphonopidae; genus Microcaecilia; species Microcaecilia unicolor. The sequence continues at coordinate 256,291,307 of NC_044034.1, forward strand.
GAAGAGAGGAGGGTAGGTGGAGGCAAGTGGTTACGAGTCAAAAGCAATGTTAAAGAGGTGGGCTTTCAGTCTAGATTTAAAGGTGGCCAAGGATGGGGCAAGACATAGGGGCTCAGGAAGTTTATTCCAGGCGTAGGGTGCAGCGAGACAGAAGGTGCGAAGTCTGGAGTTGGCAGTAGTGGAGAAGGGAGCAGATAAGAAGGATTTATCCATGGAGCGGAGTGCACGGGAAGGGGTGTAGGGAAGGACGAGTGTGGAGAGATACTGGGGAGCAGCAGAGTGAATACATTTATAGGTTAGTAGAAGAAGTTTGAACAGGATGCGAAAACGGATAGGGAGCCAGTGAAGGGTCTTGAGGAGAAAGGTAGTATGAGTAAAGCGACCCTGGCGGAAGACGAGACGGGCAGCAGAGTTTTGAACTGACTGGAGAGGGGAGAGGTGACTAAGTGGGAGGCCAGCAAGAAGCAGATTGCAGTAGTCTAAACGAGAGGTGACAAGGGTGTGGATGAGGGTTTTGGTAGAGTGCTCAGAAAGAAAGGGGCGGATTTTACGGATGTTGTAAAGAAAAACGACAGGTCTTGGCAATCTGCTGGATATGAGCAGAGAAGGAGAGAGAAGAGTCAAAGATGACCCCAAGGTTTTGAGCTGAGGAGACAGGGAGAATGAGAGAGCCATCAACAGTAATAGAAAACGGGGGGAGCGGGGAGGTGGGTTTAGGGGGGAAAATGAGAAGCTCGGTTTTGGTCATATTTAATTTCAGGTGGCGTTGAGACATCCAGGCAGCAATGTCAGACAAGCACGCTGAAACTTTGGTTTGGATGCAAGGTGAGATATCAGGGGTAGAAAGGTAGATTTGGGAGTCATTAGCATAGAGATGGTAGGAAAAGCCATGGGATGAGATTAATGAACCAAGGGAAGAAGTGTAGATAGAGAAGAGGAGGGGACCAAGAACAGAACCCTGAGGTACGCCGACAAATTCTAGAAATGGCACCCAAAGATGCACAGTTACAGAATATGGTCAGTTATACACATAACTTAGGGGGTCTTTTACTAAGCCATGGTAGCTCTTTTCGCACACGCTAATGATTAACACACGTTAAACGTTAGAGATGCCCGTATGAATATATGGGCGTCTCTAGCATTTAGCATGTGCTAATCATTAGTGCACGCCAAAAACGCTATCTTGGCTTAGTAAAAGGCCCTATTAATTTGTTAATTTGCACTAAATTGGCAATAAGTATAAATAATTGGCCTTAATTGCTAATTGCCAAAAATGTGTAGTTACCGTGTGTAACTGACTTCAGCCCCTATTCTATAAAGTGACCCCCCCCCCCCCCATATTCAGAAGTATTTAACCAACCAAGATCAGCACCTGGCTAGTTAAATTCCCCATAACCAGCTATCTGTAAATTTTCAGCGGAACATGGCTGGCAATGACCCGCTGAAAATTTGCATCTTCCTGGTTATATTATGTGATAACCGTGATGTTCCTAGATCGCCGATGTGCAGACCGCCCCCCCCCCCCCCCGGGTGCTGCACAACACCCCCCCCCTCCCGGCGCAATGACACCCCCCAGAGCATCAACCCCCCCACCCCGGGTGCATTCTTGGCTGCTGGGAGCAGCCACGCGGCTCTCGGTTCTGCTGGCTCCCTGCTCCCTCTGCCCTGGAACAGGAAGTAACCTGTTCAGGGGCAGAGGGAGCAAGGAAACAGCGGAGCTGAGAGGTGTGCGGCTGCTCTCTGCACCCTTCCAGCGGCATGCACCCAGGCGGACCGCACCCACAGCCCCGCCCTTGCTACTCCACTGTGTGATATAACTGGCTATCTACTGATTTTTAAAGCTATGTTTAGTGAATACCAGGTCTATCTTTGGCTGGTTCAAACTTAGCCGTCTTGGTCGGTTAAGTTTGAGGCCAAAATCAAACCGGATATTCAGTGCTGGTCACTGGAAATGGCCCGGCAATGACTATCCGGGATCAGTGCTGACCATGGGATTTAGCCAGGCTAACTCTCGCGGTCTGAATATCGGGCCCTGAGTGTCTAATTTCTATGGCATGGAGCCCAAAAGGGGGCAAGGACCTGGGAGGGGCATGGGTGGATCAGGGATGTCAAACAAAACAGCGAAGATGACTCAAAAAAAGGGGGTAGACGACACTTCTAATGTAAAAATGAGTTTATTTAACATGAAAAAAATAGTATATAAAAGGTGGGTGAGACTCGACACAGCTGTGTTTCGGCCAATCTGGCCTGCATCAGGAGTCTTTACACCATGGGATAGCTCACTTCCTATGTTTATATCATCTATTCTTTATTTTCGTCTTTTAAAGGTGGTTGAATCTACATTTGCTGCTATATGCTTCTCGAGAGATTCTAAAAAATTGAGAAGTCAATCGCACAGACGCTCTAGCAAATCCTATGTATCACCTTTAAAAGACAAAAATAAAGTTTTCTGGAATAGATATAAACATAGGAAGTGAGTGTTATAGAATAGTTTCATTTATGCGTCTGTCAGTACTTGGACACTTGCATTTACACCAGCTTTTGAGCCGGCACATTTGCTTGCACCTAAAGTTAGGCATGAAAATGCAGACTTAGGCTAGTATTCTATAAAAGCAGTTCCATGCAAAATTGCCATAAGTACATAAGAATCAGACCGAAGGTCCATCAAGCAGTGGCGTAGCAAGGGAGGGGTGGTCCGCCCCGGGTGTCAGCTTGCACCCTGCCAGCTCCCCCCCGGGTGCAACACGATGACACCCCCCCCCGACCCAGTGCCTACCCTCCTCAGCTCCCTCCAACCAGCTGAGCACCCTACCTTTAAAGAAATTTCGGAAGCCATGGAGAGGTGAGGCACAGCGCCTCGCGCCTGCAAGTAAAAGTGAGGATCATCATCGGGCCTTCCCTCATGCTGTCTGTCCTGCCCTCCGCTGACGCAACTTCTTATTTCCACAAGGGCGGGACAGACAACGTGAGGGAAGGCCCGATGATGATCCTCACTTTTACTTGCAGGCGCGAGGCGCTGCACCTTGCCTCTCCATGGGTTCCGAATTTTTTTTAAAGGTAGGATGCTCAGCTGGTTGGAGGGAGCTGAGGAGGGTAGGCACTGGGTCGGGGGGGTGTTGATGCACTGAGGGGGGTGTCATCGTGCTGCACCCGGGGGGGTGGGGGTGGCAGCCCTCCTTGCTACGCCACTGCCATCAAGCCCAGCATCCTGTTTCCAACAGTGGCCAATCCAGATCTCAAATACCTGGCAAGATCTCAAAATAGTGCAATACATTTTATGCTGCTTATCATAGAAATAAGTAGTGGATTTTCCCCAAGTCCATTTTAATAATGGTTTATGGACTTTTCTTTTAGGATGCCATCCAAACCTTTTTAAACCTCGCTAAGCTAGCTGTTTTTACCACATTCTCTGGAAACAAATTCCAGAGTTTTATTACACGTTGAGTGAAGAAATATTTTCTCCAATTTGTTTTAAAGTTCCCACCATGTAGCTTCATTGTATGCCCCCTAGTCCTAGTATTTTTGGAAAGAGTAAACAAGCGATTCACATCTACCCATTCCATTCCACTCATTATTTTATAGACCTTTATCATATCTCCCCTCAGTCGTCTCTTCTCCATGCTGAAGAGCCCTAGCTGCTTAAGCCTTTCCTCATAGGGAAGTCATCCCATCCCCTTTATCATTTGCGTCACCCTTCTCTGTACCTTTTCTAATTCCCTGTAACCAAAAATCGGATGCGGAAACACAACTTCTCCCAAGAAACAATCACAATAAAGTAATCCACAAATTTATATTCATTCAAAAAAACTGAGACAACAAAATGTGAAATATCTATGCAAAAAAGTGAAAAAAAGCCTCAAAGAGCTCCAAACTGAAACAGTTTTATACATCTATACCAAATTATACTTATAATTCTGTTTATTTTTCATAGTAAACATTGTCCAAATTTTCAAAAATTCACTCCTATGTTTGCCTTTAGCTTTCAAGTATTGCTCTGTCTCTCTTTACTTTTGCAGCTTTGAACAAAAGGTGGGGGGGATGTGCTTGATGCTGGCAGTAGAATGCTTGTGTACTGTGAAAAAGCACTACAGAGGTGAAGGGTCACGTATCTTCTGATGAATGTTTAATGGGTTGCAGCTAGCATTTTTATACCTCACAGAGATTTTGTTCAGTTGTTTGCACAAGCACAAAATGACCAGCATAAAGAACAGAATTTAAATTATTCATACAAAATAAGAATAATTTCTGTTATCTTTTAAAATGGAAATTATCTTCCAATCATCATCCTCCCTTAAAACATGATCAGTCTATTAGACCCTTTCCTATTTATACCCTCTGGTCGAATGTGTGGAGCTATGTGGCTTAATTGGGAGTTGCTTCATATTAATCATGCTGATGGATGCCTTTCTGGATGATAAGAGAGCAGGTAAATTTCATGAGAACTGGGAAAATGGTGGAATTAGTCTGCATGATTGCTATAGATTCATCAGTCTGCACTCTGAAGACCCTTGCTGAGCAGAGCGGTAGGGAACTCTGCAGCTGATCAGACCACAGTACTTCCCAGCGGGTGTCACCGTGGAAAGGGAAAATACTTGCCAGTTCCCGTTAGTTGACTCCCAACTAAAGGGTATTAAGCCATAAAGCACAGAGAGTTTTCTACAATATATATGAGATGGCTTTCTAAAATAACTTGGCATTGCTTTTTGAAATTGTTCCTCATTAGGGCAGAGGCATGTGTAAATTGTATCTCTCTTTACTTCTCATGAAAATCAGCATTTCCCAAAAAGTTGGTAATTCCAACATTTTTTTTACAAGCATTTTGGAGAAATACCTGTACCTTATAAGAACATAAGAGCATAATAATAACCATACTGGGTCAGACTAATGGTCCATCTAGTCCAGTATCCTGCATCCAACAGTGGCCAATCCAGGTCACAAGTACCTGGCAGAAACCAAATTAGTAGCAACCTTCCATGCTACCAGTCCTTCATCTCAATAACAGACTGTAAACTTTTCCTCCAGGAACTCATCCAAACCTTTTTAAAATCTAGATATACTAACTACTGTTATCAAATCCTCCAGCAGCGAGTTCCAGAGCTTAACTATTCTTTGAGTAAAAAAAATATTTCCTCCATTTTTTTTAAAGTATTTCCATGTAATTTCATTGAGTGTCCCCTGATCGTTGTACTTTTTGAAAGAGTGAAAAATCAATTCACTTTTACCCATTCTACACAACTCAGGATTTTGTAGACCTCAATAATTTCCTCCCTCAGTCATGTCTTTTCCAAGTTGAAGAGCCCTAACCTCTTTATCCTTTCCTCATATGAGAGGAGTTTTTGATGTCCTATCTCAGCAGTTTGATCCGTTCATTTAAACGGCAAGCTATACCCTAGTCTGATCAGTTCTAATTAGATTTCACCATTGACATTTGTTTATCATGCCCATCCAAGTACAAACTCTTTAAACTGATATTTACTAGAGGGGCAATTAATGAGTCCAGTTTTTGGACCGAGCTAAAAGATTCGGTTACTTCTTGGATCCCAAATCAAGAAACAGTCAAATCATTCTGGGTTACTAACGTAACTACGGTTCTGGACAAAATTGTTCCAGTTACTATTAAAAAGGTTAAAGCAGTCAAAAAATCTCCATGGTATGCCGAAGAACTATCCAAGCTAAAACTGGAATTCTGACATCTTGAAAAACAATGGAGAAAAAGCCATACTACTACTGATAAAGCTAACTGGAGGCTTCCCTTTCGTCTCTATAAATCAAAGGTAGCCAATGCCAAACAAAACTATTACAGCAATTTAGTAGGCCAGTACAGTCTAGACAATAAAAAGCTGTTCACTTTAGTAAGAAGATTAACAGCTACTGTGGCTGCTGACAATCTACATCAAGTCACTCCATCTGCTCAACATTTAGCTGACTATTTTGCAAATAAGATCACTCAAATCCAAAATCAACCCAGCTGTGGAAAAGACATCAGACTCGGATATAGGCCCAGAAACTCAGGAAGCTAAGGCAGATCAGAGCTGGACCTCTTTTCAACTGTTTCCACAGGACGAAATAAAATGGCTGCTGTTTAAATGCTCATGTTCTCACTGCGTCTTTGACTACTGTGCCACATCTTTATTCCCATCGATTCCAATGGAGGTAGTTCATTGGCTGACAGCCAGACTCAAAGGGCTTTTAGAGACAGGCTCTCTTCCTTTAGACATGCGCAAAATCATTCTTACACCCTTGAAGAAAGGCCCAGGTCTAGATATAACCTCAGCAACAAATTATCGCCCAGTGGACAGTATACTTCATTAAAAAGATGTTGGAAACCTATGTTAGTACGCAATTTTTTAAATACTTGGAACAATTCTCCATTTTACACCAATCACTATTCACTTTCAAACTTGCACATAATATGGAATCCTTATTGCTCACCCTAACCACATACATTAAACAGCATCTTTATGAGGGTGATCAGGTGATATTACTCCAGTGTGATATTTCAGCTGCCTTCGATGCAGTTGATCATGTAATGCTGCTCAAACAGTTGGATCAAATTGGTATCTGAGGATCTGTCTATAAATGGTTCAGTGAATTCCTATCAAATAGAAGTTATTTGGTTAAACAAACTCAACAACTCTTCCAGTACTGGTTCCCGGAATGAGGAGACCAGGAAGGATACCCACTTTCCTCAATTCTGTTTAACTTCTTTATGTCCTCTATGTGTTCGATTTACCTGGGGGCTAGGTGAACTATTATTATCTTATGCTGATGCCATTCTGCTTCTCCTACCAATTCTCCCTCCCAAAGATGATCCTACCCAGTCAATAACAGCTGGGATGAATGCTATCCACAACTGTACCCTAATAAATTAAAACTGAATGCACATAAAACCAAGATCTTGTGATTCTGGAATCCAGGGGTAGATGTCCCAACCTCAATAATAGTGTGCAACGACAAAACATTTGCAGTAGAATCTGAAACTAGAGTGCTTGGAGTACTTCTTGACTCCTCTTTAACCTTTTCATCCCACATCAATCAACTATGGAATAAAACACTGTTTAAAATAAGGCAGCTACGTGTTTGTTACCCACAAGTGATTAAAGATCTTGACCATACAACCTGCATATGTTGCAAGTCTCTCTCCAGAGCAACTGTTGTAACAGTGTTTGTCTCCATAGGCAGTGCTCACTCTGAAGTGTTCTGGTGATTGATAAGATCTGATCACATGAAAGTTGCAGAAGAAGTGGATGTTATGAGATGAAGATGTTCTTTTATAACATATTGATATCAGCAATGTCTCTGACGATCTGATAGCATTGTAGAAGGTGACTGGCTGTGCTCTTTATGTTATGGCTTAAAAAAAGACAAGAATGTCTTTTGACATCATTTGGAATGCCTTTCCAGTACTTCTGACTCCTGGGAGACTGGGGTCAATATGACTTTCAATTGCTCACATTCCTTTGTCTTGCATGAGCCAGGATCATAGGTTTTTTTTTTTTAGAGTCAGCATGATTTAGTAGGTTTTGAATTATAGCAAAAGCTTTTGTATTGAAATGTAGGGCACTGTAGGTTCAGTGATCTATATCAGTTGTACCACATGCCTAGTCAATCTCTCTAATACTACTACTACTTAACATTTCTAAAGCGCTACTAGGGTTATGCAGCGCTGTACAGTTTAACATAGAAGGACAGTCCCTGCTCAAAGAGCTTACAATTAGTTATCTTGTGGCGGGGCTTTTACCCCTACAGTCCCCTTGCATACTTACCTGCAAAATTGCCAGCAGGGTACCTAAGCACTAATCTGTAACAATGTGTCTAACTTACTACTAAGACAGAATGTTATAAGGAAACTTACTAAAGGCTACACGTGATTCAAACTATTTTATTGTAACCCTATGGGTTACATTTTAAAAGATTACCTGGCTCATTCTGGATCTGGTGTGGAGACAGTGAGCAGTGCAGTGAAACTGAGTGGTCTGTGTGCATGCTGATGGAACTTTCAGGAGAGTGACAAACAGCTCAGGCTGGCAGTTGGGAGAGAGCTCTATTGGTGAGAACATGTTACTAGGGAAAGACTGGAAGAAAGTTGATGCTGAAGATCATCACCTGAAAGAAAAGGCGCCCACCGTTCAAGAGAGCCAGAGAGAGAAAACAAAGAGAGCAGCTAAGTGACTGAAACTATTTTAAAAAAGTGCACATAAAAGAAAATAGTAAAGGAAACCTGAACAATAAGTGAGAGATAACTAAAAGAAGAAAAAACAAAAGAGTAGAGGAAAACTTACATGTTGAGATCCTTGAAGGTCTCTGGAAATCTGAAAGACAGGAGAAAAGAAAGTTTAAAGAATCTAGTGTATTGTAAAATTGAATGTGCTTAAATGATTTATGTACCTAATATTTATACTTATCTGAAAATGCTCCCAATGTTTCTAAACTGATTTGTGTTGCAAACCTGTAATTGAAATACATATGTTAAATATGCAAGTTGGTAACATTTCATTAACATTTAAATATAATTCAAATAATAAAAAAATATTTTCTTTTTATTGTTAAACTCCATGGTTGGTGTTGAGTCATTTTTGGGAAATACTGTGACATATTTGATACCATCATTGTAATACCTTGCTCTGCCACCAGGGGGTTTACATTATGTTACTACTGTTTTTATAAAGTTGCTGTTAAGCTTTATCTCATGTGCTTGCCTGCATCATCCAAGTTTAAGTAAACCTTTTGGTTCAGAACTACAACTTTATTTATTTATTTTATTTTATTTATTTATGACATTTATATCCCACATTAGCCCAAGTAGGTTCAGTGTGGTTTACATAACAATTAGAAAAGCATGAGTGTGTTTAAAATATATTAACAGAAAAAAATACATCATATAATGTTAGACCAGTAAAACTTGCGTTAGGAACAGATGTAATTAAATACTTAGGGCTTCTTTTAGAAAGCCACACTACTGATTCTCAGTGCTGCAAATGAAAGGAAGCCCATTCAATGCCTATGGACTTCCTCTCATTTGCTGTGGGGGAATCGCTAGTGTAGCTTTGTAAAAGAAGTCTTTAGTGATTTAAGCTAGATAATTGAAATATGGAGGAAAATGGTAAAGGGCTAGGACTAACTGGAATAGACAGGAGAATTGGGAGGTGGTATGAGGTAAAAATTAATTTCATGTGTTTATTTGAGAAGAGTGCTTATTTCCTTAAAGACTAGACTGAAAAAGTGAGTTTTCAATAGACTTCAGAATAACAAATAATCATTGGTGCATTTGATGGTTTTAGGTAAGGCGTTCCAAATTTTAGTGACTTGATATGAAAAGTTAGCAGTATGGATTGCTTTGTAGGTTACTTTCTGACAATTCGGGAAATGTAGGATAAGATATTCTCTAGATGATTTAGAAGCATTACATGAGGGTAATTCAATGAGATTGTTCATGCATATTGGAGCCAAACCGTACAAAAGTTTGTGAATGAAGGTACATCGCTTGAATGATATTCTATCTTTTATTGGCAGCTAATGCAAATCTTACAGAAGATCCCCTTTAAGTCCTGCGTAAATAGAGTTGCAGTTATCAAATTTTGTTAGGACTAGAGATTGAACTAGGGTATGGAAGACTGATTTTGCGAAGAATAGTCTTAGTCTCCTTAATTTCCTTAATGAAAAAGACATTTGAAACCATTTTGGAAATTTGGTTATTTAGAGTGAGGAATTGGTCAATGGTGACTCCTAAGATTTTCATAGTTGAGTCAAGGGGATATGTGATGTTCTCAGTGGTAAATGATTTAAGATTTATAGCATGATGAGGATTAGTAGCTATTAAGAATTTAGTTTTATTGGTGTTGTTTTAATTTGAAACTGGATGCCCAAGATTCCATTAGAAAGATACCTAATTTGATTTTTTTGAGTAATTGCAATTATATTTCGTTAGTGAATGGAATATAGATGGTAATATTATCTGCATAAATGAATGTTGGGAGACCATTTTTCTCCAGTACATTGCCTAATGGAATCAACACAATGTTACATAGGATGGGGGACAATGGAGAGCCCTGGGGCACTCCACATACAGGGGATCATGCTGATGAAATTGTACCTGATTGTTTCACTTGTTATGATCTAGATCTTAGGAAGCCTGAGAACCATTTTAACACAGTTCCACAGATTCTGTAATGGTCGAGGATGTTTAGAAGTATATTATGATCAAGTGTCAAAGGCCCTGGACATATCAAATTGGAGTATTCATATTTTATTACCAAAGGTAAGTTCTTATCTAAATTTAGCTAGGATGGTATTGAGAACAGTTTCAGTACTGTGAGAAGGTCTAGAACCAGATTGTGAACTATGTAAAATAGAGTGATGTTGGAGATAGTCCATTAGATGGTGCATGACTAACCCTTCCATTACCTTTACCAATGGGATTGAAGCCACTGGTCTGTAGTTAGAGACTACGCTTAGGCTGATTTGGGTATTCTTCGGTATGGGAGTCAAAATAATGCTGCCTTAAAGTTATATTTGAGTGCAAGTAGCTTATGAGTAAATTAGGGGCAGATTTGTGAAGGTAACTAGGGAAGTTATCAAGTAGGTATTGTGATTTAGTGTATTTGTGAAGAGTGGATTTAACTTGATCAGTTGTAAGTGGGTGAAAGGCTGACTAGATTATGTCTGCTTGGGAGAATCGTGGTGAAGGATCATGTAGATTAAGAAAATTATTTGTTGATGTTACGGAGTTATTTAGTTCTTGTTTGATTTTAGTTATTTTCTTCTTGAAACATGACACCAATTGATCAGGTGTTAGAGTGGGTTCATTTGTAGTAGTTACAGGTTGAGCATTCAATAGCTTATTTACTAGTGTTGTTTTTTTGCCTATAAAGTTTGAATAGTAAGTGGTTTTTGCTTTGATAACCATGCTCTTGTATGATTTTAGAATTTTTTTCCAATTAGTCCATTATTCATTGTGTTTTTAATCCAAATTCTTTCTTGTCTTCTACATTTACTGTCCCAAATTCTTTCTTGTCTTTTACATTTAGTTAAGTTCTGGCCTGGAATGACTTACAGGCTTATTTTCGAAAGAGAAGGGCGCCCATCTTTCGACACAAATCGGGAGATGGGCATCCTTCTCTCAAGGTCGCCCAAATCGGCATAATCGAAAGCCGATTTTGGGCGTCCCCAAAGGCTTCCCATCATGGGAATGACCAAAGTTCCCAGGGGCATGTCAGAGGTGTAGCGAAAGTGGGACTAGGGTGTGCCTAACAGATGGGCACCCTCAAGCAATAATGGAAAAAAGAAGGGCATCCCTGACGAACACTTGGCCGAGTTTACTTGGTCCTTTTTTTTATGACCAAGCCACAAAAATGTGCTCTAAATGACCAAATAATCACCGGAGGGAATTAGGGATGACCTCCCCTGACTCCCCCAGTGGTCACTAACCACCTCCCATCCTGAAAAAAACAACTTTAAAAACTTTTTTCTCTTTTTTTAGAGTATGGGTGAAAGATCTCCATCTCTATGCCTCCGGCAGTTGAGGACATCCTTTGCTATTTATTTATTTAGATTTTGCTCACACCTTTTTCAATACTAGCTCAAGGTGAATTACATTCAGGTACACTGGAAAGGTGAGTTACATTCAGGTACACTGGATATTTCTATGCCTCCATCCCTGCAATGGCAGTTGAGGATGTCCTTTGATATGCCTATGTCCCTGCGACGGCAGTTGAAGATGTCCAAAATGTGGATGTTTGTGAAAAGGATATCTATGCCTGGATGTTTCTGTGAGAAGGACATCCATGCCTACTATGCCTTTGACACCCCCTTTATTTATTTGGATTTTGGATCACAAGTAGCAGTAGTGGGATTTGAACTGGCCACCTCTGGATTTCAAGACCAGTGCTCTAACCACTAGGCCACTCCTCCACTCCACTTCCTTGAAATTTGGCCATTCCTGTGGGGGAGGGCAATATGCAGGTCCCTGGTGGGGGGAGGTATGTGTGTGTCAGCGGAGGCATAACGAGGGCATGGGCATCCTTCTTTCAAACATTTTGGACATCCTCAACTGCCCCCTCCCCACAGGGATGGCCAAATTTCAAGGAAGTGGAGCGGCATGGAGGAGTGGCCTAGTGGTTAGAACACTGGTCTTGCAATCCAGAGGTGGCTGGTTCAAATCCCACTGTTGCTACTTGTGATCCAAAATCCAAATAAGTAAAGGGGGTATCAGAGGCATAGCAGGCATGGACATCCTTCACACAGAAACATCCAGACATGGACATTCTTCTCACAAACATTCACATTTTGGATGTCTTCAACTGCCGTCGCAGGGACGTAGGCATATCAAAGGACATCCTCAACTGCCGTTGCAGGGACGGAAGCATAGAAATATCCAGTGTACCTGAATGTAACTCACCTTGAGCTACTACTGAAAAAGGTGTGAGCAAAATCTAAATAAATAAATAGCGAAGGACGTCCTCAACTGCCGTCGCAGAGGCATAGCGAAGGACATCCTTCACCCATACTCTAAAAAAAAAAAAGATAAACGTTTTTAAAGTTGTTTTTTTCGGGGTGGGATGTGGCTAGAGACCACTGCATGCCTTTTTCCATTCAGTTAGTGCATCAGTTAGTCCACTGCAGTGCCCTCTAGGGTGCCTGGTTGGTGTCCTGGCATGTCAGGGGGAGCAGTGCACTATGGATGCTGGCTCCTCCCACAACCAAATGACTTGGATTTAGTCATTTTTGAGATGGGCGTCCTCAGTTTCCATTATCACCGAAAACCGGGGTTGACCGTCTCAAAGGTCGACCTAAATGTTGAGATTTGGGCATCCCCGACCGTATTATCGAAACAAAAGATGGACGCCCATCTTGTTTCAATAATACGGGTTTCCCCGCCCCTTCACTGGGACATTCTTCGAGATGGGCGCCCTTAGAGATGGTCGTCCCCGTTCGATTATGCCCCTCTTATTGGATGAAAAAAGAGTGCTGAGTGAGTTAATTAATGTGCCTTTAACCTTTCAGTTCTGACTAGTCCCGGCACTGACCGCTAAAAAAAAAAAAAAAAAAATCTTAATGTAACCAGCAATGATGTTCACCAGGCAAACAAGGTTTTCACATAGGATTGACAAAGAGTAACCAACTAATAAGTGAGAATAATATGCCTGTCTTATAAAATGGAGAAGGTTAGTTTCCTCTTGCAGTTCCAAGGGTGATTTCTTCCAAAACATGGAGTCAACACTGCAAAAAGCATGCACCCAAAAACTGACCAACTAGATCTTCTTAAAATATGGAACTTGCTAAAGTAAAGCTTGCAAGGAATTCAAGGATCAAGCTGACTGAACGTGTGGTAACAACCTCTTTAAATAATGCAGATCTAAAGTATGCAATGATTTAAAAACCAGTCAAAGAACTTTGAATTTTACGTGCAACTTGATTGGGAACCAATGGTCCCTTTACTATAGGTGTGATACTAAACCCATAATTACAGCTTGTCAGGACGTGGCAGTTTGTATTCTGGATAAGCTGCAGGCTTCACAAGTTCTTTTTAGGCAAACCAATCTGCAAAGATTTATAATAACCCAAGAACTGGGTTGAGAGCCACTAGTTTAGGGCCTCTAAGATCCTTGCAGCAGCCCTGACATTTAGATAGGCAGCAGTACAATGTGAAAGGGAGATACTCAAATGTCATAGTTATTTTCAATAAATTGTCATTAGACCACTTCTGAATAACAGAAGTAACTTTTGTACCTGTGCCTTCTGTTTCCTACCTAAAGACAGATTGTTGAAAAACATTTTGCTTAAGAGTTATAACAGATGCTAAATCCTTCTACTGTCTTCCCTAATGGGCTCACATAAATATTAAAAAGTTGGCACAATCCAGACACTGGGAAGATACATTATAATGACCAATCTTAGCAATTTGGAGGTGATCACTCAGGAAGCATGAAATTGCAAAACATTCTCAGAGATCCCTCATAAAGATAAACAACATATTAAAATAGCTGGACCAAAGTGTTAAAGAGTGCACTGCAGTCAAGAAACACTAATAAAATAACATTTCCCCATTAAACTCCAGCTGTCCATCAACAGAGAACCCTCCTTCTTTAAGTCTAACAAGCCATATTAAAGACAAATTTTCCTTTCATTAGGATACATTTCAAAAGAATTTATGTGGGTAAAATAGTGTTTTATAAATTTGATAAAACTGTGTGTCCTTGATATGGGTAAACTTGTGGGGGTGGGACTAAGGAGGGATTTCATCTTATGCACCAGCTTTCGAGAATTCAAGTGTATGTGTGTAGATTAACCATGAAAATTTGTGCATGCCAAAGAGCGAGTGTACATGTAACAGCATAATATTCCTGGTGTAATTTTCAAAACAGAAGTATGTGTATGCTTTTGAAATCAAGTTAACACAAAGAAAACTATGTGAATGCTTTTGTGCATGCGTGCAGATGTAAAATCTGTCCCATCTACAAGTCTAAATCTTAATTGTCCATTATGTGCCTCATAGGATATTATCACTTAATATCTTTAAATCATATAGGATCTGATTTACTAATCATTATTTATACAGATAAAAATGGGAGAAAGGCCTGAGCAGATCAGGCTCATAATGATATCTTTAACCCACTGGAGCTTTAACAGAACTAGAAAAGAATGGCATTTCATTAAGGCACTGTAATTGTGGTAGAAGCAATTCTTTAAATGGGCACCTCAGTTTATACGCCCCAGTGCCATGCATTTAGTGCCAATTTTATAACATCTTGGTACTGAGGTTCCATGATAGAATGCTAGCATATGTTGGCTTAGGTGTGCCCATGCTTAGGCATACCCTCTTACATAGCATAAATGTTGGCAGGCATAAGCTGGCATGCATAAGCTGGCGTGTCTAAGTGCACCAAGTGGCGTACAGAATATTATAGTATTATCTAACCTATATGGCCGATATTCAGTGCTATTTAAGTGGCCAGAAACGGTTCCTGGCCAGTTAAATAACATTAGCCAGCTAAGCGCTAATATTCAGCGTGGGATAACCAGTTATTTCTGCTGAATATTAACACATAGGGGGAAATTCTATATATGGCGCCTTAAAAAATCGATGCCGTAAAACCACACAGCGTGATTTTATAAACTATGCCTAAATCTAGGTGTGCTTTATAGAATAGGTGCATGTACTGTTCATGTACCTAAAATTTAGGTACACTCATTTAGACCGCCTAAAACCAGGCCTAAACACCTGCATCCAGGGGCGTATCTGAAAGTCGGCGGTAGCGGGGGGCCGAAGCCAGAGTGAGGGGGCACATTATAGCCCCCCCCAGCTGCCGCTGCCGCCATTTCCGACCCCCCCTACCGCCGTGGGTACCTTTGCTGGTGGGGGACCCCAACCCCCATCAGCCGAGGTCTGCTTCCTCCTGCCGCTGCGAGGTTTTTTAAGTTCTTCATCGGGATTCGTCCTCCGTCACTCTTTGTTGCTGTTCAAAGAAACTGCTAGCTGAATGCAGTTTCGGACTGAGTCTGACGTCGCTGCTGCACGTTGTACATGCAGGATGTCAGACTCAGTCCGAAACTGCATTCAGCTAGCAGCTTCTTTGAACAGCAGCACAGAGTGACGGAGGACGAATCCCGATGAACTTAAAAAACCTCGCAGCGGCAGGAGGAAGCGGACCTCGGCTGGTGGGGGTTGGGGTCCCCCGCCAGCAAAGGTACCCACGGCGGCAGTAGGGGGGGTCCAGGGCGAAATCTGCGGGGGCCCAGGCCCCTGTGGCCCCACGCAGATACGCCCCTGCCTGCACCTAACTTAAGCATACATTGGGTGTATTCCATAACAATGCACATAGGTTTTTTGGAAAGCACCCAACCCTCCCATTCTACTCCCATGGCCATGCCCCCCTTTTGTGTCTGTGTGCATTAGAATTTAGGTGCACTGCGTTATAGAATACGAAGAGAAAGTTGTACACGTAAATTCTAATTAAAGCCAATTGGTTAAGTACCATTTATTGGCACTGATTAGTTTGTTAATCAATTAAGTTGTGCACGCAATTTGGCCATGTGGCCAAATTAGCGCACACAACTTAAGGTGCCATATACAGAATTTGGGGGTTAGCGTTTAGCAGCTAACCAACTATATCATGCAATATAACTGGCTAGCCACAAATATTAAGGGTTTTGCTGGTTGAGCTTAATGACCAAATCGGACCGCCTAAATAGCAGACCTATCTTTGGCCACTATAAACTTAACTGGCCAGTGCTGAATGTTAACTTGCCCAGTTAAGTTTAAGCTGGCCAAAAAAAAAAAAAAAACTGGACATTCAATGACGATCACCAGAAATGGCCTGGCATTGAATTCCGGGCTCAGCACCAATCACAGCACTTTGCCAGCCTGCCTCCCGCAGGCTGAATATCAACCAGTATATGATAACTGGAAGACATATCCCTGGCCTGCCCATGCTCCACCTATATGTACACCCCCTTGCAGTTAGGCACTATGGTAATTAGGCTGAACTGTATAGAATAGTACCTAATGCATAAAGACGCCTGTGAACTAATGGCACATAAGTGGTACATACCTCCAGGTAGCAGCTTATGGAATTGCCCAGAATGAGGCCGGTCTTCAATGCCATTTACCTGGGCAAGTAGAAATTTATCTGAGCTAATTATTTGACTAAAAAATGACCTCCTTTGCCCAGCTAAATGTATATCTGGATTATCATAGTGCATGTACTTTCATGGAATTCAAAATACGCATTTCTATTGATGTGTTCAGATTGGGGGAGAAAAACAATTTTACCCTCTCCCTTCCCTGCCCACCCATACAAATAGTAGATGGAAAGAACAAAGCTGTTTTTAGGTGCCTACTTTAAAGCTACAGATTTTCAAAAGGTCATTAAGTATTTGATGTTCTTAACATTTTTTTACTGTGGTGTGCCCAGGTAGATTGCTAGCAACATGGACCATTCAGAATTACCAATTAAATCTTATTAAGGGAGTGACATCATGATAGAACACTGGGCTGACAATAAGGGAAGCCCAGTTCAAATCCCATGCTGCTTCTTGTGATCTTAAGCATGTCACTTAATCCTCAATTGCCTCAAGTACAAATTGCCCTTATATAGAAAGATGACACCTAGCTGTAGTATCATGAGATTACTGGTGTCATATGCAGTCAAAGAGAGTGAAACTCTCTTTTTTCCTGAGAGGGTGGTGGTGGACACCTGGAATAAACTTCTTGAAAAGGTTTTAGAAGCCAAAACAGTGACAGAACTCATGCATAGGATAGACAAAGGGATGAATTCTATATATGGTGCTGAAAAAGTTATACAGGGAACCACAGTAGCAGAGGACCAATGTCACTACATGGAGAGAAACCAGCAAAAGGAGTAGTGGAGTTAGCAGGGCTCTTCCACAGACAACCAGAAGACTAGAGTTCTAATCATCAAAGTATTCTTCAAAAACCTTTTATTCTTCAAAACCCCACACAGGGCCAGATGCGCTAAACTTAACGAGCCCTTAACAAGCCATTAACGAGCAAGTAGTAAACCCTGGCATGCACTAGTACTTTGATGATTAGAACTCTCGTCATCTGGTTTTCTGTGGAAGAGTTCTGCTACCTCCACTATTCCTTTTGCCGAAAAAGTTAAGCATGATGTAAATCTTCATGCTTAAATTATGTGTATTTCTCCCTTATTCCATAACTATGTGCATTAATTTTAAGAATGCCCCATTCCACTCATGACCCTCCTATTTCTGCACCCTCTATTTGAATTCACATGTAAAATTTAGGCATGGATCCCATGCCTAAATTTATGCACATATATTCCAATTAAATCTAATTGGTGCCAATAATTTCTTAATTACAAGCCAATTATTGACAGTAATTAGCTCATTATTCAATTAAATTGCACACATGCCCAAATTTCTATGCACACTTTTTATAGTGACTTTTATAGAATTAGGGGGAAAGGAATTATTAGGAAAGGGGACAGTGAAATATCCAGAGTACCTGAATGTAACTCACCTTGAGCTACTACTGAAAAAGGTGTGAGCAAAATCTAAATAAATAAAAAAATAAATAAGACTGAAAATACTATAATGCCCCTGTATCGCTCACCTTATTGCATTCAGTTCTGGTTGTCGTATCTCAAAAGAATATTGCGGACTTAGAAAAGGTTCCAAGAAGAGTGACCAAAATGATAAAGGTGATGAAACTCCTCTCATATGAGGAAAGGCTAAAGAGGATAGGGCTCTTCAGCTTGGAAAAGAAACAGATGAGGGGAGATATGATTGAGGTCTACAAAATCCTGAGTGGTGTAGAGCAAATAGTGGTGAATTGATTTTTTACTCATTCCAAAATTATAAAGATTAGGGGACACATAATGAAGTTACATGAAAATACATTTAAAACAAATAGGAGGAAAGGTGGAACTCTTTGCCAGAGGATATGGTAACAGCGGTTAGTATACTTGGGTTTAAAAAAGGTTTGGACAAGTTCCTGGAGGAAAAGTCCATAGTCTGTTATTGAGACAATCATGCTACCCTGGGATTTGTAGCATGGAATGTAGCCACTATTTGGATTTCGGTCAGGTACTTGTGACCTGGATTGGCCACTGTTGGAAGCAGGATACTAAGCTAGACGGACCATTGGTCTCACTCAGTATGGCTGTTCTTATTTTCCTATGTTTTGATATGTTCTGTTAGGTGCCCCAGTGATGTGTGGTGAGCACCTATTATTTAACATCATCTGTGCTCCCCAGTACTGTTATAGAATACAAGTATAAGCCATCTTTGCATAAATGCAGTATGGGTACGTGTAACTGGGAGCAGTTGCGCACCACAGCACTTCTCATTTTGGAGGGCGTAGAAGACGGCAGGCTTTGAGCATGCTCAGATATTCAAGGTCCCGTGACATTCTTCTGTAATGCTGACTGTATTATTGCTTTCCAGAGAGAAAGGAAGTAAAAAACTAAACTCTTTGTAACAGAGAGTGGGAAAGAAAATTTTGGTGGCGCCATGCCATGCTACTTGTGGATCCCCCTGTTCCAACACCTTTGGCGCTGCCTGAAGTTCAGAGCTTCCCTTGGAATCAGCGGCTTGCCACTTCACCTATTTCTTCCCAACCTGCCAGCTCTTCCTTCAGCTACTTCCCCATTTTGCCAAAGTCAGCAGGTTTGAAATCCAGAACTTTGAGTTTGGGTGTCCCTAGTCTCCACCTTAGCTTTTTTATTAAACCCCACTGCCACCCAGATGGACACTAAGGAGCCCTTTTTCAGAGCGGTGGTATAGCCCAAAGTGGGCTTACCACTTGCTCTTCTTGGACTACCACCGGCCCAACGCAGCCGCTGGTGGTAGTCCCGCCCCGAGCGCATGCCATTTCCAGGGGGAAAAGAAAAACCCCAGAAGTGGCTTGCGTGGCGATAACCAGGCAGTAATCGGGTATAATCATATGCTGCCCAGTTACCGCCGGGTTAGCGTGGGGGCACTTTTCATCACCTCAATGGGTGGCAGTAAGGGCCATCTGTCAGAAGTAGTAGTTACAGGTTGAGCATTCAATAGCTTATTTACTAGTGTTGGGGTTTTTTTGCCTATAAAGTTTGAATAGTAAGTGGTTTTTGTTTTGATAATCATGCTCTTGTATGATTTTAGAATTTTTTTCCAATTAGTCCATTATTCATTGTGTTTTTAATCCAAATTCTTTCTTGCCTTCTACATTTACTGTCCCAAATTCTTTCTTGTCTTTTACATTTAGTTAAGTTCTGGCCTGGAATGACTTACAGGCTTATTTTCGAAAGAGAAGGGCGCCCATCTTTCGACACAAATCGGGAGATGGGCATCCTTCTGTCCCCAAATCGGCATAATCGAAAGCCGATTTGGGGCATCCCCAAATGCTTCCCGTCTCTTACCACATCGCCATGTGTGTGAGGGCTTTTTTACCCACTGCGGTAAGAAGGGCCCTAAGGTGCAGGAAAAATGGCCCCCGCCACTAGCACAGGACCCTTTTTCCCGCAGCTTGGTAAAAGCCCCCCTAAATCTAGTAGCATCTCCTCTTCCCTGGTAGGTTCCACCACCATTTGTCTGAATAAAGCCCCTTGTAAGGCATCCACTGTTTTTCTATTACTTTCCGGATTTGCAGCTGGGATACTCCAATTCACATCCAGTAGATTAAAGTCATCCAGTATCATCACCTCTCCTTTCGTTACCATCTTTAAAATATCATGGATTAGATTTTTGTCCAGTTAAGAGGTCTGTGGTCTATACCAGTGTGAATGAAAGTGCCCTTTTGTCTTTACAACATGCTCCACAGGGCTTCCTCATCTTCATATCCCCTGCATTTCAGTTGCTTTAAAGTTTTATTTTTCAAATCCTTCTTAACGGCTGTTAATTCAAATCTCAGGATCCTCAAATGAACTACATCAGCAAACTCCCAAGATACATAAACACCTCTCTACTGTTTTCACAAGACCTCAGCGGCATGACTCAGGGCTCAATTTTGTGACATAGAGAACTACTCCTCCCCTTTTCTGCCATCTCTATCCCTCCTGAATAGACTATAACTGGATATTTTAATATCCTATTCATGAGACTCAATGAACCATGTCTCTGTTAGCAGCCACAATGTTCAAGTCAATTTCAACCATTAGGGCCTCCAGATCAGGGATATTATTGTCTAGACTGTGAGCATATGTGTTGTGAAGACTCCAGCAGAACTGGCAAGAAAACCTTTAGGCAAAGACCTTGGAAGGGCTAACAGTCTCTTGAGAACTCAGGAGACTACAAATCCCAGCTTCCCCAGAGAAGGTTACATGCCCCTGTCCTAGAGGGTAGGCCTTTCCATTCCCCTGAGAACCAAGAGGTCTACAACTCCCAGCTGCCCCGGGATAGAACACCTGACCCACTAAGGAGGGTAGTACGCACTACAATTCCCAAGCTCCTCGAGAGGAGGGTCATGACCTGCTCAGGGGGCCCAATCAGGAGGATTTCTACTGGCATGAAAGAATTAAAGAGAGAATTGAACCTGAGTCACGTTGTTCACTGCACTGACCAGTAGCCTACTAAATTCAGTTGCTTGCTGCTTGCCTAGGAATGGTCATCATATCTGGAGCTGTCACAGAGCTTGGTATCTACTGTCACTCTCACATCTCACACTGGGGGATTAAGAGGGAGTCATGCCTTAATCCCTACAGTGGTCAGCTGGTCAGTTAGGGCACCTTTTTCTGACTTAGTTCTGATTGAAACAGGTCTAGATTAAAACATACTTCTTTTTTGTCTTGGGCCTTTTATCTGTTCCATTATGGCTGAAAAATGTCGAGACTGTAAGCCCACCCATCCCGCCCAAAACATTCTTCTAACATATACCCTTACTATTAGGACAAACTTGGGGGTCCTTTTACTAAGCTGTGGTAATAGGGGGTCTGTGCTAGCATCACCGCGTGTTTTTGATGTGCACTGAAGCCCCCTTTTACAGCAGCAGGTAAAAGGCTGTCCCTTTTGGGGTTTTTTTTAAAGAAATGGCGATGTGCTAAATGAACCACTTATCGCATGGCCATTTCAGGGGGGAGCGCTTACCGCCACCCATTGAGGTGGCGGTAAGGGCTCCCATGCTAGCCCAGTGGCAACCAGGCAATGATTACTGCCGGGTAAGCACCGGTGCTACAAAAATAGAAAATATTTTTGTAGCACTGGAAATGGCGCATGCTGGGGCTGGGAATTACCTTTGGGCTCCTGTGGTAGTAAAAAGGACCCTTGGTGAAAAATGTTACAATTCTGCTTTTTCAAAAATCATGATTTAAATGTTTTGCCCTCCCGCGGGAGGTGGTGGAGATGAAAACGATAATGAAATTCAAACACGCGTGGGTTAACACAAAGGAATCCTGTTTAGAAGGAACGGATCTACGGAATCTTAGAAGAGATTGGGTGGCGACGCCAGTAATTGGAGAGTAAAACCAATGCTGGGCGGACTTCTACGGTCTGCGCCCTGATCATGGCTGAATAGATATGGATGGGCTGGAGTGTAAATTTTAAAGGGGCTTCGACGTTAACTTCAGAACTTTTAACACAAGAAGAGTGCTGGGCAGACTTCTACGGTCTGTGCCCTGAGAAAGGCAGGGACAAATCAAACTCGGGTATACATATAAAGTATCACATACCATGTAAAATGAGTTTATCTTGTTGGGCAGACTGGATGGAACCTTCAGGTCTTTATCTGCCATCATTTACTATGTTACTATGTTGGCGAGAAAAACATCTATTTGCTGCTTTTGAGATGGTTTTCTCTTTTGTAAATGAGAACCATAGTGTGCAGCAGCAAAAGATTTTCACTTTATTGTTGAAAAATTTGGCTTTCCCCCAATCTTCATTATAGTTTTTGATCATTTTACACATTTGTGTGAACACAAATATTTTAACCTGCATTAAAACTGTATAATGTGCATCATTCAATTGTACTTGCATTAATTCATAACTTAAATTGATTTTGTGCACGCCAAAAAGTTTAAACCATTTTAAGGAACCAAGGGGCCCTTTTACAAAGGCACGTTGAAAAATGGCCTGCGGTAGTGTAGACTTGTGTTTTGGGCGCACACAGAATCATTTTTCAATGCACCTGTAAAAAGTGCCTTTTTAAAATTTTTGCCGAAGACGGACGTGCGGCAAAATGAAAATTGCTGCATGTCCATTTTGGGTCTGAGACCTTACCGCCAGCCATTGACCTAGCGGTAAAGACTCACGCAGTAACCGGGCGGTAACGACCTATGCGCGTCAATTGCCACTTGGCCTGCATCCGATACGTGCGTCCGAAATAAAAATATTTTTTGGACATGTGTATCGGACGTGCACCAAAAATAAAATTACCACAAGAGCCACGTGGTAGCCGAGTGGTAACTCCATTGTGGCACACTTTGGGTGCGCGTAGACGCTTACGTGGCTTAGTAAAAGGGCCCCCAAAAGCACATCCCTTTTCAACACAAATCTTGCTTAGAAAACTTGTCAGTCTGTAGTTGAAAACATGTTTCCTCTGTTCAATTTCTATGGTAAAACACTTTCTAAAGATGTGTTTCACTGTCAGAAAATTATCTGTGGAATCAGTATATAAGCTTCAGATACATATAGGAGCTGGCATGAAATCACCAGTATATGTTGTGTTATGTGGCTTCCGATTGTCTATCAGCATATTTTCTGTTTTTGATACTTTTGACATAAAAGCTACTGTGAAGTTTCTGTCACTGTCATTTTAGGGCCATAGGAAAGATGCAATCCATCAGTGCTTTGAGTTAAATAATTGTAGACTTTAAAAATTGTACTGCACAGAGCTGTCATGTGATCGAGGTAATGATAGCAGAGATGATTAAACATCGGTATAAAAGACAGTTCAGTAGAAACCTTAACTAGATAGATACTTGTACTGTGGCAATCAGGTTTTACTTCTTTAAATTTTGTGACTACCTTAGCAATCAAGTATCAGGCAGATTGTGATGACTTTTGAAGCAACTGCATACATTTAGGCATCTAAAGTCTGTTCCAGCTACAATCATGCATTAATTCTTCATGTCAGGCATCCTTTCTGGTCATTAACCATTCCTTAATAATAAGAGAACATTGATATTTTAAGGTAACAGGTAATAAATAATGTGACTTATCCAATCAATCCTTTTGCTAAAA
Organism: Microcaecilia unicolor; assembly: GCF_901765095.1. Taxonomy (NCBI): domain Eukaryota; kingdom Metazoa; phylum Chordata; class Amphibia; order Gymnophiona; family Siphonopidae; genus Microcaecilia; species Microcaecilia unicolor. The sequence goes on from NC_044034.1 coordinate 256,314,941, forward strand.
TATTATTATCTCTTGACAGGCTCATTAAAGTACAGATACCAGGATCTGATAAAACATTTTACTGCTCACGCTTTTTTATACTTTCCTTTCTTTTAATTTAATTCGCCTATCCTGAAAGCATACTGTCCATTGCAATTACTGAATGAGCATTTAATCCAGCGTACTATAAGTGAAGAATTCTAATCTTCTTTCTTTCATAGGAAAATGATCAACGGGTACTTTGACAAACAGTCACTTTCTCCAGACTTAAGGGGCTGATTCACTAAAGTTTTGTGGACATTTACACTGGCATAAACAGCAGGTTAGACCAGCATAAACCCCCATGCTAAACAAATGGAGGGTATTTTTCTAAACAGGTCACATATGTGCTTTCCTGTTCCGGGGCAGAGAAAGCAGGGAAGCAGCAGAGCCGACGCAGCTCCCAGTGACGTGCACTGGAGGCGGATCGGCCCTCCCGCCTGCCCCCCGCTGCAAGGTAGGGTGCGTTTTGGGGGGTGCGCTCCGGAGGGGGGGGCACCGTGCCCTGCCCCCGGGGGGGGGGGGGTGCAGCGGCGACCCGCCCCGGGTGTCAGGCACCCTCGCTACAGCACTGGTAAGTAGAAGCCCATTTTCAGCCTATTTATAAAGATAATTATAGGGACTGGACCTATGTATCTTTATAAAATATTAATGATAAAGCACCAGAAATCATACTTACTGAAGCACAGCCATTTACATCTAAGGAGAAGGTGGACATGTTTACACATAAAAGTAAGGGAAATGGGATGGGATTTGATATACATCCTTTCTGTGGTTACAATCAAAGCGATCCCCATATCATATTCAGGTACTTATTTTGTTCCTGGGGCAATTGAGGGTTAAGTGACTTGCCCAGAGGCACAAGGAGCTGCAGTGGGAATTGAATTTGGTTCTCAGGCTGCTGTACTAACCATTAGGCTACTCTTCCATGCCAAGTGCCCCTGTGTGAATATTATAAACAACACATGTAAATCGTGGCTTTAATTACAGCCCATGCAAACTCCATTCCTAAACAAAGAAACATGAAGGCAGATAAAGACCATCCCCCAGATATTCAAAACCATTTAACTGGCCAGGAAAGGCACCTGGCTGATTAAATGGTACATAACTGGCTTTTTGGCGATATTCAGCAGGGGATAACTGGTTGTCTCCTGCTGAATATTGCTGGTTATTGACTAGCAGATGACCGGTTATATCGCCCAATATAACTGGCTATCTGACGATTTTTAAAGACGGTTTAGTGGCCATATTTAGCCGTATGAAGACATGGGATATCTTTGGTTGGTTTAAAGATAACCATCTAGTGCTGAATATCACTTTAGCCAATTATCTTTATACCGGCAAAAAATAAACTGGATATTCAATGCCAGTCACCGGAAATGGACTGGCATTGAATATCCGGGTTTAGCGCCAACTGCAGGAGTTAGACGGTCTAACTCCCGCGGTCTGAATATCAGCCCCCATTTGGCCTATCCAGTCTGCCCATTCATGCCATCTACTATCTCTTCTTTTAGAGATCGTATGTACTTGTCCCAAGCCTTCTTAAATTCAGATACAGTTTTCGTCTCCACCACCTCCACTGAGAGGCCTTTCTATTAATTCACCACCTTTTCTGTGAAGAAGTATTTCTTCAGGTTACTTCTGAGTCTATCCCCTTTCACCTTCACCCTATGCCCCCTCATTCCAGAGCTTCCTTTCAGTTGAAAGAGACTCACCTCCTGTGCATTTATGCCATGTAGGTTTTTAAACATCTCTGTATCTCCTCTCTCCTGCCTTACTTCTAAAGAATACATAATGAGATCTTTAAGACTGTTCGCAATAAAATAAAATAAATGTGCATACATTCCTGTCATATACATTTATGTGCCTAACCACTGAGATAATTGTATAAAAGCCCTATTATAAGACAAGAAAATCATTTATAAAATTACTCCCTAAGGGCAGGGCTGCTGAGAGACAGAACCGGACCTGGGGCACGGCCTCCGCAGCCTCTGCCATGGCCACCCCCCCACTTGGGCCACAGCTGCTGCTGCCCCTCCCTAACGGGGTTGCCACCCCCCACTCAGGCCTCTGCTACCCCTCGCCTCCTTACCTTCCAGCACCTGTTCCTCACTCGGTCTGTCACTCTCCTGCTCCTATGTGCTGGGACCCAGGTTATCGCTTTAACACAATCACTCAGATCCTGACACACAGGAGCAGGAGAAAGACAGACTGAAGGAGCAGAACCTTTTGGCGCTGGGACCCAATTGAAGGCCAGGCCCAGGGAATCTTGCCCCCTTGCTTAGAATACTGGCATAAAGAAGACTGCCTAGGAGACTCACAGTAGATGCCAGGGGCCAATAGGCAGTAGAGGAGAATCTGATTTGAAGAGGGATTTGAGAGCCTACCCTGGGAGAAAGCAGAGATGAAGAGGCTAAGCCCAGAGCACAGCCGATTAAATTTGAGATTGGACAGGATCAGGATCCAAACATGGAGTAGGAATTAGGTATGGATCAAGAATCATAGGTAGAGTGGGAACCAACCATTGTGCAGGAATCAGTCATGAGACAGGATCCAAGGGTAGTGTAGGAATCAAGTAGAGAAAACTCACAGTGAAGCAACACAAGGAACTATCACTTATGTGCATAACTTCTAACTTTAGTCATCAGCATTTACATGGCGTAAATCAGTGGTTCCCAAACCTGTCCCGGGTGAAACCCCCCAGCCTGTCAGGTTTTTAGGATATCCACGATGAATATTCGTGAGAGAGATTTGCATGCATCTCCTCCACTACATGCACATTTCTTTCATGAATATTCATTGTGGATATACTGATTCTCTCAGGACTGGTTTGGGAACCACCGTGTAAGTGCTCGCACCTAAACTTAGGTATGCGCATACTGACTTATGCTCTTTTCTATAATGGCAATTTCATTGTAGAATTGGTGTTTAACACCCATATTTTTGGTGCTTTTTCTAGAATCTACCCCTTTAGTGATTAGTGTGCACTCATTGGTCACCGCTGTCCCCACTCAGTGCTTGGATATCTACTTTTGGAATTCAAATATTGTCTTTGCTGATGATATTTTCTAATTGTGTCCTGCATTGGACATTTCTGAACATACATTATCAATGCTAATTGAAAATATCACTAGGATTGATTCATGGACTAATATTGTCTTTTTTGGGAACTACGATTCTTTGCCTCAAAAATGTTTACAATTATCTACAGGTGAAATTTTGCAGTTTACTAATAAGTCTAAAATTCTAGATGTAATTTTGGATTTGAGATTTTCCTTTGATGACCATATTACATTTCTTGTAAAAAATATTGTAATTTCTGACTGCATCAGCTTAGAGCAATTCGGTCCAGTCTTAGTATAGGAAGTTTCAGAAGTATAGCCCAGACTGTCCTTCTACCATATCTTGATTATTGCAACTCTTTCTATGGCAGACATACATTGAAGTTATTATGAAGATTACAACTTCTTCAGAACACAGCTTCCAGATTGATTCTAGAGTTAATAGACTTGAGAGAATGACTCCTCTTTTTAATAGGTTAAATTGGCTTCCAGTTCATTCGTATATTAAATTTAAAACAGCCTGTATGGTTTTTAAAACCTTAGTGGAACAAAATTCAGTCTGCTTATCTGAATATTTGATTTTACTGTCTGTTTGACAAGCTTTTGGTTCTAGACACCTAAATACTTTGTTGTTTCCAAATTTCTGAGGAGCCCAGGTTTAAGAGCTACCTAAGCAGGGGCGTAGCTACGTGGGGCCATGGGGGCCTGGGCCCCCCTAGATTTGCCCATGGACCCGCCTGCTGACGACCCTCTCGACATACCCCCCTCCTGATGCCAACAACCCACCGTCGCCATCACCTACCTTTGCTGGCGGGGGACCCCAACCCCCGCCAGCCGAGGTCCTGCTCTTCCCAATCCCGCGCAAGGCTTTGTTCTAGTCTGATGGCCTGCAGACTCACAGAAACAGAATGAAGTGGCGGGGGGGGGGGGGTCAAAGTTGGTGGGGGGGGTTAGCAGTAGCAGGGGGGTGGCAATGGCGGGGGGGGGTCAAAGTTGGTGGCGGGGGTTCGCAATGGCGGGGGGGGGGGGGGGCTAAAATGTGCCCCCTCACCTCGGGCTTTGGACCCCCCCTCCCGCATAAGTCTGGCTACGCCCCTGTAAGTAATTCTTTTCAATATTTAGCTGTAAAAATTTGGAATGATATTCCTTATCAGATTAGATCTATTTTGTTTTGTTTAAAAACAGTTGAAGGCTTTTTTGTTTTCAGATATAAACTCGGGGCCCTGTTTACTAAACCACACTGTAGGCACACTATTGTTTTTAGCGGCCACTAAAAATTAGCACGTGCTAATGCTAGAGACACCCATAGGAATATATAGGTGTCTCTAGCATTAGTGCACGCTAAATTTTAGCACACACTAAAAACGCTAGTGCGCCTTAGTAAACAGGGCCCTCAGTTTTATTTAGATTGAATTATTTTAGGGCTAGGTTTCCTAAGTGGCGCTATGGGCACGTTAGCATTTTTAACGTGCGTAAATGGTTTACGCACATTAAACGCTAATGCGCTCATAAAAATATATAGGCATGTTAGCATTTAATTCGCCTTAAATTTACAGACGCATTAAAAACGCTAAAGTGCCTTAGTAAATATACCCCTTAGTGTGTTATTTTGTAATTCCATCTGATTGAGATGCTTCTTTTCTTGTTATGTACAATGAATAGAATAGAAAAACAAAACCTAAAAACAAAAACCCAAAACTTAAATGGCTGCATGTGTGTGGATGTGTCAAGTTGCACTTATATGGCGATTCTGGCTGTAAAGAACTGATGCCGGTGCCGGGCAGACTGGTATGGTCTGTGACCCGTATATGGCAATCCGGTTTAGGATGGGCTGGAGAGAGCTTCAACAGCAACTTCAGGGCCTCTTTTACTAAGGTGCGCTAGAGTTTTTAGCGCGCACTAATATTTAGGGCACGCTAAATGTTAGAGACATCCATAGGAATAAATGGACGTCTCTAACATTTAGTGCACCTTAAATATTAACGCACGCTAAAAACGCTAGCGCGCCTTAGTAAAAGAAGCCCTCGGTAGCTGGAGTGTGAGGACAGTGTCGGACAAGAAGATTTGGATAGGTTGGAGTGGGCTTCAACAACAACTCCAATAGTTGCAACATAAGGACAGTGCTGGGCAGACTTCTAAGGTCTATGTCCCAGAAATGCCAAAGAAAGACAATGATCAAGTATTTTATATTTATTTTTATTTTTAGGACATTTATACCTTGTCTTTTGCCACAGGTTTGCAGCCCCAAAGTGGCTTACAATGAACTAATAAAATAAATGAACTACAGTTACAGGTACATTACAATAGTTAGGGCAGGAGAGCAGAATGAGAAGGGAAAGGGAAAGGTAAGGGAGGCAAAGATGGGTAGCAGAAGTCCAGGTGTGCCAAGAGGGATGATAGAAGTCCAGCCTGACGAGAACAAGACCAGCAAGGTGAACGAAGATCTGAAGAAACAGCAGCAGCAGGCAGAGGCAGGACGACGCTGGAGACAGGCTTCCTCTGCGACAGAGTCAGCAGTGCAGGAGTCAAGATGGCGGACCAAACGGCCGTCTTCCACGACACCAACCGTCAAGGCAGTCCAAGCCAGGGACCTCTTCCACTGCACCTCCATCTGACTGGCCGAAGAAAAGAGTCGAGGAACAAATCTGAAGACAGAAGAATGCGAAGACAGCAGACTCCCCGATGGATGAGGTGACGAGCAGGGGAGAGCAACAGCACAGTGTTCAACGGTCGAGCAGCAGCGACAAGGCTCAGTTAGAGCACAGTGGGCCAGTCCCACGGAACGGAGGGAGCTGGCGGTACAGACGAACCGAGGGGGCCCAAAAACAGAAGAACACCATCCCGATCGAGCACCCCGCCCCGACCGGGCACTCGCAAATGCTCCGGTAAAGTGAACAGGCCGTACGCTGGCGCCAAAGTGCGAAGATTGCCAGCAGCTCCCCGACAGAGCTTGCTCCAGGACAGGTGGTAAGAGGAGCCCCAGGTCTCTGCGGACCCCAAGGCCAGGTTCTGGTCAGTGCCCCGCTAGAAAACGGGCGAGCTCCGAGATGGGATCGGGAGCCGACGAATCGCCAACCCATTAGTCAGCGGCCATCTTGTTAATTTTATCACATTCATTGTTGGTTTAATCATGAATTGATGTTGAGTGTGACTGTTGGGCAGACTGGATGGACCATTCAAGTCTTTATCTACCATCATTTACTATGTTACAATGTTAAGTGCATGTTGTGTTAGGGGATGAAACAAGGCAGGGCATGGGAAAGGATAGTATATTGCAGTTGGCATGGAAAATATGCAGCTCTAACTATCAAGAAGTGTTCCCATCTAGCTAATGACTCCTTGAGGTGTTCTCTAATCTTGACAAAGTTAGTTTTCTTCATGACTAGGTCCTTCACTTTTGCATACTTATCCTAATACTGAACCACATCATTCAGTGATCATTGGATGCCAGTTGATCACCCAATATAATATCAGAAACACTGTCTCCATTTCTAAGCACCAGGTTCAGTATGACCCCTGTCTTCCTCTATTGTTTCATTATGAGTTCTTCCTGTAGAGAATCCAAAATCTTCCTATTTCTAGAGGACACTGCAGCAGGGATGTGAGGGGTCTTCTCTGCCATGCTTGGCACACAGATCATGTTTCTCCTCTACTTCAACAATATCATTGGCTTCATGTTGAACAATGAACTATTTACAAAACCCTTCTGCTCACTTTCAAAGCTATCCATGTGGGCTGCCCCAACTATCTTTCATCCCTCACTATACCATATTCTCCATCACGCTCCTCTATTCCTTGAACGATCACTGCCTTGTACTTCCTAGTCCAAAACTGGCAGTCCTCGATTCAACCAGACACCTAACTTTCTTTTTTGCAGCCCCTGCCCTTTGGAATTCTCTCTTCATGCTCAAACCTCCTTAAAGCAGTTTAAAATTGATCTTAAAACTTGGCTCTTCAACCTTGCTTTCAATACAGCAGCCCTTGGAAAATCATCCATGGTCCAGGAAACTATTATGTTCTTGATGATACCATCCATACAGCCATGCAACCATATTATCAATCTGAGCCTCTTTTCCTCAGCCTTTGCCCTCAACATGTCAAGATAAAACCACACACCAGCCTTCTGCTGTGATTCTCTTCCTACCCATCTTCACAGACCTATCCTCACTTAACTAAAGTGGCCTAAATACTTTATACCTTAAAATCTTTTCCAACATCCTAAAAGGAGAAGTTATTTAGAAAACCATCATTTAGCCCCTTCCTAAACTGCCAGTAACCTACTATAACACAGAGTTCATATAGCAACTTATTGCATAGGTACATACCTGCATCCATTAATATGCTTGGTGAAAAAGCCATCATTTTAAACACTGCCAACATTTCATTTAATCTGATTTTGTATGCAGTTTATATGGCAACTTGTTCTATAAGTCCAGACCCATCACTGAAAAACCTCCTCCAATAGCCTCTACTAACTGTTCTCCTTTAACAGAAGCAGTCAAAGTAGTACCTGTATCTGTGACTGCAGTGTCCTATGGCGATGATATTCACTCTAGGGCTTCCACCCTAAGAATGATGGTCAATAACTTAAATTTACATGTAAATGCCGCTTGAAGACACCAATGAAGACCTTTCAGCCAAGAGAAGATATGTTCATACCAAATAGAGCCCATCAACATCTGGGCTATACTAAATGAAATACTTTCAGTCCATTAGTCCATTACAATAGTCTGTCCCTATTAACACCCAGGATTATGCCTCTGTTCTTAGGTATCATAACCTTCTGATTAGCTGAATTTTTATAGAAACCAGTTTTACCTACATTCATTATATTTCCCTTCATGAAAATATTTTTTATCTATAAATAATCCCAAACTCTTCAGTATGACTCACCATATGACTTTCTTCAGTTTTTACGAATCAAACCAAAGGGTATATCGTTCCTGCTCCACTACCAGGATTTTGATTTTCTCTAAATTTAAAACATTTCTAATATCCTGTAGGCAGCTCTGAATCTTCTGCATAAACCTGCCAATTTTATACACCAGTTCATTATTCTCATATGTGCTCATGGCGAGGTACCTAGTAGAGAAGCAGGCTGAGGACCAGGCAAACTGGGATTCAAATCCTATTGGTAGGTATAGAGTATATAAGTACATAAGTATTGCCATACTGGGTTCAGACCGAAGGTCCATCAAGTCCAGTATCCTATTTCCAACAGTGGCCAAGCCAGGTTACAAGTACCTGGCAAGATCCCAAAACAGTACATTTTATGTTGCTTATTCTAGAAATAAGCACTGGAGTTTTCCTAAGTTAATTTCTAATATCCTGTAGGCAGCTCTGAATCTTCTGCATAAACCTGCCAATTTTATACACCAGTTTATTATTCACATATGTGCTCATGGAGAGGTACCTAGTAGAGAAGCAGGCTGAGGACCAGGCAAACTGGGATTCAAATCCTATTGGTAGGTATAGAGTATATGTGCATAAGTATTGCCATACTGGGTTCAGAACGAAGATCCATCAAGTCCAGTATCCTATTTCCAACAGTGGCCAATCCAGGTTACATGTACCTGGCAAGATCCCAAAATAGTACAATACATTTTATGTTGCTTATCCTAGAAATAAGCACTGGATTTTTCCCAAGTTAATTTTAATAATGGCTTATGGACTTTTCTTTTAGGAAGCTAGCCAAACTTTTTTAAACCCACTAAGCTAACTGCTTTTACTACATTCTCTGGCAATGGATTTCAGAGTTTAATTATACGCTGAGTGAAGAAATATTTTGTCTGATTCGTTTTAAATTTATTACTTTGTAGCTTCATTGTGTGCCCTCTAGTCCTAGTATTTTTGGAAAGAGTAAACAAACGATTCACGTCTACTCGTTCCACTCCACTCATTATTTTATAGACCTCTATCATATCTCCCCTGAGCTGTCTTTTCTCCAAGCTGAAGAGCCCTAGCCACTTTAGCCTGTCCTCATAGGGAAGTCATCCTATCCCCTTTATCATTTTTGTCGCCCTTCTCTGTACCTTTTCTAATTCTACCATTGGGCTCATTTTTGAAAGAGAAAAACGTCTAAAAACTGATCTAAAAGCGAGATAGATGTTTTTCATAGCGGGAAACGTCCAAATGGAATAATCAAACAAATGAAAAAAAACAGTCTAAATCGCTAGTGTGCCCAGTTTAGAACGTCTCCAGAGGGGGCGTGTTGAAGGCGTGTCTTGAGTGGTCTTATGGAATGAACGTCTCCAGCGCATAAAGGATAGCAAAATCATTTCACATTGGTGGGAATTCAAATGAACAGACTTAGACCTGGTATAAAAATGTCTTGGGTAAAAGCAAATTTGTCTTTAGACCCAATAGCTATTTTGTGGAGTTGGACAGTGGAGGAATAGTTGGTTTGAGAGAAAGTTGAGAGTTGTTCAATGCAGTTACCATTTGTCTGTCTGCCCTAGTCTGAACCTTTTCACCCTTATATTCCCTGACTTGCCTCCTCTGTGTCTCACCTTCTCAGCTTATCCACCACTGCTAGCCCCCCCAGCCACAACTACTCCTTCCTCTGTATCTCCCCATCCCCTCCCCCTCCACTCACTGTTCCCATGCCCACACTCCTTTCATTTCACCTGTTTGTTGTCAGTCTGTGTTCCTGTCATTGTCCTGTGTGCTGCTGCTGTGTGTGTGCTTGTGAGGATTGTTTGCTGTTTGGAGAGTGAGTGGGTACAGGGCATGGCACAAGTGTTTGCAGTGGCTGAGTGATTGCTGTGTGGCTGTGCTCTATGCTTTGTGTGACTGCATTGTTTCTCGGTGGTGGGAGAGTGAGTGTCAGATTGTGTTTGTTGGTGGAGGGTTTCACCAGGTTGGTAGGGAGAGTTGAGCACTGGGGTCATTGGGTTGCCCCTGTGGTGTTGAACACTACTCCTATCCCATGACTCTCTAATTTCCTCTGGAGTCTTTCATGAGTTACTTTGTCAACTGCCTTTTAAAAATCCAGATACACAATATTAACCGGCTCACCTTTATCAACATGTTTGTTCACCCCTTCAAAGAAATGTAATAGATTGGTGAGACAAGATTTCCCTTCACTAAATCCATGTTGACTTTGTCTCATTAATCCATGCTTTTGAATATGCTCTGTAATTTTGTTTACGATGTTAGATAGTTGTTTATTGATTTTAGGTCTTTCGGTAGTGAGTTCCAGAATAGTGAATTCTAGAAGCTGGTCAGCTATGTAGATTTGTATTTTAGAGGGTGAGGGTGAGGTAAGATCTCTTGCTTTTGATGGCGTTGCATATTGGTAGATCTATTAGGCCGGTCACATATTCTGGTGTGAGACCGAAGATTATTCTGTAGGCTAAAGAGCAGATTTTGAAGGATATGCGTGCTTTGATAGGTAGCCAATGTAGGTTTTGGAGTAGAGGTCTTGTACTCTCGAATCGTTTTTTGTCATATATGAGTCTTGCCGCTGTGTTTTGTGCCATTTGTAATTTTTTCAAGGAGGATGCAGACTGGGAAGCACATTTTGTTTTGCCTTTTAAGTTTGGACACAAGCTAGTCTTTAAAGTCAGCAGTTACTTATGAACTGAAAACAGATTGCTTTCTGACAGCAGTATTTTTTCCATGTGCTTCTCAAGTCCTGGAGTTTTCCCCTTTCAATCCTATGGAGCTGGGTTAAATACGTTTTTCAGAAATTATGTAAACGAGGCTGTGTAGAAATAGAAGAGCTGGCAGACCTTTGGGTCTTCTTGTTCTTAATTTGTACTGATGTCATGGCCTACCCATGCCCAATTCAATTTCCTCACTTTTTTTTCTGAAAAGAATTGATGTTACCAAGGTTACTTTACATTTCAGGAAGGGATATTGAAACTGATTCATAGGGAAATGAGATTTCTCATGCATTCCATGGCTCAGAACTAGGAAGACCTGAAATGTTTATTGTACACTACACTCTTTATTATCCACTTCACGATTGTTTTGCTGATCATGCAACCTCTGTTCTAGCTTTCTACAGACCTTCCCAAACTGCTGATTGCCACAGCTTCCTTTCTGGATGCAAAATCAATCTTGTAGTGCATCAGGCATATACTGTCATCCAAAGTTAATGGGGATTAAAAAAAATAGTCTTTCCCACTTTTATTAATCTAAATCCTTCTGGCCTGCAAAATTGGCAGTAAATAACGTAAACAAATACATAAACAATGTTCATCTTATTCTAAGAATATAAATGTTAAACCATGTTATAATGAAAATAATATAAGGATTCTGACAAAATAATAGTAACATTTCTCCTATTTTAGGTGGTTGCTTCTTCTTTATAAAGTTTATCATATTGCTGCTGTTTTATAAATGGATATCCCTGTGATCATTTTTTTGTTTTTATATCATTTCAACAAAATGAAGAGACGACAATGAAACAGAAGTCATTTTGGGGTAACTATATATCTGTGAGTTGGTCCCAGTATCACCCTTTTGACCATCCCTTGCTTCCTTTTCTTGTGGGGCTTTTGCTCCTGAAGTTGTCTTCCTTCTTTTTCTTTTCATCAGCATCTTGAGTTTTTAAGCACATCACTTCTCCTTTGTAGCTATTGATCAGACACCATCATCATCCCGACTGTCCTTATCTGCAATTTAACTTTCCCTGTTCTCCTACTCCATAAACCTCTCCACCCCTGAACCCGGGCTGTCAGAACAATGAAGGCTTGATTTCAATACGTTCCCTCATTTCCCTGCTCACTGCTCTGCAGGTTAATGCAGATTCGAAACTTCAACAAGCAGCTGTTAAACATGTCATTAACGTGGCTTCGGCGGCAAATGAAACTCAGCTATTGGGATTACTCCGGGAGCGATAGGTTTGTGATGAGCTTTGTCAATCACAGCTGACCTGCTGTGTACAGAATGAAACTCAGATTATCTTTTTTTCTTCCTCAGACTTCTTTGTCATTTTTTTCACAAAGAATTACTATTCTGCTCCTTGAAAGATTGATTACTTTCACAAATAAGAGAGCCAGAAACATTAATATAAAAATTTGCAAAGCTTTCCTTTATCTCAGACCTGCAACTCTCTCTGCATTTCCTCAGAATTGTGTACACTAGGAATTGCCATCTGATTACTATGAAACCAGTTTTGTCATGACAAAAATGAGCTTAAGACTTCTTTATTTTTTTTTTATTTCTTTTTTGGAAAATGATCAGTACAGTGCACTGGATGAGAGAGATGGAGATTAAATCCAACTTGCTTTCATCCATGAATGCTTTCATCTCTTTTTCAAACATAGAAAATGATTACCACTGCTATAAGCTGCAGTTCATATGACTGAAAGAAGCGTAAGAAAATATTGGAAAATCTGTAGCCGACAGTGCAGTATAATGTAGGTCCCTGGTACCCACTGAGTGACATGCACTTTACCTTTGCAGTGTCAAGAGGGGAAGGTATTCCAGTTTACATGAGTTGCTCTCCATTGTTGAGTTCCATTATGTAACACAAATATATATTTATTGATTTGTATTCTCCTCCTAAGCATTTGTTTACAAAAAAACATTTCTAATAGGAACAAGTTTTAGTTTACCTAGGTGCAAAGTCTGCAAGTACAACTCTTGTATCATTCAAAGAGAAGGTAAGTGTGAATTTATTTATTTGGATTTTAGATTGTAAGCTCCTTGAGCAGGGACTGTCCTTCCATGTTAAATTGTACAGCGCTGCATAACCCTAGTAGCGCTTTAGAAATGTTAAGTAGTAGTAGTAGTATTTTGCTCACACCCTTTTTCAGTAGTGACTCAAGGTAAGAGTTACAGTCAGGTACATTGGGTGGTTCCCTGTTCCAGGGCTCACAATCTAATGGCTCCTTTTACCAAGCTGTGGGAAAAAGGGCCATGTGGTAAGAGAACTCTTGCTGCATATCCAAATTAACTCTGGGCCCATCCAAAATACTGGGTCTGGCTACGCCCCTGCATCTGAGGCAGCTGACATCAAATGCCAGACCCTATTTAACCCTACCTCTGCCTACATAGGACGCTCTAGCGTTATTTCCTTCTGCTGTGAGCATACTTTGGTTCAGCATAGTTTGTGCATGTGGCACAGGATGTATTCTCTTTTATGTTTATACTTTGTAGGAGTCTGCTCCCTCTGATAGCTTTGCTGTTGTTCAGCTGTGTGCTGCTTCCATGTGTTCTCTGCCTTTTCCTGCCATGTTTGCTGGATGAGTCTGTGGGAGCTTTCTTCCTTTGTTTGGGTTTCCCTCTAACACTTTACCTGCTGTATCAGTTGCTTGGTTCTTGTGATAGGGTTACCATATGTCCAGATTTCCCCGGACATGTCCTCTTTTTGAGGACATGTCCGGGGCATCCGGGGGGTTTTGGCTGCCCTCCCGCTTGTCCGGATTTCTGGACAAGCGGGCGGGCGGCGCCGTGGGTCTCCCACGATTGACAAGTTAGCAACTGCTGGGGATGATATCCTGCCTTTTTGAAGTAACCTGTTGCTTCTTAGTAGGATTCTAAAAATGAAACAGAGTGCGATTTGTATTGAGTTTAGAACTTTCACTCGATCTGAGAAAGGAAAAAAAAATAAGTCCAGGACGCTGACAAGTGAAATAAATTTTACTTTACAACCCCGCCTCAAGTACCTACCAAAGCCATGCACAATAAGTTTTATCCCCGCCCCTCCAAAATCTTGATTGGTTAGCGTCTATAGGACGGTCTGCAATTCTAAGCAGTGATTGGTTTTAGTAATCGGCAATCTATAGCTTAGATCCAACTGGTGACAATGAACGTCTTTTTATCCCACTGAAGCACAATGATTATGTAAATTAAACTGTAGTTGTTGCTGTTTTAATGTTGCAGTGGTCGTTCTCAGGTTCTCTATGGAACTGTCCTATCAGTCGATAAAGACAGCATATCAAACACGGGAAGCGGTAAGTAGCAGGCGGGGAGCAAAGCATTTAGGCTGTGATGTGGGCGATGCTGCTTTCAACTCGGGCTTAAAAGCGGCTGAGTCTTAGGTTGCCCTCCTTCTTTTTCCCATTAACTGAGCGATGTTCTGTGCATAAGGACAGTCTGAGAAGCTGGAGTATCCAGGCAACCCTAGCGTGCAACATCAGACTTCAAAAAGTCTAGTGCACGCTGCTTGTCAAGTTTATGCCAATAGATGGGAAACGTTATGGTATTTCTGAAATTGCAAAGCCGCCTGTTAAAGACTGTGCATTACTAGGTGTAAAGTTTTATGTTGTTATGGCAACTTGTTTGAGCCGTAGCGCATGCGGTTGCTGATTGACTGATTGGGCTTACTGGGGTGGGAAAATTCGTTTGGACATGCGAAGGAGTTTGTTCCTTATAGTACCAGGCAGGAAATAAGGAGAGGCAAATGAAAAATTGAAGGTGGAAAAAAAGATGTACATTTTTTTTATTTCATAAAAGATTGGCTATGTAGAAAGGGGGCGGGGTGGGGTGTGAAAGGGGGCGGGGTGGGGTGTGAAAGGGGGCGGGGCATGTGTCCTCCTTTTTGGGGGACAAAAAATGGTAACCCTATCTTGTGAGGACAGCTCCTTGTCCAAGCTGTGTAGCTTGAGCAGGTTCTCTGTGTAGTCTGCCTTAACCCTTTACCTGCTGTATCTGTTGTTTGGTTCTTGTGAGGACTGCTCCTCATCACTGTGTAGCTGTTGATTACGATCTACAAACAGCTGACGACAGCACTGATGTCCAGATATGCGCCTACACGCAGGCAACGGCTGATGATGAAACGGATGATGAAATGAGCAGCGAGGCACATGCTGACGAAATTCAACAACCCCCTGTCACTTTTGCAAGAGCGCTGGAGAGTCTCAACACTGTGCGGGCCTATCTGGAGGCCACTGGATGTCAGTGCTATGACAGTTTTTACCGTCTGGCAGATGTAGTCTATGGAACTCACAGACACAAGAGTGTACAGAGGACTATGACTGATTACTTCAAGTAAGCCTAACGTCAGTTAATGGAGACTGTATACTGTACATATAATAAACTGTACTGTACATATGTTTATCAGATGTCAAGCTTCTTTTTTGGGTCACAACAGTTAAGTGCACGCTCAGGTTAACTGCATGTATTTCTTTGGTCCCAGACCCTTGCACTTAAGCGGATTGCACTGTATTTATATTTTGGGGAATTCCATTAACCTGCACTATATAAGATTTAAGGACTTGTGCTCAGAACATAAGGACCAGATATTTACTAATAATATTTATTTACAATATAGGTAATGCAATAATGTTAGAATACAGTTTTTAGGGATTTTACACAAGGGAAATGTGCTAGAAGATAAATATTGTTCGAAAGTCTGAATTATTAATTAGGCTGGATTAATAGTAACTCACTTTGATGCTCAGATTAATTCTTTCTGCTGCTGGCTGGAGTGATGAAGGAGGTTTTTTCTCTGTAGTTGGATGGTCTTTGATTGAGGTTGAGATGAATTCTTTCTGCTGCTGGTTGGAGTGGTGAAGGAGCTCATTGCCGGAAAAGAAGTCTTTTTGGCAGATTTGTTTTGAATGGAATCTGAGAGATTCAGTGAAGGTCCAGAGAGGTGCAGATTGTCCAGCAGGCAGGGTCCAGGGAGGAGAGAGGAGAAAGCATAAGAGAGCGGGGACGGACTGTGTTCCAGTTTTATGATTTCTTGTTGGGCCAAAAGACTGAGGTCAGGTGGGGTGTATTAATCCAATGAAAACTCAGGGGTAGGTTCTCTTCTGTTTTTTGAAAATGGAGCAGGGTAGCTGGTCACATGTTTAAATGACATCATAAGAGTTCCTGGCTGGCTATCTGTTGTATTACACACCCACACTTGACAAGATTAAAAGAGTCATTGGAAGTTACAGTTAAATGGAATTTCTTTTGTCAGATTAGGTGGGTCATGGTCTGGGAGTTTCAGATAGATGGCTGTCTTTTGTTAAATCCAGTCTCTATGATTGCTGTCAATATGCAAACTTAGTTCTTTGGAGATGTGGTGATAGTATCTACCTAGCCAGTTCTATTGTTACAAGCTATCACTGGTCTTCAGGGGGAGGGTGAAATTCAGACTAGTTTTTCTGATACTGCTCCAAGAAGTCTCTGCAAATATATATATATTTTACTGGGATCGGATACAAATATATATATTTGTATCTGATCCCAGCAAAATCAATAAATCTGAAAATTCTTCATATCATGCTACACTACTACTACTACTCATAATTTCTATAGCACTACTAGACGTACGCAGCACTGTACACTTAAACATGAAGTGACAGTCCCTGCTCGATAGAGGTTACAATCGATATTCAAAGCGATCATGCTTTGCAGGCCTGCCACCGATATTCAGTGGCACTTAACCAGGCAATGCCACTGAATGTTGCCTCTGATTGGACTTTTTTTTTTTATGAACCAGAGGGGGGCATTCCAAAAGCAGAACTGAGAAACAGCTGGCAGCTATGTAGATATCAACAATATTCAATGCTTGTGCTCACATAGTTAAGCTACCAAATAGGAATGCATAAATAACAGCCCTAACTTTGGTTGCTTAGCTATGTGGGCGCTGGCACTGAATATTGGCTGGCACCTATAGAGCTTTTGGGTAGCAACCAACAGTGTTGGATGTGGTCTCCCCTCCCTCCTCAGTGATCAGACCCCTCCTCCCAAACACCCCGTGATCATATCCTCCCCGAAAACACCTTTCTGATTCAGCCCTTCCGAACACCCTCTATTAAACAGACACCTTGAACATCCCCCTGCAGATTCAGCCCCCCCTTGAACAACCGCCTGCTGATCCGACCCCCCTCAACACCCCCCCCCTTCTGCTTCATACTCCGCATCCCCCCTAGGGCCTACCTAAATCCCTGGTTGTGGGGGTTTTAGCAAGAAGAGTATTGAGAATTGAGATAAGGGTTTTTTATGCAGATGAAGAAAATTTACCCACAGTTTTTCCTTCCTGCCCTATAAAGTCATATATTGGGTGGAGATGTGGGCGCAGAGGCTTTTTCCCTTTCTCATGACCATATGTTTTTGCACTTCACAGGAACCTAGTACCGTTAAGTACTTTGCAGTTTTTATAACAAGAGGTTGGTTTGTTTGATAGTTTTGATAGCTTCTTGCCTTCCTTGTTTATTGATCATTATGATGTACTTGTTTTCCATTTTTTGCATACTATAATGTAAACCACCTTGTTGAGCCTTTGATTTGAAAAGCACTGTATCATTTATTTACAGTAATTATATAAACATATACAGTATCAGTGTTTTTGTTGGCAGCCAGAGGCTGGTTACAGAAATAGGAGAGAAAACAGGAGAAGAAAAATGTATGGGTGACTGGAAGGAATCAAAGGCTTAAGTGGAGCTAGATGATCCACTTCTTCCCAATAGATGCACCACTGTGGGGTTGAAAGCTTGCAGATCACCTGAAATGCTTGTCATATCATACCACAGCAGACTTGTTTGCTCAAGCAATTAGGTCTTCTTCTTCTTCTCTCTGTCTCTTTCTATCACAGTGCCTCTGAACAACTTGACCTACTGGCCATCTCAGCCAAAGACTCCTCCAGCTCTGGTGACAACACAGCTGGTATGGACCTGCATGATGTGGCCTCCTCCACCTTCTTACTACATGGACCTTCCTCTGCCACATCTTTCTCCTCTCTTGGCTCCTGCAGCTTATCCTTTTCTTCCTACCTCACAGAGCCTGTAGCAACAGGTCTTCCTCAGCTCAGGAACATACAACTTATGATTGTGCTAGCACCACCTCCTTTCCAACACTAGTCTGGTAATCTTTTCTCTGACATGGACTGCAGCTTTGAAAACAAAAGGGATATATAATGCCCTAAGTGTGTATATATATATATATGGGTGGTACACTTGTCAGAAGAAGTACATGGCATCCCTTAGTGGAAGGCCAGGATCTGAACAAAGTAATAGCCTGTAGTAAGTTTACTATAGTAGCTCTATGGACAGAGATTTGCCTATGGCATCACTTCAGGTTTTCCCCACAAATCCTTAAGGCCTATTTCATACACGTCTATCAACTGGATAGCAGCTCTTTACTACTACAGTACCTTTCAAGTCAGATGTCATAGAGGTCTTAAAACAGCAGCCTTGTAAAACATGTCTTGAAGGCTGTCACTGTGGTATCTCAAAGTCAGAGGCCTTCACACAGGCATGGGGAACATTGTTCTCAGCCATAGGCTTTGAAGCCTGTGAGACTATAACAGGGCATACCATGAGACCCACAGAGGCAGGTATCTAGCAAGCTGACCCCAGAGATATTGATGTCATCCATAATGAAGAGGACCTTACTCTAACTGTTTACTTTACCTAGGCCTTCTTGCAAAGGTTTCTCTATTTCTTACAAAGGCCTCCACAGACCTGGTTGCTATGAAAGATGTCATTTAGTTTGTGACATGTGCCTATCCAATTATATGAAGTCACTTTACTTGAGGTGGGCCCATAGAGTACTCTATAATGCTTTATCACATCTTTGAACAAGAGCTAAACTTTTCCTGGCGCAAAGATGGCCTTTCATAGAAGTGGTTCCTGTTTGGTAGCCATTGAGCATGTACAGTCAATGGCTTATAGAATGAGTACACACACTTATAAAAGAGGAAAATATGTATCAAACTGAGTGCTAAGTTGATGCACGTGTACCCAATCAGGTGATGCTCATTTTCCTGCATTCCTACAGACCATTTTTGTGTCAGATACCTATCAACACTTACCATGATCCAATTGTAGGCCTATATGTGTCTGGCAGAACCAATCCTGTTTGAAATTGTCTGAGTAGTGTGAGGTACCTTCTATCCACTCTGATTGCTTTGGCTGCTTCCACCTTTTTAAAAATAATGTAAATAATGTTCAAATTAAAAGGTATCTTACTGCTTCCATTTTTTTGTACCAGGCTGGAATTATTTACCTTCTGAAAAAAAATGGAATTTTCTTATCTTAGGTTCACGAAGTTGTTAAAAGTTTTCCTGTTTAAGAAAAATTTTATTTCATGTGTTTTTCTCTGTAACATTTTGTGTTGTATTTCAGGAGGTATTTCTCTCCTTTTGATTTCTTTTGTAATCTACACTAAACCCTCATAAATCATAGTTCACCTTTATTTACTATACTGTAAAGGGGTCCGCTTCTTCCGCTCTGGGTTGTAGTTGGAAGTCCTGTTCCTCACATAGGTTTCCGGTAAGATACAATACTACAATTAGGACTTATGGCAAAAAGTTTTATTTCAAGTTCAGTTCTACACACAGAATCCCAATGCAGTTCCCAAAAGTCTGGCTCTATCTGAGGGGACTACTGGTTACAGTTGGAAACCAGACGTAGAAATAGTAGCAGCCGGAGGGTGCGTGGAAGACTTTAGCAGCAATGGGTTGTACAGATTTACCCGAGGTGCAGACATCAACGCCAAAGACAAGTAAGGAAAGGGTTTCCAAAAGTCACAGCAATTGGAGTAAACCATGCGGAGACCGATGGATCTCGGGCCAGGTTATGGACGAAGCCGGAACTGAGCGGGAAGGGAAAACCTGAGTTGGGACTATGATTGTGGACTACAACCTGCAGTTTGTTTTTCTTCTGTTACGCATGTTTGAATTTCATTACCAAAATGAAAATGGTAACGGAATTCAAACATGTCTGGGATAAGCGTAAAGGAATCCTGTGCAGAAGGAACGGATCCTCAGGAGCTTAGTCGAGATCGGGTGGCAGAGCCGGAAGTGGGAGGCAGGACTGGTGGTTGGGAGGCGGGGATAGTGCTGGGCAGACTTATACGGTCTGTGCCAGAACCGGTGGTGGGAGACGGGACTGGTGGTTGGGAGGCGGGGATAGTGCTGGGCAGACTTATACGGTCTGTGCCAGAGCCGGTGGCGGGAGGCGGGACTGGTGGTTGGGAGGCGGGGATAGTGCTGGGCAGACTTATAAGGTCTGTGCCAGAGCCGGTGGTTGGGAGGCGGGGATAGTGCTGGCCAGACTTATACGGTCTGTGCCCTGAAAAGCACAGGTACAAATCAATGTAGGGTATACACAAAAAGTAGCACATATGAGTTATCTTGTTGGGCAGACTGGATGGACTGTGCAGGTCTTTTTCTGCCGTCATCTACTATGTTACTAGATGGGTGACTATGGTGCTCATTTTCAAAGCACGGAGACTTACAAAGTTCCATAGTAACCTATGGAACTTTGTAAGTCTATGTGCTTTGAAAATGAGCCTCCACGTTTTGTATTCAATTACTGATATTATGTGAGTGATTGCGAGGGGGAGTGAATGGTGAGAAAAGGGGGGCTGGGAGTTAAAGACCCGGGGAACACAGAGGGGAAAAGGCTCCAACGGAGCGACACTTCCTTAGGGAACTAACTGGCAGCAATGACTAGAAGCCAGTTGAGGGGACATACAGGGGGGAGGGGGGACAGGGAGGGGGAGGTATGGGGAGGGGTTAAAGATGGGGTCATGGAACGTGAACGGCTTAAACAACCCTGGAAAAAGATGTATAATATTTCGGGAAATTTATAAAATGCAATGGGATGTGGTTATGTTACGGGAAACACACATTCAGAAAAAGGATGCACGGTTGATACAATATAAAAATTTGGGTAAAAGTTATATACTGGCAGGTCCCAGAGGGGGTAAAAAGGGGGGATTGGCAATATATATAAAGGACAGGGTGCACTTTGTCCAGGAACAGATATACCTGGAAAGCCAGGGCAGATGTATAGCAGTAAAAGGAAAGATAAATAATCAACCAATTACATTTGTAAATATTTATGCACCCAATGAGGGACAAGGAGCCTTTTTTGAAGCCCTGCGGATAGAATTAACACAGTTTGTGGCTGGGAAGGTAATGTAGGGGGGGGGGGTTAATGTAACGACTACGGATCTAGATCATTCCAAAGGAAAAGCAGGGGGAGGACAGGCAGGTAAGGTAAAGCTTTTGCGCACGGTCAGAGAATTGGATCTAATAGATACTTGGAGGATGCAGCATCCGGAACAACAGACATACTCCTTCTTCTAGCACGCACAACAAATTTACACGAGGTTAGATGTAATTTGGTGCTCCCACAATTTATGGGGGGGGGGGGGGGGTACGAGATTCAGACATAGGGAATGTACCACGCCCCAGTATGGATTTCTTTGAAGGGCTTAGAGAGGGAAAAGATTAGTACATTTTGGAGACTGAATGAAACATTGATTGATGAGGCAGCAGCTTGTGAAGAACTCAGGAATGTAATATGGGAATACTTATCCCATAATGACAGGGGGGATGTCTCAGATGGGGTGCTCTGGGATGCACTAAAGGTAGTGATAAGAGGCCACCTGATAAAGAGGGGAGGGCAACAGAAGAGGGAGAAACAAGAGCATGAATTGAGAATGAGACAGAGACTAGCAACATTAGAGGCTCGGCATCACAGTTGCTTGGGATCAAGTGTACTCCAGGAACTTATGGAATGTAGAACGGAGCTGCAACAAATACAACTTAAGCAGATGGAATTTCATAGAGAATTGGTTAAGCAAAAGTTTTTTGAATTCAGCAACAAAGCTAGTAGAATGCTGGCACGTAGTTTGCGCCAGCGAAAAGTTGGGAACACAATAACAAAATTAAAGGGAGCAGGAGATAGGATGATATATCACGATAGTGAGATAAGAGAATGTTTCGCCCAATACTATTCGGCTCTATATTCAAAAGAAACAACTGTGCCTATAACAGAAATACAGAGCTATCTATCGGGGTTGCACCTTCAAAAATTGACGGACGTTCAGAGAGAGAGGTTAGATAGGCCCTTAACACTAGATGAGGTAGAAGGGGTAATAAAGGGTTTGAAGGGGGGGGGGGGGGCAAAGCACCGGGACTAGACGGGTACACAGCAAAATTTTATAAATTATTTGGGATGGAAATAGGACCCCTCTTGGTGAGGGTAGGCAATGAATGTTTTACACTGGGGAGGTTACCAATAAGTTTGCATATGGCGGGGATATCGGTTATTCCTAAGCCGGGGAGAGACCCAACAGTTTGCAGTTCTTATAGACCGATTTCCTTAATAAACGTTGATGCTAAAATACTGGCGAAAGTGATGGCGGAGAGGATAAATAAGTTCTTGCCTCAGATAATTCATGAGGATCAATCTGGCTTTATCCCCCAGTGACAAGTGGCCGATAATATTAGAAGATCATTGAGTATTATTTGGGAGGCCCAATGGCAAGGAGAGGCTTTTGCACTACTTACAATGGATGCTGAGAAAGCTTTTGATAGGGTGGAGTGGAACTATCTATGGGAAGTGCTGGAGACAATGGGGTTTGGTCCAGGAATTTAGAGATGGTTGAAGGGACTGTATGCCACTCCAGTGGCCAGGATAAAAGTAAACGGGGGGTATTCAGAATAAGTCTGTGTACAGATGGGGACTCGACAGGGATGCTCCCTCTCGCCATTGCGCTTTGCTATAGTGATAGAACCATTAGCACAAAAGATAAGAGAAACAACACAAATAAAGGGGTTGCGCATAGGAGAGAAAGAACACAAGATAACACTGTTTGCAGACGACATCCTTTTCTATGTGCGGAACCCAAAGGAGACATTATCAGACATTTGTAGAGAGCTTAAAACATTTGGGGAGTTGTCTGGTTTCAAAGTTAATTATGACAAGTCGGAAGTATTAAGTATAATGATACCAGCTCCAGAATTGGAGGACCTGTTCCGAGGTTTTTCCTTTAAAAAGGCGAAAAACCAGTTCTAGATACCTGGGCATACAGCTTCCTCGGGATTTGGCACAATTATATGGACTAAACTATGATCCATTGTTTAGAGAAATACGGAAGGATAGCGATGGTCAAAATGAATTTAGTTCCTCGAATGCTGTTTCTCTTCCAAACCTTGCTGGTGGGTATCCCGGCTCTTGAATTGAATAGGATACAAACAGATCTATCTAATTTTACATGGGGGAGGGGGGGGGAACAGACTAGGCTATCAAAAAAGATCATGTGGGGAGGAGTGGAACAAGGAGGGCGAGGGCTACCGAATATTACCTGGTATTACCAGGCAGCGCAATTAAAGCAGGTTGCAGAATGGAGCAAAGGGCAGAAGTCACATGTGATGGTCCTAGAACAGAATTTTGAAACACAATGCAACTTAGAGGGGGGTCTGTGGGGGTCTTGACCAATGCATACTCCTAAGTGTAAGAATAAGAACCCATTCATAGCTCACCTGGAAAGAATGTGGGATAAAATGAAACGAAAACTGAGGAGGGATGGGGGGGACATCCACCATGGCGTATATTACACAAGAAGCTGAGTTCCCAGCGGGGCAAGAGGGGGGAGTTTTCAAAGAGTGGAATAGAAAGGGTCTGCGGAAGTTCCGGGATCTTATATCTCATGGGAAAATGAAAGAATGTGGGAAGCTACAAAGGAAGGAAGTATGATCTCCTGGAGAAGGACTATTATGCATATTTACAGGTCAGATATTATATTAGCAGGCAGGGTTGGCTTAAGTCTGATCTGAGAGAAAGAGAGATGCTGGAGAATATGTAGGAAACCCTGGAAACAGGGGGGAAGGGCATTTCTAAGCTCTATCGATATATCAGAGGGGGAACCCTGACCAAGTTACCATATATGAGAGCATGGGAGCATGACTTGAATAGTGAACTGAGTGAGAGAGAATGGGAATGGATCTGCATGGAAGTGAAAAAAAGCATCAGTGTGTGTTTTAATAAAAGAAAATGCATATAAGGTACTAAGTAGATGGTATTTTACACCAGATAGAGTGAAACGTATGTACCCTAGTGCATCTGACCAATGCTGGAGATGTGGAGTAGAATTGGGAAACTTTCTCCACATATGGTGGACTTGTGCGAGTTTGCAGACTTTCTGGGAGGACATAACAGCACACTTGACATTAATCCTGGACACTCCTAAAGAGCCGAAATGGTGTTTGCTGGGATGGGGAAATAGAAGAGGCCAAAATGGCAGAGGCAGCTTAAAAGACTATGTTTAGCAGCTGCCAAGTTGGAGATTGCCGCACATTGGAAACAGTGTGTGGGGCCCACTATCCATGACTGGAAATTGAGACTCCAGATCCTAGCAGATGTGGAAAAAATGACGGATCGGAGGAGTGGGAGATACAAACCAGATGCGACAGAGTGGACACACTTGGAACGTATATGGAGCATTGCTACTGATACACAGGGGGGACAACCTTGAAAGGGAGCGAGGGGGGGGGAAGGGGGGAGGGGGATGGGGAGGGGGAGGGAAGTGGGAGGGGGAAGGGGGTGGAGGGAGAAAATATATAATTCTGTATAGATGTTAAAGTTTGGTTTGATTCAGAAAAATGAGTTGTATAGCCTAGAGGCTACTGATATGCAGATTGTACTGTTTTTGCAGTGTTAAGTAAAACAAACTTTACAAGTTAAAATTTTTTTTTTTTTAATTTATGTTTACCACTCAGTATTTTGTAGGCCTCTGTAATATTGTATCTGTATCTTTTCCAAGCTGAAGAGCCCTAACTTCTTAAGCCTTTCTTCATATGAGAGGAGTACCCAGTGGCGTACCTAGGGTAGTTGACACCCAGGGCCGGTCATTTTTTTAACACCCCCCTCCAAAATCCAGTACTAGGCATACCGAGAATACAAAACACTCAGGACCTATAGAGCAATTCTACCATACCATAAGCAGTAATTTCTACGAGTCACACAAGGAAAAGGAAAGCATCTTCAACACTACAGTGAGCACTAGAACATCAATTCACCTATTGTAAAACAAAACCAGACAGATAGTACAGATCGTCAATCCTGCACAGTCAATGCCAACTGAAAGTCATGTCTTTTTCACAAACACAGATACACCCTAATCCACTATAGAACAAGTAATCATAAACTTTCTATTTAGGCAAAAATAAAACTGAACCCCCAAGATGCCAGACTCTGCATACAATGCAACACCACAGAAACAGAAAATGTCCCCTAGTACTGTGCAAAATATAAAGACAGCAGATGTAAATTTGGAAAAAAAAAACTAACAAATACCAATCACCACTTTACAAATTAACAAATAGAAATAAAACAAATATAGAAAATAAAATACCATTTTATTGGACTAATACATTTAGCTGTCAGAGGCCAAAACCTTCTTCCTCAGGTCAATACAGTATAGTGTGTTACAGTGACGAGGGCTGACTGCAGTCAGCAACTGAGCACCCCCCACCCACTGACACCCGGGGCGGACCGCCCCCACTGCCCCCCCCCCCCTTGGTATGCCACTGGGAGTACCATCCCCTTAAATATTTTGGTCAACCTTCTTTGAACCTTTTCTAATTCTGCTGTATCTTTTTTTAAGATACACAACCAGAATTGCACACAATACTTAGGGTGTGGTTGCACCTTAGAGCAATATAGAGACATTATAATATACTTTGTCTTATTTTTCTATCCCTTTCCTAATAATTCCTTTCATTCTGTTTGCTTTTTTGGCTGCTACCACACTCTGGGCAGAATATTTCAGCATATTATCCACAATGACACCTAGATCTTTTTCTTGGATGCTGACTCCTAGGGTGGAACCTAGCATCAAATAACTATGATTTGGATTCTTCTTCCCAATGTGCATCACTTTGCACTTGTCCACATTAAATATTATCTGCCATTTGGACCCCAACTTCCTAAGATCTTCCTGCAATTTTTCACAATCCGCATCCATTTTAACTTTACATAGTTTTGTATTGCCTGCAAATTTAATCACCTCATTCATTAAAACTATTTCCAGATCATTAATACATATGTTAAATAGCACCAGTCCCAGTACAGATCTCTGGGGCACTCCACTATTCACCCTCCTCCACTGAGATAATTGACCATTTAACCCTACCCTCTGTTTTCTAGCCATCAACCAATTCCTAACCCACTACAGAACATTGCCTCCTATCCCATGGATTTTAATTTTCTCAGGAGTCTCTCATCAACTGGCTCACCTTTATCCACAAGTTTATTCATACATTCAAAGAAATGAAGCAAATTGATGAGGCAAGACTTTCCTTGACTGAATCCATTGTTGACTCTGTCCCATTAAACCATGTTTGTCTATGTGTTCTGTGATTTTATTATTTAAAATAATTTCCTCTATTTTAGCTGGCACTTATATCAGGTTTACTGATCTGTAATTCTCCAGATCACCCTGAATCCTTTTTTTAAAAATAGGTATTACATTGACCACCCTCCAGTCTTCAGGTACTATGGACAATTTTAATAACAGGTTACATATCACTAACAGAAGATCAGCAATTTCATATTTGAGATCTTTCAATGCCCTGGGGTGTATACCATCCAGTGCAGGCGATTTACTACTCTTTAATTTGTTGATTTGGCTCAGTACATCTTCCAGGTTCACTGAGATTTATTTCAGTTCTTCTGCTTCATCACCCTTGAAAACTATCTCTGGTACATGTAGTTCTCTTACTTCTTTTTCAGTGAAGACCAAAGCAAAGAATTCATTCAGCATCTCTGCTATGGCTCTGTCCTCTCTGAGTCCCCCTTTTACTCCTTGATGATCTAACAGTTTCACAGATTCCCTCACAGGCTTTCTGCTTCAGATATATGAAAAAGTTAATGCTATGAGTTTTTCTCTCTGAGGCAAGTTTCTCTTCATACTCTTTTTTTGGCCTTCTTTATCAATACTTTGCACTTATCTTGCCAGTGCTTACATTGTTTCTTGTTTTCTTCATTCAGAACTTTTTTCTATATTCTGAAAGATGTTATTTTGGATCTAATATCCTTTTTCATGTCTGCCTTTAACCATGCTAGCTATTGTTTGCTCTTCTTTCCACTGTTATTAATGTGTGGAATATATCTGGTCTGGGCTTCCAAAATGGTATTTTTTAACAATGTCCATGCCTGATTTAAAGTCATAACCTTTGCAGCTGAGCACTTCAAATTAAAAAAAAAAACATTTTCCTCATTTTATCATAGTTACCCTTTTGACAATTAAATGCTGCTACAGTAGATTTCCTTAGTGACTGCACTCCAGTTAAGTCAAATTTGATCATGTTATGATCACTGTTTCCCATCATCCTTACCTCTTGTACTAAGTTCTGCATTCCATTAAGGACTAGATCTAAAATAGATTAACTTCTTGTGGGTTCCTGGGCCAGTTGCTCCAAGAAGCAATTTATTACGTCTAGGAATTATATCACCCTAGCACTCCCTGATGTGGCATTTAATCAGTCAGTACTGGGGTAATTGAAATAACCATTATTATACTGCTGCCAAATTTGCTAGCTTTTCTAATTTCTGTTAACATATCTTTATCTGTCTGATCATTCTGGCCTGCTAAACATTCTAATGCATGGTAAAAGATATTATTAAAATAAATGCCCAAAAATCTATGAAAAAGTAAAAAAAATGACTTGAAACTTATTTCCACTCACATTCTTAATGAGGCACGTGCAGCAATGGGTATACTAATAGAGGAACTGATTGAAACCAAAATTCTCATGAGCAGGCATTAGTTAGATGTGGACAATGAGCTGCTGAAACTCCTAAAAGTAAATCAGTGTTCCAACCTCCAGACTTCTAAAAGTTGATCACTGTTTAGACCTGATTTGTTATAAACCAAATGTGTGAATGTTGATGATTTTGGAAGACATTCCAGGACCATAAAAGCAGGATGAAAAAGACTAGATGGGAGAATGGCTGAGGTTTTCCATAGCTGTCCAAACCCAGAGCAAGCATTAGCCCACTGGTCTGGCCCTATGCACCTGTCTTTCTGGAACATACCAGAGGTGCACCTAAGGATCACCTTACCATGAAGATGTATCCCTTCCAGAAGGCCCTGAGAGAATTCTTAGAAGATTTCATCCACAATGTGGAATTCTTTCTCCCCTTCAAAGTATGAGGCCTATCATCTACTGTGACTGCTTTGTATCAAGATTGATGGAAGCCTCATACTTTAAATGAAGGGTCATGACAGCTGCTTTAATTAAAATATAGTGGGAAAGTCTATTCTAAGTGATGAAAACTAGGGAAAAACCAAAAGAACCCCAGGGAGAATAGGAGAAAAGGTCCAAGGAACTGGATCTGCTTTTGTATCACTGTTGTAGTTCCATTCTGTATATTGTTTTATTTGCAGATTGCCTTGAACTGTTCTGAATTGGTGATATTTAAAATGTGAAATAAAACATGATCCATAAACCAAGATTTCGCAATCATAGAGGTCCTTTTACCAAGCTGCGGTAAAAAGGGCCTTGCGCTAGTGGTGGGGGCTTTTTTGCCACTCTCTGCGGCCCTTTTTACTGCAGCGGATCAACAGGCCAAAAAAATGGCATGGCCATGTGGTGAGATTTCACTTATCATGTGGCCATGCGGGGGTGGGGGGCATTAGGGTGGCATTAAGGGCTCCCGTGCTAACTCATCAGTAACCGAGTAACATAGTAACATAGTAGAAAGACCCACATGGTCCATCCAGTCTGCCCAACAAGATAAACTCATATGTTCTACTTTATATGTATACCTGACCTTGATTTGTATCTGTCATTTTCAGGGCACAGACCGTAGAAGTCTGCCCGGCACTAGCCACGCCTCCAAACCACCGGCTCTGCCACCCAATCTCTGCTAAGTTTCTGCGGATCCCTTCCTTCTGAACAGGATTCCTTTATGTTTATCCCACGCATTTTTGAATTCCATTACCGTTTTCATCTCCACCACCTCCCGCGGGAGGGCATTCCAAATATCCCTGCATGCCCCAGTTCTGAATCTATCCCCAGAGTGAAAGCCAAATTCCCTTATAGGGGCAAAAAATCCATGTAAGTAGGTGTGCAATGCTAGTATTTGAGTAGAGCGTGCCAGGTAGCCCTCATAGGTTTTAACAAGACATCATTTCGCAAAGTCAAAGACAGGTCCGTCCCCTGTGCATGTAATAAATAATGAGGATGTAATGGTACCCTCTCCATTGTCCAAGGGGTGTAGACATCAGCCTCCAGTACCCGATCACACAGATGTCTAAAAAAACATGCCACATTATATTGATGGATATTAGGGATCCCCAATTCTCTCGTTGTCCAGGGCCCATATAATAAATCCATGCAGAGTTTCGGTTTCCACCCGTTCCAAAGGAATCTATTTATTTTATTTATTGTTCACTTATATCCCAAATTTTCCCACTCATGCAGGCACAATGTGGCTTACAAAAGATTTCCAAAGGAATCTACTCACCATATGATTCAAAGCCTTAATATCTCTTTTCAGAATGCACAGAGGGAGCTGTTGAAGGACATACAGCCACCTCGGGAACAGGGACATATGATATAAGTTAATTCTTCCATGAAGAGACAAAGGTAGCGAGTGCCAAATCCACAGCTGCTGCTCAGTGGAACGCAGTAATCACTTAATATTTAAGAAATATAACTCTCTAGGATCAGCCGGCAGCTGGATACCCAGGTATGTAAAGTAGTAGTGAGCGGTGCTGCCTGATTACCGCTGGGTTAATGCTACACTTGAAAATATCTGGTTATTTTCCATAGTACGGCAAATAGCGTGTACCAGGGCTGGAACTACCACCGGCGCTTGCATTCGGCTGGTAGTAGTTCCAGATTAGCATGCGGTAAGCCAGCGTTGGGCTTACCACTGCTCTGAAAAGGACCCCTTAGTAAAATATAATGGAGTCCGTCTTGTTGGAGAACACAATCTGTGCCAATACTGTACCTAATAACATCCCAAAAGACCATCAGATTTTACACTGCATACATCAGGAATTTAAATTGAATAAGCACAATTGAGTTTATTATATCGAAAATGAAAACAGTATAGCAGTCTACAATGAAGTACTATTGTTGCCTGAAGGAAATAAGCCCCATATATTTGGAAGTATTGTCTTCAAGCTCTCAGCTGATGCCTATTTATATCACTTTGCATGTATCCATGTCTCCTGACTTTCCACTTTGTGCAAGAGTAGCTCTTATATGGCCCTTCAAAGCACAAGCATAAAATAGTACAGCATTACATTATATTCAGTCTTATGAACTGTTAGCAAGTAACATAACAGATCATTCAGCTCTATTAGCCACTGTATGACTCAGACACTCAGCAAACTGTACAAGATGACAAAAGGACAATGCTACATGGTGAAAGGGAATAAAACTTGTGATTATTGATTTTGTATTATTATTTTTTAATTCAGATTTGATTTATTTGCTTTTTAAAATATGGAAGCTCGGTTGCCAGCTTACCAACTCTCAATGTAGTCCGTAGAAAATACGTTTTTTCTTGCCTCACATACACATTGCTACCAAACAGAGTTTTAATTTCACTTTCATATTTTGCTGCACATTCAGGTTTGTAGAGTCCCATTGGGTTTTTCATCTATTTCATTTCCATGTGTAAGGTTACACACCAGTAGCATAACCAGGAATTTTGAACAGGGGGTGAGCCTCACGACGCATCTCCCTCACACTGCTCTCCCCATACCTTAAAATCATCTCCAGTCTTTGCTTGGGCAGCACCAGCGGCACTCATGGGCTGCCTGCAGCCTGCACTAGGGCTTTCTCTCTGATCCGTCCTGGCCTTCAGAAAACAGGAAGTTGCATCAAAAAGGGCAGGACGGTTCAAAGAGAAAATCTTGTTGCAGGCCGCAGGCAGCCTATGAATGCTGCTGCCACTGGCACTGCCCTGGCAAAGACTTTTAAGGCACAGGGAGACAAGGGGGAGGGAAAGAATTGCAAGAGCTTTTTGGGGACAGAAATGGAAGGGAGAGATGCGGGGGGAGGGAGAAGGGAGGAACTGGCAGGGGGTGTGTACACAACACACACACACACCACTGTACACACATTAAATACACAAGAAAGGAACAACAGATAGCACAGAGTCTGGCACACTCAACTTATTCTGTAGAGTTGATTGTGTAGGGAACCAGAATTAGGTACAGTTGGTAGTATTGTAGAGAAAATGCCTTCGTTCAACTTCTGAGTAAATTATTTTGAAATATTCTCTTTTTTAAAATAGTAAAATACAAGCAAAAAGAAAAATAATTTTGATCTCCTTAATGAAAGCACTTGAAATTCTGAATGATTTGCTTGCCTTACAGTTTAGAGAACAGATCCTGTAGCTGTCATCAGCAGTAGTGGCACAGAGTAGCAACACACTGAAGTCTAAGACCATTTCCAGGGTCAATATTTTACAGGGATGAGCTGAATTTTAATCCCCTCTTCCCCTCAAGCAAAAATATATAAATATGAATCCAAAAGTACATTTCCAAGTCACTTCTGTAAGTGTCTGTGGCCTCAATCCTAGCCTCGGGTGCACTGGGGTCCTCTAGATTAATAGCTATAGCTATATCAAAATTATTCAGTACCAATTTATCTGGTCATTTTCTGTATCAGGAAGAAGGTGATGTATTAAAAGCTAGTCACAGACAATTCTTTTCCTGTAAAGGTTAGGTATTCTCAATGTACATTCAGAGCCATACACACAAGTGCAAATAAGTCAGCTACCACAGCTATTTAATCAGGAGCGTTTGTTGATTTGAGCAGAGCCCTTATGCTGTGAAATGAAAAAAGAAAACCAAATTTTCTTGAGCAATCTGCTGTTGCTGCTTCAGGTGCTAGGCCATTTCACTAAAGCAGCTCAGACGAGAATGTCATTAGTTCTTAAGCCCCAGGTGAATTTGCCACTGTTCCACATGATTAAGCCAGATAATTGTGTGTTGATAGCGAATGTGGTTGGCGAAATACAATTTCTGGGGCCTTCCTAAACAAACACAATGTAGAAGTGAGTCAAAGTGCTGTCATTTCAGTCCTTTGTCAAAGGCTTTGCTCTAGCAGTCAGCTCTGGTGAGAACTGGTGAATAATTTGAGGGTATGTTGCTGATCCTAAAGGTGACTTGAGATTCACAATACAGATCATAATTTTTTTTTGTCATTTTGTTAAAAATATCCTTTCCTCTTAAAGTAAAAGGGGATGAAGAAAGCCTGTAACTTTTTATTTATGTGACCTGTATAGCTTATTATTTATTGGGAGAGGGCCTAGTTATTATCATAACAATCAAACCCAAGAGCTAGGATTTAGAGATATGCACAAAAAAATGTATCAGTTCATTTTTGGTCATTTATGGACTCCCCCCCCCCCCACCACCACCACACACACTGAATCTGTGCTAACAAATGCACATCCCTACTACAATTCAAATCTTTCTCCTTCTGGTGCTTACAACTGCTTGGAAAGTGTCTTTGATAGTAATTTTACAAAGTGTTTTCCAGGAGCAGATTGCCTGTCAAGCATTCAGGCATATTCTGGTGGACTGAGTGCTTCTGGATGTGGAGACCAGCTACAATGTCACTGAAGAGTGAAAAAACAAGCATGAACAACTAAGCTGCTGCCATGTTCCCACCCCTGCTTTGGCACAAACTGACTTTCTGTATTAATACAGGAATACAGGAAGTCTGTGCCCTGAAGCAAATCAGAGCCTCCACAAGTCAGGCTGTGGGGATCCTGGTATTGGTGATGTGAGCAGATGGGCTAGTAAATGGGCTAGTAAATACAAACTTCACTGGGCTGGCATTTGATGTAATCCACCCCTGATGTTTTCTGTGTGTAAAACATGCTGGAAATGGTCCTTATAACATTTCATGTGTATACCCACACATAAAACTAAGCCTGTTGAAAAGACTGCATGTACAGTAGACAACCCCCAGGGACAGCATTTGGGCAGAGTTTTGAGGTATACTTTATATAATCCATATGAATAATGTAGCAAAAGTACCTTTACTGGAAGGCAATGGCACAATCATATATCAAAAAAGTCTCATCCTATATAATAATTCTCACCTCCAACGTTCTGTGCTTGGGACCGTGGATCCCTGGAGGTGGTCTGCTAGGCAGACAAGCACTGATGTCATGATAGCTGATTCCAAGGCAAGGAGAGGAGTGTTTCCCTACTCCTCCCCCTGCCTCGGAATCATCTGTCACCCCCCGTGCTACAGCCCCCTCGACCCCCCCTTCCGCGAACCTGTTGACCCCCCCGGCCCGCCGAAAACTGCCCCCCGCCCCCGTTGTGGACTACCTGTGCTGACAGGGGACCTAAACCCCCGACAGCCGAAGTGCTGTTGTGCCCTTCACGTTGCTTCCTCAATCATCTTCTCTGTAAGTTCTCTGCATGTGTCTGACGTCAGACGCATGCAGAGGAACTTCCAGAGAAGATGATTGAGGAAGCAACGCAAAGGGCACAACAGCACTTCGGCTGTCGGGGGTTTGGGTCCCCCGTCAGCACAGGTAGTCCACAACGGCGGCGGGGGGTAGGTTTTGCCAGGGGGGGGGTCGAGGGGGGCCGTAGCACCGGGGGGGGGGGGGGGGGAGAAATTGTCTGCCTTGGGCCCATTTCCTTGCCTTCAGAAACGGGCCTTTTTTACTAGTGGCTCAATAATATTTTTCATATGCTTCTATAAGATCTGTAAATATCAGTCCAAAAATGATTGTTAAATTAACCAGATAGTGCTGATATCCAGACATAACCATTGGTTATGTATGGATTTTAGAGCTCTATCAGCTTTTGAGGACATGTAGAGGCTCTTTAACTAAGGCACGGTAGGCCTTCAGCTGGTCTACTGTGTCGTAAAAGTCCATAAGCCATTATTAAAATGGACTTGGGGAAAATCCACTGCTTATTTCTAGGATAAGTGGCATAAAATATATTGTACTGTTTTGGGATCATGCCAGGTACTTGTGACTTGGATTGGCCACTGTTGGAAACAGGATACTGGGCTTGATGGACCTTCGGTCTGTCCCAGTATGGCAATACTTATGTACAAGGTGATATCCTAGTATGAAATGAGTCATTGCTGAGGTCAACTGCCATACCCGCTATATCTGAGATTTGTTGGTGCAGGGCTAAGAAGTGTTTAACATCAAAAATGACAGCACATGGTAAGTACTATATGCTAATTGTACTACTACTACTATTAAACATTTCTATAGCGCTACTAGACTTACGCAGCGCTGTACAAATTAACTTGAAAAGACAGTCCCTGCTCCACAGAGCTTACAATCTAAATTGGACAGACGAACAGACAGCTAGGGGTGGGGAAATTGCAGTGGTAGGGGTGATAAGTGAGGGTGTTGAGTAAGAGAGTCATGGTTAGGAGTCGAAAGCAGTAGCATGCAGTCCTCACCCATTCTCCACCTAGTTCCCACTCCTTATGACAGCATGCAGTTAATGCATGAATTTACGCATACTCTTTAGCATGGCACTGTACTAATAGTGTGCTTGTGTAGTAGTGCTTAACATAGGCTAATTCATAAGTTCAGGGCCCCCAAGTGTTTTCTTTCAGGTCAGTTTTATTTTTGTCAGATGTTTTGCCAATACCTGCTTGTACAACATTGCTGTTTAGTATTTTTTTTTTCTACAGATAATCACCCTTTAGAGGCCAAAACAAATTCAGATAAATCGGGCCCCTAGGCTTGATCTCCTCATAAGTAGGTAAATCTTTCTAATGCCAAAGTTTGTTCTAAAATTACATTATATGAGTTTGCTAAGTAGGACATTTATTTCTGTGCTTATAGTGGTGCCAAAATAGCTATTAGTAATATGTGCATTAGCACAAATCTCTAGATAATTGAGGCTTTTGTGTTAAAAAGGCTTAAATCTGTGTTTAACTTTACAGTGCAGAATCCACTACAAGCATACTACAGGAATTAGTTTCAGGTTATTATTGGTACTTTTCCAAACTAAATGTAGAAGTATAAACAGCAATTTAACAGGCTGAAGCTCAGAACCTAATGCCGGCACAAGAAACAACCCTGGAGCCTAGCACTGTTATGTATTAAAAGAAAAACGTCTGTGTATGCTACCAACATTCTAAGCTCATTTAAGTACATAAGTAATGCCACAATGGGAAAGACCAAGGGTCCATCGAGCCCAGCATCCTGTCCACAACAGCGGCCAATCCAGGCCAAGGGCACCTGGCAAGCTTCCCAAATGTACAAACATTCTATACATGTTATTCCTGGAATTGTGGATTTTTCCCAAGTCCATTTAGTAGTGGTTTATGGACTTGTCCTTTAGGAAACCGTCTAACCCCTTTTTAAACTCTGCTAAGCTAACCACCTTCACCACGTTCTCCGGCAACGAATTTCAGAGTTTAATTATGCGTTGGGTGAAGAAAAAATTTATCTGATTTGTTTTAAGTTTACTACACTGTAGTTTCATCGCATGCCCCCTAGTCCTAGTATTTTTGGAAAGCGTGAAAAGACGCTTCACATCCACCTGTTCCATTCCACTCATTTGAATTTTTGATTTACATGAGCGCTAAGTTAAACAAGCTTAAATAAATATAAGGAGGAAATTATATGGTTAACATCAGCAGTTAACTGGATAAAACATTTTTCTAGACCTTCATACTTTATTGGCTAAGGGGCCCTTTTACTAAAGCATAGCATGCGCTAAATGTTGTTGGGCAGACTGGATGGACCATGCGGGTCTTTTTCTGCCATCATCTACTATGTTACTATGCAGCTCATAATCGAAAGTGATCGCCAGCCATTTCCCGACACAAATCGGGAGATGGCCGGCGATCTCGGAAAAGCGGCGAAATCGGTATAATCGAAAGCTGGTTTTTTTTACAGCATCGCCGCTTTCCCATCGCCTCGCCGGCGAAAGTTCAAAGGGGCGTGTTGGCGGCGAAGGCAGGACATGGGCGGGTATGGGCGTGGCTACCAGATAGCCGGTTTTCGCCGATAATGGGAAAAAAATACGGCGTTAAGCAGTATTTCGCCGGGTTTACTTGGTCCTTTTATTTTCATGACCAAGCCTCAAAAAGGTGCCCAAACTGATTACATGACCACCGGAAGGAAGCGGAGATGACCTCCCCCAGTGGTCACTAACCCCCTCCCACCAAAAAACCCCCACTTTAAACACTTTTTTTTCAGCCTGTATGCCAGCCTCAAATGCCGTACCCATCTCCATGACAACAGAATGTGTTCTGTCCTCCGACAGCCTTTTCCTGCTTGTGATGTGGCTCTGGGGTGAGTGTGACACCTTTTCTTTTATTTGCACTGCAGAGTCACATCAGCAATGCATTGTGGTGGGTGTAGGTATTGGTAGTTGGTAGGCTGTACTCCCCTGGTGCTTTCTTCCTGCTTACTGGGTCAGAGTGTGCCCTGTTTTGTTTCCTGTTGTAGTCCATGTGGTAGTGGCCATTTTTGTAAGCCAGTTTTAGTTCCCTTTCCTGTGTTACCCACGTTAGAGAATGTAGTTCTTACCTTGAATGGTGCTGAAAGAGGGCATTGTACACCATCGTGCCAGCTCTGACCTACTGCTAATCTTAGTACCAGGGGACTCTTTGCCATTGGGGCACAACCTCTGATCTGCAGTTAACTGTGAGTAAACGTGTTTATTCAAATAAAGGACTTTTTCAAAGAGATTAGTCTTCAGGTGTCAACTGGTGTGCCAGTTATACAGCAGCAATAAGTCCTAGAGGCTGTATGCAGGTCCCTGGAGCAGTTTTAGTGGGTGCAGTACATTTGTGGGTAGTGGGTTTGGGGGGGGGGGCTCAGCTCCCAAAGTAAGGGAGCTATGCACATGGGAGCTTTTCTGAAGTCCACCGCAGTGACCCCTAGGGATCCCGATTGGTGTCCTGGCATGTCAGGGGGGCCAGTGCACTAAAAATGCTGGCTCCTCCCACGGCCAAATGCCTTGGATTTGGCCGGGGTTTGAGATGGCCGACATAACTTTCCATTATCGCTAAAAAACAAAGCCGCCCATCTCAAACCCCGGCCAAATCCAAGGCATTTGGCTGGCCGGAACCGTATTATCGAAACAAAAGATGGCCGGCCATCTTTTTCAAAAATACGAGTCTGGCCAGCTGTTTGTGGCACCGCCAAAATACATTGCCGGCCATGTATTTCACCGGCGCCATTCGATTATTCCCCTCCATGTTACTATGTAAATGCTAATTTTGGAAGCTGTGGTGTAGAGGTGGGTTTGGATAGTAACACCGTTTAGGAAGGACTTAGGATGAATTTGTGGAGTGCCTGCACATGTGTTTAGAGTGATCAGGGGATTTGGACAAATTTTTTTTTTTTGTAATTAAGATTGTGGGCCTGACTTGGGATTTATCTTTGTGTTGTTGTGGCTGGGAATGTGCAGTATTCCTGACTGAAGCAACACAAAAATAAGACCGTTTGGCTGTAAGCCCTCAAGGGCAGACATGCCTCATGTGCCAGATTGGTAGCTCGCCTTGAGCTTAGATTTGGAAAACCAACAATTATAATCCAAGAGGCCAATATTCAACTTGCAGCAGTAAGCGGCTTGCAAGCCACTCACAGTCGCAGACTGAATTAACCCGGATATTCACGGCTGGAGCATGTGCAGTTCCTGGCATTGAATATCCGGGCATTTGCACTGAACCAGAACTTAAAAGGGCACCAGCTGATATCTGACCTGTGCCCAATTATCTCGGTAAATAAAGTTAGACCAGCCTTTTTGCTGGGATGCCACTTACGCACATAACTTACAGAATACTGTCAGTTCCGTGCACCCCTGTCACATTTCTGTTATCACAGTTATGTGAGGTCTATTGCTGGTATAACTCTGGTCGCATACATGTAGGTGTGCAAGTGCTGGGTTACATTAGTCTTCTATACTCTGTTCCCTCTAAGCTGAGTAGGAGTCCTCCAACTGCATTGCTGCCAGTGGGTGGTGGTGCTTCATTATTGTGTTTTCAATCGCTAGGGACAGGCAGGTTCCCTGGAGTTCTGCAGAGCTTGCCTGTCCCTCAAGACTGAAAATATGATAGTGAAACAGCACCACCTACTGGCAGGACAGTAGGTGGAGGACTCCTGCTCAGCTTAGATGGAACAGTGCTTCTATAACAGATTGTGGGTGTCCAGATGCCATTATAGAATAGATTCTCACTCTTTGGCATCTGAGTACCTAAAAGGAAGCATCCACTTATAGAACTGCCCCTTATTGTTCTGCAAGTGCAAATTTTACCACACTTTACTATGAGGGCTCCTTAGACAGCTACAGAAAAACATTCACAAAGGGGTGCGGGGGACTAGGAAGTAGAAAAATACGTGGAAAGTAAACTGGTAACAATATACTCCTCCTACAATTTGACATGTCGAGTGCCTTCGACATGGTTGACCACGGAGTCCTATTACACATACTTGAATACTTTGGCATTGGAGGAAATGTCCTAAACTGGTTCAAAGGATTCCTAACCAAGCGTTCATACCAAGTCACATCAAATTCAACCACGTCTGCCGCATGGACATCTGAATGTGGAGTACCGCAAGGATCACCTCTCTCACCAACCATCTTCAACTTAATGATGATCCCCTTGGCAAAAATCCTATCAAACCATAACCTCAACCCACATATATACGCCGATGATGTAACAATATACATCCCTTTCAAACAAGACATCAAGGAAATCTTCAACGAAATTAACCAAAGCCTATACATCATGAACACCTGGGCAGACGCATTTCGTCTGAAACTGAATGCAGAAAAGACTCAATGCCTGATACTCACTTCCCAGTACAACACGAAGGAATTTACCGCTATAAATACACCAAAACTAAACCTCCCAATCTCAGAAACGTTAAAAATCCTTGGAGTTACTATCGATCGCCACCTAACACTCGAAACCCACGCAAACAACACAACCAAAAAAATGTTCTACGGCATGTGGAAACTGAAAAGATTAAGATCATTCTTCCCAAGATCCGTTTTTCGCAGCCTAGTGCAATCCCTCGTACTCAGTCATCTGGATTACTGCAACTCGCTGTAAGCAGGCTGCAAAGAGCAAATCCTGAGGAAACTTCAGACAGCCCAGAATACAGCAGCCAGACTCATCTTTGGAAAACCAAAATACGAAAGTGCAAAACCCTTACGAGAGAAGTTACACTGGCTCCCACTTAAGGAACGCATCACTTTTAAAGTATGCACAAAATTATCCACGGCGAAGCCCCAGCATACATGACTGAGTTAATTGACTTACCACCCAGAAATGCCAAAAGATCATCACGAACCTTCCTCAACCTACACTTCCCTAACTGCAAGGGCCTGAAATACAAGACGCTACACGCATCAACCTTTTCCTACATGAGCACGCAATACTGGAACACACTTCCGCGCAACCTGAAAACGATTCATGAACAAACCAACTTCCGCAAATTACTGAAAACACATCTTTTTGATAAAATCTACGGAAAGAACCAAAACATATCAAATCCACACTCACTGCTCCGTTATACATCAACACATCCACCTAAGAATTCTCAATCCTGAAATCACACCACACTCATACCTTTAACCAAAGAAGATGTATACCATAGGCTATCCGTTGTTTATATGCTATATATTGTCCTCAGAATCTCTAGTTTTTCGTTGTTCTCCTTTCAATGTTTCTATATTCTTTTCCATTGATATATTCCTTAACGATACTTTGATTTGATTTGACTTGTTTTGTATAACTCTTCACAATGTAATCCATAACCGAATTGGAACAAAATGTAATTTCCATTATTCATAATGTATTGTAAGCCACTTTGAGTCCGCAAAAAGGTGGGAAAATGTGGGATACAAATGCAATAAATAAATATATGCATTTGCATCCGCTGCAACAAGTGCTGAAACACAGATTAAGGCCAGTGCTGGGCAAGCTTGTACAGTCTGGGTCCTATATATGACAATCTGGTTCAGGATAGGCTGGAGAGGATGGGCTTTGATGGAAACTCCAGTAATTTGGAACATGAGGACAGTGTTAGGCAGACTTTTACAGTCTGTGTCCTGCAAATGACAAGATGGAATCGGATAGGCTGGAGTGGGCTTCGACGGCACCTTCAGTAGTTGGAACCTAAGGACAGGGCTGGACGGACTCATAGGCGGTCGGTGGCCCAACTGTTTGGGGAGGCTAAAGGGGTGGGGTTAGGGGCGGGTTGGGGGTGGGGCCAGGGGTGGAGCTTAAATCCATAATTGTCTGATAACAGAAAAAAATAAATACAAATAAAAGTCACAATTAATACCTTTTATTAAATTTAGATATTAGATATGTATCATATGTCAAAGAATAAAGTAGTTGCTCAAAGCATATACTAACCACAATCGCTCAACTGCAAAACACTATGCACAACTTTGTGCAAAAACACACTCAGAACCTTACTGTACAATAAATATTACACTGGGCAGAACCTAATACACCAATATACCACCCATACGGAAAATGCAGACCGTCAACAATATGAAACAAGGGATCATAATATCATGATACATATAGAGCCACAAAACACCCTAATTCATGTTTAATGTGGGATAAAATGCCATAAATAAGTAAATAAATATAAACTTTTAATGTTGAGCACCTAATTCTCAAAGTGGACATATTCCAAACACTATAATGAAAATAAAATGATCTTTTCTACCTGTGTTGTCTGGTGACTTTGTTTTTCTGATCATGCTGGCCCAGTATCCGAGTCTGCTGCTATCTGTCCTCTTAACTCCGTTTCCAGGGCTTCCTTTCCATTTATTTCTTTACTTTCTGCCTTTCTTCTTCATTTCTTGCCCTACATCCGTAAGTAAAAGCTGGGTCCTTCACAGTCTTGACTGTCCAGTGAATCCAGCTTCTGCCTATTTTCTTCCTCCATGTGCAGTTTTTCTCTTTTCCTTTTCCCTCATCTCATCTCCTTCCTCACTTTTTCCTCCATCCATGGCCAGCAACCCTCCTCTCCCCTCCATCCACCCATGTCCAGCAACCCTCCTCTCCCCCCTGCCCTCTCCTCCATCCACCCATGTCCAACAACCCTCCTCTCCCCTCTCCTCCATCCACCATGTCCAGCAACCCTCCCCTCCCCTCCATCCACCCATGTCCAGCAACCCTCCTCTCCCCTCCCCTCCATCCACCCATGTCCGGCAACCAGTTTGTCACTCCCTTTGAAAGAAAATGTTTCAGCCCCTTAGCAAAAGGGAAAAGCCCTCAAATAAAAATTGCTATACTACTCAGAGATTTAACTTATCCAGTCATCTTCTAAGAAAAGATCCTATGGAAGCAGTTGTACCCTCTTGGGCAAGTCAGGGATCCTAGCAGCTGGGAGGATTCAATCGCATGACTGTTTAACTTAACAAAACAAAGTACAGAGTGATATACGTTCGCAGTCTTGCAGATACTGGGAACACAAGGAACTGGTGAACTTTATGGTCCAGGGACAAATTTGCATAATACCTCTCCTGAATATATTCGGGAGGGGGGGGAGGGGGTATGTAGATATCCGGAAAATCAAGCCTGTGTGAATGTGTTGTTATTAAAGATCAGAGAGCTTCTTATCTTACATACCTACATGATTCTTCTTGACATCATCTGATTCTGATGATATTCATTTGTGATGTATAAAATACGGACAGCTACCAAAAAAAATAAAAATAATAATAACCGCGTTTAATAAATTATCTTGAAGATTTAGTCGGGGCAAGTAAGTAATGTACCTTTGTTCAAAACTTCAAATCCCAAAGTCATCTTATGGAGTGGCCTAGTGGTTAGGGTGGTGGACTTTGGTCCTGGGGAACTGAGGAACTGAGTTAGATTTCCGGCACAGGCAGCTCCTTGTGACTCTGGGCCAGTCACTTAACTCTTCATTGCCTGCCGCATTGAGCCTGCCATGAATGGGAAAGCACAGGGTACAAATGTAATAAAATGAAATCTTTAATTATTGGCCACCCTATCCCCTTAAGACTCCTTTGAGTCAGTGTTAGATTGTATGAAACTTTTAAGAAAAAAAAAAGCAAATTTATTTAACAGTTGCTTCTTTGCAATATTGGTTAGTAGAGGGGGCAGGTTACTTTTAACAAGGAATTTGTTGTTGTTTTTTTTCAATTCCTCTTTCTTGCAGAGAAGGTTTACCCCTTCACTGTCTCTTTAAGAAAGTCGTCCCTTCTGCCCGTAGTAAGTTAAAGAGAAACAGGAATGTAGCAGGGCTTGTCTACCCAGGTTGAGGATGGCAGGAAGCCCAGAGGAGAAACAGCAGCCCCCTGGATCAGTAAGTCCTTAGCCGAGGAGC
The DNA here is from genome assembly GCF_901765095.1 of Microcaecilia unicolor. NCBI lineage: Eukaryota > Metazoa > Chordata > Amphibia > Gymnophiona > Siphonopidae > Microcaecilia > Microcaecilia unicolor. Next base: position 256,357,008 of record NC_044034.1, read on the forward strand.
TAGCTGGCTTTTACCGATTACCAGTGCTCTTGCCATGCTGGGCTACCTGTCAGTTGCAGCCATCTGCCTGGCAGCCGTGGTGCTGATCGATTTTGATCCCTGGTCCCTGACCTTCCATAACATCCCGGGTTACTTGTACCTGTTCCTCAAGAATTCGGCTAGGGGAGCAGAGAAGCTTGGTCCAGAAGCAATTCTTCAATATTTTAACAAGCACCTCTTCCGTGTTAATACAGATGTGCTTGGTTGTGCAGTTAAAATATGTAAAAAAAAACTTGGAAGTAAAAGATTGAGGCGCACAGAACATTTTGGTATTCCCCCTTTCTTTGTTTAGGAGATGGTTGGAACTGCTGATTCAATTAAAAGAGGAGCTAGAGCTCCCCTTCATACAAAAGCAAGGAATGAAACATGCTTTTTAAGTTTCCTAAAACCGGTGCATAGTCGCTGCAAAGAAACTAGAGGTCTTTGGGTGACTGAGTCAATCGGAGTGACCAACTCAGCAACGTCAGGCTTTCTTAACCAGCTCCCCGACCTTCCTGCAGTGGCTGCCCAGCGTTTAAACCGCAGCAATGGCTCACCTCCGCTCCAGCCTTTCCCTTCTCGCTCAGTGTCCCGCCCTCGCGGAAACAGGAAATACCTCATCAGAGGAAGGCGGGACACAGAGAGACGCGAGAAGGGAAAGGCTGGAGCGGAGGTGAGCTGTCGCTGCAACTTAAAAAGGTTAAAACGCCGGGCGGCCACGGCATGAATGGAAAGGTCGGGGAGCTGAGAGCGGGCTCAGCAGGGGGTGGGCGGCGGCGGAAAAGGTCACAGCTTGGCTGGGGAGGCTTATAGCCTCCCTAAGCCTCTTATACGGGGCACCTATGGGTGGACTTCTATGGTCTATGTCCCAGAAATACCAAAGAGAGACAATGATCAAGTATTTTATATCATATTCATTGTTGGTTTAATCATGACTTGATAATGAGTGTGACTGTTGGGCAGACTGGATGGACCGTTCAGATCTTTATCTGCCATTATTTACTATGTCACTGTGTAAGCCCAATAAAATATTAGAAACTGCATCAAATTACAAATACACTTGCACTATCTAACATACCTTTCCTATCCTTCTAAACCATTTATACTTCTGGGACTAAAGAGACTCTTTTCAAGGTTGCACAGTGATTCCTCAGTCTTTCTTCCAAGATGAGAGCCATTCTTAGAGTTATTGAGGTATATATAGAAGGACCCACCAAGGAAGGAGGAAATGGAGTTAATTTACATTTTGTGGATTTTTATTAGCCAAGTTTAATTGTAAACTATAGATACTAACCTTAGTCAAGTGTATTTTATTGTTCTAAAAGGACATGATTGCTTTAAGAACACAGCATCTATCCACTTCCCTTGGGTCACATCGTAGAAAATGAACCTCCAAGTTCGTTGTGTACAATGTCTGTCTGAAGACAATAGCAAGAGGATAGGGTAGCAGCTCTAGCAGCCAGTGAAGGGGATTATACCTCTCCTCCTTGCACATTATAAACAGGGTGGAGTATTGGGTCTCCCATGATAGTTTTGGAAATGAGAAATGTGTATTTTTTTTTATTTGTTGAAGAAAAGTATCAAAAGTCTTGTTAGATCTGGGGAAATTTCAAATTGGATCTGAGCAAATCTACTTCAGATTTCTACTTTGGCACTGTGAGGGAGTGGTGGTACGTGGCTAGATTCCCATAGGACCACTCCCTCACTGAGGCCCTGATGCTCAGAAGCAAATGCTGGTGCTAAAGATCATTAGCCCTGGACTAGCGCCCGCATTAGTGAGCACAGGAAACAACAAGCACGCCAAATATTAGAGCAAATAGCATGCTAATGTAGTCAAACAGATGTTAATGAGGTCATTTCCTATTCCCTCCCAATGCTTAGAGAACACTACACAATACAAGGCTACCTGTACCGCTAGAAAAATAATGCCAGCTCAGAGTAGATGTTAGGGTGTTTGAAGAGAGGATTTCTCATGATTCTTTCTTTAAAATCTGCCAGTTTTTCTTTAATTTCAAAGCAGAAGGATGCCCGTGCAAGCCCCTAAGCGCCAGTAGTGTAAGAAACAAATGTGCATGAGTCCGAGCAAACCTGAACGTGAAAGCACACATTGGCGCCTGTTTCCTGCATTTAAATATAAGGCTTCCAAGTAAACAAATTTGAAAAGCTTATATTTAAAGGCGCAGAAAACACATGACAATCTGTGCTTCACGTTTGAGTTTGCCTGGCGTATGCGCACAGGAGCTGGGCTTACCGCAAAACTCTTCTGCACATGCACCAAGCATGTCCCCCTCATTGTTTTCATTTTAACAGCATGCATATAATTCATATACCATTTCCTTTGAGTATTGGCAAGGTAATTTTCTGCACTGTTCCAGTGGTATAGTTTCTGTGCTGTTGGCTTACCGCAGAAGTTCCAAGCATCAGGCCATGAGACTGAGCATAAGCCACCTTAGAGTTATACCTGCTGAGTCAAATGAGTGGGGCTCAGGCAGGGAGGTGGTTAAATTCCCTGAGGTAGAACCAGGGGTGTAGCCAGACTTCAGCGGGAGGGGGGTCCAGAGCCTGAGGTGAGGGGGCATATTTTAGGAAAACGTCCTGCACATCTTCGTGCAGGACGTCAGGAGGACTCACTGAAACAGAATCCAGATCAGCAACATGCCGGACTTCAGCTGGTGGGAGTTGGGGACCCTGCCAGCAAAGGTACCTGACAGTGGTGGCGGGGGAGGGTTGGTGGCGGCGGGAGGAGGGGTCAAATGTGGCAGGGGAGGGTCGACGGCAGGGGGTGAAAGCAGGAGGGCCCGGGCTAAATCTGTGGGGGCCCATGCCCCCACCTAGCTACGCCCCTGGGTAGAACAGATCAGGGAGGCCCCGAATCCAGAAGTCTCAAAGGGGGAGCCCTGATGCAAGAGATTTCTAAGGGAGTGGCATCTGAGGCTACAGTACCTGAGGAAAAGTGCCAGGGAAGAAAAGTAGCCAGAGCACAGTCGTTTCTTTGGGGTGAGAAACTGTGTTTAATTCTCAGCCTCTAGGAGTTTATTATACATGGACAGGAAACTGCCAAGTAAGGAGAAGACCTTGCAGAATATTCCTGAAGTATATCAATTTGATGTGTATTTGGAAGGGGCCTGAGATGGCATTAGTTGCCACAGTGTTTGGGCCTGGCTAGGAGCCAGCCCCATGAAGAGTATTGACTGGGACTATATTTTGAGAGAGAGAGAGAGAGAAAGAAAGAGAAAGATACTTTACTAGTGCTGGATTAAAGCACGTGAAGTAATAGGTATACACATACTGAATTAATACTGAAATATTTCCTTTTGCTTGCAAACCCTGTGTGTATGACTGTGTTTGTGATAGCTCCAAGCTGCACCCTTGATCATATTATACCATGCACATTTGCTCCGTATTTCACACAATTCCACATATATAGCACACATCAATGGAGTAGCCAGGGGGTGTGACAGTGAGATCTTCCAACCTGGAGCCTTCTAGTTGCCTCTTTGTGTATTCCAAGCCTCATTCTGGTGGTCCATCCAACAGAGTCTCTCAGAAAACTTCAAGCCTCATTCTGGTGCTCCAATAGCCTCTCTTGGTGTATTCCAAACTTCATTCTGGTGCTTTTAATGCATTCCAAGCCTTACTCTGGCATCCACACTGAGAGGTCAGGGATGCATATGCAACAGATGTACCTTGTACAGATACACCACTGGCACATATGGATTGTTCTTTATTATTAACTGCAAAGACAAAGTGATTCAGAAATCGAGACCAAAGAGGAGTGGCCAATAAGGCATAACAGCAGGCAAGTTTAGTTCTGAGGCTTTTCCCCCAGTAAGCATGAGATGCCCCCTCTGAATCTCAGCAATCTCTGCCTTTTAGGCAGGCAACCATCCCGGATCTACTTACCCAATTGTCATTGTTGCTGGACAACCCCACTGGGATGAGTGAACCAGCATTTCTTGGGAGGCGGAAACAATATTGAGCCTGGTCCAGTGTGCAGATGCACCTCCTTCATGGATGGTGTCTTCGGATTCGGAACTGCAGCAAAGCTTGTCGCAAGTTGGCATGTTACCTGCTGAGGGGAGTGTCTTCTTAGGAGTAAAGATGCCTGGAACAACTTCCATGAAGCAGAGGGCTCCCGGTGCCGAGAGGTTGATGGGAGTACCTGTGAGTATGCCACAGAATCAGCCTGATTTGGGGCAAGGTAACTTGGAGCCTTTAATTAGCATTCCTCCTTTAGAGAAGACATCTACAGTGACAATGAGCTATTTGTAGGACACCATTACTCTTCTGTACAAATCTATTACAGGGCTTACAGTAAGTTCAAAGGTCAAATGAATGAATGAGACATGTTCTCCAAAGTTTGCTTTGATTAAAGATAAGATTCAAGTTTATAGGAAGCTTGAGACAGTAGAAAATTCACAGCATTTTCTTAATTTACATCTCTTGAATTTTCCTAAACATCCTATAATCTCTCCTACTGATTTATTGAAGAAATATTTGGAAGAGGTTTTGCATGTGCCTAAGGAAGCACTTCCTCCTTTTGCAAGAGTGCATTCTGTTCCTCAGACTTTAGGAATTGCTCAGAGTGAAGGTGCTACTAGAATGAGTGCAGATTTGACACAAGACAGTTTGGATTTGACTGCTTATTTGGATCAATCTGATTCAGAAGTAGTTGTGCTACTCTGATAGTGACTTTTGTTTTTTTCTCAAGACCATAATCATATTTTGCATCTTTATTTTCTTAACAAGAACCTTTTGTTTATGGGATTGAAAATTTGGATTTTCCCAGATCCCCCAAGATCAACACAGGAACATAGGAAAAAGTTTTTGGCGCGCCGACAGCAGATCTAATCCCTGGGTGGAACTTTTAATTTGCGTTCTCCTTGCAAATGTTTAATTGTTTTCTTTGACTCTGATCAGCTACAGTTCCTAACTGACTCAAAAAGACAACTCAGGTCTCTGTAAAGGGGAATATTTGAGTGGTTGGTTAGTAAGTAGTAGTGTTTATGCTTTCTTCTGTGTGGGGATTTTCTTCTTTTTTTCTTCTTTATATTATCCTGTAGCTTCAAGGATCTTTCTCCACTCCTTCCTCATTTATTGAGGCCTAAGTAGTGCATGATTATTTCTGGATTGATATTTGTTATTTTGGTTTTCTTGGTATTCTATTTTGTGCTTTTCTTTTCAAGTTGGTGCTTGTAAATTCAGTATAAACTTAAGGAAAAAAAATAGAGAACAATGTTTAAGAATGTAAACTGCATTAGAACCTTGATAACCTGACGTATTTTACAGGTTTGTCAAAGTGATTCACACGTACTTATTTTGGGGTACCAGAAGTACATGCTGCTATTAATGAAAACATTGTAAAGGTACTAATTGTAGTATAAGAGTGTAAAATAGAAACATAAGAAAAGAGGATTGGGGAAGTGGGTTATAGCTGTAGTTTCATTCATGATTTAATATTGGGGCTGATATTCAACTCACGGAGCTCAGCATTTTATAAATTCTGACCACCAGGGTTGAATTACACTGGGCATTCAGCGCCTGTACTACTACTACTACTTATCATTTCTATAGCGCTACTAGATGTACGCAGCGCTGTACACTTGAACATGAAGAGACAGTCCCTGCTCGACAGAGCTTACAATCTAACTAGGACAGACAAACAGGACAAATAAGAGATAAGGGAATTACTAAGGTGGGGATGATAAAATAAGGGTACTGAACAAGTGAGTAAGGGTTAGGAGTTAAAAACAGCATCAAAAAGGTGGGCTTTTAGCTTAGATTTGAAGACAGCAAGAGATGGAGCTTGACGTACTGGCTCAGGAAGTTTATTCCAGGTATATAGTGCAGCAAGATAAAAGGAACGGACTCTGGAGTTAACGGTGGAGGAGAAGGGTGCAGATAAGAGAGATTTACCCAGTGAATGGAGTTCCCGGGGAGGAGTGTAGGGAGAGATGAGAGTGGAGAGGTACTGAGGAGCTGCAGAGTGAATGCACTTATAAGTCAATAAGAGAAGTTTGAACTGTATGCGGAAACTGATAGGGAGCTAGTGAAGTGGCTTGAGGAGAGGGCTAATATGAGCATAGCGACACTGGCGAAATATAAGTCGTGCGGCAGAATTATGAACAGATTGAAGAGGAGAGAGATGGCTAAGTGAGAGACCTGTGAGAAGCAAGTTGCAATAGTGTAAGCGAGAGGTGATAAGAGTGTGAATAAAGGTTCTGGTAGTGCACTCAGAAAGGAAAGGATGAATTTTAGTGATATTATAGAGAAAGAAATGACAGGTTTTAGCAGTCTGCTGAATATGTGCAGAGAAGGAGAGAGAGGAGTCGAAGATGACCTCATGTTTAATTGTATCGGCCAGTATCAGGATACTGGCCGATGCTGAATATCCAGTTAGGATAGCCTTTTTGATGTCCTCACTTTATGTAGTTAGAGACCTGAATATGTCCTTTAATTGGATGGACTGACCTGGCACTATTTGGATAGTAACAACTAAAGATCATACAATGCAAATGTGTTGCCAGACAAACTGTGCCTTTTTGTTTTATATTTTCATATCATTTTTTAAATATTTATTTTCTTATAGTTTTTTGTATGTAGAGGAGAAAAGGCCTCAGAAGTACTTGCCCCGAAAAGGCTGTGTGCACAGTGGCTGCAGTGCTGCGTTCTCATACGCAGCAAACTTTTAATCATTGGCCACAAAAACGCCTCAATTTTTTTATTTCCTCTGCTTGATTTTACTACTGCTCTTGTCCCTTACATTAAAGGAATGCCAAGACAGTACAGCATTTATCTTTTTAAATATCCCGACTGTTTGGATAGTGCCAGGTGGTCGGAGGACATATTCAGTTCCAACTCTGCCCAAGCTCTGCTCATGGACCATCCTTGCACTGTTCAGAGAGTGCTAAGGACATATTCAGTGACACTATCTGCTTGGTATTCCTGAATATCCCTCTCAACAACACTTATTTGCTAACTGGATAAATGGTATTGAATATCAACCCCATTATCTTTCATTATCTAATGGTTAATGCAACAGGCTTTGCTCCTGGTAACCTGGGTTCAATTCCCAGTACAGCTCCTTGTGACCTTGGACAAGTCACTTAACCCTCCGTTGCCCCAGGTACAATTTGCTGCAAGCATGATCTCCCTCTCAATCACTTCTCCAAACCCAAGGACCAAACAAGCAGTTAGATGATAATCATAGTAAGTGACAGCAAATAAAGACCTGATTGGTCTATCCAGTCTGCCCAGCTGTCACACTCATTATCAAATTATGATTAAATCATCACACGTGATATAAAATATTTGATTATAGTCTTTCTTTGGTGTTTCTGGGACATAGACCATAGATGTCTGCCCAGTCCTGTCCTTATGTTCCAACTACTGAAGTTGCTGTCGAAGTCCACTCCAGCCTATCTGTCTTGTCATTTGTGTGACACAGACTGTAAAGTCTGCCCAGCACTGTCCTCAGGTTTCAGCCATTGAAGTTGCTGTCAAAACCCTGTACAGCCCACCTAAACTGGATTGCCATATATGGGACACAGATCATACAAGCCTGCCTGGCACCTGCCCTAGTTTATCATAGCTGGAGTCACCATATAAGCATCACTCAACACATCCACGCACATGCAGCCATTTAAGTTTAGGGTTTTTTTAATACCATTCATTTTCTAATTAGAAATCTTCATCCCACACCCATGTTCATCCCACACCTTTTTGAACTCTACCACCTCCTTCGGGAAGCATTTCAGGTATCGACTACTGTGCAAAAAAATTTCCTGACATTACTCCTAACTCTACCACCCTGCATCCTCAATTCATGTCCTCTGGTTTTACCGTTTTCCCTTCTCTGGAAAAGATTTCTATATTAATGCATTTCAAGTATTTAAACATCTGTATCACATCTGCCCTGTCTTTTCTTTCCTCTAGGGCAGTGATTCCCAAACCTATCCTGGAGGCACCCCAGCCAGTCAGGTTTTTAGGATATCCACAATGAATATTCCTGAGAGAGATTTCCATGCACTGCCTCCACCTTATACAAATCTATCTCATTAATATTTATTGTGTGTATCCTGAAAACCTGACTGGCTGGGGTGTCTCCAGAATAAGGTTTGGAAACCACTGTTCTAGGTTATACATATTCAGTCTTCCAGTTTCTTCTCAAATGTCTTTTGGTGCAAACCCCATACCATTTCTGTTGCCTTGCTCTGGACCGCTTCTAGTCTTTTTTACATCCTTAGCAAGATAAGGCCAGCAAAACTGAACACAATACTCCAGGTGGGGCACATTATTTGCCTTTTAATCGTATGTACCTCAAAGCAGGCATTAATGTCAATGGGGAAAATTTTGAAATATGTGTATTTCCATTGCAATATAGGAAATCCACATAGGAAACAATTCTATAACTTGCTGCCTTAATTTAGGTGCTATGATGGGGCACGCTTTGAACCAATTCTATAAAGACACTGTCATTATAGAATACTAGCGCAAACCCACATTGGCATCCCAAAACTTCGACATGATTCTTTATGCCATGTTAATGACAGGTGTAAATGGTCAAAGTGCACAAAGCAACATGCAGAACTGATAGGATAGTATTCTATGTTATGTTCATTACTAGGTGCCGTGCTCCTGGTCCATCCATGCTCCTCCTATGTTTATGCCCACATTGGAGTTATGCACTATAGCACTATAGAACCAAACAAGTTCATTTATCAGTGGCATTCCTAGGGGGGGGGGGTTGCAGTCCGCCCCGGGTGCACGCTGCTGGGGGGGTGCCACGCACCTGTCGGCGCCACTCGTTCCGTGCTCCCTCTGCCCCGGAACAGGTTACTTCCTGTTCTGTGGCAGAAGGAGCATGGAATGAGCGAAGCCGACAGGCACGCGGCACCCCCCCCCCCCCCCCCCGCAGGTAAAAAGGCACCCGGGTGGAGTGTCAATTTGCCAGGGGGGGAGGGGGCCTTACACCCGGGGGGGGGGGGGGGCGCATCAGCGATCTGCCCTGGGTGTCAGCCGCCCTAGGAACGCCACTGTCATTTATGTGCAAAAATGCCCATTAAAGGGGTCTTTGATGTCTGTAAGTAACAACTAGCTCTATCTGCAAGCTAATAGAACATGCTCCCTTCAAATTCTAGGTATACATATACAAGTAATAACTTTTTCTAAAATCACTACTTACATTTGTATGGCAGTTTACATGTGTTAAATCAGACTTTTTACATGTATAAATGATGTCTTGGAGGATAGATACTATGGTGCCTTAAGACAATAGTGCACATTATTTGCCCCTTAACCCATGTTACAGGATTTAATGTGCAATATGGTCGTTGTTGTTGTTGTTAAGTGCCAACAAGTCAATGTCAACTCATGGTGATTCTCTGTATAATTGTCCTGAACTGTGTTCGGTCTTCAGTCAGATGGCTAATCATTGATAGAATGGCATCTATAGTTGTTATTGTATCGATCCATTGCATTGCTGGTTTTCCTGTTTAGTACTATCCTTCCATCTTGCAAAGCATGATATCTTTCTCTAATGATCTTTCTCTTCACATGATCTGTCCAAAATATGAAAGTCAAAGTCTTGTCATTTGAGCTACAAGGAAAGCTTAAGTGTGATCTCCTCCAATACTGACTGATTTGTTCTTCAGGCAGTCCATGATATGTACAGTATTCTTTTCCAGCACCATAATTCAAAGACATTAATTTTATTCCTGTCTTGCTTCTTTATTGTCTAACTTTCACATCCATATGACATAATTGAAAATACCATGGCTTGGACAAGTCCATCTTTGTATACAGAGAAGAAGATCGTGTCTAGGTCCTTCACAGCTGTTCTGCCAAGAGTTATGCATCATTGGATTTCTTGACTGCTTGTGGTTTCATTATTGATTGTTCCAAGCAAGTTGAAGTTGTCCACTATCAGGCTTATTTTCGAAAGAGAAGGGCGCCCATCTTTTGACACAAATCTGGAGATGGGAATGGGAGTGGAGGAGTGGCCTAGTGGTTAGGGTGGTGGACTTTGGTCCTGGGGAACTGAGGAACTGAGTTCAATTCCCACTTCAGGCACAGGCAGCTCCTTGTGACTCTAGGCAAGTCACTTAACCCTCCATTGCCCCAGGTACAAATAAGTACCTGTATACAATATGTAAGCCGCATTGAGCCTGCCATGAGTGGGAAAGCGCAGGGTACAAATGTAACAAAAATAAAAAATTCTCTCAGGATCACCCAAATCAGCATAATCGAAAGCCTATTTTGGGCGTCCCCAACTGCTTCTTGTCGTGGGGACGACCAAAGTTCCCAGGGGCATGTCAGAGGCATAGCGAAGGCAGGACTGGGGCGTGCCTAACAGATGGGCTTCCTCGAGTGATAATGGAAAAAAAAGGGCATCCCTGATGAGCACTTGGCCAACTTTACTTGGTCCATTTTTTCTTACGACCAAGCCTCAAAAAGGTGCCCAAACTGACCAGATGACCACCGGAGGGAATCAGGAATGACCTCCCCCGACTCCCCCAGTGGTGACTAATCCCCTCCAACCCTGAAAAAAACAACTTTAAAAACTTTTTTTGCCAGCCTCAAATATCATACTCAGGTCTATCACAGCAGTATGCAGGTCCCTGGGGAGGGGGGGGGGGGGAGGTGTGTGTGTGTCAGCAGATGCATAGCGAAGGCATGGACGTCCTTCTTTCAAACATTTTGGATGTCCTGAACTGCCCCCCCCCCCACAGGGACGGCCAAATTTCAAGGGAGTGGAGGAGTGGCCTAGTGGTTAGAGCACTGGCCAGTTCAAATCCCACTGCTGCTACTTGTGATCCAAAATCCAAATAAATAAATAAAGGGGGTGTCAGAAGCATAGCAAAGGCATAGACGTCCTTCTCACAGAAACAGCCACATTTTGGGCGCCGTCACAGGATCGGAGGCATAGGAAAGGCACCTAACACTTGGACATCCTTCACCCATACTAAAAAAAAAAAAGTCCCTGACTAGCACTTGGACATTTTCACCTGGACTTGTATTTTTTTAAGGTTGTAGATGGCTATCATACATGCCACTTGTCTGCGTGTATGAAGCCATCTTTGGCATGCGCAGAGCAGCCACACATAACACTTGGCTGCTCTGCACTGGCCTCCCCTCCTTAGGAAGGAAATCGTGTGCAAATGAGCTAACAGCGAGCATCTCATTTGCATGCAATTTCTTTCATGCAAGCCCGTTCCTTTCTAAATTGCTATGGGTTCGGTAAGGAAAGGGTTTTTTCGTTCAGTTAGTGCATCAGTTAGTCCACTGCACTGCCCCCTAGGGTGCCCGGTTGGTGTCCTGGCATGTCAGGGGGACCAGTGCACAAGAATGCTGGTTCCTCCCACGACCAAATGAGTTGGATTTCGTCGTTTTTGAGATGGGTGTCCTCGGTTTCCATTATGGCCGAAAACCGGGGACGACCATCTCTAAGGTCGACCATCTCAACATTTATGTCGACCATTTCTAAGGTCGACCTAAATGTTGAGATTTGGGCGTCCCCGACCGTATTATCGAAACAAAAGATGGACGCCCATCTTGTTTCAATAATACGGGTTTCCCCGCCCCTTTACGGAGCCGTCCTGCGAGGACGGCCCCAGGAAAACTTGGGCACCCTGTTCGATTATGCCTCTTCATGTCTATTACTTCTTTATTGATTTTATCAGTTGTCAGGATTTTTGTCTTCTTCACATTACAGTGGAGGCCCATTTTGAGATTGTGTTCCTTAATCTTGACATCAATGATGATAGAAATTAAAGTAAGGCTGTGGGATTGCCACTACCCCTCACCCTCACCTCTCACCAAGCTAAGATTCAGAACAAGCCAATGAGAATAAGCCTGTTTTAAGGGTTATTTTAAATTTTTGTTAAGTGAACTCTGATTTTAACTGATGAGGGAGAGTGTGCTATATGGAGGGAACAATAAAAATGAAAGCTGAATGTCATGTTGATTTTAAGCATACTCATGTAGAAGGAAATACTAAACAAAGATCATTTATTGAGCTGAAGGTATATGAGGAGACAAAAAAGACAACAAAAACAAATATTGGGGAGTATCAGAATAGATAATTCTGTGTATTGAGGTGAGGATCTTATCGGCATCATCAGCATAGCGAAGATTGTTGATGAGTGTTCCACCAGTTTTATCACATCATGTTTCTTCATATAGTCCTGCTTCTTTGATGAATTGTTCTGCATAGAGGCTGAACAGGTAAGAGGAAATTATATAGCCTTGTCATATACCTTTGATGTTTTAAAATCATTCTGTTTCTCCTTGTTCCATTTCAACAGTTGCTTCTTGATCAATGTAGATTGTACATGAGAACTATCAGGTGTTCTGGTATACCTATACTTGTTAATGTGGTCCAAAGTTTTTCAAGATTTATGCAGTAAAAGGCCTTGCTTTAGACAATGAAATGTATGTAGATATCCTTTTGGTATTCTTTTGTCTTTTCAAGGATCCATCTCATATCTATGAGTAGTTTCTCACCCTTTCTATCATTCAAGTGCAGCTACATCAGCAGTCAGACATCTCAACACCTTTGCTCCAACTGCTCCACAAATGGCAATTTCTTCTCTTCTCCAGAGTGCCTTCTGACCTAAGGGGCTCATCTTTCTGCACTTTATTACAATTTGTTTCATTGTAACTATTCATTGAGATTTCATGGCAAGATATGGAAGTAGATTGCCAGGCCTTTCTTCCTCATAGGTAATACCAGTGTTGTTGTCATTGTCACAGAACTGTGACCCTTCATCACCAACATTGTTCCATACTGCTGCTGCCCAGATGAGTGGTTTGACTTAGTCTGGCACCACAGCTGAGACCTGTCCAAGTTGGGAGATCCTGCTAGTTGTCAACCTGCCAATGGCATAGCTTTCAGCATCACTGATGCACGCAAGCCTTCACTGCAAAACAAGCCACAAACCTAGCAAAAGGTGTTATGGTGCCATCAAGCATGTTAGTTTAGGTAATATGCTTGCTGTGTTTGTCTACTTCGTAGGGAAGTGTGCAATAAGGCTGAGAAATTTCATGCAAGTAATGATTTATTGTTGAAGAACTAAACAGCAAATAAAATATAAACTAGAAAAGTTTTTTATAGCAGTAGTTTTGTAACAAACTTCTTATCTTATAATACCTAATAAATTCTCCCTAATGACACAAAGACTGACATATCAGATAGCCTGACTCACACTTCCCAAAACCAACATGGATTTCTCTAACTGATCCCAAATCAAAAAGGAGAATAACACAGACACCCATGCAACCTTTTTTTGGCAGACAAAACACTGAATAAGGATCTTGTTTCAGGGAACAGCAACCAAAGTGTCACGATTTATTTTTTGCACACTACTTTTAGCCAACTCAATCCTCTATCTGGAGAGTCACATATGTGAGCCTCAAGATAAGGCCACAATGTGGGATACGGAGAGATAAGCGAGAAAGTCCATTGTCCGCTAAAGTTTGTGAGTAATGCCTGTTGCTTTGGATGGCAGCATAGAATGCATACACTGTACTTCTGGATAAAATATGTGGAAGTAAAATATGTCAAAAGGCAAATTGAGCAGAAAAGCTGGTGGCAAAAGGAAAAGTCTGTCTTTACGTGGCAATCTGTAGTTTTTCCTCTCAGTTCTGTGTGCAGGCAATACCTGAACTCTAGAAGCGGGCTGTCAGGTAGGGTGGATTGGAGCTCACCAATGTTAATAGAACCAAACAGACATTTACTATAATGTGGAAGTCAGATTTACCGTGTCTTCAGTGATGAGAGACGGAATGCAGATGAGGAATGCAGGGGTATCCAGACTAGTTGAAGATAGTTCCACTGTTGCTGGTTCAATGTCTTCATAGCTAGATTCAAGGGTGAAAAGACCTTAGGCACCAGTTTCACAGCATGTACACTGCATGTAAACAAAGAACCTTGTCTTCTTGATTCTTCACACTCAGGCAGTATGGTCATGCTGTAGTGTCACAAGTCCAGAATACATTCCAGTAGAATCCATGTTGATTTGGTTCCAGCATCATGGGCACGTAAAAGTTGGTCAGGCTGTAGTCCTACATTACCTTTTTGTTGGGCTAACTTAATACTTTTGAGAAGTGATGATCCCTTCATCAAGTTAATACATTATCAGTTACGCATAATGATGCCCAAATATGCAAACAAATTAGAGATTACATTGCAGTGGTGCCGTATTGATCTTTGTTTTCAAAGCTGTATGACTATGAAGTTAAAGAATGTGTCTGTGGAGGGGAGGAGGGTGTTCATATGCTTGCAGAGTGGTGAGAAAACTAAGGGAGATAAACAGCAGATTTTACAGTTATAGGAGTACTAGGTCCGTTAATGAATGAGGAAACCACTGATCAAACACTTTGAAACAAACATAAGAAAGACTTAATAGGAACATAAAAAGGATTTACTAGGAACCTATTTTCTTGCCTCTTTCCTGACATAATCCTCTATAGTTGCAAAGTTTGATGTATTTCTTCCTCAGCTTTCTCATCTTTCTGCAAACGTCTTCTCCACTTCATCATTTTACTTTACAGAGCTCTCAGTTTTGAAAACAAATGTTACCATATGACTATTGCAAGACAGAATGTGATTTGCTTGTACATTAGCACAAAGATTATTCTTAGCTCATGCTGCACTGACCTGATGAAGCGAGTAATGCTCATAAAAACTAGTCAGAAGTACATTAAGATTGTATAATGCAATTTGTCTGTTGACCATAATTTCTAATTTGTTGACCATATCACCAACAACTTGTCTGTTGATTTCAACTCTACATTGATAAATCTAAAAACTGTGCAAAATTTTCACATTGCTTTTTCCTGACAAATTTGCATTCTAGAATTTTTTTTGCTGTTGTTTCTAAATTTTTAGGAAAATAAATCCTGATTTAAATCAAATTAATTACACACTGTGCAAGCACACTGACTTGCATGCTTTCTTAAACCTGAATGAGTGTCTGAATTTGTTACAATTAGACTGCATATATACTTGTTTTTAGGAAAGGAGTGTTGATTGGCATCAAATCATGCCTATATAAGCCTTTAGTAGTAATGCAAGGAAAGGAGTGATTTGAAAGTGGAAGACGAATGGATGAGTATATTTAATTTAAATAGAAACAAGGATCAGCAGAGATGTGAAGTCCTATTTTGCATACAAATTCTTTGTAGGAAATGGGATATCCAGATTGAGACATTTATATCCCTCCCCTCAGTTTTATGAAAGGCTAGTCTGAACACAGAGCCTTAAGTGAAATGTGTATAAGGATGCTGGCAAATGCATGTGTGTTTACCAGCATACACAAGAGCACTGACTTTACAAAGCTACACGTAGAAAAATGGACAGCATCACTAGACAATTTCCACAGAAAAGATTGCTCTTCTAGAGTGCTCGTGCTGGATATCTCAGAATGAGCGAACCAGTAAACAATTTTGAAACAAGGACCTTAAAGTTCTTGGAGTAGAGTAGGGGGTTAATAGGCAGGAGACGCAGAGGAGTTCTCAACGTGAAGTTGAGTTTTACACACAAGCAGTACGATTTTATAGACTAAACAGTAGAATACTGGTAACCAGTGTGCTGTATGGCGGTGTTCTGAATTAACTATAACCAGTGGATATCTTTTAGTTTGAGACCATTATAAAGCATATTGCAGTAATCTACTGTAATTGGCTGATGATAAACGAGTAGATCAGAAATATTCAAAGTGGCTAGATGAAGCATGGATCTGATTGAGTGAATTTGCCGAAGCCTGAAGAAGCATTTCTTGACAACAGTTGAAATTTGAAGTTTAAAGGAAAGTGTTTTGTCCAGAATGACACTGAGGATCTTTGTGTTGGATTGCAATGGGATGGAAATGAAGCAAAGTGATTATAGGCAGGGGTAATGTAGCATATAGAGAGGTTGAGAAAAGAATGCATCTTGACTTGTCAAAGTTAAAAGAAAGTTTGTTCTTGCAGAACTAGTCCATCAATTGTATCAAATTATCGTTGATATGGTTGATCACAGGAGCATTATTATGGTCAAGTGCATACAACAGTTGTATATCGTTTGGATAAACGAACGCTGTGAAATCCAGAGATAGGATTGACTTTTATGTCGTCCTATTTATGTGATTAACCTGGCTGGTTAAGTCCTGATATTCAGCACTTAATTCATCAAATGACAACTCTGCCTGAATGCCCCCAAAATAGCCAGTTTTCAGTTATTTTCAGCATCACTAACCAGTTAATGTTGCTGAAAATTAACTGTTAGCCTCAAATAGATGATTTTAACTGGTCAGGAGTCATTTCTGGCCAGTTAAATCACTTTGAATATCTACCTCATAATTTTTGGATAAGCAGCTGAATATTGTCATTATCCATATAATTTCACAGCCTGCCATTGTTCACCCTCTTTTTTCCCCTTTCCTATATGGATTACATTGACCCATTCAGACTGGTTTTCTGCCTGATACTAGCTGTAGAAGAGCTGAAAATGCATGGATAGAGAAGTTATACATATCTGAGAATTGTATCAAATGAAAAGATGGTTCTCTAAGGTCAAAGATTCCTCTATGATAGTTCTCGGAGCTGATAGTATCTATTAGAAGAGAAAGATGTGCCTGTTGGTAAAGACTCAGTTGCAACGAGACCTAGCAAACATCTGGCTTTTGAAAGTTATCATAGACCCTGTTGGAAATCTCTGCAGATGAGAACACTATCAATGTTTCCAGACCTTGTCCTGGAGGCACAATTGCTGGTCATGTTTTCAGGAATGGCATAATGAACATGATTAAGATAGATTTGCATACACTAACTCTACAATGTATGCAAATCTATCTCTGAATATTCATTTCGGATATCTTGAAAACCAGACCTTCCAGGACAGCTGGGAATTACTTTTCTATATTATGAACGTTTTTCTAACGTATGTGAGAATCTTCATTGACAGTTGTTCTCTGATGTGGAAGATGAGACTGAATATATCTTGCACACAGTTTGTTACCTGAAAAGTTCCACTGATCTTTCACAGTCTTGACATGAAACCTAAAACCACCTTTTCTGTCTTCTATCTACAGTACCTGCAGTAAAAGAAAGAAAGGATAGTGTGTCCAGAGAAATTACAAGAATTGTGCACACTGTGACCAGAGGTCATCCAAAGGTGATAGAAAAGTACCAGAAGGCATAAGGCCTAGAAAACTTTTTTAAAGAAAGGGCTCTGAGAGAAATTTATGGAGGCAAAGAAAGCAGCAGAGAGATAGAGTTCCTGAAAGTGGCTCTCTAGGCAGTGTTAATAAGCTACATGCCAAAAATGTCATAGTTATACTGATAACAGATGCATGCAGCACCATGCCTAATTTTGTGTCTGGAGAGAGAGAGACAGAGGACTACTATTATCAAGCTTGTAGAGACAATATTTACGGCATAGTTTGTCAGAGTAAAGACAGGATCATATCTAAGCATATGCATTTACCTCAGAGAGGAACAGAACTGGTTCCGCCATTCTGTCTCATTGAATTAGAGTTTCTGGGCTTCTTCGCAGGCTAATTTGGCTAGTGGTTGTAGTGTCAGAGAATATCATACCAGGAGCAGGACATCGTGGCTAGGTTCCTTTGTCTCCAGGATGACGGAAAGAGCTAGCCCTTCTTTGGTAGAGTGGAAGAAGCAACTGTGCAAGCAGCAAGCAGTTCCTGATGGCAGACTACAGCCATGAGATGTGCATGTTTTGTGCTCAAGAAGTATTGTGTAGGTGTGCCCACATATATTCTGTAACTTGAAAGTCTAGATGCACATAAAGTATGTATACAGAGTTATTGGAGGTATATGGACACATGTCCACAGTCCCCCTAATTCTACATGCTTGCATGCATACAGTATATTGCATGAAAATTTGCAAACATAGGTTATAGAATCCTGCCAGTTATGTGTTAATTGGTAAATTAGCCATTAATTGGTGTTAGGAACCAAGTTAATTCATGCTAATAGGCTTTAATTGAAATCCCATGCATAATCACACTTAGTTGCTGTTCTAGAAACATAGTGGCTGATATTCAAAGTGATTTAACTGGCCAGAAACGGATCCTGGACAGTTAAATCACTTGTACGGGGATAACTGGTCATTTTAGCGGGACTTAACTGGTTAGTGCCACTGAAAAACGACCGGTTAGCGCTGAACTCAAAACCGGCTATTTTAAGGGAGTTCTGAAGGTGGGGGTCAGCACTTGGCTGGTTAAGTACCGTTATTCAGCACATAACCGGCCATGTTCATCACATAAATTACAGGCAACCCAGAGGGCATCAACAACACAAAAGTCGTGAAGTGCAGAAAGCAAGTGTAATCGGCCACAGATGGAATTTTAGGTGGAGCCAAATAGTAGAGTTCTACAAATAGATATTGCTTCCTCTACTACTTGGATACACCTGTGATTCCATCGGTAGCCAATTACACTTGCTTTTTGCACTTCACTGCATAAACAGGACTGCATAAAAGTCAGTCCTATCTTTATGCAGTGCTCCATAGCTAGTTAAATGCTAAATATTACACTTAACCGGTTATGGTTTAGTCTGCTTCGGAAACCCAGAAATTTAATGTCAAAGCCCAGTCATGGTCCAGCATAGAATTTTTGGGGCATAACTCAGTGGCAGTCAGCAAAATGCTGAGTGCCAGTGGTTGAATATCAACACCTTAGTGTACAAAAGCTGTGGTGTATAATTGCAAGATGGATATGCATATGGGAGGACCATGGGTGGGTTGGTGGGTTAGGGGCATGTCAAACACTTATGTGCTAACATTTGTCACAACCAAGAGAGTGCCCAACCCCATACTCTTCCACCTGACTTAAAGAGTCCTTTCCGAGAAAGAGCAGCCTTTCCTGTAGAACAAGGAACACATGAAGAAAAAGAAATCCTAGGCTGGAGTAGAACTGCAGGGGAGCATAGAGGGGCATAATCGAATGGCGCCGGCCAAATAGATGGCCAGCCATCTATTTGGCCGGTGCCGCAAAAAGTAGTCCCGAACTATATTATCGAAAAAGATGGCCGTCCGTCTTTCATTTCGATAATACGGTTGGGGCCGGCCAAATATCAAAGATGGCCAGGTTTGAGATGGCCAGCATCGTTTTTCGCCCATAATGGAAACCAATGCCGGCGATCTCAAATCCGGCCAAATCCAAGGCATTTGGTTGTGGGAGGAGCCAGCATTTGTAGTGCACTGGTCCCCCTGACATGTCAGGACACCAACCGAGCACCCTAGGGGGCACTTCTAAAAATAAAAAAATAAAAATAGCTCCCAGGTGCATAGCTGCCTTACCTTGGGTGCTGAGCCCCCCAAATCCCCCCCAAATCCCCCCAAACCCACTCCCCACAACTGTACACCATTACCATAGCCCTTATGGGTGAAGGGGGCACCTAGATGTGGGTACAGTGGGTTTTGCGGGGGTTTGGAGGGCTCCCATTTACCACCACAAGTGTAACAGGTAGGGTGGGGATGGGCCTGGGTCCACCTGCCTGAAGTGCATTGCACCCACTAAAAACTGCTCCAGGGACCTGCATACTGCTGTCAGGGAGTTGGGTATGACATTTCAGGCTGACAAAAAAGTTTTTTTTTTGGGTGGGAGGGGGTTGGTGACCACTGGGGGAGTAAGGGGAGGTGATCCCCGATTCCCTCCGGTGGTCATCTGGTCAATTGGGACACTTTTTTGAGATTTGGTCCTAAAAAAATGGACCAAGTGAAGCCGGCGAAATGCTCCTCAGAGCCAGCCTTCTTTTTTCCATTATCAGCTGAAGCTGGCCATGTCTTACAACACCCCTATCCTGCCTCCATCCCGCCTCCCATACCATTCCGGAATGCCCCCTTTAACTTTGGCCGGCTCTGCGACGGAAAGCAGTTGGTGCTGGCCAAAATCGGCTTTTCATTATACTGATTTGGCCGGCTTCAGGAGATGGCCAGCCATCTCCCAATTTGTGTCGGAGGATGGCCGGCGATCTCCTTCGAAAATAAGCTGGATAGTTGCCTAGAGCCCCAGCCCATAGGAGGGACTATGGTGGGAAGATCCATGTGGAACCCAAGCCTCCCTGGGCACAGAGTAGTATATAATGGCTCCCAGTAGGATATAACAACATAAGAATTGCCATACTGGGACAGATCAAAGGTCCATCAAGCCCAGTATCCTGTTTCCAACAGTGGCCAATCCAGGTTACATGTACCTGGCAAGATCCCAAAACAGTACAATATATTTTATGCTGCTTATCCTTGAAATAAACAGTAGATTTTCCCCAAGTCAGTTTTAATAATGGCTTATGGACTTTTCTTTTAGGAAGATATCTAAACTTTTTTAAACACTGCAAAGCTAGCTGCTTTTACCACATTCTCTGGCAACGAATTCCAGAGTTTAATTACACGTTGAGTGATGAAATATTTTCTCTGATTTGTTTTAAATTTATTACTTTGTAGCTTCATTGCCTACCCTCTACTCCTAGTAGTTTTGGAAAGAGTAAACAAGAGATTCACATCTACCTGTTCCATTCCACTGAATATTTTATAGACCTCTATCATATCTTCCCTCAGCCGTCTTTTTTCCATACTGAAGAGCCCTAGCCACTTTAGCCTTTCCTCAAAGGGAAGTCATCCCATCCACTTTATCATTTTTGTCGCCCTTCTGTGTACCTTTTCTAATTCCACTATTGGGCTCATTTTCAAAATAGAAAAACATCTAAAAAGCAGCATTTGGATGTTTTTCTCACAAAAATGTCCAAATCAGTATTTTCAAAACCCATTGTTAGACGTTTTTCTTTGAAATTCGTCAGAAGTGCATCCAAATCTCAAGGAGGTGTATCAGGGGCGTGTTCAGGACGGGAATTGGGCGTTCTTAAGACTTAGATGTTTTTCAGTCATAATAGAAAAAAACAAAAACGTCCAGGACTAAAACTAAGACATTTTGAGCTAGATTTGTTTTTATAATGAATATGGCACAAAAAGGTGCCCTAAATGACTAGATGACCACTGGAGGCGGAGGGAATCAGTTATGACCTCCCCTTATTCCCCCAGTGGTCACTAACCCCCTCCCACCCCCCAAAAATGTGATGAAAAGCATTACCTGCCAGCCTCTGTGCCAGCCGCAGATGTTATACTCAGGTCTATTAGAACAACATGCAGGTCCCTAGAGTAGTCTAGTGGTGGGTGCAGTGCATTGCAGACAGATGGACCCAGGCTCCTACTTCCCCCTACATGTTACATTTGTGGAGGAAACTGTGAGCCCTCCAAATCTCACCAGAAACCCACTGTACCCACATATAGGTGCCCCCTTCACCCGTAAGAGCTATGGTAGTGGTGTACAGTTGGGGTAGTGGGGGTAGTGGGTTTTGGGTGAATTTGTGTGTGTGTGTGGGGGGGGGGGGGGCTCAGCAGACAAGGTAAGGGAGCTATAGTCAGATGTGTACCTGGGTGCATTTTATGAAGTCCACTGACTGCAGTGCCCCCTAGCGTGCCCGATTGCTTTCCTGTGATGTCAGGGGGACCAGTGTACTAAAAATGCTGGCTCCTCCTACATCCCAATGGGTTGATTTTGTGCGTTTTGCACTTGGATGTTTGTTTGTTTTTTTGAAAATGGACCAAAAAATAAAATGTCCAAATCACAAAACCTTCTATTTTCGAAAACAAAAGATAGACGTTTTTCTTTTTTGAAAATGACCTTCTTTGCTAATCAGATTTTGGACATTTTTTGCATAATGTGCTCAATTCTGGTCGCCGCATCTCAAGAAAGATATAGTAGAATTGGAAAAGGTGCAGCGAAGGGCGACTAAAATGATAGCGGGGATGGGACGACTTCCCTATGAAGAAAGACTAAGGAGGCTAGGGCTTTTCAGCTTGGAGAAGAGACGGCTGAGGGGAGACATGATAAAGGTATATAAAATATCGAGTGGAGTGGAACAGGTGGATGTGAAGTGTCTGTTCACGCTTTCCAAAAATACTAGGACTAGGGGGCATGTGATGAAACTACAGTGTAGTAAACTTAAAACAAATCGGATAAATTTTTTCTTCACCCAACACATAATTAAACTCTGGAATTCGTTGCCGGAGAACGTGGTGAAGGCAGTTAGCTTAGCAGAGTTTAAAAAGGGGTTAGACGGTTTCCTAAAGGACAAGTCCATAAACCGCTACTAAATGGACTTGGGAAAAATCCACAATTCCAGGAATAACATGTATAGAATGTTTGTACGTTTGGGAAGCTTGCCAGGTGCCCTTGGCCTGGATTGGCCGCTGTCATGGACAGGATGCTGGGCTCGATGGACCCTTGGTCTTTTCCCAGTGTGACATTACTTATGCACATATGTACTTATTAAGTGCCTTAGAAAGTGCCCAAGCCCATAATTTTGCAAGTGACTTAAAGAGTTCTTGTGGGAGAGAGTAGTCTTTCCTATAGAACAAGGAACATATAGAGAAAGGAGAAAAGGAAATCCCAGGCTGGAATACGATTGCAGGTGAGAATAGGACTTAGTTGCCTAGAACTCCAGCCCATAGGATGGACTATGATGGGAGGAGCTATGGGGAAACTGAGCCTCCCTGGGCATGTAAGCAGTATATAATGGTTCCCAGTGGGACCAGGGATGTGGAGTTCCTTCTTAGTTCTGAGAGGCTGGAGGATCCCACCCCTATGGAAATAGGAGACCCGGAGAACCAAGCTGCTAGGCCAGGGTAGGAAATTGAAGAGATGGACTGCACAGATTTACAAGCTGAGCCTGAACCTCAAGGTATGGCACTATGATGGAAATTGAAAGGAGATAGTCTTGGAAGTCTGGGACCTTAAGGAAATGTACCTGTTTCTTCCAGTATTGACAGCCAAATGGGTGGGAGATGAGTATTTTCAAGAGTTAAACTATCCCACAGGGTGGGGTTGTCAGGAGGCTCTTGGAGTCCTTATCATTAAGCCTTGACTATGAAGAAACTGTGTATGAAGACTTCATGCTACCAATCCCAGGGATAAATAGTGGCTTATCTAATACTTATCTTAATAGAAGGTTATGGACTTTTCCTCCAGGAACTTGTCCAAAACTGTTTTAAACCCAGATATACTAACTGCAGTTACCACATCTTCCGGCAACAAGTTCTAAAGCTTAAATATTCGTTAAGAGAAAAAATATTTCTTCTATTTGTTTTAAAAGTATTAGCATGTAACTTCATTTTGTGTCCCCCAGTCTTTGCACTTTTTGAAAGAGTAAAAAATCGATTCACATTTACCTGTTCTGTGCCACTCAGGAATTTGTTGACCTTTATCATATCCCACCTCAGTCTTCCCTTTTCCAAGATGAAGAGCCCTAACCTCTTGAGCCTTTCCTCATATGAGAGGTATTTAATTTTGTATTTTGCTGACATCATATTGAATTGCATCTACTATATGAATCCTATTGTGTCATATTCTGCTGGCATTTACAGTATTATATTCCTGTTATATGATTATTTTAGAGTGCTTTTAAATGTTTACATTTCTGACACCATATCATACTAGTACTATTAACAGGATTCAATTTGCCATCTCAATGTTTACCTTACTGATTGTATTTATGTTTTCATTTAGTCATTTTACTATTGTTATGCTGTTAACAAAATTGTAAGTTTTATATCAAGCTGCACCTGCTGTATACCATCTTGGATGAATTTCTTCATAAAGGCAGTTAATAAATCCAAATAGATAAGCAATAAATAAACAAGAGCATGCAAACTGTGTGTGTTCTTACTTTTTTTTTTTTAAAGATTTTGCTCTTACGTTTTGAAAGAAAATCTAACTGTAAGTGAAAAGGAGATAGAAATCAAAAGATTCAGAAGCTGGCTACTGTACAGTTATTTCACAGAAAATGCTTGTATTCATTTTACTAAATTATACTGTTTGCTGAGTTGAAGCTCATTGTAAAAGCTAAATACATACTTACCGATTTTGAAGTCTATGATCCAGTTCTTATTTTAATGGTTTATAACCAAGGGTGTTCCAATTGGTTGACACCATCTGCTAGAATCTGCTTTCTAAACAATGGCAGTCTCTGATGTGTTAGCTCATTTAGTTTTATATGCAAGGCACTGTGACATAACCACACTCTATACTTCAATTTAACACGCCGTTCAAATATTATTGCAAGAGAATGATTGTTGTGGAGCAAAAGGGAAACAAAGCATCAAGGAAATCAAATAGGAACATGGCAGCTAATGAATTCAGTTAGTAATTCTCTTCTTTAATGGGTAGTTCTTCGTCTCCAATGAGGCGATTTAAAGCCATCTCAATCTAATGAATGCCTCGTAGATTTGTACAACAATAATAGGAGGGAACATAGGCCTTGAAAATTGGAAGACACTGATAAAGTGAAGGTTGTCCAATAGCTAGATGGGATCTCTTTTATGGTTCGAGCATAGCGTTGAGTGGTAGAGTAGCAAGGAGATCTGAAATAGGGATATGACAGTAAAAAATTATTTGGGTTGTTTTCATATTTTTCCCAAATTTTTCATGTGGTTCGGGTGTATTTTTGGCTTTGTTTTATATATTCTTTTAATGGAAAATTTTTTAATGCTCACTATAGCATTTTGACATAGACTAATTTACTTGACACATTAAGGGGGAAGTTATCAAGGTGTGGTAAAAGGCAGATTTTTACCACACCTTGATTTAACATGGGAGTCACTAACCTGCAGTACCAAAGGACTAATGCGAGCCACCTCACAAGCAGCATTAGTCCATTGACCTTGCTGTGGCCCAATGGTTCCTGTCCGTCTCTTAAAGGCATTAGCAACTTAAAAAAAATTGTAACCTTCTGTAGCTTGCAACAGAAATCTCATGTTGCACCCCCCTCCCCAAATCAAGCCCCCAATAGTTTGCCCCAACCAGCCCCTCAAAGGTGCAACCCTCCCACCTGGAAATTCAACCACTGTCAATATTGGCTCCCAAGACCCCTTCCCCCCAAAGGTCTAGTAGGCAGGAAGGAGTGATCCTGCACTCATCAGTGCTGAGATCTTAAAACGGCACTGGTGAACCCTAGCTGTAGTCTCACAGTACTGCTGTTGGGGGTTATATTTCCATAAAAGGATCCTTACTGAGGAGACTGATACTCAGCAGGACATATACAGCTGACCTATCCAGCTGAGTTGCTTAATATACTGGCCTAAAGTTTATAAAACCCCTTTTCCACATGAAACACAAGTTCTACATGCAGAAAATACTGCATGTCATCCAGTTAACTTTGACGGTAATTCTTTTTACCAGATTTGACCAGATCATTTTAATTGAATAGTACTGAATATTGGTGTTACTGTATCTGGTTAAAGTTTAGCAGCACCTCTGGCATGCCTCCCACTCCTCATAAGTAAAGTTATTTAAAGATAGCTAATTAACCTTTGTCTGCTTGAGCAGGAAGTTCAAAATCAAAAAGTTGTCGAGGTAATTACACATACGAAGCTTCTGAGTATCAGCCCCTTTTGTGTTTATTTTTGCATGGTGATACAATCTTATTCATTCTCAAGTGTAGAGCTTCCCAAACTGTGGGTCAGGTCCTTAAATGAGGTTATTAAACCTGTGTTTAGGGTCAGGACTTGGAAGAGCCCTCTATAGAACACCATCAGACCTCACCACATGGAGGGGCATGTGCTTTGTTTTATATTGCAAATGGAGTCATGGCCAAAGAAAGATTGAGTGGAGGAGTAGCCTAGTGGTTAGAACAATCAAATAAAAGCAGAGGCTGGCCAACAGATGCTTCAGCACGGGAAATGGTGTTTAAAAGATGCTTTATTTGCTACTTGGGCAAGGGGACCCGACACAGTATAGATACTGAGCTGATGCCTTCGGGTGATGGTATGTGTCTGCATTTTCTCCTGAATGGAGTTCTTTGAGCATTTTCTTTAATTCAGTACTTACTTGAATATCACTGTGACCCCTGAGGCAAGCATTTGATTGTGCCGAAACTTGGACCGTGTCAGGTCCTCTTGCCTAAGTAGCGAATAAAGCATATTTTAAGCACCATTTCCTGCACTGGAGTGTCTGTTGGCCAGCCTCCGCTTTTATTTTATTGTACTGTCCAGTTTGATGTGCCTATTGGTTAGAGCACCAGGCTCAGCATCCCAAGGTGGCTGGTTCAAATCCCACTGCTGCTGCTTGTGATCTTGGGCAAGTCACTTAACCCTTTATTGCCTTAGGTACAAAATTAGAGTATGAGCTCTCCAGCAGAAGAGATATACCCAGTATACCTGAATGTAACTCACCTTGAGCTACTACTGAAAAAGGTGTCTCCAGTTTGATGTGCCTAGTGGTTAGAGCACCAGGCTCAGCATCCCAAGGTTGCTGGTTCAAATCCCACTGCTGCTGCTTGTGATCTTGGGCAAGTCACTTAACCCTTTATTGCCTTAGGTACAAAATTAGAGTGTGAGCTCTCCAGCAGAAGAGATATACCCAGTATACCTGAATGTAACTCACCTTGAGCTACTACTGAAAAGGGCGTGAGCAAAATTCAAATAAATAAATAATCTTTGCCCTATTAAGATCAATGAATGAGGCAGTTCACACAGGAGAAAATATTTTATTAATGTATTTTATTTAGATTAGGATTTTAGATATGTTTACAGAATTTTTCAAAACCAAGCTGATGGGACATTATATAAATGTATAGTATTCCCTTGCGAATGCTCTAAATTTTGAACCAAAGGCAATGGAGGGTTAAATGACTTTCCCCAAGATCATAATGTTTAACAGTGAAAGAAGGGAGATTTGAGCTTTGACTTTCCCAATATGAAGCCACTGTTCTAACTATTACACCATTCATTTGTTTAAATTATGCTATATTTTAATTGATGTGCACTGTTTTGGTTCTCGTTTTGTTAGAAAAGTGCAGTATATAAGTACAAAACAATATGATTTTAGGGCTGTTCACTGATTAAAAATTTTAGTAGCACGATTCGCCGTGATCAAAATTTTTGATCGCACGATTGATCGCATAAAGTGTCCCACTCACATTTTCATCTGTATAGTGAAAAATATAGACTACAGATGTCAATTCTCAAAACTGGCATATTGTACTTCAGTTACTAAACTGAAAATAAAATACATTTTCTTACCTTTGTTGTCCAGTGATTTTATTTTTCTAATCATCTTATTCCCTGTCTCTGATTCCGTTCCTCTGTCTGTGCTCTGAACTCTAATTTCAGGGCCTCTTTCCTCACTATTTCTTTTCTCTCCTCCTCTCTTCTTCACTTCTTCTCCTATAACATCTTTCACATTCAACTTTCTGCCAATTTTCTTCCTCCTTATAGGAGAGAGCAGCATGATGCGATTAAGCAAGTTAAAATTATTAGTGCAAGGTAAAAAAAAACCTTTTGCACGATTAATCGTGTTAAATGGACAGCCCTAGATTTTATGCAAAATGGTAATGTACTATTCATTTATAAATAGCAATCCAAAAACAGGAAGCTTTTTCTTTTAGCAGTATATTTTATTGATCTGCAAACAAAGGGCCTGATATTCAAAGTGATTTAAGCGAGCAGGAGAGGCTTAAGACCTCTTAAATCACCTGGGGCTGCTTAACCCTCAATATTCAGTGGCACTAAACAGGGCAGTGCCACTGAATATCATCTCTGACCACCTATAAAAAATGGGCAGGTCAGGGGCACTATATGGGATGGTGTTGGGGAGGAGGCGACAGTTATGTGTGTGACAGCAATATTCAGAACCAGCACCCACCAGAAGCGTAGTCAGACCTCGAGGTGGGAGGGGTCCAGAGCCCAAGGTGGAGGGGCACATTTTGGTCCACTGTCCCAGCGCCGTCCCCCCTCCACCACCTTGCCACCCTCCCCCTCTGCCGCCTCACCACCCTGCTGCTCCCCACCCACTGCCACCTCTGTACATCTTGGCTGGCAGGGGTCCCCAACCCCCACCAGCTGAAGCACCGCTGCTGCAAATACCTTGACTGGCGGGGGTCCCCAACTCAGTTTCACTAAAAAGAGCGTGCCGGCCGTGAGGGGGAAGAGAGACCAGGGAAGGCAATGCGGAGGCACCAAAGACTAGCGGGAGTTGGGGATTCTGGCCAGACAAACCAGGGGCCTAGAGCAAATTTGGGGGGCCCAGACTCCCATGGCCCCACATAGCTATGCCATTGGCACCCACATAGCTAAGCAGGGAATTTAGGACAACTCAAAAGCTGACCTTATTCAGCTTGCTTAGCTATGCTGGTACTGGCGCTGAATATTGCTGGCACTTGCATAACGCTTTTGTTCTTTTAGAAGGTCTGCGATCTTCCTTTCAGCCTCCTGAAAAGCCCCCCATTTTCCAGCCCATGGACCCCCCTGGAATGCTATCCCTCACCCTCAACCTCTTTGTGTTCTAGGTCGGTCTCCTCTGGTCTTCTTTGGTGTTCCAATGGGGCATTGGGGGGCAGGAACAAAGCCCCCTTACTCCTGCCCCTTGTGGCTGGCTTGAGAAAATGATTGCCACAACCTCTCATGACATCGTCATGGTACTATACAAGTACTGCAAGCAGAGGCATAGCCAGGTCTGGGCAATGTTAGCTAGGTGGCAGTGCCGGTGATGTCCCTCGGGTGCAGTGGCTGTGGCTGGCAATGATTTTTACAGGCTGCCTCTGCTGTGTCTCGCCTATGAGGAAAACAGGAACTTACATCAGACAGCGGGATGCAGGAGAAGTCTTGGGACTGGCTGGAGCAGGCAGTCTGTCTTCTTAACTACAAGTAAAAAAAAATCAAATTGTGACCATCACCTCAGGAACACCACACACACTCCTTCCACTGCTAGATACTTTGTTTAAATCAGATGGACTTTTTGTTTGTATGGTGACTCTACAGGATGTGGAGACCACTAGTCCTGAGCATTTTTATTTTGGGTGACAAAGGCCACCAAATGTGGCCCTTGCCTCAAAGCCTACTTTCAAATAAGGCCAGTCACTTTGTGAAATAATACAAAACCCTGCAAAAAGACACTCAAAACCTATTCTGAAAACTTACCAAATCACAATAACCCTAACCTACCTATGAAAAGACAGTGCTATAAATATTACACTGGGCTCTAGAGCACCAAACTTACTATTCCATAACAACATTAATACACCTATTAAAAGACAGTGATATAAATATTACACTAGGCCCTAGAGCACCAATATATCTGCTACTAGGAAACATGCTGACAAAACCTGAAATGGAGACCCCTCTGCCCAAGAAAGCCAGACTCTATAAGCAGGGCAATATTGGTAAAAGAGAAACAGAAATGAATTTCCCCCTGTACTTTACACATTAAAAACATATTTAAAAATATATACATTTAATAAAGCAGGCATATCTCAGTCCTGAAAAAAGTATTAAATAAAAATAATTATTTTCTTTTCTACCTTTGTTGTCTGGGACTTTTATTTTTTCTAATTGGGCAGGTCCCAATCTCTTTTCCACTTTCCATGTGCCAGTCTTCTAAATTATTTTCTAGGTTGGCCTTTCCATTTTGTCTCTCCCCTCTTGTCTTCTTTCTTTCCTTCTCTACATCCTTCTGGCACTGATCTTTTGTTTTATTTACCCCCCCCCCCCCCCCCACACACACACACACACACTTTTTTCTGCATTTATATCTGCCCATTTGATTTTACTCTTATTCTCCCTTTCTCTCACCCTCTAGTCCTTAGTCTTCTTTTTACTTCTCATCTACTTAATGGCTTTTCCTATCTCCTTTTCTTCCCTTTTCAACATTCCCTTGGTCCTCTGTATCTCTCTTTCCCAATTCTCCTATTCCCTTCCCCATTTTTCACCCACTTCCTTATTCCCCCATTCCTATCCCCTATACTCACCCTCTTAGCTCTTATCTACCCTCCACTGTCTACCATCACCTCTCCAGCTCCATCCCGTCAAGGCCATTCTTCTTTTATCCTATACCCCATGTTCTATTGCTTCTCTTTCATCATTTTAAACCACATTTCCACCCTATTTCAACCTCTTTCAGAGAGCCACCCCCTCCTCCCATGCTGGTAACCATAAACTGATTTGCCTATCAATGTTTTTAGTAGGTTGCCAAATAGCCACCAGGTTTCAGATCTGCTGCCCTTTAGGTTATCTTGTCTTTCTCTCCCCCTTCCCATTACAGCCATGCAGAATCTCCTCTCTCTCTCCCCCCCCCCCCCCATTTAACATGCAGGAATCCCCTCTGTCTCTCTTATGCCGCCCATCCAACATCACCCCACTGTCTTTCTCACTCCTCACTATCTAATATCACCTCTCTCTCTTCCCCAGCATCCAGCATTAATCTGTCTCTCTCTTTCCCCACTATCCATCATTGCCTATCTCTCCACCAATACCTCCATCTCTCTTTTTTTCCTGTTCATCACGCAAAATTGTCCCATCGCTTTTCTAATCACCTCACCATCGCCCCATCCCCCTTCTATCTTTCCACTCTTGCCCCCTCCTGGTCACTCATTGACACCTCCTCTCAGCCACTGCCTTCTTGAGTCTGCAGCAGCCTAGAGCAGGGGTAGGCAACTCCGGTCCTCGAGAGCCGCAGGCAGGTCGGGTTTTCAGGATATCCACAATGAATATGCATGAGATAGATTTGCATACCATGGAGGCAGTGCTTGCACATCTATCTCCTGCATATTCATTGTGGATATCCTGACCTGCCTGTGGCTCTCGAGGACCGGAGTTGCCTACCCCTGGCCTACAGGAACCGTGAGCTTCCCTTCCCTGACCCTCACTCACTGGGTGCCTCATGCCAACTGCTTAGTGCATGCTTAGCGCGTGAGCCCTCTCCAGCTACAAAACAGGTAGAGCTCACACACTAATGCCCATGCACTAATTTGGAAAGTAATGCCTGGTCATTCATGAAAAAAATGGAAATGCTGCCATTTTACTGTAGCGCTTAAAGTGTCCTCAGTGCACGGGGAAACTCACATGCTAATCATAGCACATGGCCCCTTTTAGCACAGCTTAGTAAAAGAGCCCTTTAGATTTTTAAGCCCTGTAGGGACAGGAAAATAGCTACTGTACCTGAAGGTAATTTATACATCATTAGGTAGGTATTCCAAACGATACTTATATTAGTCACTAGGAATACTGCATAAAGGGGGGGGGGGGGTATATGTCTGATATTGAGGTCCATTTTGTTGTTGTAAACTAAACTATTTTTTGTTATAAACCATTCTGACATCTAATGGGAAGTACAGGAGCCAGCTCTACGGGTATTGTAGGTGATTGAGCACCACCAATATTTAACAAAGTCCCTGACTGTGTCTAGGGAGAAGTCATTTCGGTTGGGTTAGCACCCCTAATACTTTTGAAAAGTTGTTTCCTATGAAGGGAAGTGCAATATATCTCCTACTTCAGGTGTTCTGCAAGTGAATGTCCTGATGCTTTCTTAGGCCTTAATCCACTGCAACCTGGAAAGTATTTTTTTTAATACCTATTTGGTAAATAGGGGAAGGATGCTAGAATCTGAAAAACTGGTAATTGTGTTGGATAACCTAATTTCCTAATTCATACTTTTTTTTAATTGTAATCCACCTTGATACCATTGCGAAGGAGGTACTTATTTATTTGGATTTTGCTCACACCTTTTTCAGTAGTAGCTCAAGATGAGTTACATTCAGGTACACTGGGTAGTTCGTATCTAAAAAGCAAATAAACATAATTATAAACATAATAAGATTATAAATCTTTGTTCCACATAAAGGTTTGATGCATTACTTCCGTAATGCCATTATTCTGCTCCATCACTTTTAAACCACATTTGCCATTGTGTGAAAGTTAAATATGTGAAGTATATAAAAAAGCAGAAGAATAGCACATCCACCTTAACTGTGTACACTTAAAACATAATAGAACACTTGTTACTGTATTTCAGGGTGCAGAAATCCAAAATATAAAGCATATTAAGGAAATATCTCATAGTTAGTAGAGAACGATATTTACAATTACAGATTGCTTTATATTATGCCTTTATGAACATCTCAGGAAATGAAATAGCCCTCAGCTGTAGAGAGTGAAGAGGGAGGTAATTTTCCTTAATACGGGTGATAAAATTAATCTGATTGAAATCGCTAGCGATTATTTTGCAGAATACTGAGTGGCAGTACAATCACTTACACTCTTTTATATTTTTTTCCCTCAAAGCTCGAGTAGATGAAAGCTAATTACAAAGTAGTGATGTGAGGCGCTAAGGAAATAGTTTGTATAGCGTAGAACAGGCACAGCTAATTGGGGCTTGTGATTACACAGATTGTTGTTAGGGAGAATTAACTACCAGCAGTCTCTCCTGCAACGCTTCTCATCAAGGGGAAGTAAAAATAGACACTGGATCTGTTATTTATCTAATTATGCTATGAATATTTTCATGAGCATGTTATGTGCTATCAAATGGTTTGTTGTTCTAAAACTTTCAGTGCCATGCTTCTTAGGGAGAAAGTACTGTGTTGAATATTTCGTTTTAGGCATGTTTTGTTTTGTTTTTTTTTCCCCTTTAGCTTGCTAGACACTTTTCAAATACACTGAGCTGGCTGTAGTATTCAGCATAGGGTTATGATTGGGAGACAGTATTTTCCTTTTCTATGCTCTGCTGTAAAAGATAGAAGTCCCAATAAAATTGGAAACTGCAGTTAAGCAGATTTGTATGATAATGAAATTGGTAATTTCCTTTTATGAAGCATAACTAACATACAAGATCATTGCAGTGCCCTTTCTAGTTAGCGGACCAACTGCCAAAAGTGTTTCAGAAAAAAGTTCTAGGTGTTACATTTTAAAGCTGCCACCCAGGCTAGATCAATTCTTCACAGCCTGACATATAAGGAGTAAGTGGACTACATCTTCAAAAGTTAACTTAAAGGTCCTGGTTGAGGTCAAAGAACAACAAATGGCTTCAGCAAGGGTTATCTTGGGGAAATGGTCACAGATCCATAACAAAAGAGCCAGTTCAGGAAAGGGACAGGGCTGCTAAACATACAAGAAGGTTATATTGGATGGGTAAAATGCTATGGATATGTATTGACCTAATGCAACCTAATCTAATCTCAGCATTTATAGACAGCGGTTTACAGTCATTCAAGACAAATAACAACCAGCAAGTATATACCATGGGGTCGATATTCAAAGCAATTTAAACAGCCAGGAGAGGGTCTTAGCCATTTAAATTGCATGTCCATGGCTAACTGGGGCTATTCGGCAGCACTTAACCAGGCAGTGCCACTGAATCTCCCCTCTAACAGCCCATGCTAGCTTGTGGGCAGTCCGGGGGTAGAATTAGGGCAGAGTTAGGGCAGTATATCAACCTAGCAGGTAAGCAGAGATTTTCAGTCTGCTAACTGGCTGAGAAAACAACGTGGCCGCCAGTGGTAGTTCCAGCTCGAGCACATGCCATTTCTGGTGCACTGAAATATATTTTTGTAATTTTTACCATGGTGCTAACACAGCAGTAATAGGGCACCACCACGTGCTGCCCAGCAACTGCCAGGTTACCGCGGGAGCCCTTACTGGCACCTCAAAGGGTCGTGGTAAGTGCTGCCTGCCACATGGCCATGCGGTAAGTGTAATCTTACAGTAGGGCCATTCATTTTTTTTTTTTTTTGGGGGGGGGGGGAGACTTTTTACCTGCTGCAGTAAAAAGGGCCCTGGCATGTGGGAAAAATGGTTCCTGCCGCTACTGCAGGTCCCTTTTTACCGTAGTTTAGTAAAGGGACCCTTTTATGTTTTTATGTGGTAAAGTCAGTCTGGCACTGGGCTGAATATTTGCCAGTGCCTGATTGACTTCTAGAACTTGGCCCAATGTCCTGCCTTCCCCCTCCCTCCCTGGCAAGCCTCCCCAGATTGAGGAAGGTAGGAGGGAGGGGGATCAAGAACTCTCCTTCTGATCACCTTTCCTTCCTACCCCACCCACCTGATAGCACACCAAGATCCCTCTCCCTCCCACCATGTTGGGAATGACCCCATTTGGGATGCCTGCTCCCCTTCCCTTCCCTTCCCTCCAGAAGCCAAGGAATCCCTCCCACTCCAACTTCAAGCCCCCCCCCCCCAATGATTGACAGGCTTATCTGCACTTTACCCTGGTGATTCAGAGAGGAAATGGGCAGAGGCAATGTCCACCTGCTCCTGCCCATTGCAAAAGCCTCTCTTAAATGGTTACTGTGACCTCTACTGGCAGCCATTTTAGAGAGGGTGACACAATGGGCAGGAGCGAATGGGCATTGCTCCTGCCCATTTTCTCCCACTGGACCACCAGGACAACGAGCAGGTAAGCTAGCTATCATAAGGAGTGGGGGGTGTTACAGTTCCAGAGAGGTAGGGGTGGAGGGAGAGGCAGGGGAGCCAATGAGTGGGGGGCAAAGCACAATAAAGTAAGTATAGGGGAAAGGAACTTGCTGAAGGAAACAAAAAAAAAAAAAAGAAAGAAAAAGGCAAAAATCCATAAAAACAAAATTCAATAAAAGCAAAACAGAAGAGATTGTGTAAGCTAGTGGGTACCCAAACAGCTGTCAGGATGGAATTATATGTTGTATTCCTTTCAAAGCGGCATACCTTCAGAAGTGCTCTGAATTTCAAGTAAGAAGGTTAGAGTTGAAGAGTGGATGGAAAGGAATGCTCTTTGATGTGAAGTGAATTTCCTCTGCTCTTTGACTCGAAGGGAATTTCCTCAAATAAGAAAGTGACAGCCAAAAGAAGGCTCTGTTTCTCATAGTTTCATAATCAGCCTGTTTTAATGTTGGGTTCTGAAGACAGTTATCCTGTAGAGAGTGGATAACCCTAGGTGGGGCATAAGGAATAAGTAGGGAGGAAAGCTAGGAAGGGGTACCAACTGTGGCAAAGGTGGGGGGCTTTGCTGGTGTCAGCACGCGTTTTTCACATGCGCTGAGGCCCCCTTTTACTGCAGCAGGTAAAAGGAAAGTCTTTTTTTCCTGCAGGAAATGGTTGTGCCATTGAGGTGGCAGAAAGGGCTCCCGCGCTAACCCGGCAGTAACTAGACAGCACATGGCACTGCCTGATTTCCGCCAGGTACACTCCAGCACTACAAAGATGAATATATTTTTGTAGTGCCAGATATGATGGCGCTCTAGGGGTGGGAAATAACGCTGGGCTGCTGCGGTAGCCCAGTGGTACTTCCTGTTTAGCGAGTGGTAAGTCCCCATTGGGCTTACCGCCACTTAGTAAAAGGGGCCCTTTGTGAGTAAGAGTAAGTATTTTGTGTTAGTTTTGAAAATTATGGAGATCCAGTGGTGTTGAATGAGTAGGGGATAATTCTGTCAAATCCAGTTGCATGAAATATTATTCTAATGGCAGTATTCTGGATGGTCAAGAATAATACTGAAGTATGGTAGGTTATTCCAAATCTGAACTGCATGATAGGAAAAAGAAGATTCAAGAATTTTCTTGTAGTGAATCAATTTGAAAGAGGAAAATTTAAGAAACAAACAAAAACAACAACAAACTAATGATCCCTAGACCTGGAAGATCCTCTTCCAAAGAGAAAAGAAATCAGAAACTGTTTGGTTTGTTAGCAAGCCTTGAAAGTGTTACAGCATGCTTTAACCTGTGACTTAACATGCATCAAGTCAGTTAGTGTGCATTAAAAACTTTTGATGTGTGTTTAAAAGGTTTTACTAAAACAAATGTGAGAAATGAATAAAAAAATGTCTGGAAATTGAAAAAAATGTCCAAATAAACTGATGACCAACCCAAACTATTTGCTCTGTGCACATCCCTATGAAATGCTATGAGGGCTCTAATTTCAAAAATATTAGAAATACAGTTATATAAAAATCATTGAACAGCATCAATTCACAATGTAAAATAAAACCCCAACTCATTCTCTACAGTTTGATACATCAGTTGTCCAAACCTGAGCAATAGAAGAGTGGTCTAATGGCTTAGTATAGCGGGTTGTGGACCTGGGGCACTGGATTCAATTCCTGCTGCTTCCTGACAGCCAGCAGTGGGTTGAGATCCCAGCAAACCATGTTCAATTCCCTCTACAGCCTCATGTGACCCTGGGCAAGTCACTTAGCCCTCCATTGCCCCAGATACAATATATAAGTTAGATTATAAGCCCATTAGGGACAGTAAAAAGTACCAGTAATAGAAATTGTAAAATGCATAGTTGCCTCAGGGATCAATTGCGGTATATCAAGTGCTATAAATAAACAAATAATGTACTGGAAAACTTATGACTGTAAGCAGAAGAGACTGTCACACCATTTCCCAACATGGAATAGGATGGCATTGCTGAGAATTCATTCTCTCAAAATAATGTGAAGGGCATTTTATGAATGAAAACGTCCAGTATGAGGCTAAAGTTCTTGTATGAATCAAGATGCATTCTTGTCTATATAGAGTGCTGTTTTTGTCATTTGAATTTCTTTGGTGAAATAACTGTTGCTTTCTCCTGAAGCTCTGATTTATGCATTTTGTGGTAATTTTCCCATGTTGAGGGCTAGATGCTTTACATGGCACCACAAAGATTGGTGCCAATAAAAAAGATATTCTATAAGCCACGCTTAAAGTTGGGCATGGTTTATAGAATAGAACTTACTCCCAGGAATCGTGCCTAACTTTAGGCATGTCCATTTGTACAAACTGAAACATGGTGCAAATGTACGTGTATGCATTAGGCACGTATCCTCGTTATTCCATACCAACGTGCATTAATTTTAGAAATGTCTCTGTTACACCCATGCTCCTTCCATTTCTGCACCCTCTTTTCTAGATCACACGTAAATTTTAGGCGCTGATGCCGTGCCTAAGTTTATGCACATAAATGTCAACTAAATCTAAGTAGTACCAATAATTGCTTGCTAAATGGCTTGCTATTCGATTAAATTGTGCACACAAATTGTGTGCATGCCCAAATTTGCACACACAGTTTTTGGTTACTTTTATAAAATTAAGGAGTAAGTGTGCATTAGCGCTTATCACAGTTTAGTAAAAGGGCCATAAAGCAGTGCTAAAGTTTTAACAAGTTTTAATGCAAATTAATACATGCTATATATGTGTGAGGGTAATTCCATAAATAGGTGCCTATAATTACG
This sequence comes from Microcaecilia unicolor, assembly GCF_901765095.1. Lineage (NCBI taxonomy): Eukaryota > Metazoa > Chordata > Amphibia > Gymnophiona > Siphonopidae > Microcaecilia > Microcaecilia unicolor. The sequence goes on from NC_044034.1 coordinate 256,394,037, forward strand.
TACTCAGAAGACACCTGGTAGGAACCTAAAGGAATATAGGCACCTACTTTCCTTTATAGAATACTAGCTTAACAGGGAAAATACATATGTATGCCCTTAGACACAAGCACTTATGACAGCCATAGAACTGGTGTGAGTATATGAACCTAAGCTCCAGTAATGCATGCGTAACTTACAGTTTGCAGTAATGTATACATGTAACTGTGTGCACTGTCTACACTACCCAGACCATGCCCTGTACATGCCTAACTTCAAACTGCATACTATTGGGGCCCTTTTACCAAAGCTTAGCATGCACTAATGGAATTAGAACATGCTAGGTGGTCCTTTTACAAACGCATGGTAGAATTTTTAGCGCACATTAAAAATAAGCATGTGCTCAATGCTAGAGATACCCATATATTTGTATGGATGTCTCTAGTGTTTAGCATGTGCTAATCAATAACACGTGTTAAAAATACTAGCATGCCTTTGTAAAACACCCCCTAAATGCTAAGAAGCAAAACGGCCCCTATGTAAGATATGCCCATATTTAAAGAATACTGCATAGGCAGAATATTAGCATATGAATGCTTATGCACACACATATTATTATTATTCGCATTTTTATAGTGCTACCAGATGCACGCAGCGCTGAACACCTGACACAGAGAGACAATCCCTGCTCAATAGAGCTTACAATCTAAAATACAGACAGACAAGACAATTAAGGGTGAGGGAAGTATTGGGTGAGAAGGAACAAGGGGAGGGCAATTGAGCAGAGGCTAGGAGCCAAAAGCAGTGGTGAAAAGATGGGTTTTCAGCATAGATTTGAAAACAGGTAGAGATGGAGCTAGATGTACAGGCTCAGGAAGTCTATTCCAGGCATAAGGTGCCGCGAGGGAAAAGAAACGTAGCCTGGAGTTAGCAGTGGAGGAGAAGGGGGACGACAAGAGAGATTTGTTCAGTGAGCGGCGTTCACGGGGAGAAATGTAGGGAGAGATGAGAGTGGAGAGGTAATGGGGGGGGGGGGCAGCAGAATGGATGCATTTAAAGGTCAGTATGAGAAGTTTGAACTGTATGCGGAAGCGGACAGGGAGCCAGTGAAGTGACTTGAGGAGTGGGCTAGTGTGGGTATAACGATTTTGGCGGAAAATAAGTCATGCTGCAGAATTTTGGACAGACTGGAGAGGAGAGAGATGGCTGAGTGGAAGACCAGTGAGAAGCAAATTGCAATAATCCAAGCGAGAGGTGAAAAGGGTTTGGATAAAGGTTCTGGTAGCGTGTTCAGAAAGGAAGGGGCAAATTTTGCTAATGTTGAAGATAAAGAAATGACAGGTTTTGGTGATTTGTTGAATATCAGTAGAGAAGGTGAGAGAGGAATCGAAGATGACTCCAAGGTTACGAGCCGAGGAGACAGGGAGGATATGAGAGCCATTGACAGAGATAGAGAATGGGGGAAGAGGGGAGGAGGGTTTAGGGGGAAAATGAGAAGTTCAGTTTTAGCCATGTTTAATTTGAGATGGCGTTGAGACATCCAGGCAGCAATGTCAGACAAGCAGGCAGAGATTTTGTCCTGGATTAAGGTTGAGATTTCAAGGGTGGAGATTTAGATCTGAGAGTCATCAGCGTAAAGGTGGTAATGAAAACCATGGGATGAGATCAGGGCATATATGTTCGTATTCTAAATATCTGAATGCATAACTGGTGAAAACATGTTAGCACCTTTGTAGAATTACCCCTTAGTAAATAGCTGGGATGTGCATGCACTTTTGGATGGAGGGTAAAGTAGAATTAATGAGAGTATTTACAGTTATTTATTTATTAGGATTTATTTACTGCCTTTTTGAAGGAATTCACTCAACTCAATTATTAAATTGGACTTGGGGCACATATTTCTGGGATAAGCAGCATAAAATGTTTTGTACTTTTTGGGGGGATCTTGCCAGGTATTTGTGATCTAGATTGGTCACTGTTGGAAACAGGATGCTGGGCTTGATGAACCTTTGGTCTGTCCCAGTATGGCAATACTTATGTACTTATGTACTTAATAGATCAAACATGAACAATAGGCAATTACAGCAATACAAATATTCAAATAACAATGTATACTACTTACAAATGTCAACACAATACATAATAGAACATTTTAATTGATAGTGAAGGGTAAAGCAAAGATGGAACATATAGAGTTAGAAAGTAAGGTGACTAATTTAAAGAAAGTTGCACATGAGGTCAGAGAGATGGTTAAATATTATCTCAGCTAGGAGTGGATAAACATGTCCTGCTGCAGTATGTACAGCCCATGTCACTCCTTGAGTGTGTGAGTGAGACTAACAAGTTAGTGTCACATTCACTAAACAGGAACTGGGTCTGTGAGCCCTTGGGCCACTGCCGAGGAGCAGCAGTGGCAGGCAAAACCACCCCACACTAGAAGCAAGGCAGAGAAGACATACCGGTAAATCCAGGCTAGGTCTCTGGCAGTCAGCCAGCAAGCAGAAGACAGGTCCAGGCAAAGGTTCAAAAGGCAGGCAGCAAGCAAAAGAATAGTCCAGTAACACTGGGTCTAGGCAGGTGGCAAGCAAAAGAATAGTCCAGTAACACTCCGGGTCTAGGCAGGCGGCAAGCAGAAGAATAGTCCAGTAACAGGCAGGGTTCAAAAGGCAAGAAACCAGCAAACACAGAATCAGGATCAGACAAAGTCTCTCAGGCAGAAGTGCACCAGCACCCACGTACCAGGGCCTAAGATGCAATGCAAAGGCAAAGGACTGCAGTCTCTAGGTGATTAATAAAGCCCATCCACACCTGAGACGCAGCTGCAGCAAATCTAAGTAACTATGGAGGCTGTTCCCACAGGAGATCTCTAAGGACCAAATATGGGGTTCCTTCCTGTCCTCGTTACTCCAAGATGGCTTCCTATGATATGATCTATCCAAGGTGGCTGTACCTCTTGAGCTATCCAAAATGGCTACCACTCTTGAGCCATCCAAGATGGCTGCCGCCCTTGAGCCAACCCAGCTGACGGCTGCCAGAGATAGGAAACCGAAACAGATCTTCCCAAAGACAAAACTACTCCAGAAAGAATAGGCAGAAGCCATCTCAGTAGCGGACCCCCAGACATCAGGTAGAGGCTGTGAGGGGTCACGACCACAGACATGACAGTTAGTTACTTCTTCCATTAAAGGCCTGGTTGAAGAGCCGAGCTTTCACCTGCTTCCTGAAGTAGAGATAGTCTTGTGTTAAGTGGAACCTTTCAGGCAGTGCATTCCAGACTGAGAGGGCTACTTTGGAGAAGGCTCACTTGCAAGTAACACATTGTGTAATGTCTTTTAGAGAGGGCGTGGTTAGTAATAGTCCTTGAGAGGACCTTAGTGTACTTGGCGGTGTGTAGAGGATCATCCTATTCTTCAGGTACTCAGGGCTATTTCCTTTAATGGCCTTGAAATCATAGAGTTTTAAATTTAGTCCTGTTGTTATTTCTTTAAAAGAACTGAATGTCTGATGAAGCAGAATGAAACAAACTCTAAACCAGTCTATTCATTTTGGGTACTACTGCAATACTGTCTATTGGGCCAGACCAGTTGTTTAACTTTGGGAGGGAGAGAAGGCAGAAACATGACACACATGACTCGCCATGTTATAACTTTTTGAACAGCAGCTAAAGAAGCCTACGCATGTTTCCCTGCTTCCAAATCCCATGGCTGATGATATCATCAGTGGCATCATAGAAAGTGAGACAGAACAGCAGAGTTCTATTTTCTCTTCTCCACTAACAAACAGAAGGTGAGTGAATATTGCTGCTTCACAAATCACTGTGATAAAGTGCACACAGTATAGACAATGCTGAAATCATAGAAAAATCAAGAATGGACTTGTAGAGAGCAGTAGATAAAGGCAGAATGAAGTAGATATTTATGTACTATTACTATTATTAATTATTATTTCTACAGTGCTATCGGGTATACACAGAAGTGTTCAGACACACACTTCCTGTTCTGTGGAGCTTGCATTTTGATCAATCAGTATTTCTAACCAGATCTACACGGTGTCTGGAAAAAACAGGACCCTCAAATAAACCAAAATAACCCAAAATCAAATGTACTATTATAAAACGTTATTGCTATCATTGACAGGTTTTACTGCAGGATGCTGTAAAAACTGGATGATCCCTGTTTTCAAAATGATGTCATTCAGACCTGTTTTAGCAAAGAGGTGTTTAGCAAAGAAGATAACGTTGCGATTAAATGTTTGCGATAAAATATGGCATATGGCGCAATGTGTTTGCTAAGTGAGTTTCTTAATAAAAGTTGGACTAATGTATTTTCAAAAGTCATACTAAATGTTTAAACAATTGCAAAATATTTTGAAACTATGTAAGGGGTCCCATTTTTTTTCTGGACACAGTGTACTCATTCCTAAAATGACATGTCTTACTTGCATTCTTTTTTTCCCCTTTACCTCCAATGTGGGTCATATTATAAGAAATCATTGCATCATTTTCTGAATGATATGGGTGTTTTATAAACTTCCATTGATTTCCTTATTTATAATTTACTAGTTTCTAAAATGTTGATTTTATTCAATAGGCATCCATGTGCCTCTAGAGGACTAGGACAAAACAGCAGAAATCATGCCGATTGATACTGTGGACATTTACATAGAAATATAGAACACAGAAACACAAAACAATATAGGCAGATAGGCCTATCCAATCTGTCTATCCATGCCATCTACTCTCCCTATCACTCCCTTAGAGATTCTATGTACTTATCCCAAGCTCTCTTGAATTCAGATACAGTTGTCATCTCCACCACTTACTCTGGGAGGCTGTTCCCCCATCAGACACCAAAGCGACCTTGCAATTCCTCAAAGTAGTCTATCCTCCCCAATAATGAGATGAGATAACTCCTCAAACCCACAGCCTCTCAAGCCTGAAAGGCATGATTATCTATAGCCAGAGGAAATGTTAAATTCCTTCTGAGAGATAATAAATCTGTAAGCATGGGATCACCCCCCCCCCCCCAATTTATCTATCAGAATCTGCCAAATCTCTTATAAAGGGCAAAAAATAATACTGTGACCTAATAGAGGTGAACCCAGGGTCTGTAGCAGACCAAAAAAAGTTATATGGTGCATAAAAAGCCATTTCCAGAGGGATTGGGATAAATCACTGACTACTGAATAGCCAATCCTGAAAATGTCTTAGCAAGCAAGCTTCATTATAAATTTGTTAGGCAGAGCCATAGCCCCCTGTTTCCAAATACCCAAAAGGAAATGGAATTTCAATTTGGACTTATATTTAGCCCAACAAAACTGGAAGAACAGTCTGTTCAAGTGTCTAATATCTGTCTGTAGCAGTTTGAGGGGTAATGTCTGCAGGACGTTATGAGGCTCATTTTCAAAGCACTTAGCCTCCCAAAGTTCCATAGAAACCTATGGAACTTAGCCTCCCAAAGTGCTTTGAAAATATGCCTCAAAGCCATTTAGGGAATATGACCATGCAAATGAGACTAATTCTACCCACCAGAGTTATAGGTTGGTCCCCCCAGCTCACCAATCGTTGTGCTGTGTCATCTAATAATTTGGATATAGTAAGGGCATAAAACTCTGAGGGTGAGGTAGTAAGTTGAATTTCCAGATATTTAAGAGTGACGTGCCCATTTCAGTAGAAACTGTCCCTCCCATGCCTATTGTACCGCCCTTAGGATGACAGACCCTCATTAAGTCAAAACCGTACATAGTCCCCATACTCATCGATTGTTTCTAATAAGGACTCTAATGACTTTTGTGGATTAGTAAGGTGTACTAAGATATCATTTGTGAAAGCAGCTACTTTAAAAGACTGGTCTCCCAACGGAATACCCTGTATTTCTGAATTACTAAGAACATCCCTGAGCAGCAGAGCCAATGTCAACACGAAAAGCAATGGGGAAATGGGATGGGATCGAATACCATTAATTAATAGGCTAGCTGAGGGCAAAAAGTACAATGCCTGGAGCAGACTTACAAAGCGTCCGCTGAAGCCAGACAAATCCAGAAAAGCAAATAGAAAATCTCAGTTTACTCTGTCAAATGCTTTTTTCAGCATCAAAACTAACTAGGATTGAGGGCTGCCCCACTCTCTCTATATATTCCAAAGAGGTTAGGATTCGCTAGAGATTTTTCTTTTTCGTACATTCCTTGACAAAACGCACTTGTGAGTCATAGACAACTGATAGCAAAATCCACGCCAAGCGGTTAGCCATAACTTTATCTAAGAGCTTCACAGTGATATGGGCCTATATGATTCTGGAGACAGCAGGTCTCGACCCGGTTTTGGTAAAACTATAATTTGAGCAATAGTGAAATATGTCAGGAGAGATCCTTTATCCATAACTCTTTTTAACATCTCAGTGATTGGACCTATGATCCCTCTGCCATCAATTTATAAACTTATGCTCAAAAACCATTGGAGCCAGGAACCTTGGCCAAAGGGTTCTTTCTTATCGCTCACTCCACCTCCTTGAGTGATACCCGAGAATTCAAAAATTCACTATCTTGTTGGGTGATAAGGGGAACATCTAAGCTCTGTAGATACGTACTATCCTGCAAACCCTCATCCTTAGGCGAGGCATAAAACTTTGCATAAAAATTCCTAAATAAGGCACAAATATTTCCATTGGTATTAAAAAGCCTCCCATCTATATCCATCATAGTCAATATTTTTTTGCCCCCCCCCCCTTCTATTAGAAATCAGGCATGCCAGTAATTTCCCCCCTTGTTCCCATGCTTATATAGTTGGAATTTTTAATAGGCCATATATTAAACTGTCTTTTGATAAATTAGTTCATTGAGAGCAACCTGTACCTCTAATAATTGTTGCTTATACCTGGAGGAGTGAGAAACCTTATAGGGAGAATGATGCTGTCTCAAATGACATTCCATACAGATCAATTCTCTCTCTCTCTCTCTCTCTCTCTCTCTCTCTCTCTCTCTCTTGTTTTCCTATTATTTTTAGTATAACTAATCATTTCACCTCAAAGGACAGCGTTTGCCTCCTCCCCATAAAGGTGGGGATCAGCTCTTCATTGGTAGTTCTATAAATCTGCCAGCAATTCTGTAGGTCTGTTCCCTGACAGAGGAAATATCCAGTGATAATCACTCCTCTGATATCCCAAAGGAGTACAATCCATCCACACAAGACCATGATCTGAGATTACATATGGACCTATTTCCACCTTGGTGACATGCTTGAGTAAATGCTCTGAAATCAAAAGGTAATCTATATGGGACTGTGTTGAGTGCACCCGGGACAAATGTGTGAAATCCTTTTCTGAAGGTTGTAAGACCCTCCAGACATCCACCAAGCCAAAAGTGTTACTGAAATTAGGCAGCACTCATAAAATATGGAGTTTCTCACCCCTAGGAATATGTGGCTTATCCAATATTGTATTCCACACCATATAAAAATCCCCCCTAAGAGAATTAGTTTATCTGTCTTAGAGCCATATAAAAGGCTCTGTCAAAGTAATTTGGGGCATAGACACTACTCAGTAGCATGTCTTGATGGTCAATTTTTGCCTGTCACAGTATGTGTCTTCCCCTAGAATTAACATGCATTATTACACCCTTACGTATCTATATGGCTACTCCACCCTTCTAATCCTGGACTGATGCAGCAACACACTCCCCACCCATCAACGTTTCAGCTGTTGATGTTCTTTTTCTGTTACATGAGTTTCCTGAAAAAAATGCAATATCCACCTTTTGTCTTTGTAATTGTTGTAAAATTTTTGAGCGTTTAATCGGAGAGTTAATCCCTCCAACATTCTAGGTTACTACTCATATCCTAGGAACAAATATGAGGTATGGTTTTACATGTGCTATCTTCAGTTCCCATTTCTAGAGGAGACCATCTCAGCCCCCCGTCCCCTCCTCTCTGAGCACAGCATGAGGGATCCTTGTCCCAGTTCCTCGGATCACCCTAATAGTAATAGTGTCACTGTTATCTTTCCCCAAGATGAGAGAAGGAACACAGGACTATTGTTCAACAACTCAGTGTTAATAGGTGTTATGATTCTGCTAAGACAGGCAGGGGAATGACTGGGACTCGCTTATGATTGGTCTGTTAGGGATTGAGCTAACATCTGAGGCAGCAGACATCAGAGATCAGATCTATTTAAGCCTACCTCTCCCTTCAGTCTATGCTTTAGCGTTTGATCCCGGTTAGCTGAACCTTGTCTGCGCTAGTAGCACACCGTGCTTTCTTGGAAGTTATTTACTCCTCTCATTGCTCATAGTTTCACTGTGTGCTGGTTGTTCCCAGGGTATGCTTGTTTGTTTTCCTAGCTAAGCTGCTTTCCCTGATTACCTTGCTTCCCTGCACCTGTGGGTGCTCTGTCTGCTCTGTCTCTGTGTACTGCTGAGTTCTGGTAGGAACATTGTGTTTTTCCTTTGTTAGCTTTAAACCTTTGATTACAGTGTAAGCCCTGCTTCTTCCTGATGTGAGTGTTGTTAGTAGCCCTTCCCTTTAGCCTTCTTTAACTCTTTGTCTGCTGTGGTTGTCTCCTGAGTCCTGTAAGTATTGCTCCTTATCTGTTGGGTGTATGTAAAAGCAGCTTTCCCTGTTTGCTTGCTTTTCCCTTTGTCTCTAGTGCCTGTTATTTGACTCTGTGGCACAGCCTTGTATTTGGTTTCCCTTGACCCTTGAGTGCTGAGTGGTGTGCATTCCTATAGTGGTTTCCCTTAATCCTTGAGTGCTGTGTGTACAAGTGGCTTCTTTATTTTTAAAAGTCCCAGAATCTTTAAGGGGTCCTTTTACTAAGCTGTGGTACTAGGCTGCATGTTTTTGATACGCGCTGAGGCCCTCTTTTATCATAGTGGGTTAAAGGTTGCCCAATTTTGGGGACAAGAAAATGGCCAGGCGGTAAGTGAACCACTTACCGCACGGCCATTTTGGTGGGGAGCCCATTGAGATGGCGGTAAGGGCTCCCATGCTAACCAAGTGGGAACCATTATTTGGTTCAGTTCCAGTGCTAGAAAAATGCTGGAAATGCTGGAAATGGCGCATGCTGGTGGTGGGAACTACCGTTGTGCTTCAGCAGTAGCCCAGCGGTAGTTCCGGATTGGCACCCAGCAAGCATGTTGCCGCAAGCCAACCCTTTAGTAAAAAGGCCCTTAAGTATGTCTTCTTTATTTATTTGTTCAAATTTTCTTTAGTTCAGCTCTTCATCCGTTTTGAGTAACTTCATCTGGCTTCTTGCTGTAATCTCACTTTAAAATAAAAGGAAAGAGTCTTCCTCCCTATATGTGTGTATCTGTTTGTGTGCCTGCCTGTCACAGGATATCTGCACTGTATATCTACCTAATAAAATAATAAAAGTTTTTCAGAATAAATTATATCTATTTTTCTTTACTATTCTTATTATTTATTCTTTCCCTAAATTAGTTAACAGATAGCTTGGCTGTCTTCTTCTGGATCCTGGTTCTCTAGCTGCAATGCAGTCACTCTGACTCATACAACAAATACACCAAACAATTTGTTCCTGAGGAAAATGTAATAATTATGAACATTTAAAATAATTATTTCCCAATTATATCTTAAGCTTCTTGAAGAAATTATTTGTTTAACTCCAGAAATATTTTAATTCTCCTTGAATTAAGGAATTTAACTTTCTGGTACATATTTTTCTTTCACTAAAAATCAATTAGTTCTCAATATTAATTGGTTCTTTATTTCCAATATTTCTCTTTTGTCAGAAATATGTAAGATTTCCAGATCCTTCAATGAGTCTTTGATAGGAGTCTCTCTCAGGTTTATTTTTTCTCTTAAAACTGTCAGATCTAAAACAGTTTAAATTCACAAGATAATATTTTCTTAGCCAATCTTTGTCTTCCTTTAAATAAATTATTGTGGTAGTGATTCGTGATGTGGCCAGTGCAATGAAGCCCATAGATATTGAATTGGCTTCATCGCATTTGCCGTGTGGGAATCACTACCATGGCTTAGTAAAAGGAGCCCTAAATGAGAACAATTACTCGTTACGTTTCTCTGAACTTCTAATGTATTACAGAAATTCCCTTTTTAAATTAGAAAGTTATTTCTCAGAACTTTTCCATTCATTCATCAAACACCTTAAAATGTATTATATTGAAAGCAATCTCACTTTCAACACTTTAAATTTTCTCACAGCTTTGGCAGCACTTCTGCTGTCTTCAGTGGTGTCTGTTGCTCTTCCACTAACTGTTTCTGTTAAAACTCAAATCTGTGGTTCATATAGAGAACCCTGCAACTAACACAGTTTAAAATCTGTCCCCCTCCCACCTTATACAACCACTTTTATACCCCACTGAGGCCATTGTTATACACTATCAGAAAACCCCAAACCAATAACAAACAGACCCCACCCCATGGATACCTTCCACCTGCTAAAAGAGATAATGTAAATGAAAAGCTCAGACAGAGTAGACATCAGACTAATGGGTGACTACAATAACGGATCATAAAGCAGGGAATTCAGAATTATAGCCCTGGAACTTCCAATGATATTATCCTTACCACCATGAAAAAATCACTTAAAAGACAACATTCAAAGCCATTTTTTGCATAACTCAAATTTGATAAGACTACAGCCTGATTGTTTACACGTAAATGCTAAACCCCTGGATTCCATCATTATTTCAGGCACAATGTGTCCAATTACTGACTCCACTAGGATTTGGGGAATTATTATAGATGTTGGCTTGAATTTCCATCTTCACATCTCCTCCATTGTTAGCACAGACTATGCTAGATCAATTCAACTCATCACCCAGTTTTGGCTGAAACCAAAACTAAGCTTGACAGCCCCTAATTCAGGCTCTTCCCTTCTCCCAACCCTGACCAAGTATAGCCCCCGAGACCTCTCCAGGTGTCTCCCCCACTCACCCTAAGGCACTCAAGGCCTATCTTACAAACCTTAGTGTTTTAGTAGTATAGTCAAGGCAGGAGTGATCCCCATTCGCACATGCCGATGCAGGTCCCATTCTCAGCATGACTACTGCGACCTATCCAGGAGTAGAGACAGGGGTCAGCTCCTGTTTGGGGAGAGAAGGGGGGTAAAGGGAGGTTGGAGTAGTTAGTGGACAAAACTCAGTTTCTGCCAAAAATGCACAATGAAACATAGGACTACAGAAACAGACTTGGCAGAAGACTGAAAGAGACCAGAACCGAGATGATTCAAAAGAAAAATGCAGAGACATCAGAGGCAGCAAAATAAATCTTTTATTTTCAGTTTTTAGAGATTGGCATATGGCAACTATGACAAAGTCTGTTTTCTATATCTTTGCATTTTACTTAATATGGGCAGAAATGTGCTTCTGTTTCTTTTTCTATAGTGTTGCATTGCTCATCATTTGAGCTCCTAGGGTTCCATTTTCAGATTTTGTCTGATCATTTTTTTCTAATTTTTGGTGGTCTGTCTATATTCTATGTGGCTGAATTGACTATATAGGGATCAGTAATAGTCCTACTTGTTTGGTTTTCCACAATAAGGAGTATAGTTGTTCTAGGCCCAGTCTTGTATAATATTTAAAATTCTACATTTTCATAGGCTCTTCAGCTGATTGCAGGAGGTAAGGCTACTGTGGGTGTGGGGCTTTGGGTAATCACCCTGACCCATTAGGATGGCCGTGCAATTTGAGGATCTGCACCTTTTTCTGTAGAAAAATAGCACTGGTTATACTGAAGATATTCCGCCCAATACTCAGCAATTTTCTTGCATATATCTGAACCATTTAATGTGTTCAGCTTTGACCTTCCCTCTCTAGGTCCCATTTCTCCCATTGCAAACAACTGGAACATGATCCAGGACTATAATATGTCCAACTTCAGATGTTTTACCTTCCAGCAGTCATCTATCCCAATCTATCACATCCCTTCACATTCCCTGTTCCATAAAAATAAGTATTTCAAAAAACAGATCTTGATACTAAGAAGATGATTTTAGAAGAGTTCAAAGGGCATCTACACATGCAAATAGTGGCATTTACATGTGTCAATGCCATACATATGTAAACGTAGATTTTAGAATGCCGCTGTTTACATGTGTAGATGCCACAGGACGGATGGATTTGAAGAACACATGTTCTGGATGTTGTTTGTGACCCCCTCCTCCCCAGAGGAGTTTGGGGAGATGAAGGATTATTTTGCTGCAGTAACCTGTTTGGGGAGACAAAGGAAAGGAATTATTACTGAAAGCTGGAATAAACTGCCACCACAGAACAGCAGAAGATACAAGCTGTAATATGATACATCATTGAGTAACTAGGTAATTGTACACAGACTAGAGAGAACAGCAGGGGTGGAACATGCAAATTGATAGCTTTACTGCTGTGAGGAAAATCACATACCATTATTATTTTCACATACGAATAATGATATTCAAAGTTGTAGAGTAAGAATGTATGTATTGGAACATATATATTGAAAGGAGGATGCAGAAATGCTTTCAGTGGAGAAGGCAAACTCTTCACCAAATCCACAAAGGCTATGATTTTGTCGCAGTATCTGGAACAAGAGAAAATTTGTAGGTGACACTTTGCATTATTTTCTTTGCCTGGCGTTCATCCAGCTGGGTAACTTGACCTGCAGTCCATGCATATTGTAAGCTGGAATCTCAAACAGCTAGAGTTACTAAGCCTTGACCCAATGAAAACCCCTTCCAAAGATGAAGGGTCTGTCAAATTTTGAGGTGTAGGACAACTTACAATGGTGGACAGTCCCAGGCAGCTCGAGGGGTGGGGGTGAGGTTGAGACTGCAGAGTCTAGCAGCAGAGATGGCAAGGAAGTGCCTTCTCCAGGTAGGAGGGATGCCCTGCAGCAGAGTTCATGGAATAATGCCCCCTCCAAGCAGGAGGGAGGCTGGCAGAGCAGAGGTGGTGAAAAGTGACCTTTCCTAAGTGGGGAAAATGTCCCTGGCACAGCAGAAGCAGCAAAGTGGTGGCACTTCTATATACAGGAGAGGACCAATCACTGAGAGGCAGTGGAGTTACAACCACAGGAAGGGTGGATCTAGTCACGGAGTTGGAGCTCTGGGGCAGACAGTACAGCAGCAGAGACAGGTCAGGCCAGAGCTGTCTAGTCAGTATTGCATTCATTATAAATGATTTAGTCTTCTCTGGTTCCTGGAGGCTACAATACTATGTCACACCAAACATATATGAAGATTGACTGTTTTCTGGTGCCAACCTATTTCTAAAAATCATTATATCTGTATCTCCAAACATGCAGCAATGTCTCTGGCAGTCACCACATCTAAAGAGAAGTAAAACCTTCCATGTGTCAATTTAATTAAGGTTCATAATACATGTGGCTAGTATTTTAAGTTCAAGAAGAGATACATAGTAACATATTAAATGACGGCAGATAAAGACCTGAATGGTCCATCCAGTCTGCCCAACAGTCACTCTCATTATTAAACAAGAAAACAAATGGGGTTCACACTCTCCACAGGAACGGAAACCAAACAGTAAAGGGGTGGAAAGGACCCTTTACTGTTTGGATGACTGATCATTTGATTTTGGGTCCTTTCCACCCCTTTACTGTTTGACACTCATTATTAAGTCATGATTAAACCAACATTGAATGTAATTATCATTGTCTCTCTTTGGCATTTCCACCCAGCCCTGTCCTTAGGTTCCAACTACTGAAGTTGCCATTGAAGCCCAACCCAGCCTATCCAAATCCATCTTGTTATTTGCGGGACACAGACCGTAAGAGTCTGCCCGGCACTGTCCTCATGTTCCAAATTACTGGAGTTTCCACTGAAGTCCTCTCCAGCCCATCCCAAACTGAATTGCCATATACGGGAACCAGATCGTGCAAGCTTGCCCAGCACTGGCCTTAGTTCTTCACAGCCAAAGTCACCATCTAAGCACCACTCGACATGCAAACACACAGACAACCATTAAAGTTTTGGGGTTTTTTTTTTTTATACAATTCATTTTCAAATTAGAGATCCTCTGTCTTTATCCCATGCCTTTTTGAATTTCTTCACAATTTTTTCTCCAACACCTCCTTCGGGAGGGCATTCCAGACATCCTTCTCTGTGAAAATGAATTTCCTGATATTATTCCTAAGTCTAAAACCTCACAACCTCAGTTCATTTCCTCTAGTTTGTCCTTTTCCCTTCTCTGGAAAATATTTGTTTCTATATTAATGCCTTTCAAATAGTTAAATGTCTGTATCATATCTCCCCTGTTCCTCCTGTCCTCTAGGGTATACATATTCAGGACTTCCAGTCTCTTCTCAAGTGTACATAAGTACATAAGTACATAAGTAGTGCCATACTGGGAAAGACCAAAGGTCCATCTAGCCCAGCATCCTGTCACCGACAGTGGCCAATCCAGGTCAAGGGCACCTGGCACGCTCCCCAAACGTAACAACATTCCAGACAAGTTATACCTAAAAATGCGGAATTTTTCCAAGTCCATTTAATAGCGGTCTATGGACTTGTCCTTTAGGAATCTATCTAACCCCTTTTTAAACTCCGTCAAGCTAACCGCCCGTACCACGTTCTCCGGCAATGAATTCCAGAGTCTAATTACACGTTGGGTGAAGAAAAATTTTCTCCGATTCGTTTTAAATTTACCACACTGTAGCTTCAACTCATGCCCTCTAGTGTCTTTTGGTGGAAGCCCCATGCCGTTTTTGTCACCTTCCTCTGGAGTGCTTCAAGACTTTTTACATCCTTAGAAAGATACGGCCTCCAAAACTGAACACAGTACTCCAAAAGGGGCCTCACCAAAGACTTGTACAGGGGCATCAACACCTCCTTTCTTCTGCTGGTTATACCTCTCTCTATACAGCCTAGCATCTTCTGGCTAGGGCCACTGCCTTGTCACACTGCTTTGTCACCTTCAGATCCTCGGATACTTTCACCTCAAGGTCCCTCTCCCTATCTGTGCATATCAGCCTCTCACCTCCTAGCACATACAGCTCTCTTGGATTTCTACTCTCTAAGTGCATCACTCTGCACTTCTTTGTATTGAACTTTAATTGCTAAACATTAGACCATTCTTCTAACTTTGGCAGATCTTTTCTCATGTTTTCCATTCCCTCCAGGGTATCTACTCTGTTACATATCTTAGTATCATCTGCAAAAAGGCATGCTTCCAAAATTATGTTAAAACTGCCGAATCATCATTGATCTTACTTTGTAATTTTTTCAAATAATGTTTTTTTACCGTATAATATTTTCCTTCAATGTGCATGTATTATATAGCACCACCATGACCAATGATGATTCGGCAGTTACTGTATAAAGAAAATGGAATGCTTTAAGTCTGCCGTATTCTGATGGTCTCAAAAATATTTTATGATAACATGTATGAGTAGTTAGTGACTCACTGAGAAAAGTGATTGAAAAAGTTAGTTGTTTTGCTGGGATTTATATGGTAACATTGAATATTGGAAGACAGTTGGCTGAATGTGATTTAACTGGCCAACAGCCAGGATAAATCATTTTCTACGTCAATCCTGTTGAGGGCGATTCTATAACAGCATGTCTGTATTTAGGCATCCTTACAGTGTATGGAAGGACCCTATTCTATAATGGAAAGTAATATATTAGGTGGCGACCGATAAAGATCTGAACAGTCCATCCAGTCTGCTCAACAATCACACTCACTATCAATTCATGATTAAACCAACAATGAATGTGATATACAATACTTGAAATTTATAAGAAATTCAAAAATATGTAGAGAAGAGAAGAGACTGTAACACTCAAAATATCGCTGTCCTCAAATGCCAGCTTAATACTATCATTTTCAATTGATACCATCAACCAAGCAACAGAGTATATTAATGTAGAAGGAAAAAGCCTCAGAATCCCATCTCCTCCTGCTAGAGTAGTAAAGATGTATGGCCAAAGTTTCACCAAAAGCTGTCTCAAGGTGTCTTTTAAGATGCTGTAAATAGAAGCAGTACAGGAATGCTGAGTGATCTGACACCGTGAGACAGGTTTTGGCAAAACTTTGGCCACGCTGCAGGACGTCTAAAAATCACTGCATACAGCCAGTTCTACTATACACAAAGAAAACACTGATGGTGCTCCAAAGCTTTCTCTACAAACTTCAATGTAGTCAAGCTTTGGAGTGCTATTGGCGTTTCCTTTGTGCATAGTAGAATCGGCTATATGACGTGATTTTAGTCATCCTGCAAAGTGTTTTTAAACACAGGAATATACAACACCATCCTCCTAAGCTAGCAGTGCTGGTGTGTTGAGTTGCATTACTGCAGCAGTTATCATTACTATCAACTTTAGCCACTAGAGTTTTTATTGTGACCCCTGAAGCAGGCATCTGCCGAAACATGGCCTGTGTCGGGTCCATATTTCCGGTGCTCCCAATAAAGAATCTTTGAGATTCATCTCCCTGGTTGGTCATCATTTGTGTCCTCCTCTACTTTCTCTTGGTTTCTGTTATACAACAGAGCTAGCCATGCAGCTGGTCATTTGTTGGATACTGTTGGTCCTCTACTGAGGTCATTTGGTCAAACATTTTCTTCAAGAATTTGCAACTAAAACTCAATGGGAGAAGTTTCAAGGTAGAGGTAAGATTGCCTCTTACCTTATTTGGCAGAATCTAAGAACTTGATTGTCCCTAGTGCCACTTCCTTCTTTTTTTGGACTCTGTAGTAGAATGGAATTGTACAGTGCAGGAGGTACTAGATGATTTTGTATCTCTAAGGGTATACTCAGGAATATGTAATAAAGACATTGAAAAAAAAAGGACTGTAGAAAGATGGAATAAACTTAGTTAAAATCTTGGGATATAACCCATAGAGAATTGTGGAGTAACTAATGATTGAACAGTGGTAAACAATTCTTTCAATTCTGAAAAGGCAAATGAGATTTTGTCATTGAAATAAGCTTTTTATGGAAGCTAATATGGAATTTTGATAACTTTGCAAAGCTGCTTTATAAGCACTTTGTGAATAAGCATCAGGACATTTTCTCCAATTTTGTTCTTTCTCATGTAGATCTCTTTTTTCCTGTTTAAGCTGAGGAGTGTACCACTTTAAATGGACCAATTTCAATGGTCTACAGCCTTCTTTTTTCTTTCACCTACCTTATGGAATTCACTTCCTCAGCATCCGCGTCTTATGAAGTTTTTATGCTCTTTTAGAGCTTCTTTAAAGACTTATTTCTTCCAATTGGCTTTTGATTTTTAATTAACCCCCTTTTGAGCCCTGTGGTACATGGTGGTCTTTCCGATGAACAACTGATGGATGTGAAGGATTTGTTCTGTATTGTGTGCATATCTCTATTTTCAGTGTTCTTTTCTATCAAATTATGGCATTCTTTTCTATGTTTGAGATAATTTTGCTCTGATTGTAAACTATTTCAATTTGTTTTAATTATCAATAGTATTATAAATTTTAATAAATAATAAACGATAAAGCTAATTTGAGGGCAGGGCAAGGCAGGGCTCAAAGAGAGAGGGGTATTGCTGGATATGGGTGAATGGAGGGGAGCAGGGGAGAGAGGAGCATGGATGGGAGGGCAGGGCTCAGGGAGAGAGGGGAATTACTGGATATGAATGAATGGAGGGGGCAGGGGAGAGAGGAGCATGGATGGGAGGGCAGGGCTCAGGGAGAGAGGAGAAATTGCTGGACATAGAGGGGAGGGGAGGGAAGAGAGAGGAAGGAGATGAGATGAGGGAAAAGGAAGCGAGGAGAAAAATTGCACATGGATGGAGAAAATAGGCAGAAGCTGGATCCACTGGACAGTCAAGTCTGCGGAGGACCCAGCTTTTACTTACGGATGTAGGACAAGAAATGAAGAAGAAAGGCTTTGAAATACCACCCCATGATCTAAAGAAAAACCTCTACAGTGCAAGCATAGAAAAAGCCGTTTTAAAGAGGCACCAATAAATGGAATGCAAGCTTCCAAATGAGAATAGCAGCTGGGGATGTTTATCATTTTCACCCATAATCGAAATGAGGACGCTCAAAACACAGAGCAGCTGGGGACGCCCATAGTTCCCCAGCCATAATCGAAATGAGGATGCCCAAAGCGCGAAAGCAGCTGGGGACGTTTAGGGATTTTGTCAATAATCGAAGTTAGGATGCCTATCTCAGGGACGCCCATCGCGTTCTTACATGGGCATCCCTGGGAGAGTATTTAAGTGCCCTTCTCTGTATTTTCGATTCTTTGCATCGCATTGGTACAATGGCACCAAAGCAACCACCCACCCGCAAGGGTAATTTCAGCGACCCTGAAATTGAACTGCTGGTTCAGGAAATCCAGAGGAGGAACATGCATCTCTTTGCTCCCATGGGCCAGAGGCTGGCTGCTACAATGAAGCAGAGAGAATGGGAGGCAGTAGCATAGCTAGGTGGGGCGCAGGGGGAGCGGTCGCTCCCCCAAATGGATTTTTAGAAGAGGTGGCGCCTAAGCGCCAAATGCCTGCTAATAGCTTTCTCTGCCTCCTCCCCCCTATGGGGCCTGAAAACTCTGGGGTGCGAGTACCTCCTGCGGTGCCTCCCCTCTTCCTCCAACATGTAAGCCACCTGTGCATTTAATGCCTCCATTTCCCCACACTACAGGTGCAATGCAGTGACACCAGGGCTCACCTCTACCTACCAACTTGGTGAAACACAGCAGCAACAAACAGAAGCTAACACTCACTCTCCCACCACCAACAAACAATGCGGTTCACACACAGCAGAGCCACACTACAAGCACTCTCTGACACACTACAAACTCTCCTGCCACACCCTCTAGCCACTCACTCACTTTCCAAGCAGCAAACGACAGTCTTCACAAACAGACTGCAGCAGTACACAGGGCAAAGAGACAAACAGAGACTACAAACAGGTAAGGGAATGAATTATGAACTTGGGGACAGTGAATGGAGAGGGATAGGAGATGGGGGAGATAGAGGGTTTGGGGGCTAGAAGTGGTAGGGAAAGCTTTAAAAGTAAAACACAAATGAGGCAAGTGAGGGTGAAAACGTTCTGACTATGGCACACAGACAAAGGTAACAGGTACTCAACAAACTCAACTTTCTCTCCCAACAACACTCTCACCACTCTCCAACTGCAGAAAATCACTAATGGGTCTAAAGACGACTTCCCCTTTATCCTGGTCGCTTTTATTTCAGGTCTAACTAAGGACGCCCATGTTCTGACCCATGTGAAACCATTTTGCTAGCCATTGTACGCTGGGGGCGCACATCTCGTAACGCCGCCCATAACACGCTCCTAACACGCCCTGTGCTGAGGACGCCCTTATGGCCCTGTTTCAATTATTGGATTTGGGCGACCTTCTTTCACGGGGACGCTCATGTGCCTTTTGTGTTGCTTTTTGGACACCCTTTTCTTTCGAAAATGAGCCTGATGATCTCACTCCTCTTCCTTTATCACCATAACTGACATTTTCATCTTCTACTACTGAAAATGTATCTAGAGACAGATGCATGTTGTTTTTTCCTTCCTCTAATGGGTTGAAGTATAATAAGGATTGGAAGTTATCTTTTTCTGTTGGCTCTGTCTCCATTTGGAATGACCTGCCTTTGGAACTTAGGCTGGAAAGTTCTTATTATTCTTTTCGGAAAAAGTTGAAGTCATATTTATTTGAGAAATCTTACGCCTAGCAGATATATATTTTTTAATTTTTAGTGTGTATATTGATTAGTTTAATTGGTATGTATTGCTGTTTCTTTTTTGATTGTATGTAAAGATGTAATATTCTACATTTTATATTTCTTCTGCTCTGTAAACCGCCTAGGATCATGTTCTTGGATTAAGTGGTATATAAACTTAAGATAAGATAGAAGGGTATCAGGAGGGGAGTTATATTTGGGTGGCAGCATTGGGAGGTGCTCTTTGGGAGGTATCAGCAGGGTGAGTCATTGAGGCAGGAGACACTGGGAGGGGAGAGTCTTCAGGGTCAGTAAAAATGAATTAGGGAGCATGGGGAGGTTCCATTGTTATGTGGGGAGGATCAACAATTTGGCCAGCCCCTTTTAGAGGCAATCCAGGATTAATGAGCCATGGCTTAGATGCTCCCAGGCAATGTGAATAATTCTGCTTGTGAGATTGCTGACAAGCAGCTTTATTCATTTATCATGGGAGTAAATAACCTGTACTACTGAGCTACCACAGGTTAGTCACTCCTATGGAAAATTAGGGTGCACTAAAAGCCCCAATTTTACCACACCTTTTAAAATACTCCTCAAAGTGCCTTAATGATGTCAGCATGTGCTCACTGTAAGTGGCCACTATTGCAATGAGCCACTAGGCACATCTCTGGAAGGCAGGTCATTGATGTTCTTTGATAGGCTCTCTGGAAGGTAGCTTCCATCTGTCACGACTATGGCTGTGACTCCACTTTTGGACTCACCTTGTCTTCTAGTGGTCAACTTCAGAGGTGGCTCCAGTCTGTATTTTCCTTGCATTGTTGCTTCTGCTACCACTTCTGTGTTTCAAGCCTCACTCTGGTGTTCTGTGGGCTTCAAGCCTCACTCTGGTATTCAGTGTGTTTCAAGCCTCACTCTGATGTTCACTGTGTTTCAAGCCTCTTTCCTGTAGTCATGGCATCATCAGTGAAGGCCTTCATAAGGAAGGTGAGGACATTCAGGACCTTTGCATAGCTAAAGGTTTCCAGGTTTGTCAGTGTGCTTGTGTAGCACTTCTATCTTGTTTCCTAGCTAGTGTGCCTGTATGGCACTTCTGCCTTGGTTCTTTTCTGTTTGCCTGTATGCTAGGGTTAGCACGTCTGTCTTCTTAGTTATTGCCTGTTTGATCTGTTGTTTGAATCTGAGAGGCTGTGTGGCACAGCCTTGCTCCTCTGTGTGGCTTCCCTCTACCCTTGTGGCCATGTGGCCCAGTCTGCCTTGCCTTGAGTTCTGCCTAGGCTGATTCTACCTGTGTGTAGGTGCCTTCTCTTTTGCCTTCTGCTGTTGTGCTTGGGTTCCATTTTAGCCTTGCGGACCATATGAGAGGGCTCTGGTGTACACAGGTTCCAGTTTGTCCTTGTGGCCCATTTGAGTCCCTTTCTTCTAACTTTACTTGGCTTTGTTCCTGTGTACCCCGTTTCTGCCTGTGTGTTTCTTGCACTTCTAGTCTGTTCCAGTCCTGCCTAGTCAAGCTCAGTTCCTGTGTACCCCTTTCCTGCCTGTGTGCTTATTGTACTTTTAGTCTGTTCCAGTCCTGCCTAATGAAGCTCAGTTCCGGTGTACCCCATTCCTGTGTGCTTATTGCACTTCTAGTCTGTTCCTTTCCTGCCTAGTTCAAGCTCAGTTCCTGTATACCCCATTCCTGCCTGTGTGCTTCTTGTACTTCTAGTCTGTTCCATTCCTGCCTGTTTAGTCCAGTCCTGGTTGGAAGGTTCACCTGCTGCTGCTGTTCGCTTGCACTTCTAGTCTGTTCCAGTCCTGCCTAGTCAAGTACAGTTTCTGTGTACCTCGTTCCTTCCTCTGTGCTTATTGCACTTCTAGTTTGTTCCAGTCCTGTCTGTTTAGTCCAGTCCTGGTTGGAAGATTCGCCTGCAGTTGCCGTTCGTCAGTAGCAGCCCAAGAGCTTACGTTTCCCTGAATCCATGACAGTTTGTTAAGGCCTCCGAGTCCATGACTGTGACATCATCCCATGCTGCTAGACATGTGAATCTCTCAGGACTGGGAATAAACTTCTTAACAAACTGAAGTTAAACTTGTATTCACATCAGCTACCTGAAAACAGAATTCCAAGCAAAGTTATTTTTTTTTCTGTAAGTATCTTCAATCTGTTAGTGCACAGGCTTCAGCATTTATGTTTCTGCCTGTAGGCTGCTTTATTGCTTTCTTTATTGCGGTCCCAAGACCCCTATCCAGTCTGGTTTTAAATGTCATCATAGGCTCAGATCTATTCTTTATTCCACATCTGGTTCTCTTTATTTTCCTTTTCCTCAGCACTTAGCTCAAAACTGTGGCAGCCCAGAGGCTGTACTTCCAGCCTCACTGAGCACAAAATAAAGTCTTATTTTACTTTTCTACATCATACCATTTAACATGTAACCTTCAACAAGCAGTTTTATCCTCAGATCCTGCTGGCTAGAATAAAGTCTCACAAAAAGAATAAAAAACGAATAAAGTCTCTGATACAGTGCAGAAACATGCTGCCCTTGCTTTGTCTTTACTATAGTCTTGGGTAAGCAAGTTTAAGTAGAACCTGCCTCTGTAGTAATAAATGCATTTGCATGCTACAGACACCCACAGCTGCTTGAAAAAAGAAACCTGTACAGCAGAATCTCAGTTCATATTTCTTAGCTTCCCAATGATGTACATTGTTCAATATATTCCATGGGGTACGATCAAGAGTTGTGGAAGTTGGAACTCAGACTCTCATTCTCTCTCTCTATGTCCTGCTGTGTTGCTTCAGGTTCTGCTGCAATCTAATGCTCAAAAGATAATGCCAGCATTAAAGGAAGTTAGTGACAGACTAGAGTGCACGTTAATTTGCACAGAATGTACAGAGGGCTCTAGGGTAAGTATTAACATGTGCACCAAAGATGGCCACAAATTGTATTTAAATGCATTCAAATGAATGTTAATGAGGCAGCACAGAAGCAAGTGCTAGCCTTCATGCTGAAAACTTACCGCCAGCTCAAGGGTGGCATTGAATGTTTTCGGACATTTTCTTGTCAGTTTGGCACATTAACGTGTGGGGTTTGTCGCCTTTTGCAAGGGAAAGGAAGCCCGTGCAAGTTTTAAGCATTGATAGTGAGAAACAAAAGGTGTGCCAGTCCAAGTAGAACTAAAAATGACACACATTGGCAACTGTTTATCTGCACTTGAATATGAGCCTTGAACTACAAACAATTTATAAAAGCGCGGAGGAACGACGCAGATGTGTACCTGTCTAGAAATGAGCATAAGAGCCTTGTTTACCGTGAAAACCTTGTGCGTGTGGGCCAGGCACATAACATCCACTAGTTTCAGTTTCAAAGCACAAATTAAGTGCACAAAACAGCCTGTTTTCATCTTGCACATTTCTTTGTTTTGGTGGAACTTTGGCATGGCTTCCATTATTTACTGAAGGGAACCGTTTCATGGTTTATCAAGCTTTCTCAAAATACTGCAGGGTGGGGGATGCATACCTTAGAAAAGAGAGGGGAAGAGCAGTGGCGTACCTAGGGTAGTTGACACCCGGGGCCGGTCATTTTTTAACACCCCCCCCCCCCCCCCCAAATCCAGTACTAGGCATGCCGAGAATACAAAACACTCAGGACCTATAGAGCAATTCTACCATACCATAAGCAGTCATTTCTACGAGTCACACAAGGAAAAGGAAAGCATCTTAAACACTACAGTGAGCACTAGAACATCAATTCACCTATTGTAAAATGAAACCAGACAGAATAGTACAGATCGTAGATCCTGCACAGTCAATGCCAACTGAAAGCCATGTCTTTTTCACAAACACAGATACACCCTAATCCACTATAGAATAAGTAATCATAAACTTTCTATTTAGACAAAAATTAAACTGAACCCCCAATGCCAGACTCTGCATACAATGCAACACCACAGAAACAGAAACTGTCCCCTAGTACTGTGCAAAATATAAAGACAGCAGATGTAAATTTGAAAAAAACTAACAAGTACCAATCACCATTTTACAAATTAACAAATAGAAATAAAACAAATATAGAAAGTAAAATAATACCATTTTATTGGACTAATACATTTAGCTTTCAGAGGCCAAAACCTCCGTCCTCGGGTCAGTACAGTATAGTGCTGTTACAGTATCCTATCCTGACCTGAGGCAGGGGGTTTTGTTCTCCGAAAGTTAGTCAAAATGTATTAAAATTAGTCCAATAAAAAGATTACCTTATTTACATGTTCTATTATAAACATTTAACATATCTACAATACTTTATCCTAAAGCAAAAAAAATAAAAAAATATATTTTATTTACAGTTTGTTGTCTCTGGTTTCTGCTTTCCTCATCTTCTTTTCACCATCTTCCTTCCATCCAGCATCTGTCTTCACTCTCTCTCTCTCTCTCTCTCTCTCTCTGCCATCCAGTGTCAGCCCTCTCTGCCGTCCCTTCCATCCACTGCCTGCCCTTTCTCTCTGCCCCTTCAATCCACCATTTGCCCTCCTTCTCCCATCCATCCAGGGTCTGCCCTCCCTCTCGCACCCCCTTCCATCTAGGATCTGTCCCCTCTCTCTGCCCCTTTTTTCAGCCCCCAGTTCCAGCCCCCTTCTCCCCTCTGAACACCCCCACCCCAGTCCCCTTCTCCCCTCCCCTTCTCCTGTCTGAGACCCCCACCACAGTCCCCTTCTCCCCTCCCCTGTCTGAGACCCCCACCCCAGTCCCCTTCTCTCCTCTGAACACCCCCACCCCAGTCCCCTTCTCCCGAGATCCCCACCCCAGTCCCCTTCTCCCCTCCCCTGTCTGAGATCCCCACCCTAGTCCCCTTCTCCCCTCCCCTTTTCCCCTCTGAACACCCCCACCCCAGTCCCCTTCTCCCCTGTCTGAGATCCCCACCCCAGTCCCCTTCTCCTCTCCCCCTCCCCTGTCTGAGATCCCCACCCCAGTCCCCTTCTCCCCTCCCCTTCCCCCGTCTGAGACCCCCACCCCAGTCCCCTTCTCCCCTCCCCTTTTCCCCTCTGAACACCCCCACCCCAGTCCCCTTCTCCCCTCCCCTGTCTGAGACCCCACCCCAGTCCCCTTCTCCCCTCTGAACACCCCCACCCGAGTCCCTTTCGCCCCTCTCCTTCCCCACCGGCGAAGCAGTGTCGCAGGCAGCGCCTCGTGCCCTGCTTGTAAAAAAAAAATCAAATCTCCTTCCTTCTCCTTGTCTTGACGTCTTGACGTCGACTCGGGCCTTCCAATCAAATTGATTGGAAGGCCCGAGTCGACGTCAAGACGAGGAGGAGACGGAAGGAGGAGATTTGATTTTTTTTTTTTCAAGCAGGGCACGAGGCGCTGCCTGCGACGCTGCTTCGCCGGTTTTTTAAAATGTGCGGCGCAGCGGGAACGGCCACGGGAGGCGGCGGGAGCGGAGCACCCCCCCACCCACTGGCACCCGGGGCGGACCGCCCCCACCGCCCCCCCTTGGTACGCCACTGGGGAAGAGTGAGAACAAGTTCTGGGGAAGCTCTGCCCACCCACCATCTTTCTCAGAGTTTGAGAAACAGAAAAAACTTCAGATTTAAGTAAGTGACTTTTAAAGGACATGGGATTAACAGTGATCCTGTGAGTCAAAGAGCAGAAACATCACAAGGCCCTTGGAAGTGATTAATTAATGTTGCACTTGCAGCCATTTTCCTCATCACATGGAGACTCTGCAGGGGTCTCTCAACCTTACTTTCACTGTGCTTTTCTACAGACAGGATGACCTGCCCAAACCTATTAAAATTTGCCCCATAACAGATAGTTGAAAAATTAAAATTGCTCACCTGAAGGATATGGCACCGTCTGGAGGTGTCTAAAAAGATGACCCCTTCAAGAGCCACTGGGCAGCGCTTGCCTCGTTTTGAAACAACTGAATACATTGAAGCACATGCGCATGTGTGTAAATAAGACCATGCATGGCACATAGGCACTCGCGACATAGTGGAGTTTTGTGGGTCCTTCTTTCTATCCACCTCCACATGATACCGTATCCTACTGGTGAGCAAACTTAGGGGCCCTTGTACTAAGGCGCTTAGGCACCTATGCGCATCCAACATGTGCCAAATTGGAGCTATCTCCTGGCTACCGCATGCCCCAGGCAGTAATTCTATTTTTGACGCAAGCCCAAAACATGCGGTTGAAAATATATATATATTTTTTAATTATTTTATTTATTCATTTTATATTACATTTATGTCCAATACATAAATGGGAAAGAAAAGAGAAAATATCAATTAAAACAAACATTAAGGAAAAATATCATCTTTGTTAGTCCACATTATTGTCCACAATTAGGGGATCCAAGATCAGGAAAACAATCTCAAAGAAAATAAGAAAAACACGGAATGGTTAATCTTACAATTCATATTTTCTGAGGGAGGAAGGTTAATCGGTAATTGCAGCCGATACAGTGGTAACTAAAGGAAGTTGCTGCAGAGGGTTCTTCATCTGTTCTTTTAACTCCACAAACTCTTGTAATTTCCTGGGTTCAACAAATAAGTAATCAGGAAATAAAACACTTACAAGGGAATCGCTCTAGGACGGTCCCAACTACGGCAATGATTCTTGGCTTAAAAGCCAGGAGTTCACACCTCCTAGTCTGCGATTCCCTTCATATGTCAGGAAATATATTTATCTTTGAACCCAAAAAAACTATCAGCCATATGTCGGAAATACAATTTCAAAACATTGTTCCTATCTAAATCAAAGGCAAAAGTCACTAATTATATAACTCTATATACAGGGTATTTTAGGAAAATTTATCTTTCTCAAATTATTTTTCCTTAATTGGTTCTCCAGAAGTTCCAATTTTTTTATAAGAAACATAATTGTCCTTCATTACCAGATTAACTGATTTTCATAGAGAAACCATTTCCGAAATCAAAATCTTTATTTTTTTATCTTGGACTTCCACTTTGTTAGATAAGTATTGATATAATCACATATTTATTCCTAAAAAAATTTGACATCTGAAGAAGAGAGTTATTCACACTCTGCAGCACTTCCCATAGTGCTTCCATTGTGACATTGTTTGGCTTCACAAGGTCCAATTTCTCCACAGAAACTGCTCCAGATATCTTCGGGGGGGAAGAGCTCACTCTCCAATCCCCCAGTTGGTTTATTATCCGGAGTCAATGCTGCACCAGGACCTCTTCGGATCGCGTGAAAATCCTAACCCACTTCGGGCGTTTCCACTGTCGACCTCCATAGTGAAGTGTTACTGTTTCCAGGTCTTGGAAAGGTCATGCCAACAGGGGGACTCAAAGTCACTCCCTCTCCACTGAGATTCGGCAATAATGCCTTGCTGTTCCCCGAAGCAGGAACCGATATCCCCGACGTTATGACCCCGAATCTCTCCAAAGCAGACTGGGAAGTGGTGGGAACCCCAGCCGTGTTCGAGGGGGGCAACACCACGGCTTTGCCTTTCCTCTTCCCCATTCTCTGGGGAGCGCGCCTCCTTCTTCAGGTATTCTGGTGTAAAACGGGAACTCAACTAACGTACATCCTCCCTCGACGCCATCTTGGATCCTCCAGTTTGGGACACTCTTTGTCTGGTTTCTCCTCAGAGGCCTGTCTGATATGGGTAACCCTTCAGCATAGCCCTCTGAGTCACTGAAACACGAAAGCCCCTCCACCACTTACAAGGTGGTGTCCCTTCGGAGGGGTGAAAATATTTTCTATTTTCAACCACGTGGTGCTTACCCGGTGGTAATTGTCAGTTTACGCAAGCTGGTCACTAACCGCCCAGTTAGCGCAACAGAACTTACCACTAAGTCTACGGGTGATGGGAAGGTCTCAGGCCAGAAATGGACGCGTGCTGATTTTAATTTTGCCACATGTCCATTTTTGACCACACAAAAAAAATGCCTTTTTTTCCATGCGCACTGAAAAATTGTCCTGCTTGCGTCCAAAACATGCGCCTACACGAGCATAGGCCATTTTCAGGCCCGCCTTAGTAAAATGGCCCCTCAATTTTTCAAAGATCTTTTATGAGGCCATAAAACTACACTACTGGGGCTGCATGCACCCCATGGGCTACGTGTTGGAGGCCACTGTGCTATGGAGTTCTAGACTGTGGGCTTTAGCGCAAATGTTTGAGCATCGGCCTCCTGGAGGACACAGCCCTCCTCCCTGGGGCTCTAAAGAATATCTTTTATGGTTCCATGGAATTGCTTTTGCTCTTCCCCCATTGTGCTAATGTAGAGGCTGTCTGAGTCATCCCTACCTAACTGGACTAGCTTCATCTCTGCTGACTTTTGAGTCCTTACCTCACCCTTCACTCTTACCTTGAAGGAACTTCTATGAAGAACACCAGGGATCCTCTTTAATTTACCCCCAACTTTATTTTTTCTTCCTAGTAAGGGCAGGGGATGCTTCTTAATTACTATCTGGTTTATAGGCTCTGCTCATTATCACACCACCCAAATCTTCAATAATAGGCAAGAGAACAGGTAATTGTTTCTTGAAAAGTCACACACTATTTAAATAAAGGAAAAGCTCTCTGTTCTCTTCTTTCCCCTCTCCTCATGGAAAATGTCTTCCCTTAGATAACTTATTTTTTACATTTCATTTTCAACTGTATCACCTTCAAGGCACTTAGCAGTTTGTAGTATTTAAAAATAGTTAACAGTTTATTAGTTTCATATCATACAATACTTTGCCTTCAGCAGTAGAGTTCGCTTCAAAGGTGTTAATTGATGTATTTTTTCTTCAACCACTATATGCTCCAGTCTAGATTGATTAGGCTTAACATGTTCCCCAAAGGATAGCAAGTCTGATACTGATTTCTCTTACCTGTATTAAAATAACCCTATTGTAGAGTATATTGCCGACACCAAGACCGTAAGGGCCCTGTTTACTAAACAACGCTGTAGGTGCTAGCATTTTTACTGCATGCTAAAAACTAGCACGCACTAATGCTAGAGACACCCATATAATCCTATGGGTGTCTCTAGCATTAGCGCACACTAATTTTTAGCGCATGCAAGGTTCCACATTAGGAGTCACAGACCAAGAAAGGGATCTAGGTGTCGTTGTTGATGGTACGTTGAAACCTTCTGCTCAGTGTGCTGCTGCGGCTAAGAAAGCAAATAGAATGTTAGGTATTATTAGGAAAGGAATGGAAAACAAAAATGAGGATGTTATAATGCCTTTGTATCGCTCCATGGTGTGACTGCACCTCGAATATTGTGTTCAATTTTGGTCGCCACATCTCAAAAAAGATATAGTGGAATTAGAAAAGGTGCAGAGAAGGGCGACGAAAATGATAAAGGGGATGGGACAACTTCCCTATGAGGAAAGGCTAAAGCGGCTAGGGCTCTTCAGCTTGGAGAAAAGGCGGCTGAGGGAAGATATGATAGAGGTCTATAAAATAATGAGTGGAGTTGAACGGGTAGATGTGAAGCGTCTGTTCACGCTTTCCAAAAATACTAGGACTAGGGGGGCATGTGATGAAACTACAATGTAGTAAATTTAAAATGAATCAAAGAAAATTTTCCTTCACTCATTGTGTAATTAAACTCTGGAATTTGTTGCCAGAGAATGTGGTAAAGGTGGTTAACTTAGCGGAGTTTTAAAAAGGTTTGGACAACTTCCTAAAGGAAAAGTCCATAGACCATTATTAAATGGACTTGGGGAAAATCCACTATTTCTGGGATAAGCAGTATAAAATGTTTTGTACATTTTGGGGATCTTGCCGGGTATTTGTGACCTGGATTGGTCACTGTTGGAAACAGGATGCTGGGCTCGATGGACCTTTGGTCTTTCCCAGTATGGCAATACTTATGTACTTATGCTAGCACACCTTAGTAAACAAGGCCTTTAGTGCCAAGAATGACAAAAGATAAACTTAGATATCCATATTGAGGGTGATTTTATAAAAAGTTCCTTATGTGGAAAGAGCAAAAAGGCATCTATTTATAGCCTAATTTTAAAAAGACACAAATATGACTATGGGACCTGTTTACACTATTTTGTAACTTTTGGGGCATGTCTAGCTAGCGTACATCTAGTAGCGCTAAGGAAATTATAAGTAGTAGTATTACTAGTCACCTGCAGTTACTACATAGAGAAGTTCTTTATCACACGTTAAGAATGGGATAAGTGCAGCTGTGCTTATTACACAAGTGACATTGCACACTACTACCGTGCGGTAAATTCAATGTGTTGTCCACACCCAGTCTCTGTCCATCATCTGCCCAGTTCTTGCCCCCTGAGAAGGGATGCAGTTACCCCCAGATTCTATAAAGCGCACCTACAATTCCGTGCCGAAATACAAGTGTATTCTATAACGACATGCGTAACTTAACAAGTTTAACAAGTTAATGAATGCTGACAACAGCACTTAACAAGCAATAATGAGCACTAATTGGCACTGATTAGAATTTACACGCACAACTCACTAAGCGTGGGGCCCTTTTACTAAGGCACAATGAAAAGTGGCCTGCGCTGGTGTAAATGCATATTTTGGATGTGCGCAGGTCACTTTTTCAGCGCGCCTGGGAAAAAGGCTTATTTTTGGCCTAAAATGGACGTATGGCAAAATTAAAACCAGTGCATGTCCATTTTCGGCCTGAGACCTTATCGCCACCTATTGACTTAGCGGTAAGGCCTTCAGCGCTCATAAACTGCTGATTACTGCCAGGTAAGCACCACGTGGTAGAAAATAGAAAATATTTTCTACCGTGTGTTTTGGGTGCATGTCAAAAATGGAATTACCACCCGGGGCACGTGGTAGCTGGGCGGTAGTTCCAATTTGGTGCATCTTGGACATGCGTAGGAGCCTATGCACCTTAGTAAAAACACCCCATATTCTGTAACGAAGTGTGCCAAACTTCTAATGCACACAGGCAAAAAGGGCATGGTTATAGGTGGGGAAATAGGCAGTGGCATATCTACGTGGGGTCACGGGGGCCTGGGCCCCCATAGATTTAGCTCTGGACCCCCCCCCTGCCGATGACCCTCTCGACCCCCCCACCAACAACCCTCTCGACCCCCTCTCGCCAACAACCCGCTGCTGCTGTCGTCGCCGTGGGCTATCTTTGCTGGCGGGATACCCTAATCCCTGCCAGCCGAGGTCCTCTTCTTCCCGCGAAGGCTTCGTTCTGTTTCTGACGTCCTGCACGTTGAACGTGCAGGACATCAGAAACAGAACGAAACCTTTGCGGGAAGAAGAGGACCTCAGCTGGCGGGGATTGGGGTCTCCTGCCAGCAAAGGTAGCCCACGGCGACGACAATGGCAGCAGGTTGTCGGCGGGAGGGGGTCGAGAGGGTTGTCAGCGGGGTGGGGTCGAGTGGGTTGTTGGCAGGGTCGTCAAAGTTGGTGGCGGCGCTACTGGGGGGGTCGGCGGCACCGGGGGGGGGGGGGGGGGCTAAAATGTGCCTCCTCACCTCGGGCTCTGGACCCCCCTCCCGCCAAAGTCTGGCTACGCCCCTGGAAATAGGCATTTCATGGACGATATGAAATTTACTTGTGTTTTTACAGAATATGGCCCAGTGCACGTAAGTCCACATGCCAGGATTTATGCCATGTTTTTGTTGGTATAAAAGGATGCACGTAGCTTTTGGAGCTGAGATATCAACTATCTATAATCGGCGCCTAAATCTAGGCACTGATTATAGAATACGCTTAGTCGGCACTGATTTCAGCACCAAACTTTTAGGCGCCATATATAGAATCTCCCCATAATGCCCAAATTAGCATATGGTGTCATGACAGCTCATATGGTGTCATAACAGTTCGGGTCCTTACAATGAGTGAATGCTTAGCATGCTTTAGTAAACAGGTTCCTATATATATTGATAGAATATTAGCACAAATCCTACAGAAATCATGGGTAAAACAAATCACAAAAAAGATCACTGTGTTAATTGGAGGTTCCTCACATCAATCAATTGAGTTCCGATAAAATTCGGCGCTCAATGCTATTTTATAAAGGGAACTTCGAGAAGAGCACTCGTTAGTGTTGAGTGGCAAATTTGGCGCAAGGACTTGTGCCAGCTGAAGGTGTAAATCCTGGCGTGCCAAATGGGGGCCGATCCGTGTTATTCTGTACTATGCCTGCATCTTTTGTGAATGCCTCTGACCTGCCTCTGACCCTCCCATGGCCACGCCCCCTTTTGAGTAGCGCGCAATCCAGTTTAGGCATCCATTGTTACAGAATAGTGTGTAGCCAGATTAGCATTCAAATCATAAGCACTCAATTGTGGAATGCACTCCCAAAAGCCATGAAAACCACGTACGACCACCTACACTTCCGGAGAACACTAAAAACTTATTTGTTCAAAAAGGCATACCCTACCAACCCAACATAAATGCCTGACCACTGCAACACAACAAAACCAAAATACGGTATGGACACAACACAACTCTTCCATGTATGACGCCCCTATGTGGCTATACCACATGAACTTTATCTTATTTTTACATCACTCTGTATTTGTCTACACCGGATGCAATCGCATCTCCGGCACTATGTAAGCCACATTGAGCCTGCAAATAGGTGGGAAAATGTGGGATACAAATGTAACAAATAAATAAAATCAGAATATCCAGAAACTTACATTAAAAAAAAGAATCTCACATTGAAAAAAAGTGGAGAAAAACGACCTTAGTCAAAACAGGCATAACAATGGCAATAACTACTCAATGACTGGAGTTCATTAATCATAGATCATTAAAAAAAACTCCAATCTCCAATAACTCCAAGAAAACTCTACAGTATTCCCAATTATGTTAAACATTCACTTTGTGTCCGATTCAAAATTATTTTCAGAATTTACACCTTGTAAAATCATTATTAATGTGCACTAGTAACTTATCTCACTGTCTTGAAATACTGATTGTGTAAAACACCAATCTCAATTCCACTAATGGTTTAAGAGTTCCTAACAGGGGCACACCCTGTTTCTCCAAAGCTGCCTCAGGGGATATGATCAGACCTCTCCTCTTCTCAAACGGTGGCTGGCAATGTGGCTGATTGATTTGGGGAGCCTGCAGTGTTCCAGTTAGCAAAGTGGTGTTTTTTGTTTTTTTGTTAATTGTCTATTTGGTCTACTTGATTCCTATAGATATATTAGTTAAAACAAACCCACATACATTTCAACCATCTAAAGAACTGCTTTAAAAGGTTCTCCTCTTTCTCCAACACTTTTCAACATCATGTTAATTCCTCTTGCAAATGCCTTATCCAAGCTTGGCCTCAACCCTTTCATCTATGCGGATGACGTGACCATCTACATTCCATTCAAATCCACACTAGCTGAAATCCACGACTCAATAGTTACTAGTTTTTCTGTCATGGATTCTTTGGCTAATGCGTTTCAGTTTAAGCTAAATAAAGAAAAAACGCAAAGTAAAATCCTTTCGTCCCTACATAATAAGGCCATCCCGACCACACTTATCACTAAGGATCACAATCTTCCAATCTCTAATGCCTGAAGGTCCTTGGAATCTTGTTGGATAATCACTTGAGACTGGATGACCAAGTCAGATTCATCACTAAAAGAATGTTCTACTCAATGTGGAGGTTGAAGCGTATCAGGCAGTTCCTCACAAAAGAGCTCTTTAGAACCCTTACTCATTGGTTGGTCTTAAAGCATATTGATTATTGCAGTGGAATCTATGCAGGTTGCCGTGAATGCATCCTCAAAAAACTCCAGACAGCTCAAAACACTGCCACAAGGCTAATATTGGGCAAATCACGCTTTGACCATGCTTACCCTCTATGTTTTATTCTACATTGGCTTCCCATTAAAGACTGTATTACTTACAAAATCTGCACGTTGACTCACAAGATAATTTATGGGGAAGCCCCTGCCTATATGTTAGATTTGATACATCTTCCTTCTAGAAACACAACGGTGACTGCTCGATCCTTCCTCTACTTACATTTTCCAAGTTGCAAGAATGTTAAGTACAAATTACTTTTCGCTTCCACCTTCTCATACGTCAGCACGAAATCTTGGAATGTTCTACCTTGGCAGCTGAAGGAGATAGATGATCACCAGCTCTTCAAGTCATCCTTAAAGATGTATTTATTCAAGATTGCTTATCAACTGATAATACTTTATCCTAGCCATCCTCACTTCGGCCGTACCCACCTGACCCCCAACTGCACCTACCTCGACTTGCTCCCCTGCTTTATCCACATGTTGTTATCCCTTCCATAGGCTCCTTTATACCTGTACTCTTCCTGAAATGTAACCATTTGTAATCATGTAAGCCGCATTGAGCCCGCCCTTATGGGATAATGTGGGATATAAATGAACTAAAAATAAATAAATAATGAATGAATGCATGTCTAAGATGTGCAATAGAGTTCAGCACAAAGCAGATCAATCGGTCTAGGAGTATGCAATTTATTGGTACAGACACTAGACGTGACCACGTTTCGCCCTAAAGCTGCATCGGAGGTTAGAACTATGATACAAACAATAACATAAATTTTTTAAAAAGTAATAGAAATAATAAAAAGCAATCGTAAGACATACAAATAGCACTAATCTCATGCATTAAGAACAAATAGAACTGTGACAGACTGCTATCATTACTAAATTCATATAAGGAAATAAAAACATGATATTTATGTAAGAACAAGCATACAAAATAACATCAAAAGGTGTGTAAGCAATGTGTGATAAGTGAGTAAATAGCAATAATTCAATATTTATGCTTATTGTAGCAAGCAGTGCTAAAGCAAGGCAGCAATGTGGTGATCATAGTAGTGAGCAATTCCAAAAAGAGCTGTAAAGAACACCAAAGAGGACACATACCTAATAGGGTATAAAACAAAACTTCCCCCTAGCTAAATTCAATCTAGAATAGCCTAAGATTTGCATTTGTGCATATTTTATAAAGCATTTGCATAAATCACACCTGTCCTCTACTCATATTCCAGAACATGTCCACACTAAAGTTGCTTACAAGTATACCCATTATTCTCATCAAATGTACTTATATATACAGTGGAAAATGATAAGAGACATTGTGCATGTGTATAACTGCATGCATGGGTGAAAATACCTTTATAAAAGTACTTAGAGACCAATTCTATAACAGGAAGCCCTGTTCTAGAAACCTCAATGCAGTATGGAAAGGACCCATTCTATAATGGCATCTGGGCACACTGAGGGGCCCTTTTACTAAGACACGAAGTGCGTACAATGTGCATCAAATTAGAACTACCACTCAGCTACCACGTGCCTCGGGCAGTAATTCTAATTTTGATGCGAGTCCAAAACGCGTGGCAGAAAATAACTTCTATTTTCCACTGTGTGGCGCTAACCAGGTAGTAATCGGCAGTGTACGTGTGCTGACGATTACTGCCCAGTTAATGTGTTAGACCTTACCACTTAGACACCTATAGCCGTACCCCTTTTGAACTGCATGCATTACAATTTAGGTGCAGGTCATTACAGAATCTGCTTAGCGAGTTGTGTGCATAAATTCTAATTATTGCCAATTAGTACTCATTGTTGCTTGTTGAGGGGCCCTTTTACTTAGCCACATATGGGCCTACTTGTACCCAACATGCGCCAATTCTGAGTTACCGCACGGCTACTGCATGGCCTGGGCAGTAATCTCATTTTTTACGTGCGTCCTCTAAGCACGCCAGAAATGAGGGTGGTAATCGGCATTTGAATGTGCATTAACCATCACCATTCAGTTAATGCATGAGACCTTACTGCTAAGTCAATGGCTGGCAGTAAGGTCTCAGATACAAAATGGACATGCACCCAAAAAAAAAAGAGGCATTTTTTTATAGGTGTGCTGAAAAGTGATTCTGTATGTGGTCAAAACATGCACCTATACTCCGCAGGCCATTTTTCAGGGCACCTTAGTAAAGGACCCCTAAGTGCTGTCATAAATGCTGATTAGCTTGTTAAGCTACACTCGTTGTTATAGAATACACGTGGATTTCAGTGTGGATCTCTAGGCATACTTAATATTGGCACTTGCATTGCATCTGTTCCTGACTCACACATGAGCAAAGAATACTATGACAACCTTATAAATTGGAGAAATAATTTTGGCTGCAGGTTTATTAACCAATCAAAAATTCATAAGCAAAACAAATAAAAATGTTATTATCAATATTTCAATGCAACCTTCACTTTTCTTATTACCTTTTATAAAGCTAGTTAGTGCTGACCTAGCTGCACATATTTATTCCATCAAATGTACTAATGCAAATAGGTGGGAAAATGTGGGATACAAATACAACAAATAAATACTCCAACCTTGTAAAGTGAGACCTGTGGTGACGTCAAGGCCTCACTTCTGCTTCTGGCGGTTTCGCATACAAGCAGATTACACTGTAAAATCCATATAGCCAGTAAATTCGTTGTTCTTAAATGAAGGCTGCTTGAAAAATTCTCATTTAAATTACTACAGCTGCAACTTAAACTACCCCTTTTAACATCCCTAAACATTGTTATCCCAACTACAAAATTACCCAAGATCTCAATCCCAACTCTCACTCTTCTCAATGTTGGGAGGGATTGGGTAGGATGAAATTTCTTGCTTCAGTTGCCCTCAACTAGCTTTCCTCCTTGCTGCCCATCAATTCTCCTCATCCCAGAGCCTGACAATTTTCCTGACTTTCTCGTGCTCTTTTGCTCCGTCCCAAACCTTAAAAAACAAACCAAAATTTACATATCCTTTGAAGTCATCATTCTTTCTGTTCTAATCCTCAACATTTCTTCCCAGTAATTCCTTCTTATTTTGTTTACCTCTTTTTGCTAATTAATTAATCAATTTCATTAATTTTAATTTTTAATTCCTAAGTCTTTATAAGACTTACATTGTAAAATAATTAAATTATCTTCCTATTGAGTACATATCTCCCCCCACCCACCCATTTTTCCTTTATCCCGTCATCATAACAAAATATATATAGGCACTACTGCAGCAATGCCAATATTATCCACCCATAATTGATCTTATGGGTTTTCTATATAGAATCCAGCAGAATATGCACGTGGGTACATAAGTGCCCAGTTATCTCAGCACTTACATGCACATGGTCTGTGTAGCTGCATGTGCTCAGTTATAGAACTGTCCTTTCACATATCTACATATCTGACCTTCCACATCAGTAATATGTTTTCAGTGTTCCAATTCTGTTAAGAAATGTTTGTCTACCTTTTTTCTCCCAGTATTTGAGAGGAGTGTGAAGAAATGCAAAGTGTAGCTGGTAAGATCGATCTTTGCTGAAAATCTGTAGTTAAAATTCATTTGGGGTACAAAATAGATATTCAGTGAATTCATTTGTTGCCTCTACTAGTCATGATTATATAGTATTGTCCACTGCTCAAGAGCTGAATACTACAGGAAATCACTTGAACCAGGAGCTCCTCATGAGGAACTCGGTAACTGAGCAATTTTCTTTTCCCATTAATCTCCAGCAGGGGAAGCTCTTGGTACATCACCATCCCTATTTTAATTTAAGACGCTGAAGTTCACTCAAGCAGTGACAAAAAAAAACAGTAATGAAAAGGCTATTCACATTTTAAGAGCCGCATTATGGGATAATATTTTCTTTGAAACTTTTAACTGATACATGAAGAAGCCTCAAATCAATATAGTACCTTTGCTCTTATCAGAATTTTTGCCTAGTATTTTTTAAGTTTCTCATTTGCAAAAATCCAGCAATTGAGTGAAGTGCCTCATGGGCTTGGCAAATCATTTGCATTTTAAAATTATTGTTTTGCTCACTAATCCTTCATCTGGGTGTTATCTAAAAATACTTCCAGTTGTGGAATTCACACTGACAAAGGGAAAAATCCATAAAGGATAAATTCAAAAGTCTGTAAAAAGGAGAGTCACCTAATTGCACAGTGAAGCAGAAGAAAGCCTTGCAAATGGTATACAATTTTCAAAGTGTTCCAAGCCTTAGGCAAAAGCCTTTCAACTGTGTCTAAAACTGAATGATAAAATATGTTGTACAAATTATCTGTGAACAGGAAACATGTGGTAGTGGCAGGGGACTGAAATGTAACACTTGTAAAGAAATGGAAGCTGCCAGTCATCTTAAACCCTTTTCTTTCACTTGCCAGTTTCATCATGTCTTTTCCCCCTTGTCTGACATTCAAGTTTATAACAAGATGTGTATAATATATGACTAAGTACAGCAACCTATCAAAAGTAACTTTATAAAACTCTTCTATGAGGAGTTAAGGGTATATGAATGTTTGATTTCAAATTCTTGCTATTTGGTTGAAAAGATATATGTTCACTTATGTGATCCTAAACTGAGATAACCTACTTTTCTGCTCAGTGGGCCATCTCCAGATATTTAGAGGTAACTTTATCACAAAATGGCACTGATTTTTCCCTCTGACAGCTGTGGCATTCTGCAGTTAGTGCCAGGGTGGTCCATAGATGGAGTTGGAGAGGAAACACCAGCCATATTTATGTATTTTTTGATTTATTTATGACATTTATATCCCACATTATCCCAAACAAGTTTGAGTTCAGTGTGGCTTACAATAAACAGCATTGGATACATAACCAAGAATAATGCTTCAGAAAGTAATTTGTTATAAGAATCCAATTTTACAATACAGTATCATAAACATACTGGGATATTTAGAAAATCTATTATGAATGAGAAATTGTACATGAAGCAAGGAGAAAGTTAATGGCAGATAACTCCAGCTAATCTTTAGTAAAAGACCCCCTAAGTAGGCAAATAGGACCACACAAAAGGTAGTTCTATCTTTATTATTTATAAGGATTTATTT
Organism: Microcaecilia unicolor; assembly: GCF_901765095.1. NCBI lineage: Eukaryota > Metazoa > Chordata > Amphibia > Gymnophiona > Siphonopidae > Microcaecilia > Microcaecilia unicolor. The sequence continues at coordinate 256,432,390 of NC_044034.1, forward strand.
ACTGCCTTTTTGAAGAAATTCACTCAAGGCGATGTGCAGCAAGAATAAGTCAAACATAGCAAATAAAAATACAAAGTATGGCACAGTATGCTACATTACAATGTCTGCAACAATATATGTGGAACACTCTTTCAGTCTGGGTAAACTGCTAATCAAACAACCAATCAAGACCCCTAAGCAATGCCTTTCCTTGCTATTTTAATTGAGCCCCCAGAAAGTGCATCTAGCCAGAAAACTTGGCAGGCATTCAGCACTGTAACTCTTCATAGGTCCACATTTTCTGTTTTATGAATGTTTAAATGAGCATTACTTCTTACAAACACTTTTAATTCTCACTTTCCATGCTTCAAAAATGTACGTAAAAAAATTCAGAAAACTTATCTCAAACCAGCTGTCAATCAGTGAGCTTAACGGGAAGGATCACAAAGTAAGGGCAGCCTTGGCTGCTGGCGGGGGAAACATTGGTACAGGCAAATCAGCATGCTTGCGAAGCATGACCCCCATTAGTACACATGTCTAGCTCCCCCAGTGCGGTGCGGGAAGGGAAGGGGGGTGGGAAACTCCCGCGCTGCTCGCTTCCAACAAGAGGCTCCCTAGCCCTCGTTGGCAGCTTTTATGCTTTCCCCTGTAGCTCTGCCCCTTCTGGCTTCCCAACCAACGGCAAAGGGGTCTCCTGCCGCGTCATCTCAATCGCCGATGGGGAAGCCGAAAAGCAAGGGTCGCTCTAACGCAGGAGCTGCCGGGCAGCAGCCGCCATATTATGTGCGGCTGCTCGGCATGCCCCTCGCCGGCCTACCTTAACATAGGCAGGCTGCATTCCCTCTCGCTCTCGCCCTCGCTTTTCCCCCTAGCGTACTCACAGACCAAACATGAGACAGGTTTTGGTCTTAATCTGCCTTGAAGATGCACGTTGCGGCTGCTCTGCTGCAGCCAGGGTGGAAGTGGTCTTTGTGTCGCGTGGCCGAAGAGGCATGCTTGAGATGTATGGCAACACATGGTAAATGAAGGAAACAAAATGGCTGGCCTGTCCGAAAGACGGCCAAAACGTGGCTGCCGTGCAGCACGAGGTAGCGTTACCCTCGAGGATATTGGAACACGTGGTGAGCGAAGAAAACAAAATGGCCGGCCTCTCCAAAAGACAGCCAAAACGTGGCTACCGTGTAGCGTGAGGCAGCGTGACCCGCAAGGCTGATCTGATAGCCGGCTAGCCGCACGTGGTAAAAGAAGAGAGCAAGATTGGCTGCCTTCCCCGGAAGACGGCCAACATGTAGTTGCCGTGCAGCGCGAAGTAGCCGGCTACGCGGGAAAAACCGAGGTGAGCGGCAAAAGAAGGAAATGTTAAATGGAGAAGGGCATACAGGAGCATGCAAGAAAACGTTAGTACATAACTGCTCACCGTGGTATTGGGCATCCCGGTACTGCCACGCCGGTCCTTAATGCCATGGGCATGGCACCCCGGCACAGGAAAGGGAAATGAGAGAAGCGGCAAAATAAAAGGCGGCCGGGAAATCAGCTGATTAAATAGCCGGCTAGTAACGCGATAGGGAAACAAAGAAAAGCAGGTTTTACCATGTGGGGAACCACGTTGGAAACTCCCGCGCCACTCTCTGCCCGTGATGATTGCGAGATGGCCGGCTCTGTGGAAAAAGCAAAATTTTAAAAAAGGCACGACACCGCTACACTGCGATCGCGAAAAGGAAAGGGAAATGGCCGGCTTTTGTAAGAAACGGAGAAAATAAAAAAAAAGGGAGGGAAATCAGCTGATCTGATAGTCAGCTAATACCGCGATTGAAACTCCCGCGCCGCTTGCTGCCAATAAGAGGCTCCCTAGCCCTCGTTGGCAGCTTTTATGCTTTCCCCTGTACCCCTGCCCCTTCCGGCTTCCCAACCAACGGCAAGGGGGTCTCCTGCCGCGTCATCTCAATCGCTGATGGGGAAGCTGGAAAGGAAGGGTCGCTCTGACGCAGGAGCTGCCGGGCAGCAGCCGCCATGTTATGTGCGGATGCTCGGCATGCCCCTCGCCGGCCTACCTAAAACTTGGCAGGCATTCAGCACTGTAACTCTTCATAGCTCCACATTTTCTGTTTTATGAATGTTTAAATGAGCATTACTTCTTACAAACACTTTCAATTCTCACTTTCCATGCTTCAAAAATGTACGTAAAAAAATTCAGAAAAAACTTATCTCAAACCAGCTGTCAGGCAACCTCCATGAGGTCAGGGGAGGTAGCCTGACATCTGGTTTAAGATAAGTTTCTGACTTGTTTTACATACTATTTTGAGGCATGAAAAGTAAGAACTAAAAGTGTTTGTAAGAAGTAATGCTCATTTAAACAATTATAAAAGGGAAACAAACCAATTATTAAATTAGAAAATGTGGACCTATGAAGAGTTACACTGCTGAATGCCTGCCAAGGTTTTGGCTAGATGCGCTTTCTGAGGTCTCGATACAAACAGCAAGGAAAGACATTACAATGTTAATACAATATGCAATATAGCATTTTAATAAACAGCATATGGTGTAAGCAAAGATAGAACTTATAGGGCCCTATTTACTAAGGTACGCTAGTGTTTTTAGCGCATGCACAAAATTAGTGCACGCTATGTAGGCACCCATATGAATATTGTGCCCAGATGACAGAAGGGGATGGGGAGGGGAGCCCAGATGACAGAAGGGGATGGGGTGGGGTGCCCAGATGACAGAAGGGGATGGGGTGCCCAGATGGCAGAAGGGGATGGGGTGGGGTGCCCAGATGACAGAAGGGGATGGGGTGCCCAGATGACAGAAGGGGATGGGGAGGGGAGCCCAGATGACAGAAGGGGATGGGGTGGGGTGCCCAGATGACAGAAGGGGATGGGGAGGGGAGCCCAGGTGGCAGAAGGGGATGGGGTGCCCAGATGGGAGAAGGGGATGGGGAGGGGAGCCCAGATGACAGAAGGGGATGGGATGGGGTGCCCAGATGACAGATGGGGAGGGGAGCCTAGATGACAGAAGGGGATGGGGTGGGGTGCCCAGATGACAGAAGGGGATGGGGAGGGGAGCCCAGATGGCAGAAGGGGATGGGGTGGGGTGCCCAGATGACAGAAGGGGATGGGGAGGGGAGCCCAGATGACAGAAGGGGATGGGGTGGGGTGCCCAGATGACAGAAGGGGATGGGGAGGGGAGCCCAGATGGCAGAAGGGGATGGGGTGGGGTGCCCAGATGACAGAAGAGGATGGGGAGGGGAGCCCAAATGGGGTCTGGGGCTGAAAGGGGAGGCCCTAATGCAAGGCATGTGGATGAAGGGAGCTGGAACTGGGGGCTGAAAAGGAGGGTAGGTGGGATAAGGGGGCTAGTATTGGGACTGGGGGCTGAAAAGGGACAAGAGCTGAAACTGTGGGGACTGGGGGCTGAAAAGAAGACAGGGAGAAGTGGCTGGGGCTGAAGCTCGGGACTAGTGAGAGAAAAGGGCTGGGTTTGAAACTGGGGGCTGAAAAGGGGACAGGGAGAAGTGGCTGGGGGCCGAAGCTCAAGACTGGTGGGAGAAAAGGGCTAGGGCTGAAACTGGGGACTGGTGGGATAGTGGGGCTGGAACTGGGGGCTGAAAAAAAGGGGCAGAGAGAGGGGACAGATCCTAGATGGAAGGGGGAGTGTGAGGGAGGGCATACCCTAGATGGATGGGAGAGGGAGGGCAAATGGTGGATTGAGCGGACAGATAGAAAGGGCAGACAGTGGATGGAAGCGATAGAAAGGGCAGACAGTGAATGGAAGGGGGAGAGAGAGAGGGTAGACAGGGGCAGATGGTGGATGGAAGGGGCAGAGATAGAGGGCAGATGTAGATGGAAGGGGCAGGGAGAGAGGGCAGACATTGGATGAAGGGGACAGCAGAGAGGGCAGACACTGGATGGCAGAGAGAGAACAAAGACAGATGCTGGATGGAAGGAAGGAAGACAGTGAAAAGAAGATGAGGAAAGCAGAAACCAGAGACAACAAACTGTAAATAAAATATTTACTTTTATTTTTTTGCTTTAGGATATAGTAGTATTGTAGCTGTGTTAATAAATGTTTATAATAGGTAATCTTTTTATTGGACTAATTTTAATACATTTTGACTAACTTTCGGAGAACAAAACCTCCTTCCTCAGGTCAGAATAGGATACTGTAACAGCACTATACTGTATTGACCTGAGGAAGGATGTTTTGGCCTCTGAAAGCTAAATGTATTAGTCCAATAAAATGGTATTATTTTATTTTCTATATTTGTTTTATTTCTATTTATTAATTTGTAAAGTGGTGATTGGTATTTGTTAGTTTTTTTCAAATTTACATCTGCAGTCTTTATATTTTGCACAGTACTAGGGGACATTTTCTGTTTCTGTGGTGTTGCATTGTATGCAGAGTTTGGCATCTTGGGGGTTCAGTTTAATTTTTGTCTAAATAGCGTTTGGAATATGTCCACTTTGAGAATTTACATCTGCTATCTTATTTTGCAATGTATAGCAATTTGTTTCTAAGAATATTGCTGACAATTCCTGTCAGTGTGGCAAGTGGTGAGCGATCATTTTCACGGGGGGTAGGGGCGCCAACTGATAGTCTGCAGGGGGGCGCCAGAGACCCTAGGCACGGCCCTGGAGACAATTTCTCATTTGGTCACATCAGCTTAAGAGATATAGTAATAATAAAGCTAGCAAAGATTGAGAAAGACACAGTCCAAAACTTAATGTCAGCTCATGTCATACATTTCTCACATGATGAAAAATACAGATAATATGGGCTCTTGCATACTTAGATCCCTGGTTACTAAGGCGCGTTAGTGTTTTTAACACACCTATTACCATGCGTGCTAACCATGTAGTTGCCTCTAGGGATATTGTAGGTGCATACATGTTTAACACGCGTACATGGTTAACCCGCATTAAAGATGTTAACGTGCCTATAACACGGCTTAGTAAACAGGGCCCTTATCTGTGCAAGTGCCGGCAGTGAATATCAGCCAGCACCCACATAATTTCCAGGTCAGCAGCTGACCTAGATATTTAAGTGCTGATGCCTAGACATGGTTCTGGCATTGAATACCGCCCCCCCCCCCCCCCCCCCAAGTCTCTTCCAAAAAAATATTTAAAAATAAATTGCCTTTATATAATGTTTTGAAAAACATCTTTAAAAATGTTTTAATAATCCTTCATCAAAGCCTCACATTGCATAAATGTGCTCATATTATTTAATATATTATTAAAGCCATTTATACAAATAAGGGGTACAGTCTTTTCCTTCCTTAAATATCCTAACAAAACTGTAATATTTAGAAATAATGCCAATGTGGCTCGTTTAAAATAGCCTGACAGGGAACCACTGCTCACTACTACTTCTAAATGCAGAAGTGGCTCTACATTATCATCGCCTCATTTTGCACACTTGACATATTAATGTGACTCATAAAAATATTCCAACTCCAGTAAGTAGTAAAAAAGCACTTATCTCAATCATGTAAATATCCAAGTAACAGCTTCCTTCAAATGCCACAATATGGCCATTGTAGCAGAGCCATTCTCTAGTCAAATATGAATTTACGGCCTTGAAAATGCCCTGTTGTTGGATGAAATCAATGGCTGGGATTTGATCAATATGGATCAAAGTGAAACAATACAAACGTGAAATATAATTGCAAATGAATATTTAATTCTAACAGAGGAAAAAGTTTTGAAATGCCTTTGAAGAAAGAATTGTGATTGTGATGTTTGAAGGAAACTGTTATGTAGATATTTACGTGATTGAAGTAATTGATTTTTTGTTACATATTGTAGTTGGGTTATTTTTATGAGTCACATTTAGAGAGGTAGTTATCAAGCTGCATTACAGCAATACTGCATGCTATTTGCCATTTAACACTTTAAAGTGCTTAAATGCAAGTTGTGGTGCCATAACTAGGAATGGACTGTTGTTTGCAATGACATAGAACATATCCTATGTTGTTACTGAATGAAAAAGAACAGAAAAAAACCATGACATTTTCCGGTCGTCAACCTGCAATCCAAAATGGCTGCCGCAACCTCAAACAACAATCTCATTGTACTTCAAGTGTGGTACTTTGTACTGCAGGCTGATTGTAGGTTGGTGCTGGGCAGGAGCATTTTTTCCCTAGATCACCAGGGACTTTTCAGGGTAGGCCCAGGAGGGCCTATTGAGGCAGCCTTATATTTTTTTTCGGGGATGGGATGGTTGATCGTGAGGGGGTCTTCAAACCCTATTTGAGTATAACCTGGTACTCAACTTTTTTTCTGTCCTAACTGTATATTTATTTATTTGTTGCATTTGTATATGTTTACCAAGGCAGTTAGTGGTCTGAATATTGCTGCTAATCAACTAGGGTCATGCTCTGCTCAGTCCCTGACCCCAGCCTGCCCCTAACCTTGCCAATTAGGGGGTTAGCCATTTACCCACAGATTCTATATAGCACAACTTAAGCTGCATGTGCAAATCCGGTCATATTCTGGATTTACGCATGGAACTTAATTAGTCAACAAGCCAATCATTGCTGATAATTGCCAATTAACAAGCAATTATTAATACTAATTGGCATTAATTAGAATTTACATGCACAACTGTCTTGCATATTCTATAATATGATATGTGTAAATTCTAAGTCACATAATTGAAAAGGGGGTGTGGCCATAGGTGTGGAATAGGTGGGTCGTGAGCATTTCTAAAATCTACGTGCATAGTTATGGAATACACCCAGTCCATGCCTAATTTAGGTATTGGCATTTACATCAGGTTTTTCATGGCATAACTGCCTGCGACTAAATTTAGTCGCATGGATGGGAACTTGGCATATTCTATAAACCGCATGGACATATAGACATATTCTACAAAGATTCAGGCACACTTTATAGAATATGCCTAGGTGTATTTTTTTTCACCGCTGATTTTTTTAGGTGTGATATATAGAATCTAGTCCTTTGCAGCAATATTTATTGGCATTCCCTGGTTACATGCCCTGAATATTGCTGGTGTTTTGTCATTCACTGCTAATAGTGCTCCCTCTTTAGAAATAGTGCACACTCCCCAGGATTCTATATAGCGTGCCTAGATATCTGCGCTGAAATCCAGGCGTATTCTGTAATAGCGCACATAACTTAATTGGCTTAACAAGATAATCAGAATTGATAACAGCACTTAACAATCAATAATAAGCATACGGTCTGTGCCCTGAAGAGCACAGGTACAAATCAAAGTAGAGTATACACAAAAAGTAGCACATATGAGTTATCTTGTTGGGCAGACTGGATGGACCGTGCAGGTCTTTTTCTGCCGTCATCTACTATGTTACTATGTATGTAATTAGAATTTACCAGCACAACTCGCTAAGCATATTCTGTAAGGAACTGTGCCTAAATTCTAATGCACACAGTTCAAAAGGGGCATGGCTACGGGCAGGAAAATGGGCATTTCATAGGCATAGTTATAGAATATGGCCCAGTGCGAGTAAATCTATGCCTAGGGATTTATACCATGTTTTCGTTGATGTAAATGGAGGCATGTAGTTTTAGGTGCTGGGATTTCAACTAAGCATATTCTATATACCACACCTAAATCTAGATGCCACTTATAGAATACGCTTAGATGGAAATGTTTACTGTGTGGATTTTTTTAGGTGCCTTATATAGAATCTGGCCTACTAAAGCAGAGAAGGGGAACAGAGCTCACCAGAGCCAAATAACAAATGAGCAAAAGCAGACTACAGAGAAAGGCTGCTTTCAAATAAAAAGACAGGAAAAAAAACAGGGCTCACAAGAGTGCAGAAAGGGTTAAAGCAGATAACAGAGAAAGGCTGCCCAAAAGAGGCAGCGCTCACAAAAGATACAAACAATAAACACTGCACACAACCAGTTAAAAGAGATACTAACAAAGACTGCCTAAGAAGGCAGGGCTATACAAGAGCCAAATACCAAACACTGCACACAAAGGGTTAAACAGGCTAGAGGGAAAACTAAACAAACAAAGCAGGAAGGAGCTTACCAGGGACTGAGGAGTCAACAGCACAGCTGGGCAGGGAGAGATGAGGCAGAGGAGAGACAACAGACCCATCTGCACTTCAGTGAAGTAATCAGGGAATAGCTAGTACCAACCAGCACACACAGAAACCACAGACAAAGATAAGAGCAAGCAAACTACAGAGAGTACACTCTGTGCCACAAGCAGAGACCAAGCAGAATGAGAGCTCACAGCTGCAAGAGATAACGCTAGAGCGTTCACTGTAGGGAGAGGTAAGTTTAAATAAGGTCTGACGTCTGCTGCCTCAGACGTCAGCTTAATCCCTGACAGGCCAATCAGAAGTGAGTCCCAGTCTTTCCCCTGCCTGTCTCAGTAGAATTATAACAACTGAGAATAAAACACATATAATACTCATCAATAAGACATAAAATATTCATTTGAATAATCAAAAAATCTTGAATTGCCCGGAGTGCATGTTTTGGTTTACATTTTAATGAATATTTTATATCTCAAAAACACTAAAAATCACTCCTTTTATACAATCTGTAGGTGAGCGCAAGACCCTGATCTATAATAGAAAATCTATATGAGAGAGTAGTGTAGTAGGGTGCATAGATTTTGATCGTTCTTTAATAATTGAAGATACTCCGCTTTCCGTTTTTTGTTCACAGAATCTTTTTCTCCCCAAGTTTGGGAGTTTTTTTGTTGTCTGTGAGTTTTTTCGGAAGGCAGGAGGAGCCCATGATGTTGGCCAATTCAGTGGAGTCCTAATGATAGGTTCCCTGGGCTGTTGAGGCTATTTTATTTCATATAGATTTTCTATTATAGATCAGGGTCTTGCGCTCACCTACAGATTGTATAAAAGGAGTGATTTTTAGTGTTTTTGAGATATAAAATATTCATTAAAATGTAAACCAAAACATGCACATAAAATCTAAAAATTTCCATTAAAAGGCAAAGGGCCAAAAATTGCTAAATAGAATTATATAGATGTAGAAGTGAAAAAAGGAACACTTACCACCTTTTTTCATTTTGATTCATTCTGAGGTACATGATTTTGAGAGTAGTCTGTAATTGGCATATTTTTATTGATCTTTTAGTCTACAGAACCAGGCTGGTGAGATTTTTATCATATAACATCATTTTGGTAGGTGTTCCTTGAATAACATTTATGTCATTGAGTATTACATATGTTTTATTATCAGTCTTACTACTTGTACTAATATGTGGTTGTTTTATTTGGGTATTTAAGTTTTCCAGAAGTTTTATTATTTGAACTAACATTTGCTTGTTTAATTTTGTTATCAGTTGTTTGGATTACATAAGTACATAAGTAATGCCATACTGGGAAAAGACCAAGGGTCCATCGAGCTCAGTATCTTGTCCACGACAGCGACCAATCCAGGCTAAGGGTACCTGGCAAGCTTCCCAAATGTACAAACATTCTATACATGTTATTCCTGGGATTTTGGATTTTTCCAAGTCCGTTTAGTAGCGGTTTATGGACTTGTCCTTTAGGAAACTGTCCAACCCCTTTTAAAACTCTGCTAAGCTAACCGCCTTCACCACATTTTCCGGCAATGAATTCCAGAGTTTAATTACACGTTGGGTGAAGAAAAATTTTCTCCGATTTGTTTTAAATTTACTACACTGTAGTTTAATCGCATGCCCCCTAGTCCTAGTATTTTTGGAAAGCGTGAACAGATGCTTCACATCCACCTGTTCCACTCCACTCATTATTTTATATACTTCTATCATGTCTCCCCTCAGCCGTCTCTTCTCCAAGCTGAATAGCCCTAGCCTCCTTAGTCTTTCTTCATAGGGAAGTCGTCCCATCCCCGCTATCATTTTAGTCGCCCTTCGCTGCACCTTTTCCAATTCTACTATATCTTTCTTGAGATGCGGCGACCAGAATTGAACATATATAAATTATAGCATCCTATAATTTATGTGCCTATTTGCACACTCTTCTCATGCTCAGACTAAAGTCTGGTCATGCGCATGCCCATCGGCAAAGTACGCAGCATCACAACTTGGTGAGTACTTTTCTGCTAGTCAGTATTTTATAAGAGGTCATTACATACTTATGAGTCCACATTAGGTACATAAATGACAGGAATGCCAAAATTTGCATGTATTTCTTTCACCAAATGCTAGGTGGCTCCACTTAGGGGTCAATTCTAAATGTTAGCACCTCCTTTTAGGTTCCCCGATGCCACACGATGGGAGCCTATTCTATATCAGCACTGGATGCCTACATTTCATTTATACACTGTGTCTGGAAAAAACAGAACCCCTTATACAGCTTTTAAATACTTTGCAATTGATTAAATATGCAGTATGACCTTTGAAAATACATTAGTAAAATGGTGTTTTTTTCTTAGTTAATGCATAATTTGAGTTCAAAGTGTCCTCCTTCAACCTTGACATATTCACAAAGTCTTCAACACCAGTGAGCTGTTGGCGCAAGGAATTTTCTTTATTTATTTGTTACGTTTGTATCCCACATTTTCCCACCTATTTGCAGGCTCAGTGTGGCTTACATAGTACTGTAGAGGCGATCGCCAGTACCGGTTTGAACAAATACAGAGTGAGATTTCTTTATTTAAGAGCTTTTAAGTGTTTTGCAAGCTCGATGCACTGGAGCTCCATCCTGTTGAAAAATAAAGTACTCAGAAATGTCTCAAATTTCAGGCAGAGGTTTCTGCTGCAGTAAGACATTTTTGGATTATTTGTAAAAATGTTGGGAGTCCTGTTTTTTCCAGACAACATGTAGGAGCCCTTTTACTAAAGCACACCTAAAAATGGCCTGCTCTGGTGTAGGCGCGTGTTTTGCAAGCGCACATTTCAGCACACCTGCAAAAAAGGCCTTTTTTTGGGAGGGGGGGGGGGGAAATAGACATGTGGCAAAATTAAAACCAGCACGTGTCTATTTTTTGCCTGAGACCTTACCGCCACCCATTGACTTAGCGGTAAGGTCTCACATGTTAACCAGGCGGTAATCCTCAGCATGCGTACACTGCCAATTACCATTGGGTAAGCGCCACGTGGTAGAAAATTTCTACTGCGTGTTTTGGATGCACATTAAACATGGAATTACCACCCAGGGCACTTAGTAGCCGGGCGGTAGTTGCAATTTGATGCGTGTTGGACATGTGTAGGTGCCTACGCGCCTTAGTTAAAGGGCCCTGTAGATTGTTATCATAATCCGAAGCGGAGGACTGAGCATTGGGACAATAGGGGTCTCACACCATTAGGGGACCCACTTTCCCCTAGCCTCTATTTAGTTTAATCACTTTTGATAGATGGTTAGAGGCCCATGACCCTTATTTCCCAGGGGCTCAGACCTCTGTCAGTCTGCCCCTGGTAATCCAGCATCAGAGCACCTACGTATATGTACACATAGACCTGGTGTAACTGGTTGCATAAATGCAGTAAGGCCACCCATAATATACAGTATTCTGTAAGTCGTGCACAGAAATGATAGATCTCTCCCTGCTTCCCATGTACACCCATCTGAACACCCCCTTGAATTTACAAGCTATGACTCTTACATGCACCCTTACTGAACAGCATTTAGTTGTTTTGCTACCAGTTACCTGGGCAAGTGTACATGAATGTGACAGTCTTCTGTATATTTACATGAGCAAGTGGTGCATAAATATAGGCACCCTATTCTAGGATTGCCATTTATGCCTGCCGTTGCCCAGTGGTTTTCTGATAGTATTCTACAACTGAATCAGGGTGCCCGGATGCTGTTATAGAATAGGTCAGGGGTGGGCAACCTCGGTCCTTGAGGGCTGCAACCCAGACAGGTTTTCAGGATTTTCCCAATTAATATGCATGAGATCTATTTGCATGTACTACCTCCATTGTATGCCAACAGATTTCATGCATATTCATTGGGGGAAATCCTAAAAACTTGACTGGGTTGCAGCCCTCAAGGACTGATGTTGCCCACCTCTGTAATAGGCGCTCCCCATACAATAGTGCTTAATTATGGTATAATGTTATGTTATGTAGCAAGAACAAAATGAGAAGGCAAAATAATGACAAAATGTTCTTATCACAGAAACAGCCCAGAGCAAACGCACATCAGACCCTAAAGTAGCTTCTAATACAGCCAGTTAAATCCACAGCATTATACAGCAATGACATGGCAACTTTACTACCTCAGACGGACCAGTCAGGTGGCAGGGAATGGGCTGCACTTCAGATCAAATGGAATGCAAACAGCCATTCGCCTCAGATATGAGCCTCTGTTATGTAGAAATTGCAGGCTGTAGCTGAGTTGGTGACATGTAGTCCTGGCCTTGTCGTCAAGGCACAACAACTTTGTCTCAGATATTGTGACTTGAGAGGCTACAATAGTGTCCCACTGGCACCATGTTGAAGGTACACTTTAACCACAAAGTCATTGTACAAGTAAACAAGTGCTTTTCTTGGGTGATGATGAGCCTCAGAGTCTGAAACATGAGCTTTTGTATTTTATTATGGTTAAGAAATGTGGTCTTTATTCTCCTTGTCCACTGGCAGCCTTAGTTATGTTTTGCAGCAGATTGCATGTAAGTCTGAGGCCTAACAAGCAACAGGCCTTAGCTGTGAAAGATGAAGTCAGTCAGAGTCTGTATTTTAAAGTCAGGTTGGTAATGCAGAATGATATGATTTTATATAGCCTTGCATAGTGCTTATGCGGGGCATTTTGCTCCCACAAATTGGGTTTTCAAAGTTTTACAAAATAAATACCAATTTCTCATTAAGCGTAACTCAACAGGAAGGTTATTCCATAAATGGCTAAGAAGAAAAATGAGTGTGAAAACAAATCTTTAAATCTCACATTTTTAACTGAGGGAAAGCCAAAAGAAGGTAGTTATAATCCCTAGATGCTGTTTTAAAATTTAACTTTCTTATTAATTGGTGGCCACCTTCTGGACAGGTACTATTTAAAAACTTAAAAACTAAACAGAGCACCTTAAAATCAATATGAACCTGAACTGGCAACAAATGTAGCTTTCTCAATAAAGGAGTAACATGATCCATATGAGATTTTCAGAAAATCAGTCTAGCAGCTGAATATTGAATCATTTGGCCTCTATGCCAGCCTCAAATGCCATACTCAGGTCCATCGCAGCAGTATACAGGTCTCTGGAGCAGTTGTAGTGGGTGCAGTGTACTTCAGGCAGGTGGACCTGGGAGGGGGGTTTGGGGGGCTCAGCATCCAAGGTAAGGGAGCTATGCACTTGGGAGCAATTTCTGAAGTCCACTGCAGTGCCCCCTAGGGTGCCCGGTTGGTGTCCTGGCATGTGAGGGGGACCAGTGCACTAGAAATGCTGGCTCCACCCATGACCAAAGAGCTTGGATTTGGACATTTTTGAGATAGACTTCTTTGGTTTCCAAACCGAGGACGGCCATCTGAAAAACGACCTAAGGACGACTATCTCTAAGGTCGACCTAAATGTCAAGATTTGGGCGTCCCTGACCGTATCATTGAAATGAAAGATGGACATCCATCTTGTTTCGATAATACGTGTTGCCCCGCCCCTTTGCGGCACCGTCCTTAGAGTTCGGTGCCCTTAGAGATGGTCGTCCCCGTTCGAAAATGCCCCTCCACGTATAAACTGGAACAAGTAGAAAACCAACTGAGAGTGTGCAACCTAAGGTTGATTTGATGTCATCAAGGGAACTGTTTAAGAAGTACGTAATAGAAGTGTTACAATTGCCAAATGATTCAGCACCTCTGATTAATAAGATCTATTACCTTCCTTTGAAAAAGAGACAGGCTATGAGGCCTACCAAAGTGGCATCTAATGTAGACGGATCAAGTTTCTCCAGATAGGTTAAACATATCTGAATTTTTGGAAACATGCTACATTCTTGGGGCCATGTTTAATAAGGTGCGCTAGAATTTTTACCGCCTCTACACGGCATCTACACGGTTAGTGCACACTAATGCTTAGCGCATGCTAAAAATGCTAGCGCATCTCTAGCGCGGATTGGTAAACAGGGCCCTTGGTTTCATTTGTGATAGAGACTGAGAAAAATGTATTTATTTTAAAAATTTGTATAAATGTGTGGAAAATGCGAGGCAGCCCATTCAAAATGAATGGGCTGTGTCGCATTTGCCATGCCAGGAATCAATAGCGTGGTTTAGTAAAAGGAGTCCCTTAGTTCTTAAGCTGTTTTCTGTCATTGTCTAGAGCAGTTAATGGGTCAAAAAGTGTGGTGTTTTCTAGATATAGGTATAGAAACTCAGGAGCAACTTAAGTCATTTTGTTCTCCGCTCATGGGTATTACAAAATAATGGTGAATTTATTCTTTGCTTCCCTTCTAAAAAATATAAGATATATATTTTATGATCTGGTACAGCTAAAGAGTTTTCATGAAAATAAGTTTCTGATTCAGCTTGCTTGTGACCGTCCAGCTTAGTAAGGGATATTCGGGCTTTATGTTAATGTCAGTACTGTAGGCATTGCCTTTATATTTGTTTTTCCTTAAGTTCTTCGCTCTGCAAATGTAAGTGCTTCTCCCTCCCCCCAAATTTTTGAGGGATAAGATTGGACAATTTTCTTTGTATGATATTTCTTTTATGCTTTTTATTTTTTTTCTATGAATGTTATTCATATTTTCTGTTGCATTATTGCTTGTAAATTTTGTTAAAAATTACAATAAAAATAAAGTTAAAAAATGAATTAGTACCAATGACTTCTTGTTAAAAGCCAATTATTGGTGCTAATTAGCTTGTTATTTAATTAAATTGCATGTGCAAATTGGGTATATGCCCAAATTTGGGTACACAATTTTTGATGACTTTTACAGACTTAGGGGGAAGTGCGTATTACAACCATATTGGAAGAAGCAAGACCTGCAGCACCAGAATCAGAAGGTATTCATTGTTGAGAATTATTCAGGGAGGTGTGTAGAACTCTTTCCAAGTTAAAGGTGTAGTTTCTTCTGACTTATTCTGTATTTCACAATGCAGGAGTTCAGACATTTGCTACACTGAAGGAAGTGTTTCTGTTTTTGTCACTTTAGAAGACTTCAACAAACACCTTCTAGAATGGGAAGGTTATAGTGATACTGCTAATCTGAACAAACAGTTTTCCATCTCCTGTGATTGTACTATATTTTGGGTGGGAGGTTCTGGAATAGTGCACTGATGGGGTCCTAGCAGCACTGTTGGTCTCACCTGTATAGCCATACATACAGTTATGCTGTGATTGATTGAGATTACTTGCTTTGGGGAGTGTTCACCGTTATCTGTAAATGCTTTGCCGCTTTGAGATCTTGTTGGATGTGAGCATGATGAAATACAAGTGGTAGGAATGTGGGAAAGGATGAGGGCTGGGGACTTGTGAGTGTGGGAAAAGGTGTGCATGTGGGTAATGGGTGAGTGGATGATCAAGGAGAATTTACTCCGTTGAAGCAGTACTGTAGTGAACATCTCCTAGAGTGGGAGGGTTATATTGATACTGCTAACCTGAACAAACATTTTGTACCTCCTGAGAAAATACTATATTTTGGGTGTGGTGTTTTGGGATAGTACATTGGAGGGGTCTTGGCAGCACTGTTAATCTCCTCTCTATAGACATATATACAGTGCTGCTGTAATCAGTTAAGATTACTTCCTACTTGCTTTGGAGGAACTGGGACCATATGCTGTTTATTGTTATTATCTGTAAATGCTTTGCAGTTATGATGTCTTGTTGGATGTGAGCATGGTGGAATATGAAGGATGAGGATGAAGAGAGAGGGTGGATTGGGGAGGGATGTGGGAGGGAATGTGTATGTGGGTGTAGAAGAGTGGATGATTAGGGACATATGGGAGGGTGAAAGATTTTAGTGGAGGTATGTGAATTTCTGTGGAGGGTAGGGATGGGTGTGCTGTGTGGATAGTAGAATGTCTTTGGGGGGCATATGGAGCAAGACTGGGGCTTGCACAAGAACATCACTCTTTCCCAGCCATGCTGCTATTCTGCCCGGCACTGCTGTATTTTAGAAATGACTGTCGAGACTCCCTGTGGCAGTCTCACAAGACTGTTGACACCTGCAAGACTACCGGGGGAAGTCACTGCTGTCATTTTGAAAACACGATGGCGCCAGGCAGAATAGCAGTAGTGGATAGGAAAGAGTGAGGTTCTTTCCTGCCCCCGAAGAAGCCACTAGACCACCATGGTCCATCAAGGTAGGACCAGGAAGGGCCCACTGAGGCTCAGGGGACTGT
Source organism: Microcaecilia unicolor (assembly GCF_901765095.1). Classification (NCBI taxonomy): domain Eukaryota; kingdom Metazoa; phylum Chordata; class Amphibia; order Gymnophiona; family Siphonopidae; genus Microcaecilia; species Microcaecilia unicolor. Next base: position 256,448,585 of record NC_044034.1, read on the forward strand.
GGTGGCAGCTGCGGTGGTAGGGGGCTGGTGTGGCGGTAGGGGGGTCCAGATCACTGTCACTGGTAAGTACAGATCCTTTTGGAGTATATGGGAGGAGTACTGCAGCTTCTTGGTGGGGGGTTAGGGAAGGTGAATGAGAAGGGTGGGGGAAAAGGGGTTTTAAATGAAAAGTGTGGAGTACGCTAAACTGGTGGTATGTGGTTGTTTAATACTTAGCTTACGTACAATAAGGAACAAATTGAATGCCATCTTTTGGATGTGTTTACTACTGGTACAATAAAAAAGAGTTTTAGACGTACCTGAGAAGCAGCAGCAGTCCTCTCTCTTTTTCTCAATTATGCCAAAACGATGGGGTAGAGCAGCGGTCCGAGGCCCCCCTCCCTCCGCTGCCAGTTTCTCCAATCGTCGGGAGCGGTCTCATGGAAGACACCGGCTTGAGTGAGGAACTTTGGGCTTGAGACAATGCTGAGCCCCGACCAAAGTGCTCCTCCCCCGCAACCGCAAGGCTCAAGCTCTCCCCTTCTAGACTCGACGAGGCCACTGTTGGAAAGTGGGCAAGGCTCCGAATCGAGTGGGGCTCTATTACAATGGGGAGAGTCAGGAGAAGAAGGACAAGCAATATTCTCCTGAGAGACCATGCCTGCTGGGTTTGAAGCGGGAGACCAAAGTGCTCTTGATCATGAGAAGGCAGCTGTTCCAATGTTTGTAACTTTACCCAAATTCTATGAAGCCTGAAGAGGTAACCTTAGACTCTCTATGGGTACTAATTTCTCTACTAGGTAAGACTTTTCTTACACAAATTACTACTTTGACACAGAAAGTTTCCCATATTGAGCAGAGAGTGGATAAAACTGAAACTGAAGTTAAATCCATAACTGAACGAGTGGAACAAGTTGAAAAGAATATTTTCAATGTAGAAAATATACAGACTTCAATGATTAAGGATTTATCTATTTTAAGGAATAAATCCGAAAATTTTGAAAATAACCTTAGGAATAATAATCTTCGATTTATTAACTTTCCAAGGGTCACTTTGGTGAGGCCATTGGATATGTTGAAACGTTACTTGAAAGAGATATTGGGAATCTCAGAAGATAAATTTCCTCCCTTTACGCAAGCTTATTACCTACCGAAGAAAATATCAGATCAACAACAGCAAAATTCTTTAGATGTTTCAGCTTTATTGGATACTTTGGACTCAGACCTTGCCATTGCATCTACTTTGGTAGCAACAGTGGCATTATCACCAGACAAACAGAAGTTATTTTTAGGCTTCAAAATTCAACTATTTCCCGATGTTTCAAGGGAAACCCAATGAAGGCGTAAACAGTTTTTGGTATTAAAGCCTGGAGTTCTGCAATTAGGGGGTACTTTCTTTTAAAGATATCCCTGTAAATGTATTATCAGATATAATGCAGTCAAATATGTATTTACAGACTCCTCTCATTTATCAACTTTTATAGCAACTAAAAGATCATTAGGAGGATAAATAAGCTTGATTAGATAATTGCTAGCCTTAATTCTTAGGTACAATACTACCTTAAAAATATTTCTTTATATTTCCTCATTTTTCATTAATCTTGGATCTCATTAATGTGGACTTGAGTGTTTATATTGTTTACAATGTTTTCATATCATTTACAATGTTTTGTTTCCCGAATTTTTATGAGAAGTAATAATTCGCTTAAATAACACTTTTCTGTACAAGTGTAAATTCTTGGTTTAAAGATGTAAAACATAAATAAAATAATTAAAAAAAAGAGTTTTATAAAAAAATTATCCTCTTAGATGTTAATATTCAAAAGCTTTTATGTGGTCAATAGCAGTGATAACAGTATACATGTTTTTTTAGTACTTTTAGATGTGTGTGTGGTTTTTTTTTAATTCAAAGCAATTAGGGGCATAATAATCAATGTGGACTACTGTTAAGATACATTATTTTACCACTAACTTATGCTATTTTAGCACAGATAAGACCTAGGGGCCCTTTTACTAAGACATGTAGGCACATATGTGCATCTTACGTGCGTCAGTTTTGAACTACTGCCCGACTACCTCATGGCCCGGGCGGTAATTTCATTTTTTACACACGCCCACTAAGCATGCCGGAAATTTTCCGGCACATGGCGCTAACCAGGAGGTAATTGGCATTGTATGTGCATAGACCATAACCATCCAGTCAACACATGAGACCTTACCGTTAGGTCAATGAGTGGCGGTAAGGTCTCAGGCCAAAAATGGACACACACACCAATTTTTATTTTGCCGCATGTCCATTTTCGGCCAAAAATAAAAAAGGTCTTTCCTGCAGGTGCGCTGAAAAATGGACCTGTTTGCATTCAATACATGCATCTACACCAGCACAGGCCATTTTTCAGTGCACTTTAGTAAAAGGACTCCCTAGTTACTAATAGCTGGTGTTAACAGTAAAATAACCCCTCTTAACAGTAGCCAATGCTTGATAGCATCCCCCTTCTCCTCCTTATATGGATATATTTGGCCATTTTATTGCAGAAAGGTCACATTTATCCATACAAAAAAGGAGCAGCCTTTGAAGTAAAATTCAGACAGTGAATGGATAGGGAGGGAAGAACTGAGTATGGTTCATAAACAGACAAAATCTTTTGTCACTGATCTATACTAACCACAGCTTTCTCAGGAAGATTCAATAAGGTAATGGTAGACTAGGTCCTTTTAGATAAAGAACAGACTTGAAATGTTGAAAATTATCACTGTCAGCTGCTAATCAAGTAGTTAATATGAACAAAAAACATTGTTTGTTTTTAAAATCTTACATGCTGATTTCCAATTTATATGGTCCATTGGCAACATGGTATGTTCCAACATGTAGTCTATGCTCTGAGAATCAAAGGAAGGTAGCTCTCCCATCAGCCAAGGGATTTAATTTGATTTCTCAGAGAGAAAGATGTATAGTGGGGTCGATCCTTAATTGTGGAACATCTTGCCTTCTAACTTACATGCACAGCAACAATATGGGAGGTTTCGACAGGATCTGAAGACTTGGTTGTTTAAGAAATGTATAATATATTGGTGTTCATTTTCAAAGCAGATGGATGCCTTAAAATGCCTTAAAATTTCAATCTGTTAAAAATGTCCAAATCCTGATGTTGGAAAGTCAGAATTTGGACATTTCACACTGTGGAACTAGGGAGGGCCCATAAATTTAAGGCACGTTAAACGCTAACACGCCTATACATTTCTATGGGCGTGTTAGCGTTTAACACACTTCAACCATTTACACACGTTAAAAATGCTAACGTGTCCTATACATTTCTATGGGCATATTAGCGTTTAACGTGCGTAAACCATTTACACACGTAAAAAATGCTAACACGCCCATAGCGCCGCTTAGTAAACCTAAGCATAGGTTACTCCTCTATTCTGCAGGGACATTTGTGTAGCCATGGTTTTGAAAATGATGCAAGACAGACATTCATGTCCCTGTTTTTCTGTTGTTCAAAAGCTGCACATTTCACTTTGGAAAACGGCTATTCATATTGGTAATTTTCAGTACAAAAATGTCCATCTCACAGACATAATTGAACAGGAAATCAAGACATTTTTCCTGTTTGATTATGGCTGTGAGATAGCCATTTTTGTGTTGGTTTTTTTTGGACGTTATGAGCCGGACATTTTTGTTGGAAAATGCCCCTTTGTATGTATATTTCTCTGTTATTTTCTGCTTTAGTTTATTGTGATTGTATTTTTATTTGTTTTGTAAGGCTATTTTATGTATGTTTTTCTGGTTGTTCCCCACCTTGGGCTATGTTAACGGTTAAGCTGGTTCCAAATGTGCTATTAAATTAAACATATACATTATCCATTAAAATGTTTATGAGTAAGTAGCAGCAATAACTTTAAATGTATCATTTGCTGTTAAAAAGTGATACTTAGATTTTCAAAGGTGGCAAGTCATATGCCTCTGACACATAAGTACTGTTAGTCTATAAACTAGGCCCATCGATGGTGCCCAAACTTAGGTGCCAACTTATAGAATTGCCTTTATAACTTTTTGCCCCACCTTAAATCTGCCCCTGTTCCCATCCACTTTTTCTGCTCCTACTACTACTACTTAACATTTCTAGAGCGCTACAAAGTGTACGCAGCGCTGTACAAACACAGAAGAAAGACAGTCCCTGCTCAAAGAGCTTACAATCTAAATAGACAAAAATAAAGCATTTAATATTTAAGCAGTCAAGCACAAGAGAACAGTCACAGAAGGACTGAAGATGTTGAAGGTTGGTCAGTGTGATTAGGTGTAACTCTGGTTGGAGTAGTGGGAGAAGGTGATAGAAGAATAGAAATGGGTGAGGTAAAAGTAATGAGTGGGTTGATAGGGAGGTTATATAAGACATGTCACTCTAGGGGTGGGCGGGACTAAGTCTATAGCAGGAGAAGGTATTCTCTGCAGCCTATCTGTGAGATGGAAAATGCTCTCTGAAGTTGCTGCTATAAGAATTTAGTGGAATTTGGATTATAAAGTTATGTACTCATTTCTAGTAAATTTTCAAAAAGGCCAATTTATTAGTACAGGACTAGATTCTATATATGATGCCATAAAAAAATACACCTAGGCGTATTCTATAAACTACACCTAAAGATAGGCACGGTTTATAGAATATGCCGAATGCCCATCCACATAACTAACTTTATTAACAAGTATTTACGCCAAGTAAAACTTGGTGTAAATTCTGGTGACTAAGGACCCCTTCTGCTAAGTTCTGGTAAAAAGGGCCCTGCAGCTTGGGCCATTGTTGTCACGCACTGAGGCCCTTTTACTGCATTGGGTAAAAAGGACGAAAAAGACATAGCCATGAGGTAAGATTGCTCTTACTGTACCCATGCTCCCACCTGGTAAACCCTGCGAAAATATTTTTCAAATATTTCCGCTAGTGCTGGAAATGCTTTGCACTGGGGGTGAAACTACTGCCGGAGCCTGCATTGGGCTGGCGGTAGTTTCAGACTGCTGAGTGCTAGACCCCTAATTTATGTGCGGAGTGGGTGTATGCTATATCAGTGTGCATAGATTTTAGAAATGCCCATGATCCACCCATGCCCACACCCCATTTCAATTCTATGTCTTAGAATTTATGCGCGCAACCTTACAGAATACGCTTAGCAAGTTCTGTATGTAAATTCTAATTAATGCCAATTAGTGTCAATAATTGCCAGTGAAGTGGCAATTGTCAGCACGGATTGGCTTCTTAAGATAATTAAGTTGTGCGTGCATATCAGAATATGACCTGATTTGTATGTGCAATTTTGGTCACACTATATAGAATCTGAGGGATAAAGCTGAAAGAGGCCCTTTAACAGAGCGGCGGTAAGCCCAAAGTAGGCTTACTGCTCGCTCTTCCAGTACTACTGCTGGCCCAACGCAGCCATCAGCGGTAGTCTCACCTGAGTATGCGCCATTTTTTGGGAAAAAGAAAATCCCCCCAAATGGCTTGCACGGCGATAACTCGTCAGAAATAGGGCATCACCATGCACTACCTGGCACTGCCGGGTAAGTGCGGAACCCTTATCACTACCTCAGTGGGTAGTGGTAAGGGCTCCCTGTTGCATGGCCATGCAGTAAGAGTTCTCTTATCACATGGCCATGTGTGCCTGGGGAATTTTTACCTGCTGCGGTAAAAAGGGCCCTGGCACGTGGGAAAAATGGCCCTGGTACCAGAGCAGGCCCCTTTTACCCACAGCTTGGTAAAAGGGCCCCTAAATTAGAAGCATAAATCCTTTGAATATTGGGCCCAGTAGGTCAGATGAAAGGTCAGATGATTAGAAAATTGGAATGGATCTAATTATGGAGCTTAGGATTTCATGGCTATTAGGATCCTGAATTGCCAAAACAAATACACAGTCGAGCAAGCACCACTATCTGTTCCTGAAGCTTAACTTGCTCTGTCTTGTGGTTTTGCCGTCAGTGAAATAAAAACTGATCCTAACAGTTTTAAACTTGTTAATTCAAGCCATATGTCAGAAAGCCAGTCTCCATATGGTGTAACACCACCTTATATTTACAAGGTGCTGATTTTCAAAACATTATTCGAAAAGCTATATTTGCCCTGAAGTTAATAAATAGTATCCTGTGCTCTTCAAAGCACAGGCTTTAAAATGTCGAAGCGTATGCTGAATGTGGGAAACACACTGATTATTAAAAACTCATTACAGCTTGTTTTATTGGGAAAACGTGTTAATCAAGTCGCAGAGTATAAGGGAATGTTAAAATGGAGTGAAGCTGCCAATCTCATCTCTGAAGGTTATCAAAGAAATGTACCTGTGAACTTGGCAAGTAAATCATAACTTTGCAGAGATAAATTGCTCCTGCATTTCCCTTTAAAATAATCCACAAATTTGCCTTTTTTATGGGATATATGGTAAGGATGAAACGATATGAATACCATAGACCTGGGGTTCTCAAGGACCACAAATAGGCTTGGTTTTAAAGATAGCCAAACTGTATAAACTAGCCATGTACAATATGTTTGATGTTATGAAAATGAGACCCGTTTGTAGCACATGTTGAAAATGCCTACCATTATTTATTTAAAAAAAAAGGCAAGCAAAAATATCTCTATGTCATTAACACAGGGGCCCTTTTACAAAGCAGCGTTAAGCCCAACACAGGTTTACCGCTCGCTAAAAAGGAAATACTACTGGGCTACCACAGCAGCCCGGTGGTAGTTCTCACCTCCAGCGTGAGAAATTTTCCGGCACTACAAAAATGTTTATGTAGCGCTGGTATGTACCCAGCGGTAATCGGGCAGTGCCACATGCTGCCCGGTTACCGCTGGGGTAGCACAGGAGTCCTTACTGCCACCTCAGTGGGTGGCGGTAAGTGCTCCCATCCGAAATGGGAGCCCAGCAAGTGTTTCACTTGCCGTACATCCATTTCTTTAAAAAATCCCTGCCTTTTACCCACTGTGGTAAAAGGGGGCCTCGCTGTGGGTCAAAAACACACACCAATGCCAGAACAGTCCTCCTTTCACCGCAGCTTCATAAAAGGACCCTATAGTGTCTCTCTAAGTTTCCCATTACTCAACTATACTACTGTTCCATCTTTCGACACAAATCAGGAGATGGGCGTCCTTCTCCCAGGGTCGCCCAAATCAGCATAATCGAAAGTCAATTTTGGACGTCCCCAACTGCTTTTGGTCGCGGGGATGAGCAAAGTTCCCGGGGGCGTGTCGGAAGCATAGCGAAGGCGGGACTGGGGCGTGCTTAAAACATGGGTGTCCTCGGCCGATAATGGAAAAAAGAAGGGCGTCCCTGATGAACACTTGGACGACTTTACTTGGTCCATTTTTTCTTGTGACCAAGCCTCAAAAAGGTGCACAAACTGACCAGCTGACCACCGGAGGGAATCGTGGATGACCTCCCCTTACTCCCCCAGTGGTCACTAACCCCCTCCCACCCTAAAACAAATCTTTAAAAATATTTTTTGCCAGCCTCAAATGTCATACCCAGTTCCCTGACAGCAGTATGCAGGTCCCTGGAGCAGTTTTAGTGGGTGCAGTGCACTTCAGGCAGGCGGACCCAGGCCCATCCCCCCTACCTGTTACACTTGTGGTGGTAAATGTGAGCCCTTCAAAACCCACCAGAAACCCACTGTACCCACATGTAGGTGCCCCCTTCACGCCTTAGGGCTATGGTAGTGGTGTACAGTTGTGGGGAGTGGGTTTGGGGGGGTTGGGGGGCTCAGCACCCAAGGTAAGGGAGCTATGCACCTGGGAGCAATTTGTGAAGTCCACTGCAGTGCCCCCTAGGGTGCCCGATTGGTGTCCTGGTATGTCAGGGGGACCAGTGCACTATGAATACTGGCTCCTTCCATGACTAAAGGGCTTGATTTGGTCTTTTCTGAGATGGGCGTCCTCGGTTTCCATTATCGCCGAAAACCAGGGACGACTATCTCTAAGGACGACCATCTCTAAGGTCGACCTAAATGTTGAGATTTGGGCGTCCCCGACTGTATTATCGAAACAAAAGATGGACGCCCATCTTGTTTTGATAATATCTTGTTTCGATAATACAGGTTTCCCAGCCCCTTCGCCGGGACGTCCTGTGAGTACGTCCTCAGGAAAACTTGGGCACCCCATTCAATTATGCTCCTCATTGTGTGAAACATGCTTAAAAAGTCAGTTTTAATATGATGCAGAAAAGCTGCATTTCTTAAGTACAGAATAAGATTCTTACATTTTAGCGATAGAAATACAAAAACTTTGGTTTCTAGGAATATTAGTTTTGATCATTTTTGTTGGCCATTTTCTGTCAGGGGAGTGAGTGTGTGCTTTTTTCAAATGTTGTGCACTATTGGAAAATGGACACAGTCTTTCGGTAAGAGAGAGCACACTTTCAGAAAGAGCACAAAACTCTTTTCTTGATAGGGAATGATCAGTGGTTTGTGCATGCTCAATGGAGCTCTATCAGGAAAGAGTATGCCGGAAAAGAGCCTGGATCCAAGATGGCTGCCAACACACAGTGAGAGAGAGGATCTCCAGTTTGCTTGTTAAAATTATGCCAAAAAAGACGAGGAAGGGCGGTTGCCCATGCCTCACAACCACCCTCCTCAATACCTACAGGTCCAATGGACTGATTTGTGAGTACTCCGGGACAGATTCCAAGGATCAAAGGCGGACCCCTAGAAGGCTCCGATGCAATGCAGGAATTATTGGCATCCTTGGGGCATGATATTACCTTGAGTCCCGATCCACGAACTCCACCCCCGCAACCGCAACTGGCTACTTCCCCTATCATGGGTTCAATGGGAATTTCGCCAAAGAGTGACATACCTTCGATTGAAGGCACTATGCAACCTGAGGGGGATTCTGAGGGACAATTTCAGTCACTCGAGGCAGATAATGTTGGTGGATCAACTGCGGGACAGCAGAGAATGGAGCAGACGAAGGACCCAGAAAATGCAAGTAAAATTTCCTTAACAATGTTGCAGAAGCCAGCTGAAGTAACTCTAGATTCGCTATGGGATTTGATTTCTCAATTTATGTTATCTGTGAATCAAAAAACTAATTCCATATCCCAAAATGTTATTGAAATTGAACATAAGATGGAAAGAACTGAAAAGGAAATAAAACTTCTGAATGAGAAATGGGACATTATAGAAACAAATGCTACGGATATGGGAAATATACAAGCAATAATCCTAAAAGATATCTCTAATCTAAGAAGGAAGACAGAGATATATAATAATTTCATGAGAAATAATAACTTAAGATTTATAAATTTTCCAAAAATTAAACTGGTGAATCCAATGGTATGTTAAAGAGATATCTTTGTGAAATATTGGAAATTCCTGAGACAAACTTACCACCTTTTAATCAGGTGTACTACATTCCAGAAAAGGAATCATCTCAACAAGCAAAAAAAAGAGTCTTTAGATTTGACTGCTTTTCTGGAAACTTCCAAAACACAACACGCAAAAGCAGCCACATTAGTGGCTTCTATAGTCTTGATTCCTGATTAGCAATGGCTTTTACGACTATTCTTTAAGAACCGGGATAAATTATTCCTGGGCCAAAGAATAAGCTTATTTCCTGATATTTCGAAAGAGACCCAGAAAAGACGTAAACAATTTTTGCTATTAAAACCAGCGTACTACAACTTGGAGGAGTATTTTATTTGAGGTTCCCGTGTAAATGCATTATTCGGTTGAACTCATTTAAATATGTTTTCATGGATCCTTCGCATTTGTCATCTTTTATTGCTTCAAAAAGAACAGAAGTTTATATTAATGTTATTTTCTGCCCAAACTTGTGTTGATTAATCCTTTCTGCTATTAAATCTTTAATATTATTGTTTTCCTTTTTTTGTAAACTATTTGAAATGTTACCACACTATGTTGTATCAAGAGTATAATCTTGAAATATATGTAAACATTTCAAATTAAAAATAAAAAATATAAAAAGGAAAGAGTATGCCCTCTTCCTAAATAGTGCACACACTTTTAAGAGTCCACTATTTCAGCCCCCCCCCCCAACCACCACATTTTTGTGTTTTTTCTGATCATTTTCATTCTTTAACCTCAAGCAATGACATTTCCCACGCGTCTTTGCAAATGAATGCCCATTCCTATTACATTGTGAATGTCACAATAACTTTTTTGTGTAAACAACTGTTATTATGGTTTTCCAAAGTTATAAAACACAATTGAACAGTATAATAATAACAACACACAATGAGAAGCTTTTAGCAGTTTCTTCAACAAAAACAAGTATGTTAAAGACCCTGTCCCTTCCCTCCCCCTAACCCATGCTCACTTCAAAGGCTTTGATACAAGAAGCAATTCTGAAACTCATAATAAAAACTCGGTAATTTTCATGTAACCTACTGTGTATGTTATACTCCCTAGGAAATTCAGAAGTATACTTCTCAATCGAGATTGTAAAGAATCCAAAAATGGAGCCCAAAAGCAAATAAATCTATTCATTTTTCTTCTTCCCTTTGGTTTCTCCATAACATCATACTGGGTCTGTTTTCTTTTATCCATTGAAGCAAAATACATAGTTTCACTATTAAACATGTCTTTCTTACAATCAGTTTTCATCCCATGCTAAATCTTCTATATCTAAAAGACATAGAGGGACATTTTTGATATGATGACTAAATCCAATCTTGTCGAACAAACAGCGAAGTGAACTAAAAAATGGATGATGCTCCAGGTAAAAATCACACTTTATTGATTGGTGAACATGACTCGACACAGCTGTGTTTCAGCCTAAAGGGCCTGCATCAGGAGTCTTGTTTGATCTAGAGTTCACCCGTTGTGTTCGTCATTCAATGAATGGTGTTGAAATGAAGCTGTAGCATCTCAGTTTGAAGTAATGCTCTTTGAAGCTTTTCTGAACTCGAGAATAAACTCGAACTCAAACACTTCTTCATATGGGCTCTTACAACATTTGTTCTAAGCACTTCCAAATTTCCCACCAAAATATTGCAATTTGAGGGCAATCTCACCAGTTATTCCACACTTCATACAATTACTCGTCCTATAAGGCCAAATTTTTTGCACTCATCTGGGGTGCATATGAAGGTGATGAAAAAAATTTATAATACATCTGTCTAAGCTGTGCACTTTGTACAAGACTATTCCCCATTGACCCCCCGCCCTCCAGAAATTAGGTTTAGGTTTATTTATACTTGATATACTGCCAATGTCAAACAAACCTTAGTGGTTTACAAACAACAGAAAATTAACATAAAGACCTCCATCATTAAATAGGACAGATCTTTCCTTTCATACCAATTATCTATCCACATCTGTATATTCTTCTGTAGTATCTTTGAATAATCTCTCAGATTCTATTTATCTTGCCAAGATTTCCATGTGGAAATCAAAGCATATTCCTTAACAATGTGCATAACCTAATTGGTTAACAAGCCAATCAGCACTGATAATTGCTAATAAACAAGCAAATGTTGACACTAATTGGCATTAATTAGAACTGTCTAAGCATATTCTTTAATGTGCTGTGCGTAAATTCTAAGTCGCATAGTTGAAAAGGAACCATGGCATGGGCGGGTCATGGGCATTTCTAAAATCTATGCACGTTGTTATAGAATACACCCGCTCTGTGCCTAATTTAGGTGTCAGCATTTATACCAGGTTTTACTTGGCGTAACTGCCTGTGACTAAATGTAGTCGAGTGGAAGGGCACTCAGTGTATTCTATAAACTGTGCAGAAATTTCGGATTACTCTATCAAGTATAGCTAAATTAAGGTGTACTATAAAGAATGCGCTTAGGAGAATTTCATTTTGGTGCCAAATTTTTAGGTGTGATACATAGAATCTAGTCCAGTATGTGTAAAAAGCATTTTCTTATTTTTCATCATATATAATCAGACCTTTAACTATCCCTCCCTGATTCTAGAACTGATCACATTCTTTTGTGTCCCAAATCTCAGGGCCCTTGGATCTGGATCCAAATAGTATCTCTTTTTTTCAAAGCCATACTGCCAGAGTACTCTCCTCACATAAGGCCATGTCAAATGTATTTTCTATTTCCAGGTTAACCAAAGCAGTGTTCACGTTTTGCAATTTTGTCTCTGTTATTGCTGCAAATACACTGCAGTGCTCATTTTCAAAGCAGAGGGACGTCTCAAAATGTCTAAAAAAAAAAACATCCAAATTGCAATTTTTGAAAAAATAGAATTTGAGCATTTTACACTGCAGTTCATCCAAATAGCAAGGAGGCATGCTTGGGTGGGACTAGGGAGGCTCAAAATTAGGATGTCTTTCAGCGATGATAGAATGGGAAGAAAGATCCAAGGCAAAAAGATACAAAAAGATGCCCTAATTGAGCAGCTGACCATTGGAAGGATGTTTAGGTGGCCACTTTGTATACATGAAGTCAGACAGACGATTTGGGGCTTGATTTTTTGGCATTCATATTTTGGACATCTCATTTTGGAAAATGACTGTTCATTTGGGACTTTTTCAGCACAAAAATGTCCTTCTCGTGTATTTTCAAACAGGAAATCCCAACAATTTCTCCAGTTTGAAAATGGCTGTGAAATGGGTTTTTTTGTGGACTTTATAAGCTTGATATCCTAATTCTGAAGAGTTATCCTGCTCCCTAATCCAGCCCCTCCCCCCAATCATTCAGGAAGAGGAAAGTCAATAAAATCCTGTGCGGTGTAGAACGGGTTGAAGTGAATAGATTTTTCACTCTTTCAAAAAGTACAAAGACCAGGGGACACTCAATGAAATTACATGAAAATACTTGTAAAACAAATAGGAGGAAATATTTTTTCACTCAAAGAATAGTTAAACTGTGGAACTCGCTGCCGGAGGATGCAGTAACAGCGGTTAGCGTATCTGGGTTTTAAAAAGGTTTGGACAAGTTCTTAGAGGAAAAGTCTATAGTCTGTTATTGAGATGGACATGGGGGAAGTTGCTACTAATTGGATTTCTGCTAGGTACTTTTGACCTGCATTGGCTACTGTTGGAAGCAGGATACTAGACTAGATGGACCACTGGTTATTCTTATGAAGAAGAGGTGAGCCTAGAGCAGACACCACAGACTCTGTTCCCTAATAGAGCACCTCCTGCCCTCCAATCCTCCAAAAATGCACTTCCGTGTATTTCTGGCACCCTTCTTCTCCCCTATAAAATTCCTACCTGTTGGAGGGCCTATTAGACTAGGTAAAACATCTTTCACCACATCTCAAAAAAGATACAGTGGCATTAGAAAAGGTACTGAGAAGGGGGGCGAAAATGATAAAGGGGATGGGGCGACTTCCCTATGAGGAAAGGCTAAAGTGGCTAGGAATCTTCAGCTTGGAGAAAAGGTGGCTGAGAGGAGATATGATAGAGGTCTATAAAATAATGAGTGGAGTTGAATGGGTAGATGTGAAGCGTCTGTTTACGCTTTCCAAAAATACTAAGACTAGGGGGCATGAGATGAAGCTACAATGTAGTAAATTTAAAACAAATCGGAGAAAATGTTTCTTCACTCAACGTGTAATTAAACTCTGGAATTCATTGGCAGAGAATGTGGTAAAGGCGGTTGGCTTAGCAGAGTTTAAAAAAGGTTTGGACGGCTTCCTAAAAGAAAAGTCCATAGACCACTATTAAATGGAGGGAAAATCCACTATTTCTGGGATAAGCAGCATAAAATGTTTTGTACTTTTTTGGGATCTTGCCAGGTATATGTGACCTGGATTGGCCACTATTGGAAACAGGATGCTGGGCTTGATGGACCTTTGGTCTTTCCCAGTATGGCAATACTTATGTACATTGACTAATATTTTAGCATACATTTTTATATTCGGGTTTAAAAAAGTTATTGGCTGGTATGATGTCACTTGTATGCCTACCCAGTTTAAGTATATTAGAGACCCTTTTACTAAGCTGTGTTGTGTGCTAACATAGGCCTAAAGCAGCTTAAAATGGCATACCATGGAATGGGCTCACGCAGCCTGTAGAAAAAGAGAAGGGGGATGGGATTTGGTGTACCGTTTTCCTGCAGTTACAATCAAAGTGGTTTACATATTATATTCAGGCACTTTATGTTGTACCTGGGGCAATGGAGGGTTAAGTGACTTACCCAGATTCATAAGGAGCTGTAGTGGGAATAAACTGTGAATTTAGTGCAGCTACATTACCACACACTAACTGATTACTACAGGATTGTTGGGTGGCGGTAAATGCTCATGTGGTAATTTTTTTAATGTCTGCAAGCTAAAGGCAACATTAACGCATGACCACTAATACAAAAAATAGAAAATCAGTCATTTTGTGGCTGTTACAAAAATGGTTTTAGTGTCTGAGGCCACTTTTTGCCACAACTTAGTAAATGGGCCCCTTAGTGATTAAAGTGTAGTTAATGGTATAAGTGGTTCCCAAACCTGGTCCTGCAGTCACCCCAGCCATTTGGGTTTTCAGGATATCCACAATGAATAGTCATATGCTCACCATATGTCAACTATTTTTTAATCACCTATTCAGTGGCAATATCGAAAAACAAATCTTCAGCAGTCCCACTATCAAACAGATAAAGGTCAGTTTATTGGCTTTTGGGACCCAACTTCTTACTCATATGTTCTTTTAAATGACAGATTCAACATCACTCTTCTTCATATTACCACGACTAAATTCACTTTTTTAGGGGATCTCAGTAGCGTTTACTGCCAAAAACATGTTAATATGGCAGTATCAATAACGCTAACTTCGTCATCGGTACACCCGATTAGTATAATTTACACAAACTTTTCATTTCTTTTCTTTCTTATATCTAATAATAAACTTATCTTCAACAATCAGATCCAGGAGCCCCTCATTCATGGATATCAGACAGACAGGAATAGTCATGAGACAGATTTGTATGCAGTGGAAGCAGTGCATGAAATCTCTCTTATGGATATTCATTGTGGATATCCTGAAAACCTGACTGGCTGAGATGCCTCCAGGACCAGATTTGGGAATCACTGGTATAAGGAAATGCATCCTTCCTATGTGTCTTCAAACACCACCATCAAAACAGGTGTCATGTGGTGTCACAGCAATTTATTTATTTATTTGTTACATTGTGACAACATATAAGCAATCATATTGGTTGAGCTGTACGTCACCAGTCTGAGGTCCTTCCCTCCTTTCCAGTAATTATTCATTATCATGCAAATTGTTTGACTATACCCGCTTTTGGTCCTTCCCTCCTTTCCAGTAATTATTCATTATCATGCAAATTGTTTGACTATACCCGCTTTTGTGTGTTGTATTTACATTTGTATCCCACATTTTCCCACCTATTTGTAGGCTCAATGTGGCTTACATAGTTCCGGAGAGGAGGTTACAGAAGTTATACAATTCTATTGGGAAATCACCTGGATTTATGAAGAGGTATCTGTCCCACGGCTTTAGTTATTTCTCTCACCTCTTAAATGCCCTTTTAAGTTATGTAAATCCTGTTTGCGTAATTTGGGAAGGTGCATATCTCTCAAAAAATCTTCTATTTCTCTATCATCCCTTGGCAAGTTTGATAAACTGTTTCATAATATCACTAAAACACTTTATTAATGCCAGCTTTTGTTGTAATTTTAACATCATTTTCATCAATTACTTGAAGAATGAATCTGGCTGTTGCATTTTGAAAGGCGTGCATATTTGACACCACTCTCCAGATGAGTGCTGGCACTGAATAAATGTAGGCAGTATTGCTGCAAATGACTATGCAGCTAGTGGCAATATTCAGCTGCTACCCATATAGTAAAACAGTTTAGATTAGTACAGCATATTTTCTGACCTAATTTAAATCACAGGTTTATCTGAATATCACTGCAAATTTGATCATCTAACTCACTGTTTCCAATTCTAGATCATTTATAATAGTGTTAAAAAGAATTGATTCCAGTCCAGATCCTTGCAGCATTCCTTCCCCCATTGAGAGAACTGTCCATTTAACCCTACTCCATTTTTTTATTGTTTAACCATTTCTCAATCCACAATGGAACATTGCCTCATATTCCATGGCTTTTAATTTTTTCAGGAGTCTCTCATGAGGGACATTGTCAAAAGCTTTCTAAAAATCTGGATACACTACATCAACAGGCTCACCTTTATACATGTTTATTCATGCCTCCATAAAATGTAGCAAATTGGTGAGGCAAGGCTTTTCTTGGCAGAATCCATGTTGACTGTCACATTAGTTTCCACTATTTGGTCCGGCATTAATGTCAGGCTTATTGGTCTGTAGTTTCCTGGATCACCACTAGAAACCTTTTGAAAATTTGGTAATTTGTTGGCCACCTTCCAATCTTTAAAATCATTTTTTAAAAATTCTTTAAGCCTCTTCAAATCCCCCTGCCAATGTCTCCTCTTTCCCTCCCCCTCCTAGCTTGCATCAAGACACCCACCCAGAAGACCTTTTGCTCTCCCAGCCTTGCAGGCAGGACCTGCCCCTGGACCTATCTGTATTCCTGGTGGTACAGCGGGGTCATTGGGGGCAGAAGCGCAACCCCCTTGTTCCTGCCCATTGTGGAGAATCTCTAAAATGGCTGCCATGACCTCTTGCAGTAACTCACAGTACTACATAAAGTACCATGAGCTGCCGCAAGAGGTCATGGCAGCCATTTTTGACTGGCGCCACAAGGGGCAGGAGGCTGCGCTCCAGCCCTGAATGACCCCACTGTACCACCAGGGATATAGGTAGGCTTGGCAGAGGGTCTACATGCATGGTTGGAGGGGGTCTTACGGGGGGGGGTGTCAATGTAGATTGGGAGGGGTAGGGAAAGAGGGGATATTGGTGGGGTGGGCTCAGGGGATATAAAAAAAATAGAAAAAAATTTATAAGGGTCGATATTCAGCCGGGCCCACATAAATGTCGGGTACCCAACCAAAATTATCCCATTATAATCAGTGCTGGTGCCCAGACATGGTCCAGCATTGAATATCAGGGGATACTTTAGCCAGTGATGACCAGCGTTTAAAAAAATGCTGACCGTTGCTGGCTGTATATCAGGGGGAATGGATTTTGATAATTAAATAGATTTCAGTAGAGATTCACTCAGAACGGAATAGCTATTTCCATCTTCACTTTTGCTGAGTATATTTCTGCTATTTAGCTTTTTTCTCCACATTTACATTTGCAATAGTTAATAGAGAGAGGTATTTAGAAACCTATGAATAAATTGCTTTAGCCCTCTGGTTGGAACTGGCTTTCTTTTGGAGCTGTTCAGTACCGATGTCTTTTCCCTATTTCTAGTTGCGTTTGAGTCTTCAGCACTGAGTGGACTAGAACAAGACTGGCTTTTTAGTTTGCGTATTATTGGCTGTGTCTTGCTGCCTTTTGTGTTTTGTGCTTGGTATTTAAAATCACCCTTATTTGCTCTGTAACTAAGGTTTGTCACAACTATATTGCTTTAGAGCAGACTTGTCTGAGTTCAGTCCTTGCAGCACATTGAAACAAGCAGTTCCTTAAAGAGGTAGGAAGACATAATAGTTCATGAAGCTGCAGTAGATGTCACCTATTTGGATTTTAGTAAGCATTTGGATAAAATGCAGCACACAAAACTGGTATACATACTAGACTTGGATAGAAAGAATATCAAAATGGCAACTTGATGGGCCAAACTTTCAGATCATCCCTAATGAATATTCATGAGGGATATCTGGCTTGTTTTTTGCCCTCAAGGACAATCCTGTAACTCAGGGGTTGGCAACCATGATCCTCAAGGGCCACAAGCCAGTCGGTTTTTCAAGATTTCCAGAATGGAAGCAGTAAATGCAAATTAATCTCATGCACATTAATTGCAGAAATCTTGAAAACCCAACTGGGTTGTGGCCCTTGAGGACCATGGTTGCCCATTCCTGCCCTAACTGATCCTTTTCCCGTCATCATTTAGAAAAAAACATATAAATTACAGACCAATACGGTTTACTGGGACAGAGTCAGCATGGGTTCAGCCAAGGGAAGTCTTGCTTTATTTCTTTGAAGGAGTGAATAAACATGTGGATTAAGGTAGCCGGTTGATGTAGTGTATCTAGATTTTCAGAAAGCATTTGAGAAAATTCCTCATGAGAGACTCCTAAGAAAATTAAAGAGTCATGGGATAGGAGGCAAGGTTCTGGTGTGGATTAGGAATTGATTATTGGACAGAAAACAGAGGGTAGGGTTAAATGATCATTTCTCTCAATGGAGGAGGTGAACAGTGGAGTGCCACAGGGATCTGTACTAAGACCGGTAATATTTAACATATTTATAAATTATATAGAAATTACAATGACGAATGAGGTGATTAAATTTGCAGATGACACAAAACTATTCAAGGTTATTAAAGCACGAGCATACTGTGAAATATTGCAGGAAGACCTTAGGTAATTAGAAGACTGGGCATCCAAATGGCAGATGAAATTTAATGTGGACAAATGCAAGGTGATGCACATTGGAAAGAATAATCCGAATCATTACTACTACTACTACTACTACTACTATTTAGCATTTCTATAGCGCTACAAGGCATACGCAGCGCTGCACAAACATAGAAGAAAGACAGTCCCTGTTCAAAGAGCTTACAATCTAATAGACAAAAAATAAATAGATAAAGTAAGCAAATCAAATCAATTAATGTGAACGGGAAGGAAGAGAGGAGGGTAGGTGGAGGCGAGTGGTTACAAGTGGTTACGAGTCAAAAGCAATGTTAAAGAGGTGGGCTTTCAGTCTAGATTTAAAGGTGGCCAAGGATGGGGCAAGACGTAGGGGCTCAGGAAGTTTATTCCAGGCGTAGGGTGCAGCGAGACAGAAGGCGCGAAGTCTGGAGTTGGCAGTAGTGGAGAAGGGAACAGATAAGAAGGATTTATCCATGGAGCGGAGTGCACGGGAAGGGGTGTAGGGAAGGACGAGTGTGGAGAGATACTGGGGAGCAGCAGAGTGAATACATTTATAGGTTAGTAGAAGAAGTTTGAACAGGATGCGAAACGGATAGGGAGCCAGTGAAGGGTCTTGAGGAGAGGAGTAGTATGAGTAAAGCGACCCTGGCGGAAGATGAGACGGGCAGCAGAGTTTTGAACCGACTGGAGAGGGGAGAGGTGACTAAGTGGGAGGCCAGCAAGAAGCAGATTGCAGTAGTCTAAACGAGAGGTAACAAGGGTGTGGATGAGGGTTTTGGTAGAGTGCTCGGAAAGAAAGGGGCGGATTTTACGGATGTTGTAAAGAAAGAAACGACAGGTCTTGGCAATCTGCTGGATATGAGCAGAGAAGGAGAGAGAAGAGTCAAGATGACCCCAAGGTTTCGAGCTGAGGAGACAGGGAGAATGAGAGAGCCATCAACAGAAATAGAAAACGGGGGGAGCGGGGAGGTGGGTTTGGGGGGGGAAATGAGAAGCTCGGTTTTGGTCATATTTAATTTCAGGTGGCGTTGAGACATCCAGACAGCAATGTCAGACAAGCACGCTGAAACTTTGGTTTGGATGCAAGGTGAGATATCAGGGGTAGAAAGGTAGATTTGGGAGTCATCAGCATAGAGATGGTAGGAAAAGCCATGGGATGAGATTAATGAACCAAGGGAAGAAGTGTAGATAGAAAAGAGGAGGGGACCAAGAACAGAACCCTGAGGTACTTCGACAGGCAGAGGGATAGAAGTAGAAGAGGATCCACCAGAGTGAACACTAAAGGTGTGGAGGGAGAGGTAGGAAGAGAACCAGGAAAGGACAGAGCCCTGGAATCCAAGTGAGGACAGGGTATCGAGAAGTATGCTGTGATCGACAGTGTCAAAAGCAGCGGAAAGATCAAGAAGAATGAGGATGGAATATTGACCTCTGGATTTAGCCAGTAATAGGTCATTGGAGACTTTAGTAAGCGCAGTTTCGGTTGAGTGGAGAGGGCGAAAACCAGATTGTAATGGGTCAAGAATAGCATGTGAGGAGAGAAAATCAAGGCAGCGGCGGTGAACAGCACGCTCAAGTAATTTGGAGAGAAAAGGAAGGAGGGAGATGGGTCGGTAATTAGAGGGACAAGTAGGGTCAAGTGAAGGCTTCTTAAGGAGAGGTGTGACCACAGCATGTTTAAAGGCAGCAGGGACAGTCGCAGTGGAAAGTGAGAGGTTGAGAATGTGACAGATAAAAGGAATAAGAGTAGGAGAGATGGCATTAAGAAGGTGGGTGGGAATGGGATCAGAGGAACAGGTGGTACATTTTGAGGAAGAAAGGAGAAGTGTAGTTTCCTCAATAGTAACTTCAGGAAAGGAGGAAAGGGAATGAGGGGAAGGAGAGAGAGGGGAACGGACCAGTGGAGGGAGAGCTGGTGAGGTAGAGAAAGCAAGGTTTATTTTTTGAACCTTGTTGTGAAAGAATTCAGCAAGGGTCTGAGGAGATAATGAAGGGGGAGTTGGGGGAGGGGGCACCTTGAGGAGAGAGTTCAATGTGGTGAAGAGAAGTCGAGGATTAGAGCCAAGAGAGTTGGTCAGTTGGATATAATAATCCTGTTTGGCACGTAAAAGAGCAGATTGGAAGGAGGTCAGCATGAACTTAAAGTGTAAGAAATCAGCAAGGGCCCGAGATTTCCGCCAGAGGCGTTCGGCGGAGCGGGTACAGGAACGTAGGTAGCGGATATTAGAAGTCATTTATGGCCCCTATTCACATTCTCTTCCTAGCTCTGTCCCTTCCTAATCTTTTCCCTCACCCCCTACCTCTCTCCGCTACTGGAACTCACTTCCCATCCATTGACTTCATCACCTCACCTTCTCTCCTACCCCCTACCTCTCTCCGCTACTGGAACTCACTTCCCATCCATTGACTTCATCACCTCACCTTCTCTCCTACCCTCTTCCTCCCTCTTGGCTTTTAATCTCCGTCTCTTTCTTTCCTCCATTTTGCCTTCCCCATTCCACCTAAATACCTCTCGCCTTCGACGCCTTCGTGGCCACACCTCTCCTACTCTCCTCCGCTCTCTTTTACTCCTTCTCTTACTCTCAGCTGGTGACATCAATCCCAATCCTGGCCCTCCTCACCAACTATTATCCAAACTCTACAGATCTCACCGTAACCTCTCTAACCTCATCTCTATTCCTCTACTCCCCTCCTATTCTCTGCCCTTCTCTTGCGCCCTATGGAATGCCCGCTCTATCTGTAACAAACTCCCCTATATCCAGGACCTCTTTATCTCGCGTCACCTCCATCTGCTCGCCATAACAGAAACCTGGCTCTGCCCTGATGACTCTGCTTCAGTTGCAGCCCTGTGCCATGGTGGTTATCTATTTTCACATACTCCTCGCCCTGCTGGCCGTGGGGGCGGTGTTGGACTACTTCTCTCTCCCTCCTCCAGATTTCAACCCCTTCTTCCACCTCAATCTCACTGTTTTTCCTCCTTTGAAGTCCACTCTATCCGCCTTTTCTCTCCTCTGCCTCTTCGAATAGCGGTCATTTATCGTCCCCCTGATAAGTCCCTTTCATCCTTTCTCAGTGACTTTGACGCCTGGCTTGCCTTCTTCCATGATCCTTCCTCCCCCTCTCTCATCCTTGGTGACTTTAATATTCCTGCTAATGATCCTTCCAACTCTTATATTTCCAAGTTACTCGCTTTAACGTCGTCCTTTAATCTCCAACTATGCTCCACCTCACCCACTCATCAAAATGGTCACTGTCTTGATCTCATCTTCTCCTCCAACTGTTCACCTTCTACCCTGTTTCCCCGAAAATAAGACATCCCCTGAAAATAAGACCTAGTAGAGGTTTTGCTGAATTGCTAAATATAAGGCCTCCCCCGAAAGTAAGACCTAGCAAAGTTTTTGTTTGGCCCCGATGGGACATGGACACAGAAACCTTAATTTTTTTTGCTGCAACCCAAAGACGAAATAACATAAAAGAAATGCAAGAAACAAGACTGAGGTGGAAAATCTATCATCCAGCGGACTCCTACCATCCTCCTTCACGCTTATGTGAAGATCAACTACCGGTAAGTGAGCCCGGAAAGAAAAGAAACATCCCCCTTGCAGAAATAATAAAAGAAAAGAAAATGAGTAACTGAGCCCTTTCGGCGCTGCTCCATCGCCCAAGGGCTAAGTCAGACTAGAAGGATGGAAAGTGTTGCGAATGTACAGGAGGAGCGCATAAATCACCACCAACGGGGAACGGAGCTACCGTAGAATTTTTTTTTTAACGTCTGTAATACGGTAGGGATGATCCTGCGCCCTAAGCCCTCTCACAACCTCCCGAGACCCCCAGCCAGAGCAGCCCGACCCCACATTACATTATCTTTCCTAGTGCATACCCCTCCTCCATTCCCAGCCCGGCCCGGGCGGCTCTGCTCCACACGAGTCCTGCGGTCACTGTGGACAGATAGGCGAGCCACGGCCTACTCCTGCAGGATACCGCCCCCCACTTCAATACTGTTCCCGACCGCCACAGTCCCCCTACTACTCCCGAATAAGACATCCCCTGAAAATAAGACCTAGCGCATCTTTGGGAGCAAAAATTAATATAAGACACTGTCTTATTTTCGGGGAAACACGGTAGTTTCCTTGCCTCTGATCATCCCTCCTCTGATCACCATCTTATAACTTTCACACTTAAATCCCCTCTCTCCCAGTCCCGTCCTATCCTATCTAATTTATCTAGGAATCTTCACGATATTGACCCTTCATCTCTATCCTCCCATGTTTCAAACCTCCTCTCTACTGTGGCACCATCCACGTCTGTCAACGAGGCTGTTTCTTCTTACAACAATACTCTATCCTCTGCCTTAGACACTCTTGCACCTTTGATGACCCACCCTGTAAGGCGTACAAAACCCCAACCTTGGCTGACTTCTAATATCCGCTACCTACGTTCCTGTTACTTGATGCTAGGGTCCACCTTGGGGTCAACACTCAAAAAAATATTTGTGTCGTTGTAGATAATACGCTGAAATCTTCTGCTCAGTGTGCCGCGGTAGCCAAAAAAAGCAAACATGATGCTAGGAATTATTAGGAATGGGATGGTGAATAAAACCAAAAATACTATAATGCCTCTGTATCACTTCATGGTGCGACCGCACCTTCCGCATTGCATTCAGTTCTGGTTGCCGTATCTCGAAAAAAGATATATAATTAGAAAAGGTTCAAAAATGATAAAGGGGATGGAACTCCTCTCATATGAGGAAAGGCTAAAGAGGCTAAGGATCTTCAGCTTGGAAAAGAGACGGATGAAGGACGATATGATTAAGGTCTACAAAATCCTGAGTGATGTAGAACGAGTAGAAGTAACTCAAGGAAGTAATATTGAAATATTTTTAAAACAAATAGGAGGAACTCTTTTTTCACTCAACGAATAGTTAAGCTTTGGAACTCTTTGCCGGAAAATATGGTAATGGCGATTAGCGTACCTAGGTTTAAAAAAGACATGAGGAAGCAGCTGTTTGCCCTGGGATTTGTAGCATAGAATTTTGTCACAATTTGGGTTTCTGCCTGGTACTTGTGACCTGACTTGGCCACTGTTAGAAACAGGACACTGGGCTAGATGAACCATTGGTCTGACACAGTATGACTACTCTTATGTTCTTATGTTCTAATAAAAATAACATTTAACCATACAGCTCACAAATCACAAATCTCCTCTGCCAACTTCAGATTTTGTTTCTTCCACCTTGATGTGCTATATTCGTGGAATAGTCCTCTTGAATTGGTTTGTCATGCTCCGTTTCTGGCCATATTCAAATCCAAGCTAAAAGCCCACTGTTTTGAAGCTGTTTTAAAACCTTAACCCCTTATCTGTATGTTTAATAAACTTATTGTTTTAATCATTCACAAAATAAATGAAACTCCTTTTTGACTGTCTTGTATAGATTGTAAGCTCTGTTAAGCAGGAGCTGTCTGTTATGTGTTTGCCTATGTCTGGTAGCATTTAGAAATGATAAGTAATAGTAACAAATTAATAACTCAACTCAATGTATGTCCTGAGTGATGACAACATATTGGAGGTAGGTTCTCATGCATGACAGATCAATTGAGTGATTATTACGATTAACTGCATTTAAAAACAATGCAATTGTCACAGTGATTTGCTTCAGCACACATGTTGTTATATTTGACATTAGATGCAACCATGTATTAGAAATGTCTTTTTCTTCATTTTATTGCCACAAACCATTTGCATGATGCACTTGTGCTCATTTTTCTGCACTGTCTACTTGTGGGCTAACCTTTAAGGCTGTAAAGAAAGGGTTTCTGGGGGTACATGAAATTACAGGTTTTTAGGTAATGTATTCTGTAGCTTTAAAGCCTGCATAAGCATTACTAGCAGAAAATTGCTGACATACAGAGCACCCTGAAAACCCAATTTTTAAACATAGGATGCACATTTTTTATTCAATGTGACTAATGAATAAACTGCCCAGTGAACCTGAATATAACTGACCTTGAACCACTACTACTGAACAAGGTGTACTGTGAGCAAAATATCTATCTATCTATCTAATGGATAAATAGATAGATATAGATGGCATGAAGGATTATTTTACATTTTCACCCCTCTTCCATTTACCCTATTTTGAATAATCAAGTTCTCACTCAGCACAGTACAGAAGAGAGGTAGTGAAATTGCTCTTAAAGGATTTTTTATTTTCATATACAAAACAATGTGTGAAAGAGTTTGTAACATTTTGTGAAGAACCTATCATGGATTCTATCATTTGAATAAACCTGAATATCTTTTCAGACTGGACAATCCAGACTTTAATGTCAAATGAGGGTCTATACTTTAGGCTTCTCAACCTACTTTGGAAGACAACAATCAAATCAGGTTTCAGGATTACAGTATTGAATACCCATGAGATACATTTGCATACATTGGATCTCCAATATATTCAAACTGATCTCATGCATATTCATTGTAGTAATCTTGGAAAACCTATTGGCTATGTGTCAATGCAGAAGAGGGTTGAGCAACACTGCTTTACTGTATA
Organism: Microcaecilia unicolor; assembly: GCF_901765095.1. Taxonomy (NCBI): domain Eukaryota; kingdom Metazoa; phylum Chordata; class Amphibia; order Gymnophiona; family Siphonopidae; genus Microcaecilia; species Microcaecilia unicolor. Next base: position 256,473,488 of record NC_044034.1, read on the forward strand.
GAAACACAATGTTTATTTTTACAACCCAATCTGCTTAGAGTACACATTACCAACAGATTCTGTATAGGTTGTCAAAAGTTGGACACACACAAACTTGTTGGGCGGACATAAACTAGTTGGACAATTAAGTGCTAGCAATCAATTTTTGGCATCAGCAAGCACTTAATTGGCAGTAATTAAGAGTTATGTGCAGGTCTGCCTCACGCCCTATTCTGTAACATGCATGTCTAAATTTCATAGTCCACAACCCAAAAAGGGGCATGGCTATGGACAGGTCAGGGACATTCCCAGAATTTAGGCTTGGAGTTATATTTTCAAAGCACCTAGACTTACCAAGTTTCATGGTAACCCATGGAACTTTGTAAGTCTAAATGCTTTGAAAATTAGCCACTTGGTGTTACAGAATATCTGCATTTCTGTGCCTAACTACAGTTAGTTGAATGTGAGCATTTACATTAGCCTTTGGTGTGAAATGCACGCTAAGCTTGCATTCTAAAAAGGCTATTCTGTGCTGAGCGCCTTTTACAGAAAAGTAGCATAGCAAGGATCAATGATCACTGATTATCGATCCATCAACGCATACTCTTTAAATTGTTAGTCCTCACATTTAAGTCCCCCAGACACATCTCCTTGGCCAAAAAATAAAAGGGAATCTGTTTTGACAGTATGATCATATATTGCAGTTCAGTATTTTATGTTTCTTCATGTTAAAATGATTTGACTTTTACAAGATCTAGCTAAAAGTTCATAACATTGGCACTCACACTCACTTCCATCACCAAACAACACTTACCAACGTAACAAAACACACAATCACTCCATACAGTGGCAAAAATGTGGCCACAGCTTTATTAACAGAATTATAAATTTCACAACAGTTTTCACATTCCCATTCCAGAGCGGCCATAATCCTCAACAATAGCCTCATATGTTCCAAGCAATCCCAGTACATATTGTCTCTTCATAAACCAAGGGCTTGCGGTGACACAAAACATCGTAATTAACTTGTGGTGGTTTCACACACAAGCTGTTAACAGTCATTCCTCAATTCATTATATGGAACCCCAAACCCTGCCACTCTGAATTCAAATTCCCTCTGTTCCTACAAATCACAACCACACTCAACCCCCACATGCCACACACTCTACAACAACCAACAGGAGAGAAAGTAGGGAAATATCCATACACCCCAAACCTCGCATCCTCCCTACCACCCACCCAAACAAAAATAACAGGACTTTCCTGCCCAAATTTCCTTAAGTCCCCAACAAACAGCCACTCTTCCACTGTCCCAACCTACTGAATCCAAACCTATTCTCCATCCAGCCAATCTCAGCCTACCCTGACCTCAGAGCCCTGACAGCATCATTACCTAATACCTGCACAAAAATGGGCTCGGCCAGGTTATGTGCCTGCCGCTTAACTGCAGCAGGTACGCCTATATATTAACATGTAATACAGATTTGTAGATGAGCTTTCTTTGTGGCAAATATTATACAACTTTTCCTTTTTAGCTGGATGGAATTCCAGACACCGTTCCTTTTATCTTGCTACATCTCATGCCTGGAATAGACTTCCCGAGCCTATATGTCTAGCCCCCTCTTTGTCCTTTTTCAAGTCCAAACTTAAAGCCCACCTCTTTACCACTGCTTTTGACTCCTAACCACTGCTCACTTGCCCTGTCCTTTTATCCTCACCTCTTTATTCCCTTACCCTTAATTGTTCTGTCTGTCTACCTGTCTTATTTAGATTGTAAGCTCTTTGAGCAGGGACTGTCTTTTTGTGTATGGTGTACAGTGCTGCGTATGCCTTGTAGCGCTATAGAAATGATAAGTAGGAGTAGTTGCCAAGTGGTTAGTGCAGTGGACTTTGATCCTGGGGAACTGAGTTCAATTCCCACTGCAGCTCCTTTTGACTCTGGGCAAGTCACTTAGCCCTCCATTACCCCTGGTACAAAATAAGTACCTGAATATATGTAAACCACTTTGAATCAGGGACATAGCCAGCCACCCAATTTTGGGTGGGCCTGGGCCCAAGATGGGTGGGCAGAAGAACTCTGCCTTGTCCCACAAGTGATTTGGTCTCTCCCTCTCTCGCCTGCATGTCATATGATCTCTTAAACATCCCCCTCCCCCACATACCTTTTAACTAGCAGATTTTCACTGGCACCCAGCAGCAACTAATACACACTGCTCATGTTGGCCCCACAGCCTTCACTCTGATGCAACTTCCTGTTTCCGCATAGGTGGGAAGACATCAGAGGGAAGGCTGTGGGGCCGATGCAAGCAGTATGTATCAGTTGCTGCTCACTGCAGGCAAAGATCTGCTATTTACAAGGTATGCAGGAGGGACAGTTGTTGGGAGTTTTCGGCTGGTGGGGATCCCTGCCAGCCACATCATAAGTGTGCTGCTACTGGGTGGGCCTGAGCCCAAAGTTGATGGGCCTGGGACCACCCGGATCCACCCTTCGCTACGCCACTGCTTTGAATGTAGTTGCAAAAACTTCAGAAAGGCGGTATATTGTCCCCTTTCCCCTTTTTATAATGTTGTTAACACGCGGTGTTTGAATTTATGTGTAAATATCTTTTGTATTTAGTTAAATAAATGTTTGTGCTTTCAACACTGACAAATGAAAAAAAAAAAACTACATAAATTTCAATATATCTCAATATATTGCCACAGACTTTTAAAGTGTGACGAATTTCACCCAACATTGCACAGAATACTTAATAAAAATGCAAAATAATTTTACAGATGATTGTTAGAGCTTTTATGTAGATTCCAATTGGCAATTAATAGGCTTGATTTAACACTTTTTTCTAAATGGGTAATTCTGCAGAGCTTTATGAAACAGGTGGTACATTTTTTGTATTAACAACTGGTAAAAGATCAGCATATAAATATTACTGTTCTTTTCCGCTAACCTTTAAAGAAATTCTAATGTAATACATTTTGACAGTTTATAATGACTTTCTTTTCTTTAGGAGCAAGAACTAGGGATGGTAAATCCATCATTAAAGGGGCTTATGAACCAAAATTTGTCATGAACACTTGTCCTCTCATTCTATAACAGGTCATCTAACATTAAACATGATTTGCACTGTTACATTTAGGGCCCTGTTTATTAAGCCGCGTTATAGGCGCATTAGCATTTTTAACACGCATTAACCATGTATGCGCATTAACTGTGTACGCACCTACAATATCCCTATATGCACCTACACAGTTAGCGCATACGCTAATTGTAGGCACATTAAAAACACTAATGTGCCTTAGTAAACAGGGCCCTTAGAATGCTGCCATTCATGTGCCCAAATGTCAGTATCGCGTCTAACCAGTATTTTATAATTACACGCTAAAATGGCTTAGCCTGTAACTGTCAGGGGGTATTCACATAGGGAGGGGGCATGGGCAGGCCACAGGAGGAGCAGACATTTAAACATGAAACTTACAGAATACAGTAATTTACGCGGATAGGACCTTGCGGAAACAGGAAATGAGGGCGGGACCAGAGACAGAGCTGAGAGAGAAGGGAAGGCAGGCTGAAGCGCCGAGCCTGCTCACCTTTCACTGCTGCCGCCGGACCCCGAGGTAAGAACTTTTAAATTCTGTGCAGCACGCAGGAAGGCGAGGGGCAGGCGAAGGACTGGGAGAAGAGGGCGGGCAGCTCAGTTCGGGCTGCCACTCGGAGGAGAAGGAGAGAGAGAGAGGGAGGGAGGCGGGGGGCCTGGAACTCAGAGGAGTTAAATTGTACAGCGCTGCGTAACCCTAGTAGCGCTTTAGAAATGTTAAGTAGTAGTGGTAGAGGGGGGCCTGGAACTCGGAGGGGAGGAGAGGGAGGGAGGGAGGGGGCATGAAACTTGGAGGAGTGGGGGGCCTGGAACTCGGAGGGAAGGAGAGGGGGGCCTGGAACTCGGAGGGGAGGAGAGGGAGGGAGGGGAGCATGGAACTCAGAGCCTGTATGCTGTACGCGTTAATGAGCGCCGTGTCAAACTCAGATTGGCTGCGAGGCAGACTCCTGCACCGCTCAAACTCCATCGTAACCAGCAGGGTGGCAGGAAGCAGGCGACCGCGGAACTCACACCACAACTCACCCCCTAACGGTTCCTTTAAAAACATAATCGCCATTACATGATAACCTTGCTAGCGCCCGTTTCATTTGTGTGTGAAACGGGCCTTTTTTACTAGTTATAGAATAAAATCCATAGCACTAGATTCTATATATCGCGCCACGATTTCCACATGGAAATCAAAGTGTATTCTATAAATTACGCTTTAATTTAGGCATACATTATAGAATACACTGAGTGCTGCTTCAGTCATCTAAATTTAGTTGTGGTCAATTACACCAACTAAAACCTGGTGTCAATCCCAATGCCTAAATTTGGCACAGAATGGGTGTATTCTATAACAATGCTCATAGATGTTAGAAATGCCCATGGCTCACCTATTCCACTCCCATAAGCACACCCACTTTTCAACTATGTGACTTAGATTTTATACGCACTATGTTACGGAATGTGCTTAGCAGGTAGTATGCATAAATTCTAATTAATACCAATTAGTGCTGATAACTGCTTGTTATCATCCAATTGTCAGCACTGATTAACTTGTTAACTAATTAAGTTCTGCACATTGTTATGGAGTACTTTTCGATTTCCATGCAGAAAGCAAGGCGCGATGTATAGAATCCCAGGGATAAGGGTCACATTTATACACACCCATTTATGCTAGCTATATTATTGGTGTAAATATTCAAGTTTAAATTTAGGCACACCAATGCCAATTTATGCTAGTATTTTATAAGAACATGTACTAGTAGTCTATAAGAACACTCCCTGTCTCCTCCAGTGGCAATATATTGGTCTGGAGTTGTTTCAGCTTACTTTTTAGCTGTATTTTATGTATGCTTATTCTGTAAATTGTATTTTTTTGTATTGTTATTGTGTATGTTTTATTTTCTACACCATTAACTACTATAGGATTGTGCCATCTAGAAATATTTTAAATAAATAAATCTATTGCTTCGAGGGATAATGAATATGTATTAACATAATTGTATAAAATAAGTAAATGCTGATTAAATAAATATAAATACCATACTGTGTAAAAATATAATATAATCAAACATGATTATAATCATATAAAACAACTATCAATATAAAAATGAACAAAAGAAAGAATAAATGGCAATGAACTAAATTATTAAAATAATAAACAATAAGGGCTCCTTTTACAAAGATGCACTACCAATTAGCAGTACGCTAAATGTGAAGAAGCACATTTTATTCCCATGGGCTTCTTCGCTTTCAGGGTTCCTTTTATTAAGCTGTGGTAAAAGGGGGCCTGCAATAGCATCAGTGCATGTTTTTGATGCACACTGAGGCCCCCTTTTACTGTAGTGGGTAAAAGGCTGACTTTATTTATCAAAAAGAAATGGCTGTGTGGTAAGTGTACCACTTACCGTGCGGCCATTTCAGGGAGGAGCACTTACTGCCACCCATTGAGGTGCTGGTAAGTGCTTCTGTGCTAACCCAGTAGTAACCAGGCTACATGTGGCACTGCCCAATTACCACCGGGTAAGCACCGGTGCTACAAAAATAGAAAATATTTTTATAGTGCTGGAAATGGCGCACGCTGGAGGTGGGAACTACTGCTGAGCTCCTGTGATAGTTCTGGATTGATGAGTAGCAAGCCCATTGCTGCACGCCAACTCTTTTGTAAAAGGGCTCCTCTGCACACCACTAAGGTTGTAAAAGAAGCCCTAAGTGAATTACAAAGAAGTTTTATCAATAAAGCTGATTTTACCATACTGCTATACTTCTCTGTTTCCTGTTGTGACCCATTCCCTCTGATCTTCTTCACTGTATGTGCCACCTACCTATCCTTTTTCCGTCCTCCAATCATACAAAGACCAGGCCTGAGTTGCAATAGCCAGGAATACATATAGCAATGCAAATTAGTATGTCAGTGGGACTCATTAACCTGTAGTCCTGAGGAACCACAGGTTGGTGACTTCTGTAGTAAATGTTGCTATGATAAAATCTGTTATTTTATTACAGCTTGCTGACTACCTCTCTGGCAATGGTAAGGGGAAAGAAACTCCCCACCCCCCACCCCCCATTTTATTAGAAACTCTGTGTAGGTGGCTGTTGTCCCGAAATATTTTTTGCTGGGCCTCTAAACATCTTATTCATGAGACATTTTCAGGTGGTGCTCTGGTTCTGATGACTTGTCTCAGGGGACTTCTGATATCCCATTTCTACCACCATATGTAAAAGTGTTGCTCCTGCTCTGCTTCTCTTTGTGTAGATAGATTAATCCCTCTAAATCTGATGGGTTTATCTTTTGGTGTTGTTTCTGATAAAGTGGACCCTTGTCTTCAACACTTATTACTCAATAACGGGACCTTTTATCAAAGTATGCTTGCTGAATGGCGATTCAGCTCCCACCAAATTCCATTTCTGCCACAATAAAATATGTTTGTATTTTCTAGCACCAGGGGGCGCTGTCTGGTTAGTGCCGGGTTACAGTGGAGCCCATAATGCCTCCTAAATAGATGACTGCCTCCTAAGTAGAGGGTAGTAAGGGCTCCCCCTGGAAATAGCTGTGCACCAATGCCATTGCTTAGCACATGGCCGTTTCCTTCCCCTACACCGGAAAATGGAAAGGCTCACCCTTAAAGGGGAGCCGATTACAACCGGGCTGAAGGCTCAGGAAGAATCTGGGGTGGGGGGGGGGGGAGAGGGAGGGAGGAGTGGGAGTGGATAGGAAGGATAAGAGATTGAAGGGTGATGGGTAAAGGGGCGGGTAGGGAGGAGGGGTGAAGAAGGACTGTGAAGGGAAACACAGCGCCATTTGGATTTCAGCAAGCAGAGGGAGCAAGGGCTCCCCCTGGAAATAGCTGTGCACCAATGCCATTGCTTAGCACATGGCCGTTTCCTTCCCCTACACCGGAAAATGCCTTTTACTGTCGGCAGTAAAAAGTGCCCTCAGAGCGCAACAAACCCACATGCCAATGGTACCGCAGGGCCTCTTTTACCACTGCTTGGTAAAAGGAGCCCTAAATCAGTTAGTCTATAAAATGCCACTAAACGTTTAGGTCATTTCTTCCTCTTTCAAGGTACCATGTTTACTTCATGGCCTGAAGCAAAACCGGGGGTAAAATCTGGGGCCTAAAATGCTTGCTTTGCCTGGAGGTTCCAGCAACATATGAGATCCAAAAAATGAATTTACAATCTAATGGTACATTATCCCCTTTTTGAGTATGCTAAGAAGAATATGTTTGCTGAAGAATCAGTTTCTCTGTTTTTTTTTTAATTTATTTGATTGAGTCACTGTATAGACCATTTCTAAAATTATTTGAAAATGTGTGACTAACTACACCCTAACAGACATGTTAAAAAGGAACATTCTGTCAATACATTGCCTGAAGTATACAGCTTAATATATGCTATTTTTGCTTATATGTTCTGCATACATTTATTTTGCATAACTGTGTATCGTTACAAGAATCTAGATCAAAAGTTTGAAAGGTATGCAAACCTCTAAAACAAATGGTGAGGTCCTTTTGCTAAGCGGTGGAAGGCATTAACGTGTACCTCCTGTACGCCAAAATGCACTTCTCCAGGGCGTGCGCAGCCACCCGACGGTAGTTCAGGCATCTGCGCACGCTTCCCCAGCGCTAAAATATACTTTGTATTTTTTATTGTTTTGGGGCAGAGACTAGGCATGCCAGCGCTAATCGGTTAGTGCAGCTACATAGCTGCACGCCAACTGATTAGCGCATACTTAGCACGTGAGCCCTTTCGCCTACTAAGTAGGTGTAGGTAAGGGCTCACTCACTAATGGACGTGTGCTAATTTGGAAATTAGCACCTGGCTATTAATGGGAAATATGGAAATGCGGTCGTTTTACAGCCCCGCTAAAAGTGGCAGTAGCACGCAGGGAAATCCACACACTAATCATAGTGCATGGCTCCTTTTAGCCATCTTAGTAAAAGGGCCGTTGTATTTTCTAATTACCGTTAAGCATAAGGAGACAGAAATCACCAGCAGTAATACGTACATCAAAAACTCTCTGACCTTTCGCAAATTCTTGAGGGCTTTTCTTTTCAATAAATTCCTTCACTCGATGCTGAAATCAGTTATAACCAAGATCTTTCTCCTCAACGCTACTTTTTTCAAAAAGGTTCCTTTAATTCTTTCCATTTTCATAACATGTGTTATACATTAACTTCTACTGTTTATTACTTATGTAAATCACATAGAGCTGAATAATTGTATTCGGATAATGTGGGATACAAGTATCAAATAAAAAAAATAAAAATAAAATCTTAATGCAACAACCTTGGGAATTAGTTCATAAAAGTTGTGCCATGGTCAAAACAAAAAAAAAAAGGAGAAATTTGTTGAAATTTTGATCTTTGGTATATATGAAATGGATCTTTATTTCAAAATTTCAAATGGAATTTGGTGATTTGTGGGGGTTTTTTAAGTCTTCGCTATACTTTGATAAAACCCCATGAACTTAATAGTTAGGTTTAGAAAAAAATAAATGGTGTCTTTCTTTTTTTTATAGGCCACATCATTTTTCTCCTTTTCTCAAAAATCAATATTGGAAATAATTGGCTGGCTAATTTCCATTTTCTTTCTTTGTTCTTCCTATTCCCCATTCTTTTTCTTACATTTATCCCCTTTTGCACTGAGTTTTATTAAGAAAACAGAGCATCAGAGTCTGTTACTTTGTTCTTTTAATATATGGTGAGCTGCTGTTCCCTATTTGTGTTAGTTAACTGTGCTGTCCTGTCAAGATGTGACAAATTATTTTATTTTAATATTGTAATCATTTGATACTCTATGAACTTTTCCTCTTTAGAGTGAACTTAGTTTGTAATGATCAGAAGCGATAATAATAATTAATGATCACTATATACAACTTTCTTTTTTGTCTACATTGGCTAAGATATATGGTATTATGAAATGCTTTCTCAGTATGCTCTTAGAGGCCCTTTTACTAAGCTGCGGTAAAAAGGACGCTGTGCTATTGGTGGGGGCCACTTTTGCCACACACTAAGGCCCTTTTCACTGCAGCAGGTTAAAAGGCTGAAAACAAATATGGCCATGCAGTAAGATTTCACTTACTGCATGCCCATGTGTGTGGGGAGGGAAGCACTCAATGCCACCCACTGAGGTGGCGGTAAGGGCTCACGTGTTAACCTGGCAGTAACTGGGTATCACGCAGCGTTGTCCAATTACCACCGAGTAACTGCTGAACTCAAAAATAGGGACCTATTTTCCCTAGCACGGGAAAAGGCGCACGCTGGGGCTGGAAGCTGGCGGTAGCTCGATTGGTGTGCGGTAAGCCCATGTTGGACGAGTGACCCTTTGTTGATGTTTTTTTTCTAACCTGTGCTTTATAATTTAACGGCGAAACTGGTGCTTTTGGCTGTATCTGATTATGGTCCGCTGTGGATATGAACACATGATGAGTGTGGATACAAGAGGAACATCATGTTTCCATTAAGTGAAAGCAGCTTTTGTGTTGGAATCTTCATTATTATTGTCAGATAAATGTTGCCGAATTTTGAGCTCCTGATATTTAGGATTTTTGATATTCTGAAACATTTTTTTTGTGTGATATCCTTTACTGTGATGTTTAGCAACTTAGGGGGTCTTTTATAAAGCATCGGTAAGCCCAACACGGGCTTAATGAACACTAAATTGGGACTACCACCTGCCTAACATGGCTGCTGGCGGTAGTTCAGCTCCGAGTGCGCACCATTTCTGGGAGGGAAAAAGAAAACCCCTGGAAATGACTTGCGCAGAAGTAACCCAGCAGTAATCAGGCATCGCAGCGTGCTGCCAGGTTACCCTCGGGTTACCACGGGAGTCCTTATCGCTACCTCAGTGGGTGGCGGTAACGGCTCCCCACCACATGGTCATGTGGTAAGAGTTCTCTTACCACATGGCCATGTTTGTCTGGGGACTTTTTACCCGCTGTGGTAAAAAGGGCCCTGGCACATGGGTTAAACGGTCCCTGTCCCTAGCGCAGGGCCATTTTTCCCACAGCTTGGTAAAAGGACCCCTTAGTTGTGACAGAGTTTTTTTAAACAGTTAAATTTTCTCCATGTTTTTTGACATCATGAAGTTTTTTTCTCCCCCATTGTTCTTTTTTTCCCTCTGTTTTAAATCAAAACCCAATGATATCAAAGGAGTTTCCTTGAAGGATTGTTGTCTTCATTTAAAAATAATCCTCAAGCTTTGATGTTTCAATTTTTTAAACGATGAGGCAATGTGGTTGCTGTGCATCTTAGTTATTGGATGATAGCAAACTTTTTTTATTTTATATTTGATATTATTTGATATATTGTTTGCTGATCCTTTGTTCAGCTTTCTAAACTGTTTGAAACAAACAAAAAACAAATGGTGATTCAAAAAAATATAAATGAAAAACAGAGAGAAGAACTTCACATAGGTTAACACATCTTTTGTAGAAACTGTATATATAGAAGAAAGACAAAGAACAATGCTTGAAAAGATGTTTAGAAGGTATCATATGTTGAATGGATAAACAAGCTTATGAGCCCTTTTACAAAGGTAGAGGAGGGGTAATGCACAGGTAGTGCACGCCCGATTGGCACTACCACTTGTGTAGCATGTGCGCCCAGCGGTAATTCTGAATTTGGCGCATACCGAATTCCACAGTAGAAAAGAATTTTCTACTATGCTGCATGGTTTCCGCATGGGTAGCGCATGAGCCCTTACTGCTAGCTCAATGGGTAGCAGTAAGGGCTCAGGCCATAAATAGGTGTGGGCTAGTTTTAATATTAGCGCAGGTCCATTTCCCGGACCATTAAAAAATAGGCTTTTCTCCAGCCACGGTAAAAAATGGCCCAGCGCATGCCTAAAAGATGCGCCCTCAGTATCGCAGGCCATTTTTTACCACAGCTTTGTAAAAGGACCCCTAAGCTTGCTGTGTCATGCAGTTTAATAGATGATACCTTCTAAAAATCAGCATTGTTCTTTTTCTTTCTTCTATTTGTAAGGTTTTTTTTTTAAGCATGTATTTTTAATAGTTTCTCCAGTATTAACGCCTAGGTGAGGTTCTTCTCTTTGCTGTTGATGGATCTTTATTTAACATAATTTGAAAAGAAGTGAATGAATTGTGAGGTCTAAGTAAGTGAGATGATAATATCTGGGTCTAATGAGCAGGTGCTGCAGTCAGCAGCTTTCCCACACCTCAGATTTGATATGTGAAACTCCAAGAATTCCAGTCTTGACCCCTGCAGTTGTAAGACCACCATCTGTGCATATGGTATTATAGTAGCAATTTACATGGATAGATATTCACTGGGGACTAGACTGAACTCATTTTACATCTAACCTAGGTCAGGTTGAACTTGGAAGTCTAAAAGGGGAAGGTTAGCATTTTGTTACAGCATCTTCTAGAGATATCAATATAAAATGCCTATATTGAGCCATTTATTTTAATTAGAGGCTGTTTTTGGTATCATAAGTACATAAGTATTGCCATACTGGGACAGACCGAAGGTCCATCAAGCTCAGTATCGTGTTTCCAGCAGTGGCCAATCCCCCTAGTCCTAGTATTTTTGGAAATAGTAAACAAGCGATTCATGTCTACCAGTTCCACTCCACTCTATTTTATACACCTCTATCATATCTCCCCTCAGCCGTCTTTTCTCCAAGCTGAATGCCTTAGCTGCTTTAGCCTTTCCTCGTCCCATCCCCTTTATCATTTTCGTCACCCTTCTCTGTACTTTTTCTAATTCCACTGTATCACTATATCATGTTATCATTGTTAAAATGATTAATCCTAAATTACCTAAGTTTGCACTTACCTTATCAGAAATCCATGGGCTCAATTCACACTTTTTTTTTAGTCTGATTATCTTTATTGACAAAATAGTATACAAATAATCTCCAGGAGAATGAATTCTAAAGCGGAGCAATAACAGCATAGAGGCAAAATTACATCCAGATTGAGTTGGGGATATTAGCTAGCCACAAAGGGAGCAATTCTATAACTGGACACCTATAAATAGGTTGGTAGGAGCCTATTCAATAAAGTAAGCACTTAGAGGTCGTTTTACTAAGCTGCGGCAAAAGGGGCCCTGCACTGGCATCAGTGTATGTTTTTGACCCGTGTTGAGGCCCCCTTTTACTGCAGTATGTAATAGGCCAGGTTTTTTTTAAAAAAGAAATGGCTATGCAGCAAGTGAAGCACTTGCCACATGGCCATTTTGGGGGGTAGAAGGAGCACTTACTGCCACCCATTAAGTGCCCTCACTGCCCTACTACTACTACTACTACTATTTAGCATTTCTATAGCGCTACAAGGCATACGCAGCGCTGCACAAACATAGAAGAAAGACAGTCCCTGCTCAAAGAGCTTACAATCTAATAGACAAAAAATAAATAAAGTAAGCAAATCAAATCAATTAATGTGAACGGGAAGGAAGAGAGGAGGGTAGGTGGAGGCGAGTGGTTACAAGTGGTTACGAGTCAAAAGCAATGTTAAAGAGGTGGGCTTTCAGTCTAGATTTAAAGGTGGCCAAGGATGGGGCAAGACGTAGGGGCTCAGGAAGTTTATTCCAGGCGTAGGGTGCAGCAAGACAGAAGGCGCGAAGTCTGGAGTTGGCAGTAGTGGAGAAGGGAACAGATAAGAAGGATTTATCCATGGAGCGGAGTGCACGGGAAGGGGTGTAGGGAAGGACGAGTGTGGAGAGATACTGGGGAGCAGCAGAGTGAATACATTTATAGGTTAGTAGAAGAAGTTTGAACAGGATGCGAAAACGGATAGGGAGCCAGTGAAGGGTCTTGAGGAGAGGGGTAGTATGAGTAAAGCGACCCTGGCGGAAGATGAGATGGGCAGCAGAGTTTTGAACCTGACTGGAGAGGGGAGAGGTGACTAAGTGGGAGGCCAGCAAGAAGCAGATTGCAGTAGTCTAAACGAGAGGTGACAAGGGTGTGGATGAGGGTTTTGGTAGAGTGCTCGGAAAGAAAGGGGCGGATTTTACGGATGTTGTAAAGAAAGAAACGACAGGTCTTGGCAATCTGCTGGATATGAGCAGAGAAGGAGAGAGAAGAGTCAAAGATGACCCCAAGGTTTCGAGCTGAGGAGACAGGGAGAATGAGAGAGCCATCAACAGAAATAGAAAACGGGGGGAGCGGGGAGGTGGGTTTGGGGGGGAAAATGAGAAGCTCGGTTTTGGTCATATTTAATTTCAGGTGGCGTTGAGACATCCAGGCAGCAATGTCAGACAAGCACGCTGAAACTTTGGTTTGGATGCAAGGTGAGATATCAGGGGTAGAAAGGTAGATTTGGGAGTCATCAGCATAGAGATGGTAGGAAAAGCCATGGGATGAGATTAATGAACCAAGGGAAGAAGTGTAGATAGAAAAGAGGAGGGGACCAAGAACAGAACCCTGAGGTACGCCGACAGGCAGAGGGATAGAAGTAGAAGAGGATCCACCAGAGTGAACACTAAAGGTGTGGAGGGAGAGGTAGGAAGAGAACCAGGAAAGGACAGAGCCCTGGAATCCAAGTGAGGACAGGGTATCGAGAAGTATGCTGTGATCGACAGTGTCAAAAGCAGCGGAAAGATCAAGAAGAATGAGGATGGAATATTGACCTCTGGATTTAGCCAGTAATAGGTCATTGGAGACTTTAGTAAGCGCAGTTTCGGTTGAGTGGAGAGGGCGAAAACCAGATTGTAATGGGTCAAGAATAGCATGTGAGGAGAGAAAATCAAGGCAGCGGCGGTGAACAGCACGCTCAAGTAATTTGGAGAGAAAAGGAAGGAGGGAGATGGGTCGGTAATTAGAGGGACAAGTAGGGTCAAGTGAAGGCTTCTTAAGGAGAGGTGTGACCACAGCATGTTTAAAGGCAGCAGGGACAGTCGCAGTGGAAAGTGGGAGGTTGAGAATGTGACAGATAAAAGGAATAAGAGTAGGAGAGATGGCATTAAGAAGGTGGGTGGGAATGGGATCAGAGGAACAGGTGGTACATTTTGAGGAAGAAAGGAGAAGTGTAGTTTCCTCAATAGTACCTTCAGGAAAGGAGGAAAGGGAATGAGGGGAAGGAGAGAGAGGGGAACGGACCAGTGGAGGGAGAGCTGGTGAGGTAGAGAAAGCAAGGTTTATCTTTTGAACCTTGTTGTGAAAGAATTCAGCAAGGGTCTGAGGAGATAATGAAGGGGGAGTTGGGGGAGGGGGCACCTTGAGGAGAGAGTTCAATGTGGTGAAGAGAAGTCGAGGATTAGAGCCAAGAGAGTTGGTCAGTTGGATATAATAATCCTGTTTGGCACGTAAAAGAGCAGATTGGAAGGAGGTCAGCATGAACTTAAAGTGTAAGAAATCAGCAAGGGCCCGAGATTTCCGCCAGAGGCGTTCGGCGGAGCGGGTACAGGAACGTAGGTAGCGGATATTAGAAGTCAGCCAAGGTTGGGGTTTTATACGCCTTACAGGGCGGGTCATCAAAGGTGCAAGAGTGTCTAAGGCAGAGGATAGAGTATTGTTGTAAGAAGAAACAGCCTCGTTGACAGACGTGCCACAGTAGAGAGGAGGTTTGAAACATGGGAGGATAGAGATGAAGGGTCAATATCGTGAAGATTCCTAGATAAATTAGATAGGATAGGACGGGACTGGGAGGGAGGAGATTTAAGTGTGAAAGTTATAAGATGGTGATCAGAGGAGGGATGATCAGAGGCAAGGAAACTAGAAGGTGAACAGTTGGAGGAGAAGATGAGGTCAAGACAGTGACCATTTTGATGAGTGGGGGAGGTGGAGCATAGTTGGAGATTAAAGGATGACGTTAAAGCGAGTAACTTGGAAATATAAGAGTTGGAAGGATCATTAGCAGGAATATTAAAGTCACCAAGGATGAGAGAGGGGGAGGAAGGATCATGGAAGAAGGCAAGCCAGGCGTCAAAGTCACTGAGAAAGGATGAAAGGGACTTATCAGGGGGACGATAAATGACCGCTATTCGAAGAGGCAGAGGAGAGAAAAGGCGGATAGAGTGGACTTCAAAGGAGGAAAAACAGTGAGATTGAGGTGGAGGAAGGGGTTGAAATCTGGAGGAGGGAGAGAGAAGTAGTCCAACACCGCCCCCATGGCCAGCAGGGCGAGGAGTATGTGAAAATAGATAACCGCCATGGCACAGGGCTGCGACTGAAGCAGAGTCATCAGGGCAGAGCCAGGTTTCTGTTATGGCGAGCAGATGGAGGTGACGCGAGATAAAGAGGTCCTGGATATAGGGGAGTTTGTTACAGATAGAGCGGGCATTCCATAGGGCGCAAGAGAAGGGCAGAGAATAGGAGGGGAGTAGAGGAATAGAGATGAGGTTAGAGAGGTCACGGTGAGATCTGTAGAGTTTGGATAATAGTTGGTGAGGAGGGCCAGGATTGGGATTGATGTCACCAGCTGAGAGTAAGAGAAGGAGTAAAAGAGAGCGGAGGAGAGTAGGAGAGGTGTGGCCACCGAAGGCGTCGAAGGCGAGAGGTATTTAGGTGGAATGGGGAAGGCAAAATGGAGGGAAGAAAGAGACGGAGATTAAAAGCCAAGAGGGAGGAAGAGGGTAGGAGAGAAGGTGAGGTGATGAAGTCAATGGATGGGAAGTGAGTTCCTGTAGCGGAGAGAGGTAGGGGGTGAGGGAAAAGATTAGGAAGGGACAGGGCTAGGAAGAGAATGTGAATAGGGGCCATAAATGACTGAGGTACTTTAGCAACTGGGAAGAAGATTAGATGTAAAGGGAAAAGGCACCTAGAGCGGAGGCCCTGAGTGGAACGGGGTGGACCTGGGTGTCACCCCGGAGAAGGCTGTAAGGATATGCAGATGAGCTGCAAGTCCTCCACAGCACCTGAAAGGCAGCCGGTGGTAGAGGTGGTCACCTCTCAGCTGAGGAAAGGCTTACCAGAGGTTAGGCCGAAGCCAGCATTCCTCCCCCTGAGGATCGCCTGATCCTAGCCAAAAAGCACCTGGAAACTCTGTGCACTTGGAGAGAAGGCCCTGGGAAGATCGGGGTGGAACTGGAGTCACCCCGGATACAGCTGTGAGGAAATGCAGAAGGGCTGCAAGTCCTCCACAGCACCTGGTGGGAGCGCTGGGCACCTAGAGCGGAGGCCCTGAGTGGATCGGGGTGGACCTGGGTGTCACCCCGGAGAAGGCTGTAAGGATATGCAGATGAGCTGCAAGTCCTCCACAGCACCTGAAAGGCAGCCGGTGGTAGAGGTGGGCACCTCTCAGCTGAGGAAAGGCTTACCAGGGGTTAGGCCGAAGCCAGCATTCCTCCCCCTGAGGGTCGCCCGATTACTGCCAGGTAAACACCGGTGCTACAAAAATGAAAATATTTTTGTAGCATTGGAAATGGCGTGCACTGGGAGTGAGAACTACTGTCGAGCTGCTATGGTAGCCCAGTGGTACTTCCGGTTTAACGAGCGGCAAGTCTGCATTACGCTTACCACCTCTTACTTGCCACTTGGTAAAAGACCCCCTTAGTTTCTTTTATAGCAGTGGTTCTCAACCCAATGTTCGAGACATACTTTGCAAAGATACCCTCAGTGAATATGCATGAGATAGATTTGCATAGAATCAAGATAATGCATGCAAATTTATGTCATGCATATTCAATATGGGTATCCTCAAAACGTGACTGGCAAGGTGGGTCCTGAGACTAGGTTAAGAACCCCTGATTTATCATATACTAGCGTAATAGTGAAAATAGTCACCTATAATTGAGGCGTGAGCACCTACACTAGCCATAAAACTGGCATAAGTGTCTGTGCCTAAGTGCCAGAGATATACGTATAATTTATAGTATTCTGTAAGTTACATGTGAAAGTCTGATTCCCACCCATACTGCACCAGACACAACCCATGTGCATACCTAGTTGTAATATATACAATATGTAAGATACACCTGAATTTATAGAATAGCTCTTCGGTGGAATTTTGGCATACAGTATCCCCTGGATTCTATTTATGGTGCCTAGAATTGCATGCTAAAATTTGGGTACCCTCTCAAGATGTGTTTGCAAATTAATTGACTAATGACCCCTTAACTACCAATAACTGGGTGCTAACAACCAATTATTGATGTTAACTGGCACTCATTAAAATTTGTGCAGTCATCTGGCTGCACGCTATTCTATAAGGCATGGTGTCTAACTCTACTAATGCGTAACTCAAAAGGGGGCATGGCCATGAACATGTCAGGAGCATTCCAAAATATTACATGCAGAATTATGGAATACAGCCTCAGCGTACCTAAGTTATGCACCAGCATTTATACCAGGTTTCTGCAGGCGTAAATCCTGGCACCTAAAGTTAAAAGAAAAACACAGGAGTGGAAGTAGCCAACCACAGTCTCCAAGATGACCAAGTAATTTATTAATCCAAAGCCGACAGACTGAACCCAACATGGGCCATGTTTTTGTACCCAGTGCCTTCGTCAGAGGTTCTGTTGAGCCAGCAAAATATTCACAGAAATGAGTACGGAGCAAATCAGCTTATCTAAAAAGCTCAATCCAGCGAAACTGTTGAGAAAATGCTAAGAAACCGCCAACATTTGAATCAGCAAAAACTGATGATGGGTTCAGTCTCTCAGTTTTGGATTAATCAGTACATTCCTTGATCACTTTGAAGATTGTGGTAGGTTGCTTCCACTCCTGTGTTTTTCTTCTATGGTCTGTGGAAGACTTTATTTTCCTCTTTGTGTTGGCACCTAAAGATAGGCATGGGAATCAGCACTAAGCGTGATTCTATAAAGGATGCGCACACTTCGTAGAAATGCGCTTAGTGCTGATTTTTTTTATGCTGCTGAATTTTGAGCAAGAACAAACAAAGGGGGTCTTTTACTAAGCTGCTGTAGCATTTGTAGCTCTCAGTAGAAATCAGCTGGCAGTAAATGCTGAGACGCCCATTATATGGGCGTCTCAGTGTTTACAGCCAGCCGATTTCTACTGAGCGCTAAAAACGCTATAGCAAGTTAGTAAAATACCCCCAAAGAGAAGATGCTCCTCACAAATTCTCCAGAAAAAAAGCAGAGTATTGAGGGGAAAACAAGGGAAAATATAACAAAAAAGAACTTTGTATATAAAATATACTTGAATAATTCCAACAAGATATAGTACACATATAGAATGTTTTGACTACAAATGATGGAAGTAGAAGAAATGAGACACAACACGGCTGTCTTTCAGCAAAAATCCCTGCATCAGGAGTTATACAATCTAATGTGTATGTCACACAGGGTTAGTAGTAAAATTCTGCTAGTCATAAATCATATCACAACAAACACTGAGGAGTGATTCAGGGCCCCTTTTACAAAGTGGCGGTAGGCCCAACGCGGGTTTACCACTCGCTAAACAGGAAGTGCTTCCAGGCTCCTGCAGCAACCCGATAGTACTTCCCACCCGCAGCGCACCATCATATATTTATTTTTGTAGAGCCGGGAGTACCCGGCAGTAATCAGGCAGTGCCATGTGCTGTCCATTAACTGCCGGGTTAGCACGGGAGCCCTTACTGCACCTCAGTGGGTGATGGTAAGGGCTCCCCTCTGAAATGGCTGCGTGGCAAGTGCTTTACTTGCTGCATGGCCATTTCCTGCAGAAAAGAAAGACTACCCTTTTACCAGCTGCGGTAAAAGTGGGCCTCAGCGTGCGTTAAAAACATGCCGCGACATCAGCACAGGTCCCTTTTTGTTGCACTTTGGTAAAAGGGGCCCTCAATGTGTAAACTATAGACAGTATATTTTATATACATGATTGTTTTTTTTTTTTTTTTTTTCCTTTGTTTTTCCCTTATTACTCTGTTTTTTTCTGCAAAATTTTGAGCACCATTTAAAGAATTCCATCCTATATGCACATATTTGTGCACATACTCCTCTTTATGCCAATATTCTAATGACATACATGCATGCTTTATAGAATTGCCCTGCACATTAGCTAAAAGGTTCCCTGTCTCTAGAAACTTCTTAACAGTTCTGCTCTTCCTTGCAGGGATTACTTCAGACCTATATGTCATGCAGACTGTGTTCCACCAAAAGTGAATGCTTTCAAGGTGAAATTTTTCCAATCATCAATCACAATCTGTAGGACTAGTAGTGATATACCAGCTGCATGGAGAAAAAGAAGGAATTATTTTTAGCACACGAGACTTCAGAATTATCACTTTATAGGTTACCATACACTTTAAACTAAGCATTGATATAATTCTTTGGCAGATTTTTTTCCCTGAAAGAGGGTATTTCTATAAAGCACACATGAAAAGTTACATGCTAATTATATGCACAGTTCATTAAAATAATCACATATACATTTGTATGTGGACACATACACATATAAATACCAAAATTTAACCTAAGCTCTATTCTGTAAAGGGAAAAGGGATGGGATTTGATACACTGTATTGTTAGTGTTACAATCAAAGCAATTTACATATTATATATAGCTATTTATTTGGCATCTGAGGCAATGGGTACTTAACAAACAGCAGCACTAATTGGCTTTAATTAGAATTTACGCACACAACTTTCTAGGCATATTCTATAAAGTGGTGTGCGTAAATTCTGATGCGAGTAGCCAAAAAGGGAGAGTGGCCATGGGCATGGAATAAGCGGGTTGTGGGCGATTCAAAAAACCATGCACACTATTTTAGAATACACCCAATCTGCACCTAAGTTAGGTACAGGTATTTAGGCCTGGTTTAAGGTGGCCTAAATGGGTGTACCTAAATTTTAGTCACAAGAATAGTGTGTGAGCATATTCTATAAACTATGCCTAACTTTAGGCATAGTTTACAGAATTGCGCAACACGCATGGTTTTCAGCGCTGATTTTTAAGGCCATTTATAGATTTTGGCCCATAGAACCTAACATTAACATGTAATTAAAGCAATATTTGTTGAACCTGTGCACTTAAAGAGAAATATTTTTCAATTGCATATTAACCCATTAGTGTCCAATGTTCCCATATGGGCCCTTATTATGGGAACATTGGGCACTAATGGGTTAATGAAATGACAATGGAATTGTGCTCTGAAGGGAGCCTTGATAAATGATGGCTACTGAGTAATTTTTACTGCCAATTCCCTTTAATGAAATGAAAAGATAAGGTAAAACTGACCTTAAAAATGCCCATACTTTGCCCATGTGTACTCCCACCTGTAAAATACATCCTATATAATAATTCTCACCTCCAACGTTCTAATCTTGCTGCCTGTGTCCATGGCTGCTTCGGAGTTGCTGAGCTGGGCTCCGTAGTCAGGCTGACGTCACCGTTGCCATTATGCTGTGAACTACAGAACCCGCGAAAAAAGAAAAAAAACCTTCCATGCTTCACAGCTGATCCATGTCCAGCGACCCTTCTCTCTCCCCTGCCCCCCCTGCAGCCACCCATGTCCAGCGACCCTCCTCTCCCCTGCCTCCCCTGCAGCCACCCATGTCCAGCAACCCTCCTCTCTCCCCTGCCCCCCTATAGCCACCCATATCCAGCGACCCTCTTATCCCCCTGCATCCACCCATGTCCAGTGACCCTCCTCTCACCCTGCCCCCCTGAAGCCACCCATGTCCAGCGACCCTCCTGTTCCCCTGGCCCCCTCCAGCCACCCATGTCCAATGACCCTGCTCTCTCACCTGCACCCCCTCCAGCCACCCAGGTTGTGTAATGAATTCTTCGGGGCAGGCAGGAAAGATCCCCGGTCCTGCCTGCCCGCTGCTGGCACTGGTGCTGGCGCTGACCCTTCCCCGCTGCCAGATCGCTGCTCAAAATGGCCGCCGGGACTTACAAGGACGGCCTCCAAGACTACAGCAGAAGTCTCGCGAGTCCGCCATTGGAAGTCTCGGTGGCCATTTTGAACAGTGATCCAGCAGTGGGGGAGGGTCAGCGCCAGCAGCGGGCAGCAGGACCGGGATCTTTCCTGCCTGCCCCAAAGAATTCACGACCAAACTGTTCAATGAGTTTAGGAACAGTTGTACATCCGATGCAGGGGTCTGTGGACTCCATTGTTGAAAGAAGTAGGGAGCAGAAAGCCCAGGACCGATGCAACATGGTAAGCATGGCAGGGAGGGGGGAGGAGACAAAAACAGTAATGGGATTCAAGAATGTATGGGATACATAAAAAGGATTCCTATATGGCTGCAGGGGGGGCATGGGAGAGAGGAGGGTCACTGGACCTGGGTGGCTGCAGGGGGGAAGAGGAGGGTCGCTGGACATGGGTGGCTGGAGGGGAGGCAGGGGAGAGGGAGGGGGCAGGGGAGAGGGAGGGGAGGGGGGACCTGAGACCAGAGAGGTGGGGTGGAAGGGGGTCCTCAGACCATAAAGGGGGGTAGGGGGGTCCTGAGAGAGGGGGGTGGGGACACACACTCACTCACTCACTCTCTGTCTCTCACATACACTCTCTCTGACACACTCTGTCTATCACACTCTATCTCTCTGTCACACATACACAGTCTCACACACACACACAGATACTCTGTCTCTCACACATTCTCTCTCTCACACAAACACTCACACACGCCATCTCTCACACACACTCCCTCTCAAACATACACTCAGAAGAAAACCTTGCTGGCGCCCGTTGGTTAGGGTGGTGGACTTTGGTCCTGGAGAACTGAGGAACTGAGTTCAATTCCCACTTCAGGCACAGGCAGCTCCTTGTGACTCTGGGCAAGTCACTTAACCCTCCATTCCCCCATGTAAGCCGCATTGAGCCTGCCATGAGTGGGAAAGCGCGGGGTACAAATGTAACAAAAAAAAATATCACCATAACTTAGGTGGAAACACTTCCTGTAGCTCCCATGGCTTGCATAAGTACTTGCAACTAAATTATAAGTTCTCTTCACCAATTAGAGGAGTAAAGTTCACAAAAAATTATTACAACTTCTAACTTATTGAAACACTAGTAACGAAGGCCCGTTTCAAATCGCAATGAAACGGGCGCTAGCAAGGCTCCCCTCCATCCCTTTGTGTCTCCGTGTGTCGCCGGCCCCCCTTGCAGCCTCCGTGCGAATGTGCTGTGACCCTGGCCCTTTTGGCACGCCCCCCAGCGTCCGTGATTGTTCCGTTCTCCCCCGATGTGTGTGTTGCCAGTGCACCCCCTTCCACCCCCACCAATATCGTCGCTGCCGGCGCTCCCCCCTCTCCGAAGGCCCCCCCACCCCACTGACCTGCCAAAACAGAAGATTTCTGCGTCATGTGAATGCCTCTGCAGTAGGAACCGATAGAGTAACGTGTGCTCCGCCCTCGACATCATCGCGTTTTGACGCGAGGGCGGAGCAGAGGTACAGTGCAGTACAACATTGGAGCTGAGAATGTGCTCCGCCCTCAACGTCATAATGTTTGACGCGAGGGCAGGGCCCACAGACTTTGATTTTGTGTGGCTTCAGAACTTCGAACTTACGAACCTGGCTTCAGTGACGTCAGTGCAAATAGAACGTTGAGGGTGAGTTTTATATATATAGATACCAAAAAGAAAAAGAAATAATGTTTTTAAAGGACCATCATATGATGTTTCTCCATCCAGATCATCATCAGTTCAAAAATTATTTTGATTCTTTTTGTATGTTCCTATTTTTCAATATTCCAAAATATCCTTAAACATTTTCATCTTCAAAATGATACAAATAAAAATCTACTTATCTTGCCATATTTACTGTAAAGCTGTATTTTTCAGGAGATTCTCATTTTAGACACAGCAAGGAGACAATCTGACATGAGTCACATTTTGATTGCCGCATCAGGGAGGTCTCAATATGGCAAAATCTAATAAGATGTTTTGCTGTCAAATTTTGCTTCCCTGCTATCATTGATCTTGATCGCCTTCAGAATCCTTCCTACCCTCCTGAACAGGTCCAGGGTCACTGAAGGGGGGGGGGGGGGCAGGGTATCAAGATTTCCTGGACCCGGCCTTCAAGTGTGTGTGTGTGGGGGGGGGGGGGGGGGCATTCCCCAAGCAGATAGAAGGTTCTGCTCCCTTGGTCTGTCTTTCTCCTGCTCCTATGTGTCGGGACCTGGGTTAACATGATAACCCGGGTCCCGACACACAGGAGCAGGAGAGTGACAGACCAAGGGAAAAGCAGACATAGAAAGGTCAGGGGGCAGAGGCAGCAGCAACAGTGGGCCCAGTGGGGGGGGGCAGCCCGATTGGGGAGGGGCTGCAGTCCTGCCCCGGCGGCAGTGGCCTGAGTGGAGAAGGCGGCGGCAGCCTGAGTGGGGGTTGGCTGCAGCTCCACCCCGGGCTGTCTCTGTCTCTCAGAAGCCCTGAACAGGTCTGTAACAATACAGTGAGTGAAAGTCAGGCTTGCACCATTCTCCAAAGAGGATGCACTGATAAATGTGTGTGTGTGTGTGTGCGTGTGCGTGTGCGTGTGCACTCCTAATCAGGCACACCTATGTAGTGTGGTAACTGCACAGCATGTCCTGGGATGCACCAACAGTTACTACACAACTTTTTTTACTTGCTGTGTCCTAAAATTTGCTGCTAAATTTCTGCAGCAACAGAGCTCTGAAGCATTCTCCTTTCACAACAACACTGATATTTTGGATATTGAGCAATGTTCTCTTCAGGGACATTACCTTGTGAGCACTGCTTACAGTTACATACACAGACAAGCACCCATACAGAGGGGAGGAGTAGTCTAGTGGTTAATGCAATGGACATTGATGCTAGGGATGTGGGTTCAAGTCCCACCATAGTTCCTAGTGACTCTGTGCAAGTTACCTAATTCTACATTGCCCCAGGTGCAAAATAAGTGCCTGTCCACAATATGTAAACCACTTTCAAGATAACCACAGAAAGGTGATATATCAAGTCCTAGTCCCTTTCCTTTCCCCCAACACCCACAAGGAGGCCAGGAATGAGCTATGCTTTCCCCACTTGTTTGCCCATATATTATAGCTACTTTGAATTTTACTCAGTTACCGGGTGTTTACCACAGCTTAAAAGGGAACACTACTACTACTACTATTTAACATTTCTAAAGTGCTACTAGGGTTACGCAGCGCTGTACAGTTTAACATAGTAGGACAGTCCCTGCTCAAAGAGCTTACAATCTAAAGGACAAGTGTACAGTCAATCAAGAAGGGGCAGTCAAATTGGGGCAGTCTAGATTTCCTGAAAGGTATAAAGGTTAGGTGCCGAAGGCAACATTGAAGAGATGGGCTTTGAGCAAGGATTTGAAGATGGGTAGGGAGGGGGCTTGGCGTAAGGGCTCAGGAAGTTTATTCCAGGCATAGGGTGAGGCGAGGCAGAATGGGCGGAGCCTGGAGTTGGCGGTGGTGGAGAAGGGTACTGAGAGGAGGGATTTGTCCTGTGAGCGGAGGTTTCGGGCGGGAACATAAGGGGAGATGAGGGTAGAGAGGTAGTGAGGGGCTGCAGACTGAGAGCATTTGTAGGTAAGAAGGAGAAGCTTGAACACTGCTTCCCCTATACGAGCACCACTCAAAAAAAAGAGGGACAGTAGGGACACTTTTTAAGTCAGCAGGGAAGAACTTCTTCACTGTCTACCAACTGCCTCCCCCAGTACTTCTGTTACTGATGGTATTATATACACTGTATACACTCCAGGGAATTATGTACCAAAAAAAATCATAATAATGCATGGCAAAATGATACAACATATTGAACAGAATAGTATTTACACTACTCTGGAAATATATGCAGGTACTTTAACACTTGGCTCTCACTCCCCAGTCCAGCATATTCCAGTTGGCCACACGAACAATAATGTTCAACTGTACTGTAACAGAAATTCTGAAGTTACTGGCAATCATAAAATAATTTGCCTATCAAATGTTTTGGGTGGATTTCCAAATGGCCACCAGGCTTCAGCTCTACTAGCCTTTAGTTTGCTGTTGAGTTACCAATCATTAGGTATTAGCTGTACTTAATAGTTAGAGTAGCACACTGAGAACCAGGGAAGCCACAGTTCAAAACCCATTGATACTCCTTGAGATCTTAGACAAGTCACTTTGGGGGGGGGTGGGGGGCTTTTATTTAGGTCTGCTGGTGGTTTTAGCGCACGTTAAAAATAAGCACACGCTAAATGCTATTGACGCCATTAGGAATACATGGGTGTCTTTAGCATTTAGCATGTGCCTATTTTTAGCGTGTGCTAAAAACACCAGCGCACCTTAGTAAAAGACTCCCTTAACCCTTCATTACCTCAGATGCAAAACTAATTGCAAGCCCTACAGGGACAGGAACATACCTACTGTACCTAAATGTAACTTGCCCTGAGCTACTACTGAGAAAGGTGTGGTGTAAAACTAAATTCGAAGACCAATACCAGGCATAATGTGAAGAAATACAAAACAATACATACGTTGCTCAGGACCTAGAGAGCAATTCCAGTGTACTATAACAGCAGTAACTTCTATGAGTCACACAGCAAGGACCTACCTAGGAAAACACAGCACTACAGAGGGTGCTGGAACATCAATACACAGACTGGAAAACTAAACCAGCCAAATTAGTACAGATTGATCCTGCAGTCAATGCTAACAGAAAACCATGTTTCTTTCATACATGCAGAACACAGACCCTCAGCCTGTATAAAATAAGTGACCATGAACTAAAAATAGAAATAATTAATCGGAACCCCCAAGAAGCCAGATTCTGTACGCAGTGCAACACCAGTGACAGAGAAAGTATTGTCTGTACTCCTGCACTTTTCCAAATGTAAAGATATCAGATGTAAATTTAAACAACTGACAAATTCCAATCACTACATTACAAAATAACAAAACCAAAACAAAATAAGATACCATTTTATTGGACTAAATACATTTTTCAATTAGCTGCCTCCTTACTCAGGTCAGGACAGCATACTGCTGTTATGGTATCCTGTCCTGACCTGAGGAAGGAGGTTTTGGTCTCTGAAAGTTGGTCAAAAAGGTATTAAAATTAGTGCACTAAAAAGATAACACCTTTTCCATTTTCTATTTTTATTTATTTATTAGCATTTATTAACACAGCTACTACACTACTTTACCTTAAATGGAAAATAATATTCCTTTTTATACCTTTATTTTTTTTTCAGTTGTGCTGTCCCAGCCTCTGGTTTCTGCTTTCCTCCTATTTTCTTAACTCTGTTGGTGGGATTTCCTGTCTGTCTCATTTTTCTCTCCTCCTTTTCCTTTCAGCTTTCTTCAATGTTTTTTCTGCTGCTGTCTAGATTTAATTCTCTCTTACTTTTCAGTCCTCAAGTTCTTTCTTTTCATTGTGTATGCTTACAGCTTCCCATCTCTTTCCTTCACCCCAGTTCTCCTATTTCACTTCCTCTTATTCCCCCAGGATCTCACTAACTCTAACCTCTACCCCCCCCCCCCCCCACCATCCAGCATCTGTCCTCTTTCTTCCCCCAATCCAGCATGTGCCCTCTTTCTCTCCCCATGTCCATGCAACAGCTGGCCCCTCTCTCTCCATCACACTTCCATCCAGCGTCTGCCCCTCACTCTCTCTTCACTTCCACCAGTGTCTGCCCCTCGCTTTCTCCTCCCATTCAGCACCTGCCCCCTCTCTCTCCTCCCTACTTCCATCCAGCATCTGTCCCCTCTCTCCCTCCACCCCACTTCCAACTAGCATTTGCCCCCCTCTCTCTTTCTCCAACCCACCTCCATCCAGCATCTGCCCCCTCTTTCTCTCTCCACCCCCACTTTCAACCAGCATCTGTCTGCTCTTTCTGTTTACCACTCTTTCACACAGCATCTTCCCCTCGCTCTCTCCTCCCCACCCATCCACCATTTGCCCCTTTCTCTTCCCCACTTCGTTCCAGCATCTGACCCTCTCTCTCTCATCTCCACTTCCATCCATCTTCCCCTTTTTCTCTCTCTCCTCCCCACTTCCATCCAGCATCTTTCCTCTTTCTCTCCTTTCCCTTCCATCCAGCATCTTCCCTCTTTCCCTCCCCATCCTTCCAGTGTCTCTCTCTCTTTTTCTCTGCATCCTTCCATCCAGCATTTCCTCCCTTTCTCTCCCTACCTTTCCATCTCTCTTACCCTTCCATCCAGCATCTTCCCTCTGCATCCTCCCATCCTGTCACCCAAGCGATTAACAGATATTCCAACAGTCACTGTCAATTGGATACCTGCCCTAACTACCTAATAAAATCCGCCCCCCACCGCTTCATAACAGACTTCACATCCCATTTAAATTTCATGTTTCAACAAGGTATTTTCCCAAAAGAAAAAGGCAATTCTACTCACCCCAATACCAAAAGACACAAAGAAAAAAATCAAATGACATTACCAACTACCGACCAGTAGCATCTATCCCACTGGTAGTCAAACTAATAGAAGGTTTGGTAACCAAACAATTATACGATTACATAAACAAATTCACAATATTACATGAATCTCAATCAGGTTTCTGCCCCCTACACAGCACTGAAGCAGTACTACTTACCCTCCTAACCAAATTCAAGCAGGAAATAGCAAAAGTATACTTCTCCTCCAATTCGACATGTCCAGTGCGTTCGACATGGTCAACCACAAGATATTACTAAGACTCCTAGACTACTTCGGAATTGGCGGAAACACACTGAAATGGATCAAGGGCTTCCTAACCACCAGAACATATTAAGTGAAATCTAACACTAATTTATCATCACCATGGAAACCAAACTGTGGAGTACCACAAGGATCACCATTATCACCGATCCTTTTTAACCTAGTGATGACCCCACTAGCCAAGGCCCTATCCACTCAAGGCCTCAACCCATTCATTTATGCAGACGACGTAACAATATATATCCCTTATAAACAAAATCTGTCAGAAATCAACAACGAAATCAAGCTCAGCTTGAACATCATGGACTCATGGGCAAATGCATTCCAATTAAAATTCAACACAGAAAAAACACACTGTCTCATCATCTCCTCCCAACACAACACATACAAACCCCAAAACCTAAGCATCCCAGGTCACACACTCCCCAACTCAGACAACCTAAAAATTCTTGGAGTAACAATCGTCCGAAACCTCACTCTAGAGATCCAAGCGAAATCTACCATAAAGAAAATGTATCACTCAATGTGGAAACTCAAACGCGTGAAACCATTCTTCCCGAGGACTATATTTCGCAACCTGATACAATCAATGGTACTAAGCCACACAGATTACTGCAATGGAATTTATGCGGGATGCAAGGAACAAATTATAAAGAAACTTCAGACTGCCCAGAACACAGCAGCCAGGCTTATATTTGGAAAAACACATTATGACATTATGATAGCGCCAAACCCCTCCGAGAAATACTGCACTGGCTCCCAATCAAAGAACGCATTGCTTTTAAGGTCTGCACCGTGGTTCATAAAATTATATATAGCGAAGCCCAGGGATGCATGACAGACCTCATAGACCTACCAACCAGAAACACAACAAGATCAGCACGAACTTACTTAAATCTCCTCTACCTAAGTACTAAAGAACTCAAATACAAATCAACGTATGCATCCAGCTTTTCTTACTTAAGCGCACAACTATGGAATGCTCTGCCAAAGTTAATAAAAACAATGAACGACCACCTAAGTTTCCGGAAAGAACTAAAAACAAACCTATTCAAAAAGGCATACCCCACCGACCCAACACCTGTATTTGTTCATACCGCAACTGGCGAACACCGTTGCGGTACCATATAAGCCACATTGAGCCTGTAAATAGGTGGGAAAATGTGGGATACAAATAAAATAAATAAATAAATCCTGAGTTTTCCCTCTCTCTCCCTCCTTTCATCCAGCATCTCCCCTCTTTATCTCTCCATTCATCCCACCAGGGTCTCCCCCTTTCTCCCCATCCTTCTACCCAGCATCTTCTCTCTTTCCAAGTTCCCTCTTTCTCTTCCCATCTTTCGACTCATCTCTCTCTCTCTCTCTTTCTCTCTCTCTCTCTACCCCTCTTCCATCAAGCGTCCTCACTCTTCTTCCTCCCCTCTACTCTCTCCATTCAGCATCTTCTGCCTCTCTCCACACACACACACTCCTCCCCCTACCACTTGCCTTTGCCCTTCCTTAATATCTTCTGTTTCCTGACCACTGCTGCTTCTCCTGATGAGCAGCAGTGGCCACTGCAAAACAAATAGCAAGCACAAGGCTATCAACTTCCCGTTCTGGGGCAGAAGACTGGCAGAGCAGGCAGCACATACCTGAAGGTTGCGGCCCCATGCTTGTTTTTTTGTTATGCTGCCACTGACGCTTATCGGGAGAAGCAGCAGTGGAGGTGCAGTGGTGGCAGTGTGGGAAAAATGTGAAAGAGGGATGCCTTGACCCAACAGTGTGTCTCAGCGGGATACTTTCCCGCTTTCATGG
The DNA here is from genome assembly GCF_901765095.1 of Microcaecilia unicolor. Taxonomy (NCBI): domain Eukaryota; kingdom Metazoa; phylum Chordata; class Amphibia; order Gymnophiona; family Siphonopidae; genus Microcaecilia; species Microcaecilia unicolor. The sequence goes on from NC_044034.1 coordinate 256,502,812, forward strand.
GAGTGTGGGAGATGACCAATCAAAATGGGAGTCTCCCACTGAATGCAGGAGACTTGGCAGGCCTACGGTGTGCCAGCTGCACAGTGGCGCTGAATGGTTGCATGGTCTCTTACCAAAAGGTGCATGGCCGCACAACTTAGAGGGAATATTGATATTGAGTAAGACATTGTAATTGCAATGCTGTGTTAATACTAACAGGAAAATGTCTAACTGTGTTAAGTAATGCTTTTTGTAATCGGTAAATTTGCTGTTAAAGGGCAGTATAAAAACTTGTTGCACTTTAATAAACAGCATTCCCCCTCCCCCCAAATTGCAGGCAGCAATCAACCTGCAATTAGAAAATTAACTTTTCTTGTTATTCAATCGAAAATGCATTTGGCATAAGGATAAAAATAAATATACTGATAGAAAACAGCTGAACATAGATCACAAGGAAAATCCATACTCTCGGATGAAAATAAAGCAAATAGAAAGTACTGTAGAAATGTAAAATATTATGCAGGGTGTTTACATTGAATAAATGCATATATTTATTTCAAAGGGGTATATACTGAATTTTCTTATAGGCATTGAAAGCATTCAAGTACAGTGTGATCAAGAATATTTTTAGGTAAAATGCAGGCAATGTATAAAAGAAATGTAGATGTAAAAAAAAAAAAGGCAATTCAACCACATGAATTGATTGAGTCAATCTTTTTTGACAAACACATGCTTCTTATTAGAGGTTTGAATCAGAACTCTTTAAAACATATATATTTTGATACATTATTATTTTCATGCGTTCTTGCCCATATTTTTGTTAACTGATATAATATACCTTTAAAGACATTTCTAGCCAAATCTAGGAGACGAACACCCACTCTGTATTTTCTTGTCTAGCTCAATGCTTGGTTTACATATATTAGCTACATGCCACGTAGTTGAAATATAAGGAACACATTATCTTCGGAAGTGATACACAAGCTTTAATTCATTCATTCTGATTGTCAATCACGGGCCCAGGACTCCCCCAACACATGACTGACAGCAGTTCATAAACCATGCCACACAAATATGTAACTCTTTCAAATAAGGGATCATGCACAAGTATTCTGTGCATTTCCAAGTCAGTGGGAAAGAATATTTTTGCGTATATTTTCCAGACTCTATTTTACAGTAGGAACATGATGTTTTCCTTACAGACATGCACTTATTTTATAATCACCCCAAATCTGTTTCCATTACACTAAAGAATGATGTGCTGTTTTGTACAGAAAGAATTTATGCACATCGTTAGAAGAATGAGCAAGCTTTTGATCTTAATTGCAATTGTAATCCTCTCCACCAAAGCCTCAAATGTAGCGTTTGTAATCTAGCAGAGATGTGAATTTTCTCTGCAGCCACTTCATGCTTGTGAGACATTAAAAGGTGTAATCCAGCTGAAATATAAATTCACTGTTCTTGAAAACAAATTACAAATGAAGATAACAGGGCTGCATGCTAACGCTAAAGCATCCAAGTGCTTGTCGGAGGCATTTTTCTTTCAGACCCAAATTGCAGCTGCCCTGTTATCATCAGTAATGGGGTGCTGCTAAGCAGGTTGATTACAAGGTTATGGTAAACAATCCAGTTAAATGCAGTGCCTGAATACGAGTGCACACAAACAATAGTCACCATCCCAGTTTAGCAGAAATACTGGGGGGGGGGGGGGGGGGGAGGTGGCTTGCTCTTCTTGCTGTAGCTGCAGTACTGTAAAATGGGGTCCTTTTACTAAGCTGCAGGAAAAAGGGCCCTGCAGTAGCAGTGAGGGCCATTTTCTCCCCGCACCAGGGCCCTTTTTACAGCAGTGGGTAAAAAGCCCCCCCCCCCCAAAAAAAATGGCTATGTGTATGATAACTCTTATCATGTGACCATGCAATGGGGAGCACTTATTGCCACCCACTGTAACCCAGTGGTAACTGGGCAGTATGTGGTGATGCCCGATTATCGTCGTGTTAGAAAACAAAAAAGGTTTCCAGCACGCCGGAAATGGCTCATGTTGGACTGGCAGTTGTTCTGATTTAGCATGTGTTAAGGCCGCGTTGGGTTTACCGACGCTTTGTTATAGGGCCCCACTGTTTCTCATCTCTTCATAATCTCTATGACTTTGAGTCAGATTTGCTTAGGTTTTTTCCTTTATTTGGCATCCATACTGGGAGAGACAGTGAATAAGGGGTCCTTTTATTAAAGTTCAGTACATTTTTGCACATAATGGACCTTAACTACAAAAGTTAAAGTACAATAAGTTCTAAACCCATGTGGTAAATAGAGAGGATCTGCACAGCATCAGCCCTGTATTTAGCATGCATTGGGAGATAGATAACGTATGTGTTCCCAAACTATTAAACATGTAATATGGCACAAGTTCAAAGACATCCCGCAGTAATTTTTGCATGAGTGTGTGCTACTCACATATTTTAAAAATATATTTATTTTGTGCTTGGGCAGGTCTGGAGGCAGAGAGTGAGCAAATTCTATGCTAATCATTTAGCACAACTGCACTGCCATGAGTGAACCATTAGGGTGTGGTGAGCGTCTGAGGCTTTACGTCTTATTGGGTGGCAGTAGGGGCCACACACTAATGGGAAAATTACCACAACACCATTAATCTCTCTATATAAAGCAGACATATGTGTTTGTTCGTGTCTGAACTCCTCCGGCCCCCGAAGAGCTACAGTCACCAAACCCAGCATGCAGATGCAGACTCTACCCGCTGTTGCCAAGGTTATTGTATAATTTGAAGCGATTCGGTTCTCTGGGGCATTCAGGGGAGAGGGAGCAATACCTAGACCAGATCGGAAAGATTTTTATTTATTTTTTGTTATATTTGTACCCCGCGCTTTCCCACTCATAGCAGGTTCAATGCGGCTTACATATTATATACAGGTACTTATTTGTACCTGGAGCAATGGAGGGTTAAGTGACTTGCCCAGAGTCACAAGGAGCTGCCCGTGCCTGCAGTGGGAATCAAACCCAGTTCCCCAGGACCAAAGTCCACCACGCTAACCACTAGGCCACTCCTCCACTCTTCTTGCTGTTGCTAAGCGACAAAGTGCTTGGGACAGGGTAAGGGCTCAGAAACTGGTGAGGAGAAACACAGACAGCAGCTCTGCAGTTGTTCCTCTCCCATTCTCTAATACCCTCTTCCCTAACAATTTCAGTACAAGGGAGGTTCAGAGACTGCTGAGAGCAGGGTAGGGAGAAAGTATTCAGGTCAGGCTGGGAAATGTGTGTGTATGTGTGCATGAATTCAGTACCCCGGCAGGGGAATGCTCTTCGAAAAGGGCAGGATACTGAATTTCAGTATGCCCTTGAAAAGAAGACTGTGTTTTGACAGGAAAATGGTGAAAGCCAAATGGCAGGCACTTGCTAGATTGAAAGAAACAACTAATCAAGAAAATCAACCTAAACAAATTGATTGGAAAAGAAAAGTTAGTGCTAGGTAGGGATCCAGTCTCCACATTTTCTGATTTAAGGGAGTATTAAACTCAATCTCAGTGTCAAGCTTTCTCACACATCCCTCAGCAATACACCCCAGTCATACTCAGCCATTCTCACACATCCCCACTCACATTCACCCATTCTAATACAGCACTCGGCAAAACACCCCACTCGCACTTGTTCTCACACAACCTTCAGCAAAACAACCCAGTCACATGCCCCAGGATAGCACACCCTCACTCACACTCACCCCACAGTACCACACACCTACTGACACTCACCCATTTTCACACAACAAAGAGTAGCATACCTCCATGCACATTCACCCCTCAGCAGTACACCCCCATTCACACACCACAGAACAGCACACCCCCACTCACACTAATCCGTTCTCACACACCCCTCAGCTAAAGCACCCCTATTCACACTCACCTATTCTCACACCTCTCAGCAGAAAACCCCACTCAAACCCTCTTCACCTGTACACCCCCAGTCACACTCATTCATTCTCACACTCACTCCTCAGTAGTAAACCCCCACTCAGCCATTCTCACATTCCCTTAATAGCATACCCCCACACACATTCTCACCCCCTCAGTACCACACCCCATTCACACTCACCCATTCTCACACCTCCCCTCAACAGTACAATTCCTCACTAGCACACCCTCTCACACTCACCCACTAGGCCACTCCTCCACTCCACTCCCTTGAAATTTGGTGGGGGGGGGGCAGTTCAGGACGTCCAAAATGTTTGAAAGAAGGATGTCCAGCCCTTCGCTATGCCTCCGCTGACACACACACACCTCCCCCCGCCCCAGGGACTGCATACTGCTGCAATGGACCCGAATATGATATTTGAGGGTGGCAAAAAAAGTTTTTAAAGTTGTTTTTTTCAAGGTGGGAGGGGGTTAGTCACCACTAGGGGAGTCAGGGGAGGTCATCCCCGATTCCCTCCTATGGTCATCTGGTCAGTTTGGGCACCTTTTTGAGGCTTGGTCATAAGAAAAAATGGACCAAGTAAAGTCGGCCAAGTGCTCGTCAGGGACACCCTTCTTTTTTCCATTATCACTTGAGGACGCCCATCTGTTAGGCATGCCCCAGTGCCACCTTCGCTATGCCTATGACATCTTTCTGGTTCATAACTTGCTGCTACTCCTCCACTCATTTTTGACTGATGGACCTTGTTCAGATATGTTGTGAAGTTTCATAAAGGTTTGATCATGGACAAATGAGAGGCTTGGGTTTTTCAGTATGTGGATGTGTGGTTATCAGAGATGATGCCAACTCAACCCTAGGTTTTTTAGGTGGTACTTTCTTTTGGGTTGAAGTTGCCTTCAGGGAGCTCTACCTTGGGGACATGTGGATGTTCTGGTTTATGGTCAGCACAGGAGTGGTTTGTTCCATTTGCTCCTATATTTGGTAGAAGTATGGGAGCCAATGGTGTTTGAAATGTAGTGCTTTTGAATGTTTTTACTTGAATGCCTGGCACTGTAAGCACCTGGTCTGCCAATTTCAACATAGATGTTATTTATGTGGAGGATCATATCCAATATTTTGACAATTTACTCCTTGTCCCAGTTCTGGCAGAGGCCAGGGTATGCGATCAGTTTTAATGGCTACCTCCAGAATGCATCCTCAAGACTCCAAATCCTATTAATCTGGGACATCATGGGGGACTGAAAGTGAGAAGGCATGGTTTGGCTTTCCCCTGAAATATCATCAGAGTGCTTTGCACACTTCATTTATGATTAGATTGTAACTGCATAGACAGGTGGCCTAATATGGATGTGGATGGTAGGAACAAACATGTACCATCAGTTAACATGGGCACTGTTAATGTGACACCTGGGTAGTTAGTAAGTGCTGATTTCCACATTATCTTTGTAAGACAGAAGGGAGTGTAAAATGGGTGGGGAATACGCCTTACAGCTAACATATGGGTGATTACCATGTATTAAAAGTTAACTAAGCAAATAAGAACATAAGAAAATAAGCATTGTATCATAATGAAATATATGGTAAATATTTTTCAGAAAATAATTTTCTCAATGCTTTCTCTGTCGAAGCACAGCCCTTGAAAAAGCCTACAAGCAAAACGGATGGGGCCACCGTCGGGCAACAGATAAGTGCTCGACTTTATTTTTGTAAAGCTGCTTTATAGCACTTCATGAGAATCAGTGAAGATTTTTATGAACTAAATAAATTTTGAAGTTAGCAATGATATTGTCAATATATTTAAAAAAACGTTTTTGTAAAAAAGAGCAAAATTGCTAAAATCTTTTTGGAAATAAATTTGAAAATAAATTAAAAGTTAAAATAATTCTTTCCAAGCAAGGTTTTTATGACCAGTGATGAACACCACGCCCCCAGTTAAAACCGCAGAAAACTGAAAGTAAGCGGTCGGGTGTTTTGAGGTCTTTTCCTTGCTTTTTAGAAATATTTTGTTAAAATCAAACATCACATATTACATATTCCATATTCCATATTCCATATTACATATTTCCATATAAATTTTATTGGATTCCTCTTTATATGTTTGGTGACCTTGTATCTTGGAGTCCTGTATGGTGATCATCCTACTATTGTTTACTTAAAAGACCCCAGAACTAAAATAGATTTTATGCTGCTTATCCTAGAAAAAAGAAGTGGATTTTCTCAAGTCCATCCTAATAACGGCTTAAGGACTTTTCATTTAGGAAATTATCCAAACTTTTTTAAAACCCTGATAAGCTAACTGGTTTTTACCACATTCTCTGGTAATGAATTCCAAAGTTTAATTACACATTGAGTGAAGGAATTTTTTCTTCGGTTTGTTTTAAATTTACTACTTAGTAGTTTCATTGTGTGCCCCCTAGACCTAGTATTTTTGGAAAGTGCAAGCAAGTGATTCACATCTACCCATTCCGCTCCACTCAATATTTTATAGACCTCTATCATATCTCCCCTCAGCTGTCTCTTCTCCAAGTTGAAGAGCTTTACCCTTTCTTCATGGGGAAGTCATCCTATTCTTTTTATCATTTTCATCACCCTTCTCTGTACCTTTTCTAATTCTGCTATATCTTTTTGAAATGCGATGACCAGAATTGCAAACAGTATTTGAGGTGCTATCACACCATAGAGCGATATAAATGCATTATATTGTTCTCATTTTTTGTTTTCCATTCCTTTCTTAATAATTCCTAACATTCTATTTCTTTGTTAGCCGCTGCTGCACACTGAGCAGAGGGTTTCAATGTGTCATCAATGACAACACCTAGATCCTTTTTCTGGGAGGTGACTCCTAATGTGGACCCTTGCATTACATAGCTATAGTTCAGATCCCTCTTTCCCACATGCATCACACTGCACTTGCTCACATTAAACGTAATCTGCTATATGTATGCCCAGTCTCCCAATCTCGTAAGGTCATCTTGCAATTTTTCAGAATGCTGTTCTATTTAACAACTTTGAATAACTTTGTGCCATCAGCACATTTAATTACCTCACTATTTATTCCCATCTCTAGATCATTTATAAATGTGTTTAAAAACAGTGGTCGCAGCACTGACCTCTGGAGAACTCCACTCTCTACCCTTTTCCTTTGAGAATACTGACCATTTAACCCTACTCTCAGTTTTCTGTCTTTTAACCAATTTTAATCCCATAATTTTCTAATTTCCTCAGGAGTCTTTCATGATGTACTTTGCCCAATGCCTTTTGAAAATCCAAATACACAATTGACCGGCTCACCTGTAGTAGATCGATGAGGCAAGATTTCCCTTGACTAAATTCAGGTTGTTTTGTCTCATTAATCCATGCTTATGTATATGCTCTGTAATTTTGTTTTTTATAATAGCCTCTATCATTTTGCCAAGCACCAACATCAGGCTCACTAGTCTATAATTTCCCGATCACCTCTGCAATCCTTTCAAAAAATTGGCGTTACATTGCCACCCTCCAATCTTCTGATACCATGCTTGATTTTAAAGACAAATTATGCATTATTAACAATAGCTTGCTAGTTAATTTTTAAATTCTATTGGTATTCTGGAATGTATACCATCTTGTCCAAGCAATTTTCTACTCTTCAGTTTGTAAAATTGCCTCATTACATCATTCAAGTTTGCAGAGACAAGGCAACATTCGACTGTCAACCGTGTATAGCTCTGGACTTTGAGCATTGGGTTTTAATATACCAGATATTTTTATTTGATATTATATCTACAGATTTATGGTTTTTCCATAGACATTCTTTAGAGACTGTAAAGACTCCTGAGGCAGGCCAGTTGGCTGAAACACGTCTGTGTCAAATCTTTTAATCTACACAATAAATTTGGACTCTAAGCATCGTCTAGAGACCATATATTTGTGTCATCTTCGCTGTGTCCTTTGTGATTTTGACTTGTGTTCTTCTGTGTTTACATTGACTGGTATCTCTCCCACATCTCCCTCGGTCTCTCTGCTATGGCCTTGTCTTCCCTGAGTGCTCCTTTTGGTCCAACTGATTCTTTTACCTGCTTCTTGCACCTAATATACCTAAAAATGTTTTTACTATTTGTTTTTGCCTCCAACGCAATCTTCTTTTCAAAGTCTCTCTTTTGCCTTCCTTATCAGTGTTTTGTCGTAGTCAATGATACCTGAATGTACATAGCTGATAGCATCATATTACCTGCTTTTCAGTTAATGAGCAGTAAAGAATTATGCTCTGTGCTGACTGAATGACAGAGTGTTGGGAATGTGTCTGACAGTTAAAGCAGAGCTTACGCTACTACAGCACATTAACCTTGGCCATTAATCCAAGATAACTGCAAAATCTTACCACACTTTAGTAATAAGGCCTCATCATGAATTAAATGTAGTCATATTTCTGAAAAGTAATAGTCATCACGAAAATAAATAAAGGAAACAACAATAAAATACATTTTTTGGTTATAATCTCACTGGCAATATGTGGTTTCATATTCAAAGTCAATTTTGTCCTTATGTAATAATCAAAGTATCAAATAATGTATACAAGACCAAGAACATTGTGCAGTCCTTTGTAAATGCAATTCGAACACAGAGCCAGCTGACAGCACACATTTGTAACAAATTGGGCAATGCAAGATGATATATTCAAGAATGTTACAATGCACTGGGATCATTTGTGCAAAAGGAGCTGGAAAATAGGGTCTGTTGTTTTCCCTCAGTGATAATAATCATATACCTGACCTGTAGGATAAGGCTTGCTTTCTTGGTCTCTGACCATTAAGGAACAACTCTTCCATTGTAGGAGTACATGTGAGGGAGCAGTAAATGGTAGATTGTACAGGAAACAAAGACGAGGGAATCATTTACTGCAACCCTACACTTAGACAGGTGCCACTCCTGGACTTTTTAATTGATCTCATTTGTTACTTATACCTGTAAATCACACTGTTATCATCTCTGAACAAGCAATGGAAGCCTGGATTTTTCACTGACATTAGATATCAGAGCAATGTTCCAAACGGACCATTCATATAGATTTACTGGCTTAATTTCCCAACATTACATTAGATTGAAATGAGATACATAAGTAATCCAAATTACATGGAAGCCTCTTGTTTCTTTATATTCACACTGACACAGAGCAAGATTTACATTTGCACTGCCGAGAGAACATACCACACCTGAAAAAGTAGCAGTGCTTTTGTTGCGATACAGCCCCATTTTAGACAGAATATAGAAACTGGAATTGAGACGTCCAGGTTGGGACATGCCCGATTCTAGTAGTATTGTAAAAAAGGATCGGCTGATATAGATCCTTTTCTAAAATATATGCATGAATTCATAAATATATGTACCATCTACAGGCAACAGGAGCAACCATTTTTAATTTGTTAATATCTAAAACATCAACGGAATCAACTCAGCAGCTAGCATGTATTTTGGAACATAGGTATTTATGTGCCAACAGTCAGGAGTAAATATTCAGCTGGCAATGCTCAGCATTTTGCTGACCGCTACCGGCTTTATGTCCTGACTAGCCGTTGAGCCCGTAAAAATGGGCTAGTAAAGGAAGGGGGGGTTTGAAACCCCCCCCCCGGATAGGTCGCCGCCGCCACCCCCCCCCCCCCGGAGTTCCCTCCGCCACCCCTCCACCCAGGCCGGGTACCTGGCTTCACTATTCAAACCGCTGGAACGCAGCACACAGCTCATCTGAGCTGCTGTCGGCCTTCCTTCTTCTCTGCGTGTGTTCCGCCCTTGTGTGACGTAACGTCAGTGAGGGCGGGACACAGGCAGGTAAGGAAGGCCAACGGCAGCTCAGATGAGCTGCGTGCTGCGTTCCGGCGATTCGAATATTGAAGCCAGGTACCTGGGCCGGGTGGAGGGTGAGTGGCAGCGGCGACTCCGGGTGGGTGGGGGGAGCGGTGGCGATGGCGGTTCCCTCACTCGCAGGTGCGCAGGTTCCCTCTCTGTCACGCCTATTCATCATGTATTGACGCGGGGAAGGGACAGAGAGGGTCTCTACTGCGCATTTGCGAGTGAATACGCCTCTTGCCATTTATATGTTTGATGTTCAATGCTTGGTCATGTCTGGGCTCTGGTATTGGATATCTGGGCACATGCAGACGGACAAAGCATAGCTGATTAAGTGAGCTATTCTGCACTTAGGGGCCCTTTTACTAAGCCGCAGGAGGGCCTATGCGAGTGCAACATGTGCCAAAACGAGACTACCGCTAGGCTAGTGTGCCCCTGGTGGTAATTTTGGATTTGGCGCATGCTCATTCCAGCACTAGAAATTATCTTTTTTTATTTTATACCAGGCGTGGTGTTTCTGGCGGTGATTGGCAGGTGGCATGCACTGAAGTTACCACGCGTGTAGCGCATGAGCCCTTACCGCTAGATCAATGGGTGGTGGTAAGGGCTCAGGCCGTAAATCGGCATACGCTAGTTTTAATTTTAGCACACGCCCATTTCCTGGCCCATTAAAGAATGCCTTTTTTCCTAGATGAGGTAAAAAAATGGCCTGGTGCGCGGCAAAACATGTGCCCACACTACCGCAGGCCACTTCATATCGTGGCTTAGTAAACGGACCCCTTAGGTGTCCCTTCCACCTATCATATGATGGCTCATCCAGGTTATGGGGCCCACTGTTAAATCAGTGGACTCTCCTTATTAGTTATTCCATTGAATTTTATTACTAATGCTTTGCATTAAGAGTCTACTTACACCTATGGGTTAACAATGACCTTCAAATGTAACCAGAAAATATTTTGATGTGCCCACTAGAGAAGAAAACAGAGGGAAAAAAAAGGAACAAGAACACACTCTTACCTTATTTCACATGGTAATTTCATATAAGTGAAATTGCTTGTGAACAATTTGGCTCCCTTCTAAAAATATTCTAGCATTACCAGTGTAGATCTATTCACAAAAGAATGAACACAAATTATTAAGAGGTCCTTTTACTAAGGTGCACTAATGGATTTAGCATGTGCCAACGTTAGTGTGTGCTAAATTCTAAGAAGCCCATTTTATATTTATGGGGTTCTTAGAATTTAGTGCACGCTAAATCCATTAGCACACCCTAGTAAAAGGACCCCTAAATGAACACATCCTTGTTTTTAAGATTATCATAATTTGTTTGGCTAGTTTTTTATCTTAATACTAAAGGCATCTGAAGCCATGCAAATTTCCAAACATTTTGGAGCTATTCATTATGGGGTTTTTTTAGTTGTGCTAGTGCACTCAGGAATGCACATACCTACGGGTAACTGTATTGCTCCTGGTAAAACTGTGATTCCTTGCTGGTCATGTTACTTTTCAAGTACTACTCGAGGAATGAACATCCGCACAGTGCCCTACTATGACCATCTTCTCCAAATAAATGATGCTAGTCAGCAGTGGAGGAGGGGAAGACATTAGTTTAGTTTGTAATTTGCCTATATGTAAGCAGGTTGAAAGCAACGATATCATGGTATTATGTTCCAAAATGGCATCATATAATGGCCCAAAGGAGGTTGGCAAAGCAAGTTGCTCACTGCCCTGTTGATGATGCAGTGTTTAATCATGAAGAGTGCCAGATACAGCTCTGGACACCTTATTGGGCAGACTGAATGGGCAGTACAGGTCTTTATCTGCCGACACTTATTATGTTACTGTCATGTAACTTTTAAGAATCAGTTTTATTTGCAGTGTCTGGGTTTAAAAAGTGCGTGACTGCACAAAAGTATGAACTATATATACTGACACTCAAATAAGCTACTGTGGAAAACTCAAAATGGTCACTGTTAGATACTCAGATGATTAAATAATAACAGAAATGTCGATAGGCACTTGTTAGAGCCCAGATTAGACTTACTTTCTGTGATTACAAGTGGTATAAGTGGACAAAAAGTATTTTGAATGATGATTATTTTGTCATGTTACTGAAACATAAGAGACCTCATATTAGGCCTTCTTGTACATTGCCTGTAAACCAAATTCCTTTCTGGATAGTTTATAATATATTAGTAAAATTTTATAACATTCTTTCTGTAAGTGGAAATAATGACATCAGATCTAAAGAAATAATTGAATAATATGCATTTAAAATTTGGGTGGCAGAAATATACTTCAAGGGCAGTTAGAAAAAAATGGGCAAATTGGAACTGAGATTTCCAGTTTCAGGATTTCTCAAGTTCCGCATATATTGTAGAACATGATCTGCTGATGTAGATAGTGATGGGGTGGTATGAGGGGTGAAGGAAAAGCTGCACAAGAATTTATCTAGATAATGATACTGAATATCACTGTTATCAGGATAGTTCCACTTCTCAGGAAGCTCCATTGGCTCCCCTTACAGACGAGAATTGATTTTAAAATTTCTGGTTTAATTTTTAAAATTTATAAATGGATTAGCTCCAGATGAGCATAGCATTTCACTTTAAAATGATTTTGAACAATCATTCTCCTATAGGGCTGTTTCTGTCTGGAATTCTACTACTACTACTACTACTATTTAGCATTTCTATAGCGCTACAAAGCATACGCAGCGCTGCACAAACATAGAAGAAAGACAGTCCCTGCTCAAAGAGCTTACAATCTAATAGACAAAAAATAAATAAAGTAAGCAAATCAAATCAATTAATGTGAACGGGAAGGAAGAGAGGAGGGTAGGTGGAGGCGAGTGGTTACAAGTGGTTACGAGTCAAAAGCAATGTTAAAGAGGTGGGCTTTCAGTCTAGATTTAAAGGTGGCCAAGGATGGGGCAAGACGTAGGGGCTCAGGAAGTTTATTCCAGGCGTAGGGTGCAGCAAGACAAAAGGCGCGAAGTCTGGAGTTGGCAGTAGTGGAGAAGGGAACAGATAAGAAGGATTTATCCGTGGAGCGGAGTGCACGGGAAGGGGTGTAGGGATGGACAAGTGCGGAGAGATACTGGGGAGCAGCAGAGTGAGTACATTTATAGGTTAGTAGAAGAAGTTTGAACAGGATGCGAAAACGGATAGGGAGCCAGTGAAGGGTCTTGAGGAGAGGGGTAGTATGAGTAAAGTGACCTTGGCGGAAGATGAGACGGGCAGCAGAGTTTTGAACCGACTGGAGAGGGGAGAGGTGACTAAGTGGGAGGCCAGCAAGAAGCAGATTGCAGTAGTCTAAACGAGAGGTGACAAGGGTGTGGATGAGGGTTTTGGTAGAGTGCTCGGAAAGAAAGGGGCGGATTTTACGGATGTTGTAAAGAAAGAAATGACAGGTCTTGGCAATCTGCTGGATATGAGCAGAGAAGGAGAGAGAAGAGTCAAAGATGACCCCAAGGTTTCGAGCTGAGGAGACAGGGAGAATGAGAGAGCCATCAACAGAAATAGAAAACGGGGGGAGCGGGGAGGTGGGTTTGGGGGGGGAAATGAGAAGCTCGGTTTTGGTCATATTTAATTTCAGGTGGCATTGAGACATCCAGACAGCAATGTCAGACAAGCACGCTGAAACTTTGGTTTGGATGCAAGGTGAGATATCAGGGGTAGAAAGGTAGATTTGGGAGTCATCAGCATAGAGATGGTAGGAAAAACCATGGGATGAGATTAATGAACCAAGGGAAGAAGTGTAGATAGAAAAGAGGAGGGGACCAAGAACAGAACCCTGAGGTACGCCGACAGGCAGAGGGATAGAAGTAGAAGAGGATCCACCAGAGTGAACACTAAAGGTGCGGAGGGAGAGGTAGGAAGAGAACCAGGAAAGGACAGAGCCCTGGAATCCAAGTGAGGATAGGGTATCGAGAAGTATGCTGTGATCGACAGTGTCAAAAGCAGCGGACAGATCAAGAAGAATGAGGATGGAATATTGACCTCTGGATTTAGCCAGTAATAGGTCATTGGAGACTTTAGTATGCGCAGTTTCGTTTGAGTGGAGAGGGCGAAAACCAGATTGTAGTGGGTCAAGAATAGCATGTGAGGAAAGAAAATCATGGCAGCGGCGGTGAACAGCACGCTCAAGTAATTTGGAGAGAAAAGGAAGGAGGGAGATGGGTCGGTAATTAGAGGGACAAGTAGAGTCGAGTGAAGGCTTCTTAAGGAGAGGTGTGACCACAGCATGTTTAAAGGCAGCAGGGACAGTCGCAGTGGAAAGTGAGAGGTTGAGAATGTGACAGATAAAAGGAATAAGAGCAGGAGAGATGGCATTAAGAAGGTGGGTGGGAATGGGATCAGAGGAACAGGTGGTACATTTTGAGGAAGAAAGGAGAAGTGTAGTTTCCTCAATAGTAACTTCAGGAAAGGAGGAAAGGGAATGAGGGGAAGGAGAGAGAGGGGAACGGACTAGTGGAGGGAGAGGTGGTGAGGTAGAGAAAGCAAGGTTTATCTTTTGAACCTTGTTGTGAAAGAATTCAGCAAGGGTCTGAGGAGATAATGAAGGGGGAGTTGGGGGAGGGGGCACCTTGAGGAGAGAGTTCAATGTGGTGAAGAGAAGTCGAGGATTAGAGCCAAGAGAGTTGGTCAGTTGGATATAATAATCCTGTTTGGCACGTAAAAGAGCAGATTGGAAGGAGGTCAGCATGAACTTAAAGTGTAAGAAATCAGCAAGGGCCCGAGATTTCCGCCAGAGGCGTTCGGCGGAGCGGGTACAGGAACGTAGGTAGCGGATATTAGAAGTCAGCCAAGGTTGGGGTTTTGTACGCCTTACAGGGCGGGTCATCAAAGGTGCAAGAGTGTCTAAGGCAGAGGATAGAGTATTGTTGTAAGAAGAAACAGCCTCATTGACAGACATGGATGGTGCCACAGTAGAGAGGAGGTTTGAAACATGGGAGGATAGAGATGAAGGGTCAATATCGTGAAGATTCCTAGATAAATTAGATAAGATAGGACGGGACTGGGAGGGAGGAGATTTAAGTGTGAAAGTTATAAGATGGAATTCTCTTCTGTTCTATAGTCAGATCTGTAACGCCTACCTTCTATTTCATAGAAGTTAAAGATTTTACTCTTTTTAGAAAACTATGCTTAATTTTTAAATGTTATTTTTGTTACTTTTTGCTCTGCTATCCCTTCTAATTTACTGTATAAACCACTTTGGGCTCTGATTCCAGGGAAGAGGTGGTATATAAATGCAAAGATTAAATTAGATGAGATTCCAGTGGTCAGTGGCATACATGGGTATTCATCACCGTTCTCTACAGAATGTCCAGTGTTAAATATCTGTGAGTATTTTTAAATGCTACAACTGCAGTTTAAAAGGAACACCAACTACAGAGTTTAAATAATTACTTATGGTATCAATACAGGGAAAATGTACCTCATGAAATATGCTTATAGACTATGGTGGTTATTTTAGAAGCTTTATTCCTGTTTTGGACATCTGAAAACCAGCATTTAGACGTCCATATTGCATGGATGTCCAAATCCCAATTTTATAAAACCAGGCTATGAATGTCTAAAACTACAGTATGACCATATCTGATTTGCATCCCAGCATGTGGAGGTTCGCTAATGCCAGGGGGGAGGGATTAAACAGTTCCATCTTCATGTATGCTACACATGTAGTTTGCATGATGGTTACTTTACGCATATATGTGCTGTTGTGTACAGTTGTAGGTTCCTAGTTTACAAGGTACATTTGCGATTGGTAGCACACACCCTGTGCTTTTTCCCACATTTATTTAAGTTTGTAAAACTGATCCTCCTGCCACATTTAGCTGATACCTAAACTATACGTGTTGCATCCACCTGTGCTGGCACCTTGACTGTGGGAATATGTTGATTTAAGATGGGACCTACATGTTCACACCTGTCTTTCTAAAATTTTATATGTGGTCACTATCTTTGGGATAGGCACACTTCCTAAACTGTACCTCAACTTATATTAACCTCTAAGGAACTATATTAACTACTGGTGCAGTGCCTGTGTTAAATGTTAACATGGCAATTAACATGCAGCAACAGCTAAACCAGGCTAGTAAACCCCTTAAGCGTTTGATGACACCTGAGTTAAGATGAAAGAATAAGGAGATGTTCACAAATGTAAAAGCCAGCAAGCAAATAAAGATTTCTTTTTTCATTTTTTGATTTCTGAACTATAAGCACCACGCAGGAAGGTAGTGAAAAGACAAAAATATATCTGATTGCTGCCATGAACCACAAGAGAAGTTTGTAGCACAATTAATCAGTAATTAATGCATAGTGAATTAAAATTTTTGTGACTCAAGGCACTTTTTTGCTATTTTCTTCTAACCTTTTACAAGACTGCACAAAATGAATTTCTTTCAACCCCATGGAGCAAAATTCCCCAATCTATTACTGAAGTTATGATACTTTCCATGAGTAGACATGTTTCCATAATTAATAGCTTGGATATATTATCATAAAACATACAGAGAGAAGTATAAAATGCATGCTATGTTTTGAACTAAATGGATTTATTTTAATAAGAGCATTTGATAATTTTTATTATTGAACAAAGGTTATTTATCTTTAGACCTAAAACAATTTTCTTGGCGACTTAGAGGAGCTATATATTTCTGTTTCTCATTTCTGCTATAAACATTTCATTCCCATTGAAATAGATACAATAAATAACATATTTTATGGTCAGCCCCATTTACACATGCTTTGCTTAGTCTATAATGATTAAAGTACAGATTTAACCATGTATTTTCCATGTGGACAGTCTGGAAGGACACATGCATGTGATTTAAGCATGGACATGCTTGCAAAGAAGTGAATATGTTTCAGCTATTTAAATCTTTACTATCTCTTTTAAAAAAATAAGTTGTTTGCATTGTAAGATTCAGTAAACATATGGTGGTGGAGATACTGCAGATATTCATTCCTCCAACAGTACTTGAAAAGTGACATGACCAGCAAGGAATCACAGTTTTACCAGGAGCAATACAGCTACCACTAAGTATATGCATTCCTGTGTGCATTAGCACACCTAAAAAACCTTAATGAATGCAAAATCAGTCTAACACACATTGACCTATTAAATAACACATGTTCATATATTTGCATGTGCTAAGAAGTCCTAAGGTGTGCTAAAATGTTTCTTTTTTTATGGAAAATAAATATGTGAAAATTAGAAAGAAAAAACCCCAAATCTGAAAACCTCACACAGCCTCCCCATCTGTCTCAAGTCACTCTTTCCCTCTCAGTCCACACTCTTGGTCCAAAACATGCAACTGCATTGAAAGCAGCTTATTACTATGCTAATTTTATACCACAGTTTGCAGTGTGCACTTGGCACATACCACAGACGATAGTATAGCAGGTAAAATAACCCCAGATGAAAGCTGGGGTCATTTCATCACCTGCAGGTTAAAGGGCCAGTTGAGAGCTCTGAATCCCGCCTCCCATAAAGATACCCACCCACTCCTGCACTAGACCTCATCCCTCCTTGATCCTCAGTCAAAATTGCCCCGATCTCCAACCCCCTTGATGAGCATTCTGCCCTCCAAAAGACAGCCTTGGGCCTACCTGAATAGGTTCCTGGTGGTTCAGTAGTTGCATAGGCTGGAGCAACTCCCCAAAACTCCTGCCCTTGCTGCTGCCCTTATTCAATATGGCCCCCCTAGCAGTAGTCTTGCTAGGTGTCATTTTCCTTATACAGTCTTGTGAGGGGGTCAGATGTTATCAGGGGGAGTTGTAGTCTTGTGCTGGGATTAGGTGTCATGGGGCATTGGTGTCTTATGCAGGGGGTTAGCTGCCATTGGGGGGGTTGAGGTCTTGTGTGTGGGAGGAGCAGGTGAGGATCAGGGATCAGGGTGCTCATGGAGAGGTGAGTTTCAGAGCTGTAACTGGCACTTTAACCTGTGGTCTGGAGGCATTGGGCTGCAGCTTTGAGGCTTAATGCTGTAGGGCTGCTGAATAATGGTGCTTGCAATGTGGCTCACAAGCAGCTTTATTTATTTACTGTGGTGATTAGCAACCTGTAATACTCTGAAATCGTAAGTTGGTGATTCCTGTGGTAATTCAAGATGTGGTAAAAATTCACCTTTTACTGCACCTTGATAATGTCCCCTGCTAATTTGTCTAAAATGGATTCTCATGTTGCACGCAACCGGTACATAATTGTCCATTTCTCCATGTACCTTAGAACAGGTTCTTCATCAGCTGATTCTGTTCTAAACACTAGACTGATTTGAGACATCTCAACCTGGATGTCTCAATTCTGGTTCATACATCCTTTCTAAAATACCATTCCACATGCATAAGTAGTAACTGTGACTCAACTTCTATGAATAAATTAAGCATGCTCTTTTGAAGGTATGTGGAGAAGTGATGATTTTCATTGTTCACTGCAGAAGATTTCTACTAGCTCCTATATTGCTTCAAATACTACTGGACATCTGATCTGAAGGATAATTCTATAACAGGATGTCTACATTTACAAACTAGTTATGCACATAATTTTATGGATTATTAGCACTTTCATAGGTTGTTTAAGTGCTATTCTGCAAGAGAACATGTAGGGGGCTACCCAAGGACAGAGCATGGGCAAGGTCCCTACTTACACGCATAACTTACAGAATACTGAAACTTATATGTGCCCTTGCCACATTTATGCATTTAGGTCTAGATTCTATATATGGCGCCTGAAAAATCCACGTGGAATAAGTTTCTGCCTAAGCAAATTCTATAAGAGGTGCCTAGATTTAAGCAAGGTACATAGAATATGCTTAGTTGATATCCCAGCGCTTAGAACGACGTGCATCCATTTACATCAAGGGAAATGTGGTGTAAATACCAGCGCATAAATTTAGATGCAGGTGGGCATATTTTATAACAGAGTGCGTAAATTTTGGAAGGTCCATGAAATGCCCATTTTCCTGCCCATAACCATGCAACTTTTTTGCTCAGTGCATTAGAATTTAGATGCTGTGCATTACAAAATACGCTTAACGAGTTGTATATGTAAATTCTAATTATTGACAATTAGTGCTCATAATATTGGCACTTGCATTGTATCTGTTTCTGACACACATATGAACAAAGAATACTATGACAACCTTATATATTGGACAAATAATTTTGTCCGCAGCTTTATTAACCAATCAAAAATTCATAACCAGCACAAATAAAAATGTTATTATCAATATTTCAATGCAACCTTCACTTTTCTTATTACCTTTTATAAAGCTATTTGGTGCCGACCTAGCTGCACATATTTATTCCATCAAATGTATTAATACTCCATGAAACACCTTGTAAAGTGAGACCTGCGGTGACGTCAAGGCCTCACTTCTACTTGTGGCAGTTTCGCACACAAGCAGATTACACTGTAAAATCCATATAGCCAGTAAATTCATTGTCCTTAAATGAAGACTGCTTGATAAATTCTCATTTAAATTACCGCAGCTGAGACTTAAACTACCCCTTTTAACATCCCTAAACATCGTTATCCCAACTGCAAAATTACCCAAGATCCCAATCCCAACTCTCTTCTAAATTTTGGGAGGGATTGGGTGAGATGAAATTTCTTGCTTCAGTTCCCTCAACTAGCTTTCCTCTTTGCTGCCCATCAATTCTCCTCAGCCCGGAGCCCGCCAATGTTCCTAATGTTCGTGTTCTTTTGCTCTGCCCTCAACCTTAAAAAAAATAAAAAAATAAATACATTTACATACCCTTTGAAGTCCTTACTAAACCTCAACATCTCTTCCCAGTAATCCCTTATTTTGTTTACCCCTTTTTGCTAATTAATTTGTTAATTAAATTTAATTACATCAAAAGTGAATTAATTTTAATTTCTTAAGTATTTATAAGACTCCCATTGAAAAATATTTAAATTATCTTCTTATCGAGTATATATCTGCCCCACAACCACCCACTTTTCTTTTATCCCTTCACCATAACAAAATATATATAGGCACTACTGCAGCAATGACAATATTATCCACCCATAACTGATCTTATGGGTTTTCTTTATTGCTTATTAAGTGCTATTAAAAATGCTGATTGGCTTGTTAGGCCAATTAATTTATGTGCATTGTTATAGAATACACTTAGATTTTGACACAGAATACTGATATATAGAATCCCAAGGTAAACTGTTAAGTGCACCAATGCCTCTTATGCTTCTAGTTTATAATGGAATCCAGATGCCATTACAGGATAGACTCTCACTGTGCAGCACTGGAATGCCTAAAAAGATGTACCGATTTATAGACTCGTCTTTTAAAGACATGAATTTTCTTTGGCATGAGGGAATGGGAAGGGAAATGGGACTTGATATACCACTTTTCTGAGGTTTTTGCAACTACATTCAAAGCAGTTTACATATATCCTCAATGAATGTGTGAGATGGATTTGCATAGAATGGAAAAGGGAAATGGGACTTGATATACCACCTTTCTGAGGTTTTTGCAACTACATTCAAAGTGGTTTACATATATTCAGGTACTTATTTTGTACCAGGGGCAATGGAGGGTTAAGTGACTTGCCCAGAGTCACAAGGAGCTGCAGTGGGAATTGAACTCAGTTCCCCAGGATCAAAGTCCACTGCACTAACCACTAGGCATTGAAATTCTTCATCTGCTAATCATTCTGCATTCCTTCTATGAGTAGAACATCAAAATCAAGCATTCACAAAGTTAAATTTATAGGGGGGGGGGGGGTCAACAGATAGCACAACATAGCATTCAATCAGCAAGCTGGTGAATTCCTATATATCTGTGAGGGAGAGAGAATATAGTTTTCTCCCTAAATGTTGCTAAGTACTTTCATGCAGTGACCCTGTTGTATAAGATCTATGCCAAATCTTAGGAAGATGACATTATAATGTTGTTATAGAGGAAGTATAGTAGGAAGTTAAAAAAAATTGTTACACTTCACACAGGATAAAATGGTGCAAACGTGGAGCTTATGTGGTAGGGCTGATGATGGTTGTAACCTTCAGTAAAAGATAACATTCTTGGTGCAGTACTAGGCCATAGTGAATGTGTTCATGGACTCACTACACAAGGAGATAAACAACAAAAATTCATGGAAAAGTTAAGAGAAAAAAAGCTGTTAGGTGGACTCCTGAAAATAAAACATAAGAACATAACATAACATAAGAGTAGCCATACCGGATCAAACCAATGGTCCATCTAGTCCAGTATCCTGTTTTCCAAACAGTGGCCAAGCCAGGTCACACGTACCTGGCAGAAACCCAAATCGAGGCAACACACCATACTACAAATCCCAGGGCAAGCAGTTGCTTCCCATGTCTGTCTCATTAGCAGACTATGGACTTCCTCCAGGAATTTGTCTAAACCTTTTTTAAACCCAGATATGCTAACTGCTGTTACCACATCCTCCGGCAATGAGTTTCAGAGTGTAAATATTTGCTGTATGAAAAAATATTTTCTATTTGTTCTAAAAGCATTTCCATGTAACTTTCTCGAGTGTCCCCTAGTCTTTGTACTTTTGGAACGAGTAAAAAATCGATTTACTTCTACATCTGACTCTTTTCCGAGCTGAATAGCGCTAACCTCTTAGCTTTTCCTCATACAGGAGAATTCGAGCGCTAACCTCTTTAGCCTTTCCTCATACAGGGGAATTCCATTCCTTTTATCATTTTGGTCACTGTTCTTTGAACCTTTTCTAATTCTGCTTTATCTTTTTTGAGATACGGCAACCAGAACTGAACACAATTCTCAAGGTGCAGACGCACCATGGAGTGATACAAAGGCATTATAGTGTTTTTGGTCTTATTCATCATCCCTTTCCTAATAATTCCTAGCATCCTATTTGCTTTTTTTGGCTGCCACCGCACACTGAGCAGAAGATTTCAGCGTATTATCTACAATGACATCCAGATCTTTTTCTTGAGCGCTGACCCCCAAGGTGGACCCTAGAATCAGGTAACTATAATTCAGATTATTCTTTCCAATGTGCATCACCTTGCATTTGTACATATTAAATTTCATCTGCCATTTGGACGCCCAAAAGAACATAAGCATTTCCATACTGGGATAGACTAAAGGTCCATCAAGCCCCATATCCTGTTTCCAACAATGGCCAATCCAAGTAACAAGTACCTAGCAAGATCCTAAAAGACTAAAACTGATTTTATGCTGCTTATCCTAGAAATAAATGTTTGGCTTTCACTTTCTCCAACACTGCTACTCAAAACTCACAAAAATATATATAGGAGTTAATAATCTTAGAATTTAAATGAGGTAGAGTTTCATATCATCATGCACGATTCTTTATCACTTCACTCCCGTGGTGAATCTGCACTTGTGCATTAAACTTTAATCATTGACTCATTCCCTCCTCCTACTTATGTTACAGTCGCTCGCAATTCACTTATTTTTAATGCTGTTTTATCTCTCCTGTACATAGGTCTATTCCAAAGACACTTAGCTTAACGAGCTAGTATGCTCCTCTTTCCAAACTGGTGTGCCTGTGTACCCCTAGAAATAAGCAGTGGATTTTCCAAGTCCATCTTAATTATGGCTTATAGACTTTTCTTGTAGGAAATTATCTAAAATTATTTTAAACCTTGCTAATGGTTTAATGGGACAGAATCAGCATGGGTTCAGCCAAGGAAAGTCTTGCCTCACCAATTTGCTTCATTTTTTTGAAGGCATGATTAAACGTGGATAAAGGTGAACCAGTTGATGTAGTTTATCTAGATATTCAGAAAACATTTGACAAAGTTCCTCATGAAAGACTCCTGAGAAACTATTCATAGTAATATGTAATTTATCTTTAAAATCGAGCATGGTACCAGAAGATTGGAGGGTTGCCAATGTAATGCCGATTTTTTAAAAAGTTTCTGGAGGAGATCCAAGAAATTATAGACCGGTGAGCCTGACGACGGTGCCAGGCAAAATGGTAAATACTATTATAAAGAACAAAATTATAGAGCATATTCAAAAGCATGGATTAATGAGACAAAGCCAACATGCATTTAGTGAAAGGAAATCTTGCCTCACCAATCTATTACGTTTCTTTGAAGGGGTGAACAAACATGTGGATAAAGGTGAGCCGGTTGATATTGTGTATCTGGATTTTCAAAAGGCGTTTGACAAAGTACCTCATGAAAGACTCCAGAGTTAAAAGATAGAAAACAGAGAATAGGGTTAATTGGTCAGTATTCTCAATGGAGAAGGGTAGATAGTGGGGTTCCCCAGGGGTCTGTGCTGGGACTGCTGCTTTTTAACACATTTATAGATGATCTAGAGATGGGAGTAACTACTGAGGTAATTAAATTTGCTGACAACACAAAGTTATTCAAAGATGTTAAATTGCAAGAGGATTGTGAAAAATTACAAGAGGACCTTACAAGACTGGGAGATTGGGCATCTAAATGGCAGATGATGTTTAATGTGAGCAACTGCAAAGTGATGTATGTGGGAAAGAGGAACCCGAATTATAGTTATGTAATGCAAGGTTCCATGTTAGGAGTCACTGAACAGGAAAGGGATCTATGCGTCATTGTTGATGATATGTTGAAACCCTTTGCTCAGTGTACTGCGGAGGCTAAGAAAGCAAATATAGGTATTATTAAGAAAGGAATGGAAAACAAAAATGAGGATGTTATAATGCTTTTGTATCGCTCCATGGTGCGATTACACCTCAAATATTGTGTTCAATTCTGGTCGCCACATCTCAAAAAGATATAGTGGAATTAGGAAAGGTACAGAGAAGGGTGATGAAAATGATAAAGGGGATGGGACGACTTCCCTATGAGGAAAGGCTGAAGTGGCTAGGGCTCTTCAGCTTAGAGAAAAGATGGCTGAGGGGAGATATGATAGAGGTTCATTAGAAAGTAGTAAATTTAAAACAAATCTGAGAAAATTCTTCTTCACTCAATGTGTAATTAAACTCTGGAATTTTTTGTCAGAGAATGTGGTAAAAGCAGTTAGCTTAGCGGGGTTTAAAATTTTTTTGGATGGCTTCCTAATGAAAAAGTCCATAGACTATTATTAAAATGGACTTGGGGAAAATCCACTGCTTATTTCTAGGATAACAAAAATTGAACAAAACTTGATATGTGATAATGTGTATCTAATTGGCTATAGAGGTTATCTCATATCTTTCTTGACGACTATGTGCATTGACAAATCATGTCGCTCACATGTCTGTGTATAGTTATAATCACAGAATACCTCCAGCCAACCAGTAGTAACACGTTGTGTTTGAATATTTAATTTAAATCGTACTACTGATTCAAAAAATAAACATTATTGCACATATGAAAGCAAATAATGCACAAAAGTAACTTAGCTTAGCTACAGGGATCCAAACTTTGTCTGTTGTCTTCTGTGACTGAAGCTCAACAACTAGCGTCTTAGACTAATGGAACCCTCATTGGCAACTCCAGTGTTGTGGTAAGCCCGACAGGACCCTGTTTCGCAGTGTCATGCTTTGTCGAGGGCAAAAACAACGATGTTGACTTCTGTCGATAGGACGTCTTCTGTCACAGAAGACAACAGACAAAGTTTGGATCCCTGTAGCTAAGCTAAGTTACTTTTGTGCATTATTTGCTTTCATATGTGCAATAATGTTTATTTTTTGAATCAGTAGTACGATTTAAATTAAATATTCAAACACAACGTGTTACTACTGGTTGGCTGGAGGTATTCTGTGATTATAACTATACACAGACATGTGAGCGACATGATTTGTCAATGCACATAGTCGTCAAGAAAGATATGAGATAACCTCTATAGCCAATTAGATACACATTATCACATATCAAGTTTTGTTCAATTTTTGTTGTGTATATTTACAAGGTTTATCCAGGGAACAAAACAGAGCCATTTATTTTTGTATTTGTATTTCTAGGATAAGCAGCATAAAATATATTGTACTTTTTTGGGATCTTGTCAAGTACTTGTGACTTGGATTGGCCACTGTTGGTAACAGGATGCTGGGCTTGATGAACTTTCGGTCTGTCCCATTATGGCAATACTTAAGAGAAAATTAAAAAGTCATGGGATATGGGTGGCAATGTCTTTTTGTGGACTAGGAATTGGTTATTGGACAGAAAACAGAAGGTAGGGTTAAATGGCCATTTTTCTCAATGGAGGAGTGTGCCACAGGGATCTGTACTGAGACCGGTGCTATTTAAAATATTTATTAATGATCTGGAAATCAGAATGACGAGTGAGGTGGTTAAATTTGCAGATGACACAAAATTATTCAAAATAGTCAAAAAAACATGCAAAATGTAAAAAATTTCAGGAAGTCCTTAGGAAACTGGAAGACTGAGCATCCACATGGCAGATGAAATTTAATGTGGACAAATGCACAATGATGTACATTGAGAAGAATAATCCAAATCATAGTTACTTGATGTTAAGGCCCACCTTTGGAGTCAGCACTCAAGAAAAAGATCTAGGTGTAATTGTAGACAATATGATGAATTTTTTCGCACCGTGTGCAGTGATGGCCAAAAGAGCAAACATGATGCTAGGAATTATTAGAAATGGGATGACAAATAAGACCAAGAATATTATAATGCCTCTATATCTTTCCATGATGCGACCTCACCTTGAGTATTGAGTTCAATTCTAGCTGCCGTATCTCAAAAAAGATATAGCGGAATTAGAAAGGGTTCAAAGAAGAGTGACCAAAATGATAAAGGGGATGGAACTCCTTTATATGAGGAAAGGCTAAAGAGGTTAGAGCTCTTTACTTGTAAAAGAGAACGCTGAGATGGGGATATTATTGAGGTTTACAAAATCCTGAATTGTGTAGAATGGGTAAAAGAAAATCAATTTTTCACTTTTTTGAAGTACAAAGACCAGGGGATACTCAATGAAATTACATGGAAATACTTTTAAACAAATAGGAGGAAATACTTTTTTACTCAAGGAATAGTTAAGCTCTGGAACGCATTGCCGAAGAATGTGGTAACATTGGTTAGCGTATCTGGGTATAAAAAGGGTTTGGCTAAAATACAAATTAAAAAAAAATGTTTGAACACGGTTCATGAGAATAAGTCAATAGTCTGCTATTGAGATAGACATGGGGAAGCCATTGCTTGCTCTGGGATTGGTAGCATGGAATGTTACTACTATTGGGTTTCTGCCAGGTACTTGTGATCTGGATTGGCCACTGTTAGAAGTAGGATACTGGGCTAGATGGACCATTGGTCTGACCCAGTATGGCTATTCTTATTTTTTTTAAGCTAACTGCTTTTACCACATTCTCTGGCAATGAATTCCAGAGTTTAATTACATGTTTCTCCGGTTTGTTTTAAATTTACTACTTAGTAGCTTTATGGAAGGGCATTTTTGATATGATGTCTAAATCCGACTTTGAACATTTTGCTGAAAATGTCCAAAAATCAAGTGCTGAATACGCCCATTTTCAAACCTTAAAACATCTATCTTTTTGTTTCTAAAATGGCCATTTCCTAGACATTGGCGCTGATCCTGGATATTCATTGCCAGTTTGTTTCCAGTGACTGGCATTGAATATCCAGTTTATTTTTAACTGGTTTAAATTTAACCAGCCAAACCTGTATGCCATGCTGGCTGGTTAAGTTTGAACCAGCCAAAGACAGGCCTGGTATTCACATGGCCAAATATGGACACCAAATGTGAGCTGAAAATTGGCAGACACCTGGTTATATTACATGATATAAACGGTTATCCACTAGCTGCTAACCGCAAATTTTCAGCGGGTCTTTTGTGGATATCCAGTTATGGGGCATGTAACCTGCCAGAAGACAATACATTTAAATATTGGGTGGGGGGGGGGAAGGGTTGTGCTTAGTATGTCTATCTTTCTGGACCATTTTCGAAAAACAAGAAAAAATCCAAGTGATTCATGTCTACCTGTTTCTTTCCACTCAGTGTTTTATAGGCCTCTATCATATCTCCCCTCAGCCGTCTGTTCTCCAAGATGAAGAGCCCTATTCGCTTTAGCCTTTCCTCAAAGGGAAGTCATCCTTTATCATTTTCATCATCCTTCTCTGTTCCTTTTCTAATTCTGCTATATCTTTTTTTTAGATGTGGTAACTAGAATTGCATGCAGTATTTGAGGTGCGGTCTCACCATGAAGCGATGCAAAGGCATTATAACATTCTCATTTTTGTTTTCCATTCTTTTCCTAATAATTCCTAACATTCTGTTTGCTTTCTTAGCCACCACTGCACATTGAGCAGAGGTTTTCAACGTATCATCAATGATAACACCTAGATCCTTTTCCTGGGCTGTGACTCCTAATGCGGAACTTTGCATCATGTAGCTATAGTTTGGGTTCCTCTTTCCCACACGCATCACTTTACACTTGCTCACATTAAGCATCATCTACCATTTAGATACCCAATCTCGTAAGGCTATCTTGCATTTTTTCACAATTCTCTTGCAATTTAACAATTTTGAATAACTTTGTGTCATCAGCAAATTTAATTACCTCACTAGTTATTCCCATGTCTAGATCATTTATAAATATGTAAAAGAAAACAGTGGTCAAAGCACAGACCCCTGGGAAGCACCACTATCAATACTTCTCCATTGAGAATACTGACCACTTAACCCTACTCTCTACTCTCTGTTTTCTATCTTTTAACCAGCTCTTAATCCACAATAGGACATTACCCCCTATCCCATGACTTTCTAATTTCCTTAGAAGTCTTTCATGAGATAATTTGTCAAGTAACATTTGAAAATCCAGATACAGAATATCGACCGGCTCACTTTTATACATGTTTATTCACCCCTTCAAAGATAATGTACTGCTACAATTATGCCACAAACCCTGTGTTAGATGATACAGGGTACACAAAAAACGCTGACCAAAATATGGAAAAGGGAAAATATCAAAGGAAATGCTGCAAAAGGCAACTGATACAAATAGAAGATATCTGATTAGACAGATTAAAGAAAAGTACCTGAGTAAAGGCATCTTAAGAGAGAGAGAGAAAGAGAAAAAGAGAGAGAAAGAGAGAGAAAAAGGTGATATTTCAAAGTGTGGGTATAATTACTTCTCTGTCCCTATTGGGCTCACAATAAAACATATCTTCATGCACATGGGAAGGGTGAAAAAGATAGCAAGGAGTCAGGCTAAGGAACAAGATCAGGAAATATTTTTTTTTTCATGGAAACAGCAGTATATACACATGGAATGGATTCACAAAAGAGTCCAAACAAGGAAACCAAGTGCTGATTCTATTTATATATAACCACAAAAAAACCCAGCACCTAATAAGCATGTATGGTGTTCTATCCACACCTCAGCAGTGACTCTTTTCATACTAAGGCTCAGCCCAACATCGTCATTGGTCTTCCCCTTTAATCATTTTATTCAAACTTTTAAATTATTTTCTTTTTTAAATTAAATATAGTGTATGACTTAATAGAAGTGTATAAAGTCTCTTGGCTTATTCAGTAGTGTGCTGAACCATTATAGGACCCTCAACTATTTATATATGCATCTAAACAGGAACAGATACCGGTAGTCCCTGAGAGGAATTGCAGCTATGGATCGTATATCAGTGAGCATTCTTCCAAGTGGAATATACTGACACCCACTAGAGGGAGGTCAGAATTTCATTCTGGCAAAGATCCCTTAGGAATCAAACTATCTTCAGGCTGATAGCAAAATTTTACATTATCCTACTTTCAAGGTGGAAACTACATGGTCCACTACCTGAAGTGTTCTTTTGCAGGGCACGCATATGAAGTTTATCTGAATCAAACCAAAACTTTTCTGAACAAAACTCCTTGCAATGTACTATATTGCAGCTTATGAGAAAACCAAACAGTCCCACAGGAAACAAGAAAACAGTAGGAAACCAATGGGAATGACCAAAACTGATGAACCAGGGTAAAAAAAACAACAACAATATACAATTGAGTCTATCTCAAAGCAAGTGTTTTTTTATTGAGAACTGAAGTAGTTTTGCATGTGCACAAAGAATGGTATTTTAGAAAGGATGTACAAATTGGAATTAAGACATCCAGGTCAGGACCTCTCAAGTTCTACTAGTATTTTATTTAACATGATCTGCCGACATAAAACCTGTTCTAAAATACATGGAGAAATGGACATTTATGTGGCAGATACTTGCAGCAGAACCATCTATTTTAGATTCATAAAAATTTAAAATATCAGTTGGCCAGCATGGGAACATAAACATTTATGTGCCAGCATATAACTGTTTGTTATGAAATAGCAAAAGAGATGTTTATGTGCTGGTACATCAATTTTACGTCGGCCAGTTCAAAAGCATAGATGTTTATTTTTCCTAAAGTTGTCACAGAGCCTAATATTTCTTGTCAGGTTCAATTTCATGGGTGACATTAATCACTGGGGGATTTAGAGGGCAGGCAAGTTCCCCTATTTCCTCCAGTACAGCACTAATTAATACAAACACCCTTCTGAAAGTCCCAGGTAGCAGGTGTGAATGACAGTGTTGATATTTTTGGACATAGATGCTCATTGTCCTTCCGAAATGGGAAATACATGTTATATTTTAGCCTCACCCTAGTCCTGCTCAAAACCTGGCAAGACCATACCCCCTTGCCAAGTGCACTTTTTAAAATTTTAGACGTGTATATCTCAGCTTTGTAAAATTAGGATTTAGACATTTATGCAATATAAACATCTAAATGCCAGATTCTGGAGCTCATTTTCAAAAGAGAAAAACATCCAAAAAGTGTCAATTTGGACGTATTTCTTCTCAAAATGTCCAACCCGGTATTTTTGAAACCTATTTTGCAGACTTTTAACTATGCAATTCATTTGCAGTGCATCCAAATCACAAGGGAACATGTCAGGGGCATTAGGGTGTTCCTAACTCTTGGACATTTTATAGCTATAATGGAACAAAATGAAAACGTCTAGGGCTAAAACATCAATGTTTTGATCTAGACCTGTTTTTAGAATGAATAAGGCACAAAAAGGTGTCCTAAATGACCAGATGACTACTCCCCCATGGTCACTGACCCCCTCCCACTCCCACTCCCAAAGATGTGAATAAAAATAGAACTTACCAGCCTCTATAACAGCTGCAGATGTTATAGCCAATTCTATTAAAGCAGCAAGTAGATCCCTAGATTAGTGTAGTGGTTGGTGCAGTGGACTCTAGAAAAGGGGACTGAGGCCCATATCTCACTCTACCTGTTACACTTGTGGTGAAAAGTGTGAGTCCTCCAAAACTGACCCAAAAACCTACTGTATCCACATATAGGTAACCCCTTTACCCATTAGGATTATTGTACAGTTGGGGGCAGTGGATTTTGGAGGGCTCAGTAGACAAGATAAGGGAATAACGGTGAGATGTGCATCTTGGAGCTTTTATACAAAGTCCACAGCACTGCCCCCTAGGATGCCCCATTGCTCGCCTGGTATGTCTATGTGATCAGTCTACAAAGTTTGCTGGCTCCTCCTATGGGCTGTAGGCATGATTTTGTGGGTTTTACACTTGCATTTTTTTTAACAATTGGACCAAAAAGATAAATTGGCTATATTTCCTATTCACATTTGGAACATTTAGCACAAAATGTTCAAAGTCTGTCTTAGATGTCATATCAAAATTGGCCCTCCATGTGTGTCTAAAACATAAATAGTATCTTAAAAATAAGCACATATTCACCTCTGTATTAAAACAACATAGCCAGTGCCTTTCTAATCATCTCTGCAGCTGCCAGCACCTGACTGCCTTCTCTCTTTTAGCTATTTTCAGACCAGTATTAGAATCTTTCTTTTCCCAATGCATTATTTTGAGAGTGAAATTGTATACTTTCACATATTGTTAATTAGTCCCACATGTCCTGCAAGTGTTAGAGTGAGTGATAAGAGTTGTATTTTAGTAATATTGTTCTGATACTTATTCTCTCTCTCTCTCTGACTCGTTCAAATAAGCCAAATTTTTAGCCCTCTATCACGTTAGTGGGCTTACAAATTAATTCTTTTCTTCAGGCTCATTATTACCTCCCTGCTGGATCCCATCCTGACTTTCATCCTTATCAGCAATATTGATTGTTTTCTTCCATTTCTTCCTTCTTGTGAGACTTTTCTCAATTAAAGAAACCCTTCCTAGACTCCATTCAATCTATAACTACAGATAATCTTCCTGCTCCCATTTAAATGAAAATCTTTGACTACGAATTATACACACAAATTCTTGATTTTGTGCTATCTTCTAATATTATGAATCACATCCATTCTGCTTTTAGGTTAACATTCTATAAGAACAATTTTCAGTATCACTTTTCATGTCTAAGCCCTTCTATTTCTTTTTCATCTTTATTATTCTTGATCTATGTGCCGTTTTCAACACAACTAATTACCTAATTTTCTTACTATGATGATTAAATGTGTTAGCTTTAACGTTAACAAATATACGTTTCTTTGCTTATTGTGTTCATTGAAACCAAAAGAAGTGTTGGCCTATATGAATTCGACATCTAATCTGAGGAAGCATATCAAACAAATTCACCCAATTCAGATGAAACAGAATGAGAAACTACATCACGCAGGAGATAAAGTGAATTTGAAGAGTTTCCAGTGCCACATATAGTGCAGCATATGCTGGAAAATCAGTTTGTTTGCAAGTTCAAGCATTTGAACCATAATGCAAGCTGCTCTGGATGACCTAATCCTTGACTACATTATTGATGATATGCAGCCTTTTAGTACTACAGAATTGCCAACATTTTGATTCTTGATTATGGCATTCTTCCAAATTGGACCGTTATGAGTAGAAAAACTGCTGTGCAACAGATTGATGAACATTTTCAAGAAACGAAGAAGTTGATTTGGGAACGGGAAAATCAACAGTTTGTTGCTACTAAAGCAGATTGTTGGTCTATTCATCACAGATTCTTCATTGGGATGATAGTCCACTAGATAGATCAGATGACAATGCAAAAACGATCAGCAGCTTTGGAATGTTGTTGGCTAAAGAAATCCCACCTGAATGTTATTGAATTAATCCATTATGAATGCCACCTCTAGGATAAAATCACCAAAACAACTACTGACAATATCTTCAATTTCTGCAAAGCTTTCAACAATTTTCCCAATGTCTGCAACATACTGATCAAATTACATCAAATAATAGTGTCAGCAGAACCTGATGATTATGAAGATGAGATGGAATTTCATAACTTACATGATATCTTATCATCAGCTGGTGATTTCTATTTGCTACTTACATCAGCACTGCGCTTGTCATGCCTTAAATTTGGTGGCTTCATGTTATGCTATAGAAGCAGAATTTGATTCAGTTTACAAAAAAACTTTTGCCAAATTCCAAGCATTATGGAACAAACTATCACAAAGTATGATGTCTGCTGAGGTTATTGAACAAGCGTTGGTCCTCCATTTTATTACGTCTAACCAGACTCACTGGAACTCCATCTACATCTCTATGGAAAGACAATCATCTAATTGCAGAAAAAGGCATCACCATCATGAATTCAGTCTGCAAACAGTTAAATGTTGATGAGTTTCATTGTTCAGAAATTATGTTTATCACAGAATATATCTCTGTAATGAAACACTTGACACAAGCTTTGGACATTCTTGAATATGAAACTAAAGCATTCATGGCGTAGCTTCTGTCCAATCTGCTATTGCTGGCTAAGGGCCCCATTTACTAAGGTGCATTAGTATTTTTAACGTGCCTACAATTAGTGGGTGCACTAAACATGTAGGCACCTATAGGGATATTGTAGGCCCGTACACAGCTAACGTGCATATATGGTTAACGCGTGTTAATAATGTTGACGCACCTAAAACGTGGTTTAGTAAATGGGGCCCTAAGAAATTAATAGCATTTGAGAAAACCACCACACTTCAGACTTATCAGCCATCGGAGATAGTAGTAACAAAGTACTATGTTACAGTGCTTAAGTACAATTGGCAGTAACGAGTTACAGTTTTTTGCCATATTTTGTACTTGTAATGAGTTACATTTAAGCTGTACTTTTCTACTTAGTAACAAAGTACAAATTTGAAAAGTTTTTCCATCCCTCTGCTTCTCCCCGCTACAGGATTTCTAAGTGATGTCAGATGCGGCTTGCAGCTGATTGGTCCCCAACTTCTGGGCTTGCACTAATAAACTACCATGAGAGACTTGCAGGACCCAGCTCTCTGCAGTGCTACTACTGCTTCCTGCACCAGGCCCTGGCTCCCCTGATGTACACTTCTGGGACTGGCACAGGAAGTACTAGCGACACTGCAGATAGCCTGGTTCTGCCTGTCTCCCATGGTAGTTTATTAGTGCAAGCCTAGCGGAGGTACACAGGAGTGAGTGAGTGAGACTGTGCTGCAAAGCTACAGTGAATAGGAAGGGAGAGAGAAAAATTAGGCAAGACTGGATGGGTGGGGACATAGGAGTCAACGTTTCAATAGAAATTACCCCTCCCTGGACACACAGGGTTTGCTCAATATTGGGGGTGCTCAAGCACCCACAGCACCCACAGAGCTGGAATAGATGGTTATAGTAGAAGAGGTGAAGAAGAAGACAGAAGAAGAGAAAAAAACTTGACACATGGACTGGAGCCTTTGGAAAGAGTTAAAAGAAGACAGGAAATAAGTAACCAGAGATCGGGACCAACAAAATTAGAAAAATAAATACCCAGACATAAAATATAGAAACAAGAATTTTATGTTTATTTTAGGATAACGTAATGCAGTAACGGTGTTAGTCCACTTTAAAAGTTAATAAATATAAATAAAAGAAATCAAACAAAAAATAAGGTGACACCTTTATATTGGACAATATAGTTTTGTAATAGTATGCTTGTCCTGACTTAAGGAAGGAGGCTTTCGCCTCCAAAAACTACTCAAGAAATATAATGTTAGTCCAATAAAAATGTATCACTTATTTTCTGTTTTATTTGTTAATTTTTAATGTAGCACTTGAAATATGTAAGTTTTTGAAATTTACATCTGCTCTTTTTATATTTTGCACAGTACAAAGGGAAATGTAACTGGTTCTGCTTCTTTGGTTTGCACTGCATGCAGAGTATGGCTTCGAGGGTTCAGTTTAATTTTTGTCTACATATTTCTATTTTTAGTTTGTGGTTACTTATTCTATACTTATGAGGGGTTACCTCTGTCTGTGTATGAAAAAGGCCAGGTATTCTGTTAGTATCAAGTCTATGTAAGACTGACTTGCACTAATCCCATTTTTTTTTAAATTTATAAAGATTACAATATTTCACCAAAGATAACTTTGTCAAGAAAATTGCCAAGAAATACTGAGGAAAATAACTAGGGAAAATTACCCCCCTTTTTTTCAAGCATTGCAGGCATTAGTCCACAGAAAATGGGGAAGACTGACCAATACACCATAACCTGAGAGGAGGTATAAAGGATTACTATTCACAATTCTATTTTAACTGCACCTAAATTCTTAAAAGGTCCAGTTGTCACTACAAATTATGTTTATGAATTATTGCATCCAAAAAAGAACATATGGGTATGTTTACTAATGTGCGTTAGCATTTTTAATGCGCCTGTAAATTTAAGGCACGTTAAACGCTAACGCACCTATACATTTCTATGGGCGCATTAGCGTTTAACATGCACAAACCATTTACGTGTCCATCTGAAAACGTCAGGGAAAATCTGGATCTTTCCTCCCATGAAAGTAGTTGAAGTAGATTGTCTCAGATAAAGTCTATGCAAAGCTTCCATATCTTATTTTGGTATTAATGTTCTGCCCACTGCAATGCTTGGGGTGTTTGTTTTTTTTCTAGGAAGAACCTTGTGTGATCCCCTGGAAGTTTGCTTGTAAACATACTAGATTCTCGCCTATGTTTACTAAGTGGTGCTATGGTCATGTTAGCATTTTTAACACGTATAAATGGTTTATGCGCGTTAAACGCTAACATACCCATAGAGATGTATAGGCACGTTAGCTTTTAATGCACCTTAAATTTACAGGTGCGTTAAAAATGCTAACGCACCTTAGTAAACATACCCCTCAGTGGCCCGACTTTGAGAATACTTTTTACTTTATAGTAAAAAAAGTAGTTTTAAGAGCTGTACTTTATTACTTTTACTTGAGTATTTTTTATAAGACTTTCTATTTTTACTTCACTACTGTAGAAGCTGGTACTTTTACTTTTTACTTAAGTAATGAACCCATCTCTGTCAGCCATTAGTAAGAAGTTTATTAAGTGGCATACAGAAGTGCTTTTTTTTTTAAATGTTTATTTATTGAACGTTTTACATAATTCCAAAGCGAAATTTACAAGGGAACAGATATTCAAGGACATCCCTCTTCTACAATAATATTTATAGGCTGTAGTCCACAATAAGAGGGGGACTGATATAAACCATTCCTGAGAAGAGGAAAAGAAAAGAAAAAATGAAAATGGCGCACAAGAGATCATTTCAACTGCAACATTACTTTCTACGAGTCCAAAAGGTCATTATAAATCAGTTTTAGGAACTCTTGCATTCAAAAAAGATTGAAGTTGTAAAGGTTCAAAAAAAATGAAAAGTAGTATTATCCATCTGAAGAACACATTTACTTGGAAACCTTAACTGACATTTAGCACCCAAAGTCAAAGCTTCCTGTCGCATAGACAGAAATTTCTTCCTGCTTTCCTGTGTCAATCTGGAGACATCCGGAAATATCTGAATCTTTTCTCCCATAAAGAAAACTTGAACCAATTGTCTCAAATAAAGTCTTATCAAGGCTTCTTTATATTGGAAAGATACAAAAGAGACCAACAAGATGGCCCGAAAGTCCACCTCATCTTGCAATCTCTCTAAAAGCACTGAGACATCTAAACTATCAGAAGACAGATTCACCCCGGCTTCTCGGGCTACTGAAGATGGCAAATGATAAAGTTTTTGTATTGGGGGAAGCCCATTCTCAGGATATTGAAGAACTTTTTTTAAGAATTTGTGAAATAAGTCCCTTGAGGAGCTATATTTAATAGAAGGAAAATTTAATATTCTCAGATTCAGTGATCTAGCTCCATTTTCTAAGTTTTCCAACTTACATCAGTATTCTGTAATAATTTACATTCCACCTTTTTAACTTGGGATAAAGATGTTTCATAATTTTTCGTATTTGACTCCTGAAGGACTAGTCGAGATTGAAGCGATTCTATCATTGAGGCATTCATCTTTGTATTGGAGACAAAAGTTAGACAAATTTTATGCAGGGATTCCATTGCCGACCATAAATACTCCAATGTTACCTTTCCTGGTCTCTCCAATGGCTGCAGGGCTGCCTCAGGGCTAGGCTGCATTTCAACCCCCATCAGCGTTCCAGGTGTTGCCTGTAGCCCGGATAAATTCTGCCCAGCTTCCGAAGG
This sequence comes from Microcaecilia unicolor, assembly GCF_901765095.1. Taxonomy (NCBI): domain Eukaryota; kingdom Metazoa; phylum Chordata; class Amphibia; order Gymnophiona; family Siphonopidae; genus Microcaecilia; species Microcaecilia unicolor. The sequence continues at coordinate 256,538,909 of NC_044034.1, forward strand.
GGTAACTGAGAGGCTCTGATTTTCGGGAGAAACTCCCTCTTGAAGCATCGCAGTGGAATGAGAAGAGCCCTCCTTAGCTGGTCCAGAGACCCCGACTTCCGAGGGCTCGATGGGCATTCCTCCCAACATACTCTTTGCTTCTAGAGCCTGCTTCTCTGGACTCCATGAGCTGAGATTTCACTTTCCTGACCGGTACTCCTCTCTGTACTGGTCGAAGGAGCGCCCCTGGGTGCAGTTGGCATTGCATATGCTGTAATCGGTAACTGACGAAGAGTAGGGTCCAGAGTTCAGCATAGCACATCTGGTATCGGCGACATCTTGGTCAGCCCCCTATACAAAAGTACTTTGAAGAACAGTTAGGAGTATGTTTACTAAGGTATGTTAGCATTTTTAACAAGCCTGTTAATTTAAGGCATGTTAAACGCTAATGCGTCTACACATTTCTATGGGAGCATTAGCGTTTAATGCACGTAAACCATGTACACCTGTTAAAAATGCTAATGTGCCCTTAGGTCCGCTTAGAAAACATAGGTGTTAATGTATAAGGAACTTATAGCAGCTGCAATATTACATTCAAAGTTCAAGATTGCATGAATCAATGACCCTAGGCATAAATTGCTAGGAATGGGTTTGCTGTTGTAAAAAAAAAAATCTATCCAAGAATTAACGCTACTGCAGATGCCACATCAGCTCAGACTCAGTTGGATGTGGATGATGAATTCTTCACTCTCAACACTGAAGACACCAACACCACAAGTGGCAAAGCTATTCTGTCTGCCTATATGAACAGAATAAATTCTGTAACTCAAAATATTCAACAATTCCCACAATGCCACACTACTCTGGACTGACTGACACGACAACTCACTCGCATAAAAGTGGAGGAAAAAACCTCAGTAGTGCCACCCAGCCTATGTTGTTTTAAGGCATGGGCACGGCTCAACCTCACTAGAAAAAAACCTCCACTATCAACTGTGCAAGGAAAACGTCAACGTGTCAGTGTCAAGTTGCTAGAGTAGGGAAAATCACACAGGAAAGCAATCATCCAAAAGGAATTGAATATATAGCTGGTCAAAGTGTACCATCACAAAGAACATAATACTTAGCTTGCAATCTTAATAATCTTCACACAACTGCCACCAGCTTATCCACTGTTCCTGTACACCCAACAGGGAGTCCCCGTTTCACCAAGGGGTGACAATAAAGAGATGAATCCTGCATCCATGCAAGTGAGTTGTGGTGTCAGTCAGTCCGGAGTAGTGTGGCATTGTGGAAATTGTTGAATGTTTTGGGTTTCTGATACTACAATTTCCTGAGCTAGTGTGCTTTATTTTCAGTGTAAATTCTGTGACAGACCTTGTTGGATATCCTGTTCTCAAAGACATCTTTTCTGAATTAAACACTGTTTTACCAGCCAGTGCTGTATGTTAACTTCTGCTTATGCATATGTTTACTAAGCAGTGCTATCGGTGCATTAGTGTTTTTAACATGTGTACATGGTTTACGTGCATTAAACGCTAATGCGCCCATAGAAATGTATAGGCGTGTTAGCGTTTAGCATGCCTTAAATTTACAGGCACCTTAGTAAACATACCCCTTAGTGTTGCTGGGCAGTTGTTTAGTCCAAACAGAGGTAAAATGACAGATGATCATTTTGAACATCATCTACTGTTGGATCTTAACTCAGCATTTGATTAAAAAGAATCAAATAAGAAAGTTCTAAAATAATTATGTGTCCAACTTCTTAAGAATATCTTTTACTTTGTAGTAATAAAAAAGTAGTTTTAAGAGGTTAAACTTTCTTACTTTTGCTTGAGTATTTTCTTTTTTTTTTTTTTTTGGGGGGGGGGGGTTAAGACTTTCTACTTTTTCTTTACTACTTTTGAAGCCAGTGCTTTTAGTTTTTACTTAAGTGCTTTTAAAAAGTAACAATCCCATCCCTGGTTATTCTCCATTCCTCATGTTTAATGTATCCAAGAAAGAAGTTCTTTTTGACTGTAGAGTTACATAACGTTTCCTTTCTGTTAGTTCTACACATTCTAGGAATATGCAAATCACTCTTTACCTCATGATTTCACAGCTCTATCATGGTTGCTAGATCAACAACATCTGGAAAATGTATTCTTTGCTGCTTGTTGATTTCTCTGTGGCTTCTTTCTTTGATATATTAGGTTTTCCTCCTCTTCTATCTCCTTCAGTATCTTCAAAGCACTGAAACTACTTTCTTCTCTCTTCCAACTCCCACTGCTTGACTTTTGGGCTCATTTTCAAAAGAGAAGGATACCCATTTTTCGACATAAATCGGAAGATGGGCATCATTCTCACAGGGTCGTCCAAATCGGTATAATCGAAAGCTGATTTTGGATGTCCCCAACTGCACTCTGTCACAGGGACGGCCAAAGTTCAAGGGGGCATATCAGAGACATAGCGAAGGCGGAACTTGGGCGTGCCTAACACTAGGACGACCTCGACCTGTAATCAAAGAAACAAGGACGTCGCTGACGAACACTTGGACGACTTTTTTTTTATGACCAAGGCACAAAAAGGTGCCCGAACTGACCAGATGACCACCGGAGAGAATTGGGGATGACCTTCCCTTACTCCCCCAGTGGTCACTAACCCCCTCCCACCCTCAAAAAAATCTTTAAAAATATTGATTGTCAGCCTCTATGCCAGCCTCAGATGTCATACTCAGGTCCATCACAGCAGTATGCAGGTACCTGGAGCAGTTTTAGTGGGTGCAGTGCACTTCAGACAGGTTGACCCAGGCCCATCCCCCCCACCTGTTACGTTTGTGGAGGAAACAGCGAGCCCTCCAAAACCAAACACAAACCCACTGTACCCACCTCTAGGTGCCCCCTTCACCCATAAGGGCTATGGTAATGGTGTACAGTTGTGGGTAGTGGGTTTTGGGGGGCTCAGCACACAAGGTAAGGGAGCTATGTACCTGGGAGCAATTCATAAAATCCACTTCAGTGCCCCCTAGGGTTCCTGGTTGGTGTCCTGGCATATGAGGGGGACCAGTGCACTTCAAATTCTGGCTCCTTCCACGACCAAATGGCTTGGATTTGGTCATTTCTGAGATGGATGTCCTTGGTTTCCATTATCGCCGAAAATCAGAAACAACCAAGTCTAGAGGCGACCATCTCTAAGGACAACCAAATTTCAGGATTTGGACGTCCCTGACCGTATTATCGAAACAAAAGATGGACGTCAATCTTGTTTCAAAAATACGGGTTTCCCTGCCCATGGATAGGGACATTTTGCGAGGACGTCCTCATCAAAACTTGGACGTCCCTTTCGATTATGCCCCTCTTTATTTTATGTTTTCTGTGAGAGAATTTGAGCTCAAATTTCAGATTTGTATTTAGAATTCTGGTTATATATTTGCTCTGTCAACTTCTATAAGCACTATCTGTATCATCATAGATCTTACCTTGATTCCTATCTATCATGATTAGGGATAGAAGATTCTGGTGTTCCTGCTTATCTATGTGAAACAGTCTCTCCTGTCACTTTTAAATTTGGGGGAATAATTGACATATAGTTTGATTTACTGCATGTCAGTTGCTCTGAAAATACCAAAGTGACAGCAGTGAACTAAATGGGTAGATTGAAGGAGTGCTCTACCAGGAAATCAGAGTTTACTTACAAAAGCAGACATACAAAGATATATATTGAATTCTAATCAAATTTGTTAAAAAAAATAAAGCCAGAAATTGGAGCTCAAATTCTCTTCCAGAAAGCATGAAATAAAGTAAACCCAGATTTACTTTTAATACTAATAAACTAAACGTTAGTTTGAAACAGCCAGTCAAGACCAGTTGCCAAGGCACCCAACTGAAATGTGCATAAATTATTCTACAGCCTCCACCTTCTCTTCTATTTAAAAATGGTTTGTTTTCTAAAATCAGGAAATCTGGGAATAATTCAATGCAGTATGTTTGTAGGTTTGCCGATTCAGAGAACTTTTGTGCAAGTTTTGATGTCCTGCTGCTCCATCTGTATTGATCTTTCTGGGCTAAGGAGGAAAATGACCAGATCTGAGCTATCTAAAATAATAATCAAACACATTTTAGGTGATACTACTTAATCATGGATTGCTGCCACAGATGTCTGCAGAAAAGGAGGTGAGTCAGTGACAAATTTGTACAAGGCTCACATTTCAGAGACTTGTGTGCATTGCTTCTCAGTTTCTGAGATATGGAATCATTCTCCAATAACATTGCCTTCCTTTGAGATGCATCAACATTTAGGAGGCAGCTGGGGGGCATTTTTATTTATACAAACATATGGTCAAATAGTGCTATGAATAGTTTTGCCCTAGTATTTTCTCTTGTATGTTCCCTCTTATGTGTCTTGTGTTTTATGGTAGCTGATTTTATGTTTGTTCACTAAAAGAATTTCACTATATATGTTTGTTGGGATCTGCTATATATCTGCTGGGATAGTAATAGGTAGAATATAAATACTATAAAGTAAATAAATAAATACAGTTGATGGATTGAACTGTATTTCTGTGACCAGCATATTATTTATATATATATATATATTTTTTTTTTTTGTTACATTTGTACCCTGTGCTTTCCCACTCATGGCAGGCTCAATGCAGCTTACATGGGGCAATGGAGGGTTAAATAACTTGCTCAGAGTCACAAGGAGCTGCCTGTGTCTGAAGTGGGAATTGAACTCAGTTTCTCAGGACCAAAGTCCACCACCCTAACCACTAGGCCACTCTACTACTACTACTATTTAGCATTTCTATAGCGCTACAAGGCATACGCAGCGCTGCACAAACATAGAAGAAAGACAGTCCCTGCTCAAAGAGCTTACAATCTAATAGACAAAAAATAAATAAAGTAGCAAATCAAATCAATTAATGTGAACGGGAAGGAAGAGAGGAGGGTAGGTGGAGGCGAGTGGTTACAAGTGGTTACGAGTCAAAAGCAATGTTAAAGAGGTGGGCTTTCAGTCTAGATTTAAAGGTGGCCAAGGATGGGGCAAGATGTAGGGGCTCAGGAAGTTTATTCCAGGCGTAGGGTGCAGCGAGACAGAAGGCGCGAAGTCTGGAGTTGGCAGTAGTGGAGAAGGGAACAGATAAGAAGGATTTATCCATGGAGCGGAGTGCACGGGAAGGGGTGTAGGGAAGGACGAGTGTGGAGAGATACTGGGGAGCAGCAGAGTGAGTACATTTATAGGTTAGTAGAAGAAGTTTGAACAGGATGCGAAAACGGATAGGGAGCAGTGAAGGGTCTTGAGGAGAAGGGTAGTATGACTAAAGCGACCCTGGCGGAAGATGAGACGGGCAGCAGAGTTTTGAACCGACTGGAGAGGGGAGAGGTGACTAAGTGGGAGGCCAGCAAAAAGCAGATTGCAGTAGTCTAAACGAGAGTTGACAAGGGTGTGGATGAGGGTTTTGTAGAGTGCTCGGAAAGAAAGGGGCGGATTTTATGGATGTTGTAAAGAAAGAAACGACAGATCTTGGCAATCTGCTGGATATGAGCAGAGAAGGAGAGAGAAGAGTCAAAGATGACCCCAAGGTTTCAAGCTGAGGAGACAGGGAGAATGAGAGAGCCATCAACAGAAATAGAAAATGGGGGGAGCGGGAAGGTGGGTTTGGGGGGGAAAATGAGAAGCTCGGTTTTGGTCATATTTAATTTCAGGTGGCGTTGAGACATCCAGACAGCAATGTCAGACAAGCATGCTGAAACTTTGGTTTGGATACAAGGTGAGATATCAGGGGTAGAAAGGTAGATTTGGGAGTCATCAGCATAGAGATGGTAGGAAAAGCCATGGGATGAGATTAATGAACCAAGGGAGGAAGTGTAGATAGAAAAGAGGAGGAGACCAAGAACAGAACGCTGAGGTACGCCGACAGGCAGAGGGATAGAAGTAGAAGAGGATCCACCAGAGTGAACACTAAAGGTGCGGAGGGAGAGGTAGGAAGAGAACCAGGAAAGGACAGAGCCCTGGAATCCAAGTGAGGACAGGGTATCGAGAAGTATACTGTGATCAACAGTGTCAAAAGCAGCGGAAAGATCAAGAAGAATGAGGATGGAATATTGACCTCTGGATTTAGCCAGTAATAGGTCATTGGAGACTTTAGTAAGCGTAGTTTCGGTTGAGTGGAGAGGGCGAAAACCAGATTGTAGTGGGTCAAGAATAGCATGTGAGGAGAGAAAATCAAGGCAGCGGCGGTGAACAGCACGCTCAAGTAATTTGGAGAGAAAAGGAAGGAGGGAGATGGGTCGGTAATTAGAGGGACAAGTAGGGTCGAGTGAAGGCTTCTTAAGGAGAGGTGTGACCACAGCATGTTTAAAGGCAGCAGGGACAGTCGCAGTGGAAAGTGAGAGGTTGAGAATGTGACAGACAAAAGGAATAAGAGCAGGAGAGATGGCATTAAGAAGGTGGGTGGGAATGGGATCAGAGGAACAGGTGGTACATTTTGAGGAAGAAAGGAGAAGTGTAGTTTCCTCAATAGTAACTTCAGTAGCACACCAAAAAGTGGCCCGCAGTAATGTATGTGAGTGTATTGGATGTGTGCTGGACCATTTCTCCACCGAGTCTGGAAAAAAGGGGGGTTTGGGGGGATGGGGTGGGGCAGGAAATAGACGTACAGCAAAATTAAAACCAGTGTGCGTTTATTTACAGCCTGAACCCTTAATGCCCCCATTGACTTAGCAGTAAGGGCCCACACATTACCTGCGTGGTAACCGTCCAGCGTGCGCCAACTGCTGATTACTGCCAGGAATGCCGCCGCAGTAGAAAATTATTTTCTACAGCGGGTTTTTGGCGCACGCCAAATTCAGAATTACCACCAGGTGCACACGTTAGTCTGGTGGTAATGCCGATTTGACACATGGTGCATGCGATTAGGCCCTTACGCGCCTTTGTAAAAGTTTTTATAACTTTGATGTCCTGAGTTCATTTTAAGTTTATTCCAGAAAATATACGCAGAGGCTGGGACCTTGTATTATGCGTTTATAGTCGTGTGGAACAGTGTGAACAGTGGATCCCCTACATTCTTGAGACGGGTCTTCCACTGGGATATGCACTCCATTAAATCACTAGTTGAACAGCTTATGAAACCTATTATGTCTTTAGTAGTTCAGTGTTCTGTGATAGTCTGCAGGAGGATGATAACCCCCTAATTCTGTAAAAGTCACCAAAAATTATGTGCGCAAATTTGAGTGCATGCCAAATTTGCATACACAATTTAATTAAATAACAAGCTAATTAGCACCAATAATTGTCTTTTTAACAAGCAATTATTGGCACTAATTAAATGTAATTGAATTTTATGTGTGTAAATTTAGGCACGGGATCCACACCTAAATTTTATGTGTGATTTGAAAAAGAGGGCATGGAAATGGGAGGGTCATGGGTGTAATAGGGGTGTTCCTACAATTACAGCATGTTGTTATAGAATAACAGGTATATGTACCTAATGTAGGCACATACATTTGCACCATGTTTCAGTTGGTTCAAGTAGCCACGCCTAAAGTTAGACATGATTCCTGGGCGTAAACACAATTCTATAGACTGTGCTTAAGCATGGCTTAAAAATTGCATTATTTTTTGGTATCATATATAGAATCTAGCCCTGAGGTGTAAATCAGATACAATGCAGAAACATATAGACCAATCCCAATTTTGAAAGAGTCTATGGCACCTGACTCTGGGAGTCAGAAGCCTAAAATGGGCTCTTTAAAATTCCCTGAGTGTAAGCACTAAAATGTAGGTTCTTAAATTTAGGATCCTAAAAAAGTGGATGAGATGAGGGATGTGGCAGGTGAGAAAAGGAAGTCTAACACCGATTTCAAGCTCTAGGCATCTAACCTTAGTGGCTAAGTCTAGCTACTTCTAAAGAACCCCTAAACCTGATTGCCCAGATTCTCCATCTGTTCCAGGAATACAGAAAGTTCAGCCGGGGGCTGTATCAGTCCAACCCACCACCATTCCTCACTTCTACCTACCCACCAAAGTCCAGCTTGAGTCCAATAACTCACCACCCCAATCTCCCTACCTCCACTCTTTAGAAATCACCATAAGGTACCAAATCCTAGCCAGGAGGATGCATGCTTATGTAACCCAGGTCCTGCTCATATAGTTCACAGGCACTGGCAAAACTCTTTGGGTCAAGCAACCCTGGGCCAGGATGTAGAAAAGCAGAGTTTAAGGGCATGAGCTGGGCACAGGCCAGGGCTGGTTTTAAATTCCAGTCAGCCGAAGGGTACTCTTTTCTGGTCATTATTTATTTCATCCACACACAAAATAGGCAGCAGTCTCCTTATTTCAACTTCAACTTGCTTTACTAATAGTAACTTGAAAAACAGTTCATAAACTGGTCAATTTGGTTTGTACATATCAGGGTCCTTCAGATGGTCAGGACAGCGTCAAACATAATCTCCAAATGATATCAGGGCATGCATTCCCGCTCCCACTCCTCCTCCTATCTTGGGTGTCTTTTCCCCTGGGTACTCATACTCATTCCCTAATTGGGAATATTCTGCAGGCACCTGTTGCCCTGTGACAGGTGCTTCAATCACCACCCACTGTAAAATCCTCCTGCTTTGGTTCCCTGGACTCCCCCCCCCCCCCCCCCAGTGCTTAGGGTCTCAGTAGAGATGGGATACCAACGACCGGAACTTTCTCTGTGCAATGCCTTTTATTACTTCTTGGCCCCACTCCCACGGGCTGGTCCTTCACAAAACCTCCCACCAGGCTGGCAGTTCCAGCCCCTGTTGTCATAGTAACCAGTAACATCCCTGAAAATCCTCCAGGAGAATTTCAGGGAGGTCACTAAGACAACAGGAGCTGGAATCACCTTCTACTTGCAGCAGAGGCACTTTTGTTTGTGTGTGTGTGTGTGTGGGGGGGGGGGGGGGGGGAGGGGCACAACACACATCCTGTCTGTTAGGCATCCGATGTTTAGCTTTTAATATGTCTACAAGGGACAGAAACCAGATCACTACATGTGGAGGGTAATTTTATAATACCTGATTTAAGAGGGCAAGTAGGCACTTAGGTTCTGTGTCTTTATAAAATGGTAGTGTAAGTGGAAGATGCTGACAGTTATACCTGCTCTCAAACTGTAAATGCCCATGCTTAGATTATTCAAGTGCATGTACATACTAGTGCACCCTGCCCATGCTCTGCACAAAACCTACTCTTGTTCAAGCCTCCAAATAAATTATATACCATCATGTCATCACACATACTTTCAGGTTAGTTGGTATAAAATACAATTTACACATGTGCATATGACTTTATAAATTACCACAATGGTGTGGAAATTTTTCATCAACTTTTTGTATGCTTCATGTAACTCCATGCATAAATGCTTTTTATCTTGTTTCATTTTCCATGCATATATGTAAAGAATATCTTGAATCCTTTTTGACATTGATTATGCACAAGACTCAGAGTATCTTCTTAGACTGTATCCTAAGCTTCCACATAAAGTCATGAGTGGGTGGAACAAATAAATAGGGATTGGTTTTTACCCTTTCAAATTGTAATAAAAGTAGGAGATATTTTATGAAGCTAATAGGCAGCACTTTTAAAAATAATCGGATGGTGTGTTTTTTCATTCGACACAAGTTGTGAAATTTGTTGCTAGAAGATGTGGTGAAAGTAGCTAACATAGCTAGATTTAAAATGGATGCACACAAGTTCCTGGAGGAATTGACAATAAATCATTACTTGGGAAAGCCCCTGCTTTGCCCTTAGCATCTTTGGGATCCTGCTGTTGTAATCCCTCACGGGTACTCTTATGTGCTGAAGGACCCCTTGTGGCTCCTGTCCAGCATTACAAGCCTGCAGTTAGGGCTTACTAGAGTTTTGCCTCTAAGAAAGGCTTAAAGACAGTTCTCCCATAGAGCAACCTGTAATCTTAGTTTCATCAGTTGGGCTCCGCCTTCAACTCAGGGTGACTATTCCTCATTTATCATCATTTCTTAGAAACATCACTGGGAAACAGGTCACATTTCTTGTACCCCTGAGGTGCTCCCTGTCACTTTTCTGGGATGTCTGGATGTCTCAACGCCACCTGAAAATTAGATACACCAGATGCAAATCTACTCTATTAGCATCCCTGGTCCACGCTTGTGGGGAACAGCTTCTTTCCACCAATAGTTCCTCTTGCTTTTCCTCAACTGAGCCCACTTATTTGGTTCTCAGTTTAAAACAACCTACTCCCCTGGACAGGACTTTCTACTCTCACTATAACTTTACAGTCCTGTCCTCCACCCCACAGCTGTTAGTCCTGTTATTATTTCTTAGCCTCCAATGTTTCTCCACACAGAAGTTCCAGCACAGTTATTAACCTCAATATATCAATACCAAGGTAAGTACCTTCTTGGTTTTAGAGGGATCCTTCTCTCTCATGCTTCCAGGGGGTCTCCTCCAGCAGGTCTCTCCCTTCTGGTTTCGGGCTCCTTATGTTCCGTCCCTGCTTCCTCTCTTCCTTTCTCTTCTTGAAGGGTGCTCTTTATAGTGTGACTAATAATCCTCCCCACCTCTTTAGGCCCCTCCCCCTGATTCCAGAAAGGTCCAGGCCCAGAACTCTCTCCACCTTTCCCTCACCTACTCTGAGAGCTCCCCCTGGTGGCCTCTTCAGGGAAGGGCAGTCCTGTGTTTATCACACTGTGTGCTAGTCAACTGGATTGGCCATTGTTAAAAACATGATTCTAGGTTTGATGGACCTTTGATTTAAGTAGCAAAAGAGAGGGTACAAACGTACACAATCCAAGACAGCAAAAGAAGCACAAAAGAGCACTAAAGACTGCAACAATGTTGAAATCTTTCATACAAAAGATCTAACACTGGCTATGTTTCAGCACAGAAAAGCCCCTGCCTCAGGGGGTCAAACCAATATACTCTTTGATGGAAAATAAAAGCCAGAATGGTCCTTCTAACAACACATCAAATTCAGCAACAGGGCTCAACAAATCCAAGGTAGCAGGTCACCATGGTGACTAGATATTTCCATCTGACACCTAGGATTTTTGTGCCCTGGTTTGTGTCTGCCTCTGGAGCAGGAACATCTTCCCATATGTACTGCATGGATCTGTGTGCATTTGAGCCACACTGTACAGGAACTCTCATGCTGGTATCATGAGATTTGAGAACTTGAGACCAATGTGAGAGTTCCTGTAACACATAGCTCAGGCTCACACATAAATGCATGGTGTAGGGAGGATGATATTTCTGCTCTTGTGGTGGCCATGGTAGAAAGGAATATGTTCTTGCTTCACAGACAGAAAGCTGAGGATCAGCGGGAAAGCAAGGTGAGAATGAGGGATAGAGGTTGGGGAACTGGATGACTGGTGTGCTGTAGAGGGGATAGGTACTGTGAAGGTATGGCTGGATGACTATCTGGCTTGCTAAAAGGGTGTTGACTAGTTTCCTGAATGGTGAAGGCTACTTGTTGTTTGGGGCTATGGGTAACTGATGTAAGGGTGGAGGAAGATGGTGCAAAAGGGTGGAAGACTAGTGTTAAAGAATTGACTAAGAGTGAGATTGGATGATGACATGTTAAAGAGAAGAGAAAGCAAGATGGTGATGATAAGGTGGGAGAAAGTTAGAGAAAAAGAAAGAGAGAGAGAGAGAGAGAGAGAGACTGAGAGAGTAGTGGATGCTTGGAATGCCCTCCCGCGGGAGGTGGTGGAAATGAAAACGGTAACAGTATTCAAACACGCGTGGGATAAACATAAAGGAATCCTATTCAGAAGGAATGGATCCTAAGGAGCTTAGCCGAGATTGGGTGGCAGAGCCAGCCGGTGGTGGGAGGCTAGGATAGTGCTGGGCAGACTTATACGGTCTATGCAAGAGCCAGTGGTGGGAGGCGGGGCTAGTGGTTGGGAGGCGGGGATAGTGCTGGACAGACTTATACGATCTGTGCCCTGAAGAGGACAGGTACAAATCAAAGTAGGGTATACACAAAAAGTAGCACATATGAGTTTGTCTTGTTGGGCAGACTGGATGGACCATGCAGGTCTTTTTCTGCCGTCATTTACTATGTTACTATGTTACTATGATAGAATAGGGAGGACTTGTTGGTGTTGTATTTTGCCAGAGGCAAAATCCTAATTTACTAAGTTTTTCTTTATCTTACATATGAAATGGGAAAATAGCCTTAGTAAATTAAGTTCTAAAGAGGCTGAGGTAGCCCTCAGAAGAGATTCTACTCTCTGCTCCCATATTTCAGTGGAGACAACGGGGGAGGGGAGGGGAGGGGGAAGGGGAGGGAAGGTCTCCGCTGCTGGCTCTTAAGAATTGGCCTGGATGTTAAATCCAAAGAAAATTTGTCAAGACCTGCAGCATGGAATTTCTTACATTTACTGTAAGTATCTTATGCTCACTTCTCATGTCTTACATTAGTCTAATTAGGTTGGAATTGGGTGACCAGTTTAGCTATTGCCTAATTTTAAAACAGTGGGCCCTATATTCAAAACAATTTAGCCAGCTGCTGATAGGATAAATCACTTGGTCAGGGCCATCTGCTAATATTCAGAGGCACTTAACCGCCTAAGTGCCGCTGAATATCACAGTTAGCGCCGAACACAAAGACGGCTATTTGGGGGCGGAGTCAGCACTTGGCCGCTTAAGTGCTTAAGTAGCCAGGGTTAGCGCTTGAAAGGAAGCCAAAAGATTTAGAAAGTGAGTAGTATCTTTCATATAAAAAGAACACAAAGAGGGGCATTTTCGAAAGGGACGTCCATGTTTTGATTTGGATGCCCTCGCAAAATGTCCTGATGCAGGGGCGGGAAACCCGTATTTTTGAAACAAGATGAACGTCCATCTTTCGTTTTGAAAATACCATCAGGGATGTCCAAATACTTAAATTTGGCCGTCCCTAGACATGGATGTTTCTGATTTTTGGCGATTTTCGAAACCAAGGACGTCCATCTCAGAAACACCCAAATGCAAGCCATTTGGTCGAGGGAGGAGTCAGCATTTCTAGTGCACTGGTCCCCCTGACATGCCAGGACACCAACCGGACACCCTAGGGGGCACTGCAGTGGACTTTGTAAATTGCTCCCAGGAACATAGTTTCCTTACCTTGTGTGCTGAGCCGCCCAAAAAACCCCAAAACCCACTACCTCCAACTGTACACCACTACCATAGCCCTTACAGGTGAAGGGGGCAGCTAGATGTTGGAACTGTGGGTTTGTGGTGGGTTTTGGAGAGTTTGCTGTTTCATCCACAAACGTAACAGGTAGGGGTGGGGTGGGGCTGGGTCCACCTGTCTGAAGTGCACTGCACCCACTAAAACTGCTCCAGGGACTTGCATGCTGCTGTCACAGCTGAGTATGACATCTGAGGCTGGCATAGAGGCTGGCACAAAATATTTTGAAAGATATTTTTTGAGAGTGGGAGGGGGTTAGTAAGGGGAGATCATCCCCAATTCTATCCTATGGTCATCTGGTCATTTCAGGCACCTTTTTGTGCCTTAGTTGTAAGAAAAACAGGTCCAGGTGAAAACGTCCAAGTGCTTGACAGGGATGTCCTTCTTTTTTTCGATTATGCGTCAAGGACATCCAAGTGTTAGGCACACCTAAGTCCCGCCTTCGCTATGCCCCCTTGAACTTTGGCTGTCCCTGTGACGGAGTGCAGTTGGGGATGTCCAAAAATCGTCTTTTGATTATACTGATTTGGACATTTCTGTGAGAAGGGCATCCTTCTTCCGATTTGTGTCGAAAGATGGGCGTCCTCTCTTTCGAAAATGAGCCTGAAAGGCTCATGTGGTCTCAAAAAACAAACCACATATTTACAAATTTGCTCCAGTAGAGAATTCCGAAAGGAGACGAAAAGGTGAGAAGGGGGACATTGACGATTCTTTTGAACTTTCAGAAGAATATAGAAAATAGGAATCTAAGCACACTTATGATTTAAACATTTATATTCATTCCAAGTAAGAAATCCTTGTTCCTGAGCCGCTTTAGTAAGCTTATAAATCGTATCAAGAAGATCATGAGTAGAATCGGTATCAAGACAGCGGTATTTATTGGGAATAATGGGGATTTGAAATTAGTGTTTTTGATGACCGAAACAGACTGTGTGGGTTTTGGCTATTTTTCTCCAGTTTCATGGTGAGCAACTTTTTTCTCCAATTTTAGGTTTTTGGTTGTGCTCTTTTTTTCTGGAGTTTCATGATTTATGAGGCCAATGATAATATCTGGGAATTCCTTTGGGAAAACTGACACATTTTATCAGACTGATGCTCTCTGAGCTATGAGGCCTTGTTTATTTAAATTTTGAGATGTTTGTAGCTTCCCATAGTCTGTGTTAGCCATCTTGTTAGCAAACTGCATGTTTCATGCTTTTTGAGGATATTTTGAAAGTTTGCTTCACCTTATGTATTTTTTCATATATTCTTTCATTATGCTATGGCTCCTAGGACAGTCTGCTCTGACTTATCTGCACTGAAGAATACAGGTCAAACTATTCAAAGGGGATATATTAGGAGAATGGATGAAGACTAAGTATCTAGCAAAGTTATCATAGCTGTCTTCTGACTAATATCATATTGAGAAAGATAGGGGCCCTTTTACAAGGCAGCGCTAAAAAGGAAGTACCGCATCATATCCATGTGTTGCCTGGTTACTGCCAAGTTAGCATAGGAGCCCTTACTGCCACCTCAATGGGTGGCGGTAAGGACTCCCTCAGAAATGGCCATGCGGCAAGTGCTTCACTTGCCGCACAGTCATTTCCTGAAGCAAAGAAAGACCTACCTTTTACCTGATGCAGTAAAAGGAGGCCTCAGCGCATGTCAAAAACACACACTGACACCAGTGCAGGCCCCTTTTTGCCACAGCTTAGTAAAAAGGGCCCATAGTTATTTCATAAGTTATCTCTCCTGAACAGTATTGGTATACTAGATATATTAGTCAATGTCTCTAAATTGGTTGGTTTCATACTAAACTAAGAAGTTGGAAAGGCAAAATTACAAATCACAGACAAATGTTTTGCCATAAAAGTTCAAAGTTGTAAAAAAAAATAAATCAAGGTGAAAAAGAATATACCTCTGTAGAAAGTTCCACTAGTAGGGATTTCATTCAACCTTAGTACTTACGAACTTCACAGATGAAAACCAATCCTTCAATTTTATGTTTTCATAATTTTCCATAAACAAAAAAGGATATATTGGACCAAATTCTATAAATAGTGCCAAAAATCAATACCAAAAAATGCACTAATTGCTATTCTATAAACAGCGTTGAAAGCTGCCATTTATAGATTACGCTTAGCACTGGGATTGGCGCCTAACTTTAGATGTAATCCTCAGATCTAAATTAAATGTGGATCCGTTTATTCTATAATAGCACACATAAATTGATCTGCCCAGGACTGCACCCCCTTTTTGGAGCCACATATAAAACTTACATTTGGATCCCCTTGCCTAAAAATGTGCATGTAAATCTCAGTTAATGCCAATTTGTGTCCATAATTGATTATTAGCACAATTATCTGCGCTAATTGGCTCATTATTCAATTAAACTGCATGCACAAATAAGGTGCGCACTCAAATTTGCATGCGCAATTTTAAGCACCATTTATAGAATTTCAGGGATTGTGTTCAGTTTTGTATATACCATGATAGAAGTGAATCACATTGCAACCCATCAAGTTGTGTTTGAAAATTCCTTTTAATCAATCCTGTGGCTCCCAATACAATGGAACAAGCTAGTATCCAAAGAGAGAAACAGGAAATTCCCCTACAACAATACAAGGAAGACACCAAAGAAGTAGAGGATGACACATGACCTTCAGGCAGGGAGTAATGGATCAAACACCTTTATTGTAGCACTAACAATAGAGACCCGACACAGGTCTGTGTTTCGGTGGACGTTCCACCTGCTTCAGGGGTCACGTACAAACACTGTATTGTATTGTACTTGGTACAACACACTGTATAACCAACAAGTAAGAGTGGAGGAGTGGCCTAATGGTTACTGTAGCAGGCTATGGACCTGGAGAACCTCGTTTGATTCCTGTTGCTCCTGATGGTCAGCAGTGGGTTAAGATCCTGGGGAATCAGGTTCAAATTTCTTTGCAGCTCCATGTGATCCTGGGCAAGTCACTTCACCCTCTGTTGTCCCAGGTACAACAGTAGTACAGTGTACTACTTAGACTGTGAGCTGAGCCCATTAGGGATAGTCCTAGTACCTGTAAATGAAACTGTAAACCGCTTAGATCTAAGTGATATATGAATGCTGAATTCAAAAGCAACAAGATCTGCAGTACTTGAAAGGAAACACAGCCGTAATCAAGTACTAAGCCTTGAATTCAATGGGCATATCCTGAAAACCCTGTCTAGCTAGATCACAACTGATTTCAATGACTCCCTGAGTTCAGTACAGCTCCCTTTTTCAAATTGTGCTCGAAGGTGAAAGTGATGATGAATCTCTTTTGTACAACTTTTACCTTGTTTCACATAATGATAGGATACAAGACTGGCATCAGGCAGTCTTCTCTCTTGCTCGTTTTCTCTGAGGAGGCAATAATCAGTCTCCACAGGCTCCTGCAAACCACACGGGTAACGTTGATCCATGGGATTTACAGCAATAATGAAAACAGAATGATGCAAGTAGTTTTGCTTTCATTATTGCCAAAATTAAAGTTTCCTGCAGGGATTTTCTCCTGCTTTTTCTGTGGGTAATTTGTTTCTGAGCTAAAAAGCATGTATATGTTTGAATAAATAAAAGTAGTCACATTATTCTTACTCCACCTCAGGAATTCCTCTTCATTTCACACAGGTTGAACAACATGGGCACTTTTACTTGCAGATAGTTTGGGCATTAGTGAAAGCTATTTTCCATACAGTAACAGCTTTCATTATTACCCGCCTTGTCCCTCAAATACTTTGTTGAAATGCTATATTGACTCAATGATGACTATGAGATAAAGGAATTCGAACAGGAAGGTTTATATAACTATCTAGGCATGGAGAAAGAACTGACAGGCATAAATCACTGAAAGAAAAGATCAATGAAGAATATTACAGGAGACTAAAATTGATACTGAAACGTCCATTAACATCACAAGCCATTAATCAGCTGACAATTCCTGTACTCTCAAACAGCTTTGGAATTGTAGACTGGCCTCTTAAAGCTTTTGAAAAACTGGATATATGAACAAGAAAAACTCCTCCATGCCTATGTGGTAATTTATAAGAATCTGTGTATACTGAGATTGTACATTTCTCTAGCTGAGGGCTGAATGGGCCTCAAAGGGGGATAGATTATAAATGTGGGAAGTTTTATCAGGAGCAGCCTAGTTATAGTGGGCAAGAAGGCATGTAAATAGTCATATTTTAGTCAATTATGCATATGTGACAATATATACGCATAACTGATCTCTTATAGAATACCAGCTTGAGGAAAAGCACATGCCATGATTTGATGGCACATACTTTGCCAGTGGACATGCATAAGCACAGAGTATGGAAGGAGTACACAAATATCTAACACCCAACTAAACACAGGAAGCATTTGGGCCTGTGTAAGTGCTCTTTCTATACAAGCATGTATGCAGCTATTTGTGCTAGTATTCTATAAAGCAAAGTAGGTGCCTACTTTTGTTTATAGAATAGGCTTAACATAGGCAATATAACTAGAGCTACTATCTTAGGCCTTGTGATGGGCAACCAGGGCTACTGCTTATTCAGTAAGAAAATGGAATTCGGGGAAGTGTAAAGCCTGGGTCCCTTTAAAAGGGGTTTGACTACAATTTCCAGAAGGTCTTGGTCCTGAAGTCATGAGGGCCATGCTAAGGGAAGACAGGTGGCTTCAGTCTTGAAGCGAAAAGGGAATATAAAAGAAAGAGTTTGAGCTTTGTGAAGGAAGAGACGCGTCCAAGGGAGAAAACAGAACTCTAGGGTTACAAAGAGGTTTTTAGAATGGAGAGGTGGGTAGCAGTTCCTTCTCTTCCAGCCTCTGAGATAGGGTTCTCAATGGTTAAAGGCAGGGGAAGGCTCAACCCTGACAGTTTGCAGCTGTGCCTGGAATGGGAGAAGAAAGCTTTCCCAACTAAGGGGTGAAGACTGGGAAATGGGGTTGGCAGTTCTCTGTGGTAATGGTCCCATCCAAGAAATAGGCAAGTGAGGGTGGCAGTGATCCAAAAGGTCCCTGAGACTAGGAACCAGCCCCGTGTTTAGAAGAAGGAAGGTTTAATCCTTAGCAGGGAGGAGGAGTCCCCAGGAGTGGGGAAGCTGGAAACCCAGAAAAACTCCATGATTCAGTGTAAGTCCCCGGAACAGTTCTTATGTCAGCTCTCCTGATAAAAGGGAGAGAGGATCTAATGCAGGATTGCAGTCTGTAGGGAAAGGATACAGAGAATACCCCTGTTTTAAAGTAGTAAAGTGGGGGGTGGAATTTTAGTGCTGAAAGGGAATAGTACTTAATCCCAGTTTATTAGAAAGACTGAAGGCAAGTGAGGCCCAGAAATCAGTTTAGTTCACTAGCACTGTGCTTGCCCTATAAATTAGGAAACCCAGTCTAGAGTTGAGATTATAGCAGTCCAGGGTGGTAGCACCAAAAGGCTGTGTAACAAAGGCAAGTGGAGTGATGGCTGTGTAACAAAGACAAGAGTGGTGTTATACATTTAGTGGGTGATTACCATAATAAGCCCTAGGAAAGTAGTCAAAGTAGCCTAAAAAATGAAATATCTTTTTTTTGTAAGGATTTAGTTGTGAGACAGGGGTAATTAGTAATGTAACCTTGTGTAAAGGAGCCGTGTTGGAACAGTGAGGCAGAAAACCTGGCCCGGAATTGGGGTCTTGAGCAGGTTTGGAGTGCAGTAACTTTAAGGCCCAGATGCTCAAAACTCCAACGCTGTTCAGTAAAGCACCTGAAAAATACCGCTGCAACAGCCTGCAACACAGTTCCCTAATGGTCAACGCTGCTAATAGCATACAAATGTAGGTGCGTTGTCAGCGCTGAGCATTAGGGAATTGTTTCTAAGTTAGAGAAAGCATGGTGCATGGTGCCTGACGCCTGCACTGAAGAGTTGAGCATCAAGCACAGTCCTTCAGCACATGCCCAGAATGCCAGAGGGGGGAGGAGGGAAGGAGGAGGAGGAAGATGAGCTGTAGTTTGCTGCTCTTGCTGCAGTGCCCTGCAGGGCAGCAAGAGGATGTGACTCTGGACAGGAGAGGAAAAAGAGTGGCACCACTACCCCTTCCCACTGCTTTCCCCTCTGAATCCCAAGACCGGGGTAGACAAGTGCCTGCCCCTCCCTCCCCCCCTCCCGCCTGGAGCCCTGAGTCCTGAATAAGCCGGTAAGTGGCACTGTTTCTGCTGTCCTGATTTAAGAAAAGGCTAATTTGAGACCTTCTTGTTGCACTATCTAGGCAGCTCAGCACTGCTTCTCTTTTCTTAACCCTAATGCCAGCTCCAAGCTGGTGTAGAGTTTAAAGCAGTAGGAGTGCACGAGTTTATAGCGTTGTTTTATGAGCCTGAGAGGGAATAGGAAAAGAGCTCATTTTATTCTCATTTAAATGTCATCCGTGGTATCCCGTGGTGTATTCATTGACTCCTAAGCTAGGGTCCTCTGAGCATTCTGCGCAGGTAAATACAGGCACTAGTCTGGCACTAATGGCCTCTAGCACCCGCATTTACCTTTGAGCATCAGGGCCTTAGTTAGTAAGATGCCCTCGGAGATTGATTAAGTGGAACCCTCTGAAGAAGAATGTTTTTGTTTAATCACTTATTTTGAACTCATTAAAGAACCAGCCTCAGTGTTTAACTCATAGGGCAGATCCAAAAGGCAGTTGATGCTTCTTAGAATAAAGCAGGGGTCATAGGTGGAGCCCAGGCAGTAGTGGTAAGCCATTACGAGTAATTTTATAACAGGTTTCCTAGTTTGGGAGGTCAAGCAGATGCCTTTTGTAGATTATTTCATAAAGACTAATAGTAAATAAATTTACTCCAGAAACACTGAAAATATCATTGCCAAAATGAAATTGTGGGCATTGAACCAGCTCAGAAGCATATTTAGATGCTCACATATAAAATAGGTATGAATATGTATATTTTCTAAAACATACATATACATCATGATCCTGCTCAGCCCAAGGTCCTTCTTCAAACATGCCTACACCAGAGTTACTTAAAATGTGCCATACATACTTTTACATGGGGACAATGTTATAAGCAAACTTTTAAGCATCTATCTATCTATCTATCTATCTATCTATCTATCTATCTATTTTTCAATTTATCAAGACGTATTTATTGGTTTGTTCAAAGAGCATGCAATATATGAAATTAACATTAATACAATGCCACAGCCTCTTTGAAACATAATATGAGGAAAGGTTAAAGTGACTAGGGCTCTTCAGCTTGGAGAAAAGGTGGCTGAGGGGAGATATGATAGAGGTCTATAAAATAATGAGTGGAGTTGAACAGGTAGATGTGAAGCGTCTGTTTACGCTTTTCAAAAATACTAGGACTAGGGGGCATGCGATGAAGCTACAATGTAGTAAATTTAAATCGAATCGGAGAAAATTTTTCTTTACTCATCGTGTAATTAAACTCTGGAATTTGTTGCCAGAGAATGTGGTAAAGGCGGTTAGCTTAGCAGAGTTTAAAAAAGGTTTGGACGGCTTCCTAAAGGAAAAGTCCATAGACCATTATTAAATGGACTTGGGGAAAATCCACTATTTCTGGGATAAACAGTATAAAATGTTTAATACGTTTTTGGGATCTTGCCAGGTATTTGTGACCTGGATTGGCCACTGTTGGGAAACAGAATGCTGGACTTGATGGACCTTTGGTCTGTCCCAGTATGGTAATACTTATACAACCTCTTATTTTACAGTGGTATTTTACATGAAGCCAACTAAAACAAATGATACCCAAATAAGAGAGAAAATTGGACACTTCCTCATTAAAAGAGTCAATAAATTAACAAACTAAAAGTAAGGGGATCCACCTTAGAAAGGAAACTCATATTTTTCAGTTCTTCCCCCAGATGTTCTTCCATCCTGCATCAGCATTTTGCCTTTTTGCAGTTAATTTCTCCATCTTATAACACAGTTTAAGTTGTCACAGGTTCAAAGATAGAACACCTGGATCTTTCCAAGTAGCATTTACTATTTATGAAATTAATATGATAGATTGCTTGAGATAATATTAAAACTGTGCAAGGTTAATTTAGCAGCATTTAGTAGGTGCCTGGTTAATGCAGTCTGATGTTTACGAAATCCTGGTATGTCTCTATTGAGTAAAAAGATCCCTGGGTCCCAGGGAAACTTTAGCCCTGTAATCCATAAGATCTGAAACTGAATACTCTTCTAGAATGAACGCGCTCTAGGGCACGTCCACCATATATGACCCATGATGCCTCAGTGTCCACATTGTCTCCAGCAAACTGAATTAGCCTTAGGAAACCATTTGTTAAGTCAGTCCAGAGCAAGAACCAGTAGTACATCATCTTAACATTATTCTCTTTAACATTCAATGCTATTGCAACATTTGCCAAAGATTGTTCCATTTGCCCCCGTTCAGCTGGTGTAACAGCTATACTCAACTCCTTCTTCCACCGTTGTCCACAGGTACAGGGAGGAAACCTCTAAGGTAACCATAGAGTGTACCCACAAAATGTTTAGTATGTTGAAAATCTTCAAAAACATCTTCTAAAAATGTATATTCTACAGTCAAACGTTCCTTAAATTTTTTTGATGCCAAAAGATGTACCAATTGTAAATAAGCATATTGATGATTTTGGGGGAGATTATTAATTAATAAATAAATGTATTAATTTAATTAAAAATCTTTTAATCTGTGCAATCCAAAGTTCTTGGTGGATAACAAATCATATATACATAAATAATTGCTAACATGATAAAACATTCTTACAGAATATACATCTTAGCAAAATGATAAACCCAAAAAAGAACAGTATTATCAAGCCCTCCCCTCAAATGTTTGCAGAAAAGAAGTTTTCAGTTCTTTTTAAACTCATTCACATCCTGAATCTTTCTCATCCTCAGAGGCAATTTATTCCAGTAAGAGGGACCTGCAATGTAAAAAATTGAGTTCCTAAAATAATTTGATTTTATAATAGGATAAGATGGAACATCCAACATAAGCTCACTAGCCGACCTCAGCAACCAAGTAGGCTGATATATGTGGTTTGACAGCCAGAAACATTATGATTTTTTAAAACAGACAGATAATCTTAAACTATATTCAACAGGGAGCCGGTGAAGCCTTTTTAATATCGCTGAAATGTGTTCATAATGATTGCAACCAGTTAATACCCCTGCAACTGAATTCTAAGCCACTCATAATGCTTTAATTTGAGTTTTCTGAATCCCTAAAAGTAATGCATTGCAATAATCAAAACAGGGTGTTATAAAACTCTGTACAACAGTTCAAAAATTGCATGATCCAGTCAAGTCCACCAAATAGACAGGAAGATTCAGTAGGTGAAACTCCGTATCCAGCAAAGAGTTCAGTCAGACGAATCAAACACATATCAGTAGTCTACTGCGAAAGTCTACTCTACAGTTCAAGTTAGATTATCGGTAGTGTTCCAGGTCAATCGTTTCCCCTTATTGGAGGGTCTTACTCAAAGAATAAGCTTGGCAGAGGGTGTTGTAGCAGGTCTATTGTCAGGAAGCATCTCAGTTACAAAGTCTGCTTCCCTCAGAACCTTCCATGCATTGCCTAATTTTCTTATTCTGTGCAAGGTTCTCTTCACTGGGAAACAAAGGGCTAACAGGAATGCCCAACGATATTTAATCTGCTCACGCTTTAGAATCTCCAGCACAGGTTTAAACTCATGGTGCTCCACCTTCTGTGAATCCTTTTCTGTTCGATAGGCAAATTGTTCCAATATCCTCATTTAAATACCTGGGAATTATCATTGACTCTGCTCTTTCCTTTAGATCTCAGGTTTCTAATGTTATGAAAGTAGGTTTCTTTTTCTTATGTCGCATTAGATCAATCAGGAATTTAATTGATCAAGACTATTTACATGTGCTTTTCTATGCATATGTTACTACTCAATATGACTACTGTAACATGTCTTATGCAGGTATCTCTAAGGTAAATATTAGAACACTCCAGACCAGCAGCCCTTATCATTTGTAGAGCTAACAGATACGACAGGGCAACTTCACTTCTTCATTG
Organism: Microcaecilia unicolor; assembly: GCF_901765095.1. Classification (NCBI taxonomy): domain Eukaryota; kingdom Metazoa; phylum Chordata; class Amphibia; order Gymnophiona; family Siphonopidae; genus Microcaecilia; species Microcaecilia unicolor. The sequence goes on from NC_044034.1 coordinate 256,562,053, forward strand.
GCTTCCAACAGAATATAGGATAAAATTCAAAGTTGTTACCCTGACATACAAGGCATTGCATACTACTATTCCATCTTACTTAGTTTCACTAACTATTCCTTATTCCTCAGCTTGCACTCGTCGATCTCTAACCGATAATAGATTAGTTCTACCACCTCCTTCAAGAGCTAGATGGGTGTCCACACATAATTCTGTTTTTTACTTCCTCTCTCCTGCTTTATGGAACTCGCTCCCCAAGCAAATCCGGTTAGCAAATTCTTATACTCTATTTTGTATTGCCTTGAAAACACATATTTTTGAGTTAGCATTTTTAATGCTTTGAGTCCTCTTTCTTTCCTCAGTTGTTCCAGATTCTGCAGCGGAAAGCTATACAGTCGGTCTCCCATAGGGTTGTGAGTGTCGTTGACAATGATTGTCGTTTTGTTTTGCCCTGCTTTGGCTGTGATAATTGACTTGGGTTTTTGTTAATGACGTATTGTGTTATTTCTTTTCTTTTAATGGAGTTATTTTATGTTACTTTTTTATTTTCAAAACACACAGACAGTGCATCCAAAAGAGTCCTCTCACAAGTGGTGTTTTCTTAAACAAAGTCTTTATTTCAAATCAATAAAAGCAAACCCAACACAAATCGTGTTTCGGCCGTAAAGGCCTGCGTCAGGGGCTATTGATTTCTAATATAGAAAAAACTCTTGCAGATCAAACTGACAAACAGTTAACTTCTTGCTAACTGAGAAATCACGTACAGAGTGCAGCTGCACAAACTGCTCTGTCTAACCCGGTATACCCACCTTCTGTGGGTGTTGGCTTCATTTGGAGTTTGGAGGTAATCACCTTCTGTGGGTGTTGGCTTCACTTGTTTTATTTTCTACATTGTTAACCGATTTGACTTGCTGTACAATTAATGTTCATATAGAAAATTCAATAAAACGATAAATGATAAATGCAGACAAATATAGTCACAGAAATTTACGCCAAGTAAAACTTGGTGTAAATGCTGGCAACTAAGTAAGGTGCAGAATGGATATATTCTATAACAGCACACATAATTTTTAGTAACACCCATAATCGGCCCATTCCATGCCCACGACCACGCCCCCTTTGGCAGCATGCATTAGAATTTATACACATCACTTTATAGAATACGCTTAGCAAGTTGTGTACATAAATTATAATTAAAAGTAATTAGTGTCAATAATTGCCTGTTAATTGGCAATTATCAATGCTGATTAACTTGTTAAGATAATTAACTTGCACACGAAATACAGAATATGACCTTAATTGTGTGCAGAACTCAGGTCGCACTATATGGAATCTGGGAGATAGTGGGTTAAGCACACCACGTCCCGAGGGCAATTATCCGAAGCTGCTCCCAGCACACGGTGAGCTTTTTTCAATTCCAAGTCAGGTGTGTTATTACCCAAGCCCAGTAGCTGACAGCATAAAGTCTGCACTATTAAGGGTAGATTTTTTTTTTATTGTTGTTTTCCAGGTGCATCTAAATTCTTCCAGGCCTCCACTCTCAATACCATACATCTTATACTGAAGATCCTCAAATTGTGTGGTTGAGGAAGAATATTTTGCTTGTAAATCGAACACTGCTTCGCCGTTTCTCCACTTGAGACTCCATATCTTCAAGGCATACCCCAAGATCTCACACAACTCTATGAAAGCTATCAATCCATGAAACCAATTCCCCTCTCATTTCCTTAAATTTACACAGAGGTCTATGTAACACTTTTTTGAAATCACGGCTCATTAAATTAATTTGAACATGTTCTTCTTCATCGACTAAGCTATCTGGTAATGTCTTATTTTGGTTGCAAGCCAGTGACAAGGGCTGTGATGTAGACCATGTGGAGGGGCATAATCAAACGGGGTGCCCATGTTTTCCTGAGGGCGTCCTCGAAGAATGTCCCCGCGAAGGGGTGGGGAAATCCATATTATCGAAACAAGATGGGCATCCATCTTTCGTTTCGATAATAGGGTCGGAGACACCCAAATCTCCACATTTAGGTCAACCTTAGAGATGGTTGACATAAATGTTGAGATGGTCGACCTTAGAGATGGCCATCCCCGGTTTTCGGCCATAATGGAAACTGAAGACACCCATCTCAAAAATGACCAAATCCAACTCATTTGGTCGTGGGAGGAGCCAGCATTCGTAGTGCACTGGTCCCCCTGACATGCCAGGACACCAACCGGGCACCCTAGAGGGCACTGCAGTGGACTAACTGATGCACTAACTGAACGGAAAAAGCTCTTCCCTTTCTGATCCCTTAGTGAATCAGAAAGGAATGTGCATGCATGAAGGAAATCGCATGCAAATGAGCTGCTCACTGTTAGCTCATTTGCACACAATTTCCTTCCTAAGGAGGAAAAGCCAGTGCAGAACAGCCAAGCATTTTTTTTTTAAGAGTATGGGTGAAGGACGTCCTTCACTATGCCTCCGTCCCTGCAACAGCAGCTGAGGACATCCTTTGCTATGCCTCCGTCCCTGCAATGGCAGTTGAGGACGTCCAAAATGTGATGTTTTTGTGAGAAGGATGTCCATGCCTGGATGTTTCTGTGAGAAGGATGTCCATGCCTGCTATGCCTCCAACACCCCCTTTATTTATTTGGATTACAAGTAGCGGCAGTAGGATTGAACTGGCCACCTCTGGATTGCAAGACCAGTGCTCTAACCACTAGGCCACTCCTCCACTCCACTCTTTTGAAATTTGGCCATCCCTGGGGGGGGGGGGGGGCAGTTCAGGACGTCCAAAATGTTTGAAAGAAGGACATGCACGCCTTCGCTATGCCTCCGCTGACACACATACATACCTCCCCTCCCAGGGACCTGCATACTGCTGCAATGGACCTGAGTATGACATTTCAGGCTGGCAAAAAAAGTTTTTAAAGTTGTTTTTTTCAGGGTGGGAGGGGGTTAGTCACCACTGGGGGAGTCAGGGTAGGTCATCCCCGATTCCCTCCGGTGGTCATCTGCTCAGTACACACATCTTTTTGAGGCTTGGTCATGAAAAAAAATGGACCAAGTAAAGTCGGCCAAATGCACATCAGGGACGCCCTTCTTTTTTCCATTATCAACTGAGGATGCCCATCTCTTAAGCATGCCCTTGTCCCACCTTTGGTACGCTGCCGACATGCCCCTGGGAACTTTGGTTGTCCCTGCAATAGAAAGCAGTTGAGGACGCCCAAAATTGGCTTTCGATTATGCCAATTTGGGCGACCCTGAGAGAAGGATGCCCATCTCCCGATTTGTGTTGGAAGATGGGTTACCTTCTCTTTCGAAAATGCCCCTGAAAGCCTTCTCTCCATCTGTCCGGTGAAATTGATTGAGAGATTCCTTAATATCTCCCATTTTAATCTTTTCGGACATGGTGGAGTCCAGCAGTACCAGGTAGTATGTTGCAGGTGACTATAAAAGTGTAGATGGAGTGAGATAATTGCTTATGCACAGGTTAGGAGCAGGAGCCCAAAATTCAGGCTGCCAACCCCGGAGGCTGACATCACTTCCTCTTTATGCATGCATATTTTATAAGGCCTAGGCAGATTTTAGATGTACATAACCAGACATTTAGCTATGCATGTTGCAACACTTCCAAATCCTGGCTTTACAGTGCTGTGATATACATATTTAAATCTCAACAACATGCATATAACAAGGAAGCATGTTAGGGGCAAGACTAGAGCAGAACCAAAAAGAAATATGCATTCTCCATTTCAAAAGGGTAATACAAGTCTGTGTCCAAAAAGATGAATGTCAGGATCTATACTTCTTCCTCAGGTTTCATAAAAGTACTTGTTTTGTATAGCTCTCCAGTCACATTAGGTAAGGTCACCCCCTTAGTCCTTTAGTCCCACGGAGGAGCATTTTTGAACGGTGATGCCCATCTCTAAGGATGTCCTGGTGAAGGGGAGGGGAAACTCATATTATCGAAACACGCTTTCCAAAAATACTAGGACTAGGGGGCATACGATGAAACTAAAGTGTAGTAAATTTAAAACAAATCGGAGAAAAGTTTTCTTCACCCAACTCGTAATTAAACTCTGGAATTCGTTGCCGGAGAACATGGTGAAGGCGGTTAGCTTGGCAGAGTTTAAAAAAGGGTTAGACGGTTTCCTAAAGGACAAGTCCATAAACCGCTACTAAATGGACTTGGGAAAAATCCACAATTCCAGGAATAGCATGTATAGAATGTTTGTACATTTGGGAAGCTTGCCAGGTGCCCTTGGCCTGGATTGGCCACTGTCCTGGACAGGATGCTGGGCTCGATGGACCCTTGGTCTTTTCCCAGTGTGGCATTACTTATGTACTTAAGATGGAAGTCCATCTTTAGTTTCGATAATACGGTTGGGGACGCCCAAATCTCAACATTTAGGTCAACCTTAGAGATGGTCGTCCCCGGTTTGCGGCCATAATGCAAACCGAGGACACCCATCTCAAAAACGACCAAATCCAAGCCCTTTGGTCGTGGGAGGAGCCATCATTCATTGTGCATTGATTCCCCTCACATGCCAGGACACCAACCGGGCACCCTAGGGGGCACTGCAGTGGACTTCATAAATTGCTCCCAGGTACATAGCTCTCTTACCTTGTGTGCTGAGCCCCCAACCCCCCGCCAAAAAACCCAATCCCCACAACTGTACAACACTACCATAGCCCTAAGGGGTGAAGGAGGGCACCTACATGTGGGTACAGTGGGTTTCTGGTGTGTTTTGAAGGGCTCACATTTACCACAACAAATGTAACAGGAAGGGGGGTGGGCCTGGGTCCGCCTGCCTGAAGTGCACTGCACCCACTAAAAACTGCTCCAGGGACCTGCATACTGCTGTGATGGAGCTGGGTGTGACATTTGAGGCTGGCAAAAAATGTTTTTAAATTGTTTTTGTTTGGCTGGGAGGGGGTTGGTGACCACTGGGGGAGTAAGGGGAGGTCATCCCTGATTCCCTCTGGTGGTTATCTGGTCAGTTCGGGCACCTTTTCGAGGCTTGGTTGTGAAAAAAATGGACCAAGTAAAGTTGGCCAAATGCTCATCAAGGACGCCCTTCTTTTTTCCATTATTGGCCAAGGACGCCCATATCTTAATCACGCCCCAGTCCCACCTTTGGTATGTTGCTGACACGCCCCCGTGAACTTTGGTCATCTCCGTGACGGAAAGCAGTTGAGGGAGCCCAAAATCGGCTTTCGATTATGCCGATTTGGGCGACCCTGAGAGAAGGACGTCCATCTCCCGATTTGTGTCAGAGATGGGCGCCCTTCTCTTTTGAAAATTCCCCAGATAGTGTTTTTGTTCCCCCCCCCCAAAAAAAAAATTTAATACCACCCAAGTATAGTGGTCTTTGTGACAATGTCAGAAAATATACATGCATATGTTTCTAAAATTGGTAATATTCACATGCATGTGCTAACACATAAATGTGTAACTTCTGAAATCCCAGCTTATTAATGTTTACTTTGCCATATTGTGTCAGTTGATATTTAAGTTTATATTTCTGAAATGGATACTCTTGATGTATGTATCTTGCACATAAATGTCCATTTCACGTATCAGGTGCATTTTCAAAGCACTTAGGCTTACAAAGTTGCATAGTAATCTGTGGAACTTTGTAAGTCTAACTGCTTTGAAAATGAGACCTTATGAGGGAGATTCTATATATGGCACCTAGAAAATCCACGCAGAAATCATTTTGCCTAAGCATATTCTACGAGATTTAGTCGTGGTATATAGAACATGCTTAGTTGATATCCCAGCACCTGAAACTATGTGCATCAATTTACACCAACAAAAATGTGGTATAAATTCCTGCACGTTGATTTATGTGGACTGGGCCATGTTATATAACAACAAGCATTAATTTGGGAATGCCCACAAAATGCCCATTCCCCCGCCTATAACCACGCCTCTTTTTGGAAGTGCAAATTAGAATTTAGGTACAGTGAGTTATAGCATATACTTAGCCAGTTATGCACATAAATTCAAATCAGAGCCAATTAGTGCTCATTATTGCTTAAGTGCTGCTAGCAACGCTTATTGGCTTGTTAAACAAATTAAGTTATGCATGTTGCTATAGAATATGCTTAGATTTAGGGACAGAACGCTAGGCATGATGTATAGAATCCATCAGTATGTGTCTTAGAACAGGCTCTTCATCAGCATATCTTGTTCTAGCAGAACTTGAGACCTCTCAACCTGAACATCTCATTTCCTATTTTACTTGTCCACTCTAAAATCCCACCATATGGCAGAGCTAAACAAGGAAGAGAGAAAAGCAACACATATGATAAAGGGGGTGGAAAGGCTTCCCTTAGGGCTCTTCAGCTTGAAGCCAATATGGCTGAAGGGAGATACGATAGAGATCTATAAAATCCTGAATGGGATAGAATGGGTAAAGAGGGAACTTTTGTTTACCCTTTGAAATAATCCTGAGAAAAGATACTCCTTACTCTGGAACTGAGCAACAAGGAATGGGTCTACTGTTTTCGTTTCTACTGGCTGCTTGTGATCCAAGGCAGGATGCTGAACTTGTTGGACCTTTGATCTAACACAACATGGCACATCTTATGTTCTTCAAATTCACATGAACCCCTCCACCTGGGAACTCATACAATTAAACACTGTGGTAATTATGAAGTCAATATTCAAAGCAACTTAACCAGCCAGGAATGGCTCCTGGCTGGCTAAATCGATTGTGCGGGCAATCCACTGATATTCAGCACGTAATTGGTTAGTGATGCCAAATATCAGCACTAACCGCCAAACACAAAAATGGCTATTTTGTGGGTGGTCCAGGAGTGGAGTCAGCACTTATGTGGTGAAGTACTAATAACTCAGTTCTTAACCACATAAGGCGACCACATAAACAGGACCTCATAAAACACCGTCCTATCTTTATGCGGATGAGCTTATGCAGTTAAGTGCTGAGCATTGCACTTAACTGCATAAGTTTTAGCTGGCTGCATACAACTATATATTCAATGCTGACATGGTCCAGCATTGAATATCCAGGCATAAATCCATTGATGGACAAAAAGCATTGACCACCATTGGCTGAATATCAACTCCACATCTTGAAATCTCTTTGGCTTGGAGAAGGTCTTCATCAAAACAATTGGTATTTTCTGATATTTGACATCGTCAATCAAATATTGAGCATATTTTGAAGTCATTTTCTTCTACCTTAGAATTAACATTACTATAGGAATATAGAAATATATATTACATAAGAACATAAGAATAGCCATACTGGGTCAGACGAATAGTCCATCTAGCCCAGTATCCTGTTTCCAACAGTGGTCAATCCAGGTCACCAGTACCTGGCAGGAACCCAAATAGTAGCAATTTAAATTCACAATAGAAAAACATATGTCTTCTACAAATGTACAGTTCTCTTCTATAGCTGTTTTACTTCAATTTCTAACACGCTAACAAACCAAAAGTGAAATTCACTGTACTGTAAGTGTTTAATTTGTGATAACAGGTGCTTTAACAATTACAATATCTCATGTTATCATTACCAATAACCTATAGCTTAAATATGATACTTTCCTAATTTGCAGTTTCACTAAAGTTCATGAATTTATTTTCCCTGTTGTAAAAATTTGATCCAGAGAAATTATAAAAGTATATGATATTTCACAAAATCATCCACAAAATTAGTTGGCTTTTTGGGAAAGAAAAATGGATTAGAGTTTTCACTTCAAAACTAATATCAAGGATTACAATCCTCCCCAAAATCTTGAAACTATAAACAGAGAAATTACTAACAGAATGTTAGTGGTTGGGGAAATGAAGACAAGAGAAAAGAGAAGGTAATACAAATGAGGTTTTCAACAGATAAGGTTGTGTAAATGGCAAGTATGAGTGAAGCAAGTAGAGAATAGACAAAATAGAGTGGATGAATTAGAGGAAGAGTGTAAGGATGGAGAAAGGGTACACATATAGAAATGCAATAAAGAACAGAGGAGAAGTAAAGCAGGGGATGGAAAAAGAGAGAGAGAGAGATGAAGGAAAAAAATGAATTCAAGAGTGGAGGAAGACTGGACACATAAACAGGCATAGAAAAAGCAAAGGTTTTGAAGGCACTATCCCCTGAAAAATGTAAAGAAAATGGGCAACTTTAGCATACCAATGAGCCTGGGTAAACACAAAATACAATCATTTGAGTTAAAATAAAAATGTGAAGTATATAAAAGGAAAGAAAAAATGTAAAATCAGAAAAAATAAATAGCAAGTCTTGAAAACTCCCATTCACATGACTGGAGCTTAAGTGGGCTATAAAGCTAGCAGGGACATTGTTAAATATACTCATCTCACATTCCTTCCAGAAAATTGGAAAAATATATTCATCTCACATTTCTTCAAGACTCATTGGGGGTGCAGGGGGTGGGGAGGGAGCAGGTAAACCATTCTATATAAGCTAATTTTTAGAGTTGAAGAAGTCTGGAAAATGGAGACCAAAGAATGTGGGCTTTATTTATTCACAGTTTTTGATTTAATGTCTTTCAAGTAAAACAGACCAATCAAAATGGTTGACATTAGTTCAGTTCCAAAACTAAAACAACAATCTAGTTACCCATAAGAAATAAAAAGTTAATGGTGATATAATCAGACAATATGATCTTACCAAACTCATCAATGACAAACCCAAACATGCATATCTTCACAACACAAACAGACAATGGAGTCTTAACATAATCATTGAACCCAGGAAATATAAAAGTATGAAATTGTGTTAAAAATTACTTAGAGCTTGGAAAGTCAAAAGAGAAAATATGTTTTTTCAATCTCTTCTTACAAAAAAAAAGATTCATTTCTACTCAAAGATGGTTTGGAAGAGAATTCCACAATGCAGGAGCAGCAAAGAAAAAAAGCAGAATCACAGGGTGAGTCTAACCTAGCTTGAGAGAGAGGTGGTTTGACAAGGCATCTTTTACTAAGGCACACTCATGTTTTTAGTGCGCGCTAACATTGTGGGTGTGCTAAACATTAGAGCCACCTATAGGAATGCATTGGTATCTCTAACATTTAATGTGCCCACAATTTTAGCATATACCAAAAACGTGAGCGTGTCTTAGTAAAAGACCCTCTAAGTGATTTGGGTTCAGAGAGCTCAAGGTATGAGGAGGGCACTATGGTACTAGCAGATTAAAAAGTTATTGAGGTTGACTTAAAGAGAGAATTTTAAATGTAAGGATTAGAAGTTTGAATTTTCTTTGATAATCGCATGGGAGCCAATGTGCTTCTCATAGAAGAGGAGACATTCCAACAAATGTTTTAGCATCAGTTTTGAATTGGTTGAAGCATTTTAATGCTATACTGTGGAAGGCCATTTAATAGTAAGTTAGCATAATCAAGCCTGATAAGCACCACAGGCTGCAGTGAGGGTGAATCTACATGCAGTGTTATTGCCCTAATAAGGCATAATGCCCCCATTCTTCAGAGATTAAAGCAAAATGTTGCTTAAAAGACACGGGAGAATCAAATATGATCCCTAAAATTTTTAAGGAAGTACAAATGGTTAAAAGAATGATTAAATAGTGTTGGAGCTACCAGAGCAGTTGTCAAAAATCTACTCACCCAAATAGCTTTTGACTTTGATGGATTTAATTTTAATTGGTGATTAACAAGCCACATTCAAATTTTATCAAGGCAATAATTGAATGCATGTAGATCAATTCTTTCTGGATCTACAAATGTAAGAAGTTGAATACTGTCTGCAAAAAATTAAATTATTGTGTAGGTAAAGATAGAGGATTCACAAACAAATTGAAAATGATAGGAGATAATAAAGAGCCCTGGGGTACTCCACAAAAAAACTTCCATGTTGCAGATGAACTTGATAGGTGACAGACATAAAAAGACCTATCTGAGAAAAAAGACATGCACCATTGAAAAACTGTACCTCTAATACCAATGTCCATCAAGTGTTGAATATGATAATCAATAAGCTTCCAGAGGCGACCCCACCCGGGGGTTTATGATGCCTGTAAAAGGGTTTAAAGGATTAGTATTTTTCCCTTTCTGATGAAGATTTTTGAAACTCGGCCAGAGTTAAAGGGAGCAGTTATTGTGATGGCAAGAATGGAACGGATGATTGATATGTAATTTTAATGAAGCACAAGCACGAGCACAATATACCCCAAGGGAAGTGTAATAACTGTGTGTATAATATGTATTGTTGATGTATGTAAGATATGTGGGGGAATTGAGATCAGGGTGTCTTGAACTAGCATATATCTCCTTGAGGTTCAAACAAATGCTGTATTGTATGTTCTATTATTTATGTTTTGGATGGTAATAGAAAAATGCACCATTTTTATGGGTAGCGGCTTGAGCTTAAGCTTAATAGCATCCAATTTGAGTAGTTTATGATTTATACACATCATGTTATAGATATATGTATATATTGGTGGTGAAGATCTAGGCTCAGCTGTATGTACATACACAATTAGGAGGTGGAACATCGTATGTGCAATGATGGTTCCATTGTGACACCACCACATATTCCTCTTGGGGATATAATGGGTGTAAACGGTATGGTCTGAACACATTCTAAACACTTTAAAATATTTTATAACACTTTTAAGTGTATAAATAGAAAAGATAAATTTACTTCGAATCCAAGTTTGTTATAGTGAGTTTATGGTTTAACTTGGTTTGTTGGTTTTGATCTTCCTGATTTTTTGTAATTTATAAATTAAGCAGACCCAACTCTTTTGGCATACCTGGGGAGCAGCTGCGGCATACCAGTAGAAAAAAAGCTGTTCTACAGAGCAGCTCCCATTTAATTTCCATCTGGTAAATTCTGAAAAAACATTGCAAGTTTTGTTTTAAACACATTTCAGGTGGAAAAACAAAAACAGAAATAATAATCCATGCATGCTTCACTATATCTTACTTCAAATTCTTTGAAAACATATTTAGAATTCATCTGTGAGAAAGTCAAATTGAGGATCAAACCTCAAATGAACAAGCTCCAAACTCAATTTAGAGAATGCCAAATAAGATATCTGGTGCTTTAATTAACAGAGCACAGTAGTTGTAGGATTCTAGAACTTATCAATAGGTTGAGTTAAACTAATGTCTAATACAATAATCAAAATAAAAATCACGGGGCTAACATTGGTGGTTATAAATTTCTCTGCTGTAATCAGATCTAGCTAGAATGATTCAGCTTTCCTGTTGAAAGAAATGACATGCCTACAACAATTGATTTTTACCAGCATCCTTAAACTAGTGGGTTACATTATTATTTTGGGTAAACAAAAATGTTTTGCAGTTTTTTTAACTCTGCAAACAACATGATAGCTTGAACCTGATTCAATTTCCTGGCGCAACAGGTGAGAAAATGAGAACACACCCAGAATGCTTAACAAAATATACCAACGATATTATCTGAATCACGTTAATTTCCATTATGTAGTGCAAAGAGTTGGCCAAAATGAAGAGTCCCTTCTTTTCAACCAAATTTGGCATTCAGGTTTTCAACAGCTGCTTCTTTAAAATATGAACAATATTTTGGAATCATCAGTTTGTACAAATTAACACAAGCAACATTTTTTTTGTACTGGAGGTCTAATTTTAATGGTAATATTTCACCTATAAAACGTGAGGATAACAAGTTTGTATTCATACTAAGGTGTTAATTAATGAAAGACAAACCTTGGCCAATTATTGACACATTCTTCTGCAAATCCTGCTAACTGGAACATTTTGATGAATTCTGAGTTTATTACTAATGATCTGGCTTTTATGTACAAAGAAAAAAAAATGGTGTGTGAGTTTTTGCGTGTGGCTTGAATCACAGCAGGTAAGAATGCAGCATTTTGGCTGCCACATTGTATACAGGATGAAGGGTATGACCTGAGATACAGAGAAAGGGAACTAGTCCTTTCACACTTCAGTGCACACCACTGCAAACCTGCACTTTGGTCATATTATCCTAGGCACCACAAAGCTCTCTGCTAATTATCTCTGAATAAGAATTTTATTGAACCTTAATTTCCATTAATAGGATACGATAGACTGAGAATAGAGAAAAGATTTCTTTTGTCTTTCTCAAACAGGATTCTTTGAGCAACGAGGCAGAACTCATTAGAAATAAACAGTTCGGTGAAATATGATCATATTATTTTTCATCTGCGGTCCTCAAGCCACAGAGTTTCTGCAAGTCTGATTGTCTGACCATCACAGGCAGTGACTTGCACTTGCATCAGAGTTTTAACATAATTTCTCCTCTGTGCTGAGGGGTCCTGAGGAAAAAGCATTCTTAAAAAGTGAGCTTTATAAAGAAACAGGTCCACATTACCCCATTACTCATGAAGCATTTGATTGCCCATACAATATAGAATCCAATATAAAATTCTCACTTTAACCCATAAGATCCTTCATACAGGGATTCCCTCTCTTATTCAGTTTCTTCACAATCAATCAAGTAGTCTGACTGCAAAAATAATCATATCACACAAAGATACATTGAGAAAAATGGAAGTATAGAAGAAATGGAAGTGGGAACATTTGGAGAAAAGGCCTCAATCGGCCCTGCAAACCTCAGTCAGCCCTGTTTACTAAGCCGTGCTGTAGGCACACTAGTGTTTTTAGCGCATGCTAAAAATTAGTGCATGCTAACGCTAGAGACACCCATAGGAATATATGGGTGTCTCTAGCGTTTAGCACACTCTAATTGTAGTGTGTGCTAAAAACACTAGCGCACCTTAGTAAACAGGGCCTCAAGCCTCAAATAATTGAAAAGGCTTGTTCATGGAACACATCAATAGTCAGATACACTCCAATTTCAATCCCAATCCAAAGATTGCTGCAGTGTATCTCACCCGTGATTTTGTCTTTTTTTTTTTTTCATTTTCAGTTTCTTTGTCTTAAAGCAATTATTTCAATATCAAAACAGAAGTACTTAGTTTGGCACATAAGCAGGTACAGGTGGTATTCAAATTAACATCCTCTTCTTCCAAACTTCAAGCGCTGACAGGCACATTCTTTGGTGTCTCACTAGAAAGCTCTTATTGCACAATAGTAGATACCCAACAGAGGTCCTGTTTCACACCCACTGCTTCAGGGGAATCACTGTGAATGAAAAGCATAAAAAGAATATTTTAGAAAAGCAAAAAAATGGTTTAGCAAAAAAAAAAAAAATGCTGCATTTGATACTCATAAAACTCAAAACAAAAACGCTGCCAATAACTCATTTGACGTAATTTCTAATAGGGTTTCAAAAAAGGTCACCTGACACCCACTCTCTTCAATAATTAGATAAAAATTAAATAAACAAAAATTAAAAAATCAGAAGAAAGTCTTCCATTCAACAGCTGCATTGCGTCCCACTGGTTCACAAGTATGTAACATGAAAATCCATTTCTTCTGTTTCCGAAGTTAGTAGAGTCTAAAGTTCCCACCTCATGCTGAAGGCTGTAGTTGTTCAATCACCCAGCATTTCAAATTTGAAAAACACATGTCTCTGTTGCAAACAATGCTGCACCAAACAAAACTGGATTAAAATTAAAAAATAAATAAAAAATAAAAAATAATGGGTGATATCCACTGTAGCAGAGGCTTGGTTTGCAGGGCTGACTGAAGTCTTTTTTTCCAATTTTTTCCAACTTCCATTTCTTCTGTATTTGCCTTTTTTTCCCGAATATATCTTTGTGTGTTGTGATAACGATACACGTCCCAACTAGGGCACTTCATTTATTACATACCCTCCGTTCATCATGCCTGATCTGATTCTACTCGACAATGTGCAGTTTACTGGTCTGCACCTCTGCTTTGGAACTTTAAGCCTCTGTTACTACATATGGCATTTTCTTTTTCTAAATTAAAAGCAACCTTGAAAACATACCTATTTCAGCAGGCTTATCCAGGCCAATGTATACCAAAGCAAGCAGTCTTGAGATAATTTGATTGAGCCACACTATTTAAGCTGTCTCTTTAGTTCTCTTTCCTATCATTAAGAAACTATATTCTTTTTTTCTCAGTTTTTATTTTTAAACCTCTCTGCTATGTTTTTAGAGATGTGTATTAAACCTAATAAACTATAACGAATAAACCATAATAACCCTGAAGCCAGTGTGAGTAGGCAAGGGGTTATTAATATGCCTGAGGTCGACTACTCATGTGCAGTATTAATTTCTAGGGAGGGGTTGGGCCGGACTTAGGAGAGGGATATTGTGTGGGAAGAGTGAGGCAAGGAGTTGTGTTGAAGGGAAAAGGGATTGAGACTGTGGGTTTGGAAGGTTTTGGGTGCCTGTAGGTAAATTTGGCCTGACTTTCTACCTGGTGTATATGTAGGATCATTTGTAAATGGGAGGCGGAAGGGGAGGTTTTGCTGCAGTTGGAGGTAGATTAGGAAATTAATTGTTGGGTTTATCTGTGTAAGGTGATCATGGGCAAGATCACTATCCAGCTTATAATCGAAAGACAAAAACGCCTATATTACGACCTAAATCGGGAGATAGACGTTTATCTCACAAAAACGAGTAAATCAATATAATGGAAACGAATGTTTCAGTGCGTCCGTGTCGCTCGTACGTTCACGTAAAAACATCCAAATAAGAGGCGTGTCGGGGGCGTGTTAGGGGCGGTGATACGACGTGGACGTGTACAATGTATAACGAATAGCGAAATGGCTCTGGTTGAGCGGGAAGATGGGCGTAATATGATGGACCCGAAATAAAAGCGACCAGAGCAAGGGGGAAAGCGTCTTTAGACCCATTAGCGATTGTGCGTAGTTGGAGAGTGGCGACATTGTTGGTGGAAGAGCTGAAGTGGTGGTTGCAGAGAGAAAGCCGAGTGTGTTGAGTACCTGTGACGGTCGTCTGTGTGCCCTGCCTCTTTTTGTGTCATACCCTTTGACCGTTCCTTACTCCTACTCCTTTGCGCCATCGCCCCCTTCCCCTCCCCGTATCCCTCCCCATTCACTCTTCCCACGTGTATACTCTATTCCCTGACCTCCGTTTGTCTCTGTGTTCCTGTACTGTTTGGCGAGTGAGTGGCCAGAGGGCGTGGTGGCTGGAAGTGACAGATCTGTGTGTGTTGCTGTTTGACTACTAGTCCTAATACTTGCACTGGTGGTGGGGATATGGATGCACTTAATGCACTTGTGGCATGCATGCTACACGAAGAGGCCACCCACCACAGGAGGTATTCACGGCCCCGAGTGTTTAGGCCCCGCACCACCTTCCTACAACTCACTGACCAGCAGTGTCTAACAAGATTCAGGTTTGATAGGGCCACCATTCGTCAGCTGTGTGAGCAGCTGAAACCCCTCCTTCAGCCCCAGACATGTAGGAATAACCCCATCCCTGCCCACCTCAAAATCACTTCCTCTCTCTCTGTCCTGGCCACTGGCAGTTTTCAATCCGTATTAGCTGCTAACAAAGGCCTCACCTAGGCTTCTATTTCACACTGTCTCACCCAGTTCCTGGATGCCTTCATAACTCACACCACATCACTTTCCCCACCACCCCCCAGGCCCTGCACAACAACATGGCCGCCTTCTATGCTCTTGCTAGATTCCCCTCGGTCATCGGTGTGATAGACTGCACACACATAGCCCTCAGACCCCCCCGGGCACACGAAGCCACCTACAGAAATAGGAAGGCATTTCATTCTATGAACATGCAAGTTGTATGTGATGCCCAGGGGGAGATATTAGACGTGTGTGCCAGGTACCCTGGCTCCAGCCACGATGCCTACATCCTACAGCACTCGGGCATCTTCCGCAGGTTCGAGCGAGGGGAGTTCATTGGTGGATGGCTACTAGGTAAGTGCAACATGCATGTACCACCCATACTAGACCTCCTCCACTGGGCAACCCTCCGCCCTGGCTTCCTCCACAACCCACTATCCAAATCCCCCCGCCCCCCTGTACCTGCTCCAAGCAATACACACTCATTCTGCTTTTCTCCAAAGGTGACCGAGGCTACCCGCAGAGGACATGGCTCATGACCCCCCTGATCCACCCACAACCAGGGCCAGAAGAAACCTACAACAGGAGACATCGCAGCACCCGGGGGATCATTGAGCGCACCTTTGGTTGTTTGAAAAACCGCTTCCGCTGTCTGGACCGGTCTGGAGAGCTGCTCTACAGTCCAGAAAAGGTGGCCAAGATCTTTGTGGCGTGCTGCATGTTACACAATTTGGCCCAGCGCAGAGGACAGCCTCTCCCAGAGGAGCCACAGCCACCACCAGAAGAGGCCCCAGATGAGCTGGAAGAGGAGCCCCCTCCACCCCCAGCCCACAGAGCAGAGCTCAATGCCTACCAGCTTGGCGTAAGAGCAAGACAAAGACTCATTGAAACAAGTTTTAGGTGAAAGTAAGTGAACATTTATTTATTTACATTAAGTGCATGTGTTACTGTGTTCAACCCCCCCCCCCCCCCCCACCACCACCACCACCCCCCTCCCACACCCACTCCCCTCCCACCAACCCTCAACCTACAGCATGTCCCATCACTTTCCCCTTCCCTTCCCTCGTCCCCTCCTACCCCTCCCACGCCCTTCCTTTGCAGCTGGTGCTGCACGGGAAGTCTCTTCACCCTCTTCTGAGCTGCTGCTCCCAGTGTCCTCCTCCCTATCCCCACGGCAGCCTGCGGCTTCGGCTGCACCGTGGAAATCGGGCCACCTTGTTGGTTCTAGTGGTCTGGCCACAGGACCCAGAATGGGAGCAGATTTGGTGGGTGCTGCAGGAGTGGGTGCGGAGGCCGATGATTGCAACGCCCACCTCTTAGCTGGTGGTTGGTGGTGGTCAGTGGAGGAGGACGTTGATGGCAGGGGCTGATCCAGCAGCACGGGGGCTGGAGTAGGTGCTGTGCCCTGAGGGCGCAGGTGTTGGATGCTCTGCTCCAGCCGTTTCAGTTGCTGGAGCACCTCCTGGTGGCCTTCACGTTGCGCCTGGAGGAGTTCCTGGTGGGCTCGCTGCTGTGCCTCCAGTGCTTGGCGCTGCAGCTCGAGTTTCTGGTGCCGGTACTCCTCCAAGCGCACGTTGTGGCGGAGTAATTCCGTGGCCAGCCGCAGGAGTTGCCTCCTTTGGCCGGATGGCCTCTGGCGAGGAGCTGGGCCCTCCTCCTCCTCACCAAAGTCCTCCGGTGCTGGAGGTGCGGCCTCTGCTGGTGGTGCATGTGCCTGTGCTGCAGGTGGTGGAGGCAGAGGCTGGACTGGTGCAGGTGGTGGTGGAGGCAGAGGCTGGACTGCTGGTGCTGCAGGCTGTGGAGGTTGAGGCTGGACTGCTGGTGTAGGGCGTTGGCCTTGCAGGCCACTAGGGCCAGCCTCCTCTGAGTCATCACCTGTATAGCACAAGAGTGAGGAATAGTGTTGGTGCAAATAACCCACTTTTGTCTTTCAGCATTCATATACATTGGCATGTCCCCCAACCTGATGTCCCAGCAAAGAGATGGTGAGGAGGAATGGAATTGACACAGGTGTGAAAGAGAGAGGCCCACAGGCAGCTGGGTAGAGGTGGTGGATGAGCAGCCAAGAGAAGGACACCACTCACAACGTTGTGGACAAGCTGTTAATTGTATAATTGTTAAATTGAACAACATTGCAGCATGTGTTGTGTTACTACTGACTTGCTAGACTGCATAGAACTGCTTTATGACCCCCATTACAGGCTCCTTCAGTTGAATGCATGTGGCCCACACTCAGTAGAGCACAGAGGTGACAGAAGGAACTAGGCACAGTTTGTTCATGGGAAAATAGGAGGGAGTAGTAGGGAAGGAAGGCCCTCAAAGTTCTGCCACAGTAGTAACCTACACACACCCATAGGAGCCAACTGGAAAGTAGTATTGGGGGTGCTAAGCCCAGTGCCCAACACTCCTCCCTGCACAGCCACATGATCTTTCCTCAATATTGGGGGTGCTCACACACCCACAGCACCCACCCTGTCTGCTTGCTCCTATAACACACATGACCACTACCACTACTCAAATAGAGCTTACAATTCAATTAAGATGGGCACACAGGACAAGTAAGAGGAAACCCAATGACAACGGTAGGGATAGGGAGTAAGGGTACAGAGCTAGTGAGTAGGGGTTACCAGGTCACAACAGCATCATAAAGGTGGCCTGTTAATGTACATAAAGACACCCAGCGACACTCCCCCCCACCTCCCTCCTCCTGCCCCCCACTCCTCACCTCCCTCCCCCTGGCCCCAACTTCTATAACACAAGTGTACTGCAGCACAACAGATACCCCAACTGCATAATGAAACACCTACCTGAGTCCTCAGCCTGGCCCGAGGTGTCCAGGGAGCCAATCCCGTGGATGCCCTCCTGGGGTAGGAGGGAATGCACCATCAGCTCCATGGGGGTGAGGTTGGCTGTGTCATTGCCTGGGGGATTGGCCCCCGCCTTCCTCCTAACATCCCTCCTCAGCTTCCGCCACTTCCTCTTGCAATCCTCCACGTCTCTCCCAGCATGGAACACAGCATTCAGGCTGTCCCATACTGCCTCCCATTCGCGCTGCTTTGTCGTTGCAGCTAGCCTCTGCCCTGTGGGAGCAAACAGACTCCGGTGCCGCTGTTGTATTTCCTGCACCAGGAGCTCCACCTCACCTTCAGAAAAATTACCCTTCCGGGTCGGGGGCATACGTGGTGGCATTGTACCAATGGGGTTATCGAAAATATGGAGTGGGCGTTTATATAGGCGCCAAGAACGCCCATTGAGACGGGGGAATAGGCGTTTCTGATATGGGCGTTTCTTTTTCAATTATACACATAATTCTTAAGCGTGCCCAGCTCAGATAGCGATTAGGAACACATGATTTCGATTATGAGTAGATAAGTATGGGCGTCTCCACCTGCCTTCCCTTTCTTCATTGACATTTAACCTGCCATTTCCTGCACTGAGACCTTGCCGGTTGTTCGTAATAATCATTTACAGGGTTTTACCCTCACTTATATGACGGTATGTGTTTAGCAATGTATGCTTGGGTACACCTGTGTATTTAGGGGGGAGGGGGGATTATTGTTGGCCCTCAGCCACCACGCCTTCCGTTTCCTCTCTTCCACATCCCCTGATGCTCCCTTCCTTTCTCCCATTCTCTCTGCCTGAACATTGTTTTTAATCGGTAGCCTGGACAAAATGCTCAAGGTGGCTACAGGTACTGCCACTGAGGCCTAAGACGTGGTGGTGAGGGAGAGGGGTGTGTGTACAGGTCCCAACCCAAAGTACCTGCAGGTGGCTATAGCCTGGTGGCTGCTGTGGCCTAGTGGTTAGAGCACCAGCCTTATAATCATAAGGTTGCTGGTTCAAATCCCACCTAAGGCAAGTCACTCCAGGGACAAACTTTGACACAAACCCTGAATGTAGCACACCTTGATCTACTACTGGAGAAAGTGTGATCACAGCTGCAAATAATGAGCACCATTTTTATTTGTGCCCTTCTCTAACACAAGTATTACATTGCAACTGTGATGAAGTAACCATCCATCTATTGGGTTTCCCATTGTTTCCCCTTTTCTCCTCAGCATTATATACCATAGCTGATGTATTCAATGTGAAAATATGAGCCAGCTGTTTGTAGGTCCTTCTTGCCCCCCCCCCCCCCCCCCCACTAATGTGGCTTGCGGGTAAGGATATGTGTCCATCACACAGCAAACACTGTGTATGTGGTACCTGGGGTTATGTGGAAGTGTCTACTTGGCAGATCACACGTGGTACACTATTAATCTCTTATTGATGGCACTCTGTGTTGTGGGTCAGTATGGTGGAGGGGAGGGAGGGAGGGAGAGATGCTGGCTGGCCATTTGTATTCATGAACACAAATATCCATCCAGGCTCCCCGGCCCAACCCCCCTGCACATATGGCCATGCAGGTTGGAATGAACAAGTGGCCTTCTGTATGGCCAACATTCTCAGACATACATCACCTTCTCATTCACACAGCACATTTAATGCTATGCATATTGCTGCCTCCTTCCTCTCAACTCAACAGCACCATTTGCTGATATGTAATGCACAAGGGAGACAAACACACACACACACACACACACACACACACACCCTGATAGTTATAGTGTAAGAGAAACATTTATTTCCCCCCACCCCCACCCCTACAAAATAACCCCCAACAATGCCCTTCTCCCCCCCACAACTCCCCACAGAACCCCAACAATTCCCTCCCCCCACAGAACCCCAACAATTCCCTCCCCCCACACACACAACCCCAACATTTCCCTCCCCCACCCACTCCCCACACCCCCAACAGGCCCCCCAATTTAAATTAAGGGCGGCCACGCCCTCTGACCAAGGCCCTCTGTAGCAGGGCAATGAGCAGGCCCAGCAGTACCCTTAGTGGGCCCTGGAGCTGCTCATTGCCCTGCCGTAGGGCTCTCACCTCCTGCAGCAGCTGGTGCTGGCCAACTACAAGCTGCTGCTGGCCATCTACCAGCTGCTGCAGGAGGCGCATCATGGCCCCTGCACCTAGGGCTGGTGGAGGTGGGGCACGGGCTGGAGCAGGCCCAGGGGACGGAGCAGACCCAGGGGACGGAGCAGACCCAGGGGAACGCGGTGGGGCAGGTGATGGTGCTGGTGCTGCTGCTGCTGCTGCCGCAGGGGATGTGGATGGCTGAGGGGAGGGAGAGGGCTCTGCTGCTGGTACAGGTGGGGAGGGGGCCTCCATATAGTCCTCATCTATGATGAGCACCCCCTCCTCCGAGCCCGATGACTCCTCCTGCGCCTCCTCATCCTCCACCTCCTCTTGGCTTTCCTCCTCCTCCTGCTCCTCCTCCTCCTGCTCCTCCTCCTCCTCCTCATGTCTTTCCGGCTCCTCCTGCTCCTGCTCCTCCTCCTCCTCCTGGAGGTGGTGGCCCTCCTCATCTTGCCGCTCGGCTTCCTGCTGGTGGAGCCCTGTGTATGTAAAAGGAGTGTGATTGAGATCAGCGCATACAACATGGCTTGCATAGTGCAGTAGCTGGGTGGCGTGAGGCAGGGGATGGGGCAGGGTGTGGTAAGGCGTAGCCTATGCCCATGGGGAATGAGCTGCATCAGATGACATGACACAGAACCCTGGAACCTCCTCTGACACACACCACACAGGACATGTTGCCATACCAAATTCATTGCTGACCAGCATGTTTGCATTGTGAGATGCAACGAGGGGTTGATGGGCAGTTGTTGTAGGATTTATTGGGGGGGGGGGGCAGTGGGAAGGGTGTTGAGCACAAATCTTTTATGTGAGTTAGGCCATGACATGCAGTAAAAGTAGGGCTTCAGGCAGGTCTACCAGGACACACTAATCAGCCACCACAGAAAGGGGAATAGTAAAGTGAGGCATATCATCTCATTCATCTCGGGGGGATGGTCGGAAGTTGCAGGCACGCTCATGGGAGAACCCCTGCAACCTGCATCCTTGATCTGGGACAGATATGTTATTACTTACTAGTTGGCTATTAGGCACATGGGAATTGATATTGTACAACACATTTGCATTATTCAAGAAATGTATTTACTAATCTGTACAGGTGTCCTGTTTTTGAATACTTACGGCGAGCCCTGAGGTGCCTTCGCACCGCCCGGATGAGGTCGGGCCTCTCCCGCCTCACACGGCGGAACCGCCTCCTGAGGGACTCCAGGTCCCGGTGGACTCCAAAGCTTCTGTAAGATATAAGTTTGTAGAGCAGGGGTCAGGGGGGGATGGTCCTTTTTGTCCTCTGCACACATTCATTTGCTATTCAAATACCAGAGAGAGAGGGTCAACAGTGTTGGAGGGGGGGGGGACCACCTCCACTGGTACTGAATCATAGGAGCTACCTTTTTAACATTTTGGGGGGGTGGAACCCCCAGTGGAGATGACCCCTCCCTCCATACATACAGTACAAGGCATTTATTTTATATTGGGGGTGGTCAAGCACCCACAGCAGCCACAGAGTTGGTTCCTATGCAGATGATGCCAGAGAGGTGGGCATGAGGCCAGACAGTACCGTTTGTATACATTATAATGTATGCTTGTTAAACTACTTTATATGTGTTATCATGACCATGTTATAAAGTATGGTATAAGTTTCATTGGTCTCATGTTTCCACTATTCGGATGCATTGTAAGCCACATAGAGGCTGCAAAGAGGAGTTGGAAAATGTGGCCTTCACAGAACTAACGAAATTGTCACATAACACTAATATAATAGTCACATAACTAACGAAATACATTCTTGTAGGGATATGGGAATGGTCGTCGTTTCAATAACATACAATTTATTAGTGATTGTGCATGTTCCTATATTACTCATTATCCTTGCATGGACACTCCAGTTACTGGTGGTAACATTGATGACGGAGCTGTTATATGTGTAGGTACAGGAGGGGAGGGGGGTTCGCCCATAACCTTACCTTTCCAGCCTGTCCCTGATGCGGGACCATGCTCGCATGGCTTGCAGCCTGGGGGGCAGGTGGTGGTGCTGCACAAAGAGCCTGTGCCGGTGCCTTAGGCACAGCCGCACCAGCAGCAGGCTCTCCTCCTGTCCGAAGTTGGGTTCTCGTCGTTGTGCCATTTTTCCACGTGTTGGAAAAGAAGTGCCTTATATAGACGACCTTGCGTGAAGGACGTCGTTTCATGCACAGCTCCATATATGGATGACCATTCCATATATGGCCCCTATCAGCACGTGGACGCCATCATAAGCATAGACGTCTTTGACGTGCACATGCCTGCACGTGTGTGGAACGTGCCTTATATAGATGAGTATGACGCACCCCACCCGACCCTTTTCACATATACACAATATGCATATAGCTGCATGTTCAGTAGGTGTACAGTGCATGCAGATCCGGACATGCAGATGGGCACATATGATGAAAGTATGGGTGGAGCAGCATGATATGTCTGTAGTTGACACATATACGCGTTCCTCATATTTTCCCGTACCTGGATGGCCTGAACAACATGTACTGTACTTGCGGTACACCTATGTACATTATTTTACACACCACGTGATTTGGTCGTTTGCACCTGCAATAATCAACCGTCTTAGGGCGCCCAATTTAGTCACGCTTATGCGCTCGTCATTTGATTGTTTTCTTACAGGGATAATCGATTATCGAAAAACGCCCACACTATTTTCCCATTATACATGTCTATTTTTGGACGTTTTCGTAAGAACGTCCTAATTCGTACTTGGACGATCTTTCGATTATGCCCCTCCACGTAACCACTGGGAATAAGTTTTGGTAATATGGGCATTATCCCATGATATGCAGCCACTTTATGACACTGCAGGTTTGTCTGCTTTGAGAAACAGGGCAAAAATGGCACCATCTAATTTTGTATTGAAGCTAGATGGAAGCTGGGATTAAGTTCTAAAATCAAACTGTATTGTTTTGGCAAATAAAGCTGTTGCCTCTTATGGGCATAATCGAAAGAGAAGGGCACCCATCTTTCGACTCAAATTGGGAGATGGGCATCCTTCTCCCAAGGTCGCCCAAAGTGGCATAATCAAAAGCCGATTTTGGGCGTCCTCAACTGCTTTCCATCGCGGGGACGACCAAAGTTCCCGGGGGCATGTTGGCAGCGTACCGAAGGCGGGACGAGGGCGTGCTTAAGAGATGGGCATCCTTGGCCAATAATGGAAAAAAGAAGGGCGTCACTGACGAGCATTTGGCCGACTTTACTTGGTCCATTTTTTTTCACGACTAAGCCTTGAAAAGGTGCCCAAACTGACCAGATGACCACTGGAGGGAATCAGGAATGACCTCCCCTTACTCCCCCAGTGGTCACCATTCCCCTCCCACCCCCCCACCCCCCCAAAAAAAATAAAAAAAGCATTTTTTTCCAGCTTCTATGCCAGCCTCAAATGTCATACCCAGCTCTATCACAGCAGTATGCAGGTCCCTGGAGCAGTTTTTAGTGGGTGCAGTGCACTTCAGGCAGGCGAACTCAGGCCCATCCCCCCCTACCTGTTATACTTGTGCTGGTAAATGTGAGCCCTCCAAAACCCACCACAAACCCACTGTACCCACATGTAGGTACTCCCCTTCATCCCTAAGGGCTATGGTAGTGGTGTACAGTTGTGGGGAGTGGGTTTTGGGGGCGGGGTTGGGGGCTCAGCACCCAAAGTAAGGGAGCTATGCACCTGGGAGCAATTTGTGAAGTCCACTGCAGTGCCCCCTAGGGTGCCTGGTTGGTGTCCTGGCATGTCAGAGGGACCAGTGCACTACGAATGCTGGCTCCTCCCATGACCAAAGGGCTTGGATTTGGTCATTTTTGAGATGGACGTCCTCGATTTCCATTATCGGCGAAAACTGAGGTCGCCCACCTCTAAGGTCGACGATCTCAACATTTAGGTTGACCATCTCTTAGGTCGACCTAAATGTTGAGATTTGGGCATCCCCGACTGTATTATCGAAATAAAAGATGGACGCCCATCTTGTTTCGATAATACGGGTTGCCCTGCCCCTTTGCGGCGGCATCCTTAGAGATAAGTGCCCTTGGAGATGGTCATCCTCATTCGATTATCCCCCTCCACGTGGCCACTACCTTTTTGTATGTGATATTATTTGGGGGAGATGGAAGGTATGTGTGTTTGAGAAAGGAGGCAAAGGTGTGAATGCCTACATTCATTAGATGAATATGAGTTAAGACATATATTTACCATTGGAAAATATGTAGATATATTTGCAGAATGGCTGAACTATTAAAATTCTACTTTTCTCCTGCTGAATATGTGACAATTTATGAAGAGTTGAATCATGTGCATGTTATTATTACAAAACCGACAGTGCTTCAGAACAAAGGTATCCAATTAATTAGTCATAAATATGAGGACAAATCATTTTTATCCAGTTAAGAAATCCTTTCTATTTAGTTTTAACTTGGTTTGTAAAGTATTAGCTTTTTATTTATAGAAAGTATTTCTATTCGTTTCTCGTGAGTCAGGGCTAATACATGCCAGTAGTTGTCATGTCATCATGACATTTCATGTTCTCACAATAAAACTGTTATGAAGTGTTAGGGAAATTTTGTAATAGTTAAAGCTCTCATTTTCTTCATACTTAGGGGTCCTTTTACAAAGCAGCAGTAAATCCAACATGGCTTTACTGTTCACTAAAAAGGAAGTACCGCTGGGCTACCGCAGCAGCCCAACAGTAGTTCCCAGGGCCGGTCTTAGCAAGTGCGGGGCCCTATGCAGACCAATTTGGTGGGGCCCCATCCTAGCCCCGCCCCTATCCTAGCCCCGCCCCCGCCCATTGATAAGATTATTCAGTTTTCAGAAATTTTTTTTATTTATGAAATTTCAAATAAAGACAAATGAAGCTAAACTTGTACAGAAAAACTGATTGAAATAATAAGCACAATGCTATCATGAACCCCCCCCCTCCCAAGAAATTATTCAAGTCCACAATTAGTAGTTCAAATTCTCATAACCCCGGGGGGTCAGAGGTGCGGACACACAATCTCTCCACTGCAAAACACTATACACAAACTTTTGCAAAAACACAGTCAGAACCTTACCAAACCATAACAGCACTAATTCCAAGGACAGGACGAGCTACAACCTTATGCATGGAAAGGCAGAACTGTAATTACACCAGGCTCTATAACACCAATACACTACCGTGTGAAAAAAAAAGGGCTGCAAATACTACACGCTAGCAGGATACTGTACCTTGATCACACATGAAAAACACATGACACAACAAATATGAAGGCAAAATACTGAATGGAAAATTACCTCAAGGTCAGACTCAGCATGCAGCAATACTAGAAAAATTGAAACTTACATGCAAAATATCACAGATGCACATTTCTAAAAGCTGACATATTCCAATTAATAAATTCTGAATAAAATACTTTTTTTCTACCTTTGTTGTCTGATCATTTAGGTTTTCTATTCGCTTTGGTCCCAGTGTCTTCTGTTTTATGCAGTGTCTTCTTTCCGTTTGATATTTTTTCTCTCACCATGTCCACCATCCTCCTGTGTCCTTATGTGTTCTGTCTACCATCTGTAGCCCCCTGTCCCTATCCTTTCTCCAGTTTCAGCATCTGCCATCAAAGTGTTCCGATCCAGCCCTTAAATTCAACAATTTGCCCTCCATACACATCCAGCATTTCTCTTCTCTTCTCTCCCCTCCACTCCATTTCCAGCAATTTCTCCTCTCCCTGGGCCCTGCCATCCCATCCATCCTTGGCCCTCTCTACCCTTCCCTCCTCCATCCACATCCAGCAATTCTCCTCTCTCCCCTCCCCTCCATTTCCAGCAATTTCTCCTCTCTCTGGGCCCTGTCATCCCATCCAAGTCCATCCTTGGCCCTCTCTGCCCTTCCCTCCTCCATCCACATCCAGCAATTCTCCTCTCTCCCCTCCCCTCCATTTCCAGCAATTTCTCCTCTCCCTGGGCCCTGCCCTCCCATCTGTTCCTCTCTCCCCTGCCCCCCTCCATTCACCCATGTATCCAGCAATTCCCCTCTCTCCCTGGGCCCTGCCATCCCATCCAAGTCCATCCTTGGCCCTCTCTGCCCTTCCCTCCTCCATCCACATCCAGTAATTGTCCCCTCTCCCTTCCCCTCCATTTCTAGCAATTTCTCCTCTCCCTGGGCCCTGCCCTCCCATCTGTTCCTCTCTCCCCTGCCCCCCTCCATTCACCCATGTATCCAGCAATTCCCCTCTCTCCCTGAGCCCTGCCATCCCATCCATGTCTCTCTTTCCCCTGCCTGCCCTCTTCTCTCCCCCACGATGCACGATCGATCATCGATCCCTTTCCTTTTTCGCTTTTAAATTTACCTCCAGTCCGGCAGCGTCAGTGAAAGCGCTCCCAGCCAGTAAAAGCGCTTCTCTTCGCTGTGTCCCGCCTTCTTCTGACGTCATGACGTCATGACGTCAGAAGAAGGCGGGACACAGCGAAGAGAAGCGCTTTTACTGGCTGGGAGCGCTTTCACTGACGCTGCCGGACTGGAGGTAAATTTAAAAACGAAAAAGGAAAGGGATCGGTGATCGATCGTGGGGGAGAGAAGAGGGCGGGCAGTTCGGACGAGCGGCGGCGATCCCCGATTGGAACTAGGTCAAGGCTGACTGAGGCGCGCCGCGCGGGGCCCCCCTAAACGCGGGGCCCTATGCGGCCGCCTCGGTCGCCTCGGCCTAAGACCGGCCCTGGTAGTTCCCACCTCCAGCACTACAAAAATATTTTTATTTTTGTAGTGCCAGTGTGTACCTGATGGTAATCAGGCAGTGTCACGCGCTATCCAGTTACTGCCGAGTTAGTGCGGGAGCCTCTACAGCCACCTCAATGGGTGGTGGTAAGGGCTCCCTCCCCCTCCAAAATGGCTGTGTGGCGAGTGCTTCACTTGCTGCATAGCCATTTCCTGAAGAAAAGAAAGACCTACTTTTTACCTGCTGCAGTAAAAGAGGGCCTTGGAGTACGTGAAAAACACATGCTGACACCAGGGACCCTAATTTATTTAAACTTTTCTTTTCTGTGCATCTGTGATGACTTTGACCACCGTACAAAAACTAAAGTCGAAACTGAGCCAAGAGTAGTCAGCATTTTTATAAACACCTATTGTTGCTAGATATTTTAGACCTGGATAGTCAGTGTTGAGCCATATCTAAATAATGCCAGTGCCTACATAACTCCTGGCTCTGCCACCAGACAACCCCAGCAATGCCCAGACAGTGCCATGGCGGACAATCAGAAGGGTAATTCCTTAGCACTGCCCAGTTAAGTGACACTGAATATTCCCTCCTAACCTGCTCAGTATGATTTAACTGAACTGCCTGATTAAATCATTTTGAATATTGAGCCTATAAACAATAAACAATAAATTATAAAATATTGACAAATCACATTGAAACATTGAAAGGCATTTTCGACATGACGTCTAAGTACGACTTTGGACGCTTTGCTCAAAATTTCCAAAATTCAAGTGGGGAATATAGCCACTTTTGAAACAGCAAAATGTCTGTCTTTTTTTTTTTTTTTTGAGAAAAAAATGGCTATTTGCTAGATGTTTTTGTGCCGTGTGTGTTTATCTTTTTGGACCATTTTTGAAAAAACAAAATAATAATCCTAGTGAAAAATGCACAAAATCATGCCATTGAGATGGAGGAGGAGTCAGAATTCTTAGATGTCTGGCCACAGATACATCCCAGAAGAGCGGTGGGGCACCCTAGAGGGCACTGCAGTGGACTTCACATAGAAGCTCCCAGGTACACATCTCACCATTGCACCCTTATATTTTATAGTGAGCCATCCAAAACTCTCCAAAAACCTACTGTACCCAACTATAATACAATAGCCCTTATGGCTGTAGGTGTCACCTATATGTGGTTTCAGTAGGTTTTTAGTGGGTTTTGGAGGGCTCACACTTTCCACCACAAATGTAATAGATGGATTATGGGCCTGGGTCCCCTGACAACTAGGCACCACCAGAGACCTGTTTGTTGCTCTAATAGAACTAGCTATAATATCTGAGGCTGGTATGTACTGTTTCTTTCACATCTTTGGGGGGTAGGAGGGAGCCAGTGATCACTGGGGAAGTAAGGGGAATCATTTCTTTATTCTTCCAGTGGTCATTTAGAACACTTTTTTCTGGCTTAGTCATTATTAAAACCGGACTAGACCAAAATGTCTTAGTTTTAGTCCTATACATTTTTATTTTGTTCCATTATGACTTAAATTAAATTCAAGCCCCCTTCCAAACCCCCCATCAATGATGACCCTTACCAAATTCTCATGCAAACGTTCAAGCCCCCATCCTGATCCTCCCAACAAAGCTTACCCCTCTCATGAATCCTGTACAAATGTTCAAAACCCCCACTAGGTCAGACCCCCCCCCCCCCACTCAATCAAAACCCATATCCTGAGCCCTACCTGAACCCCTCATTGCCTAGCCCCCAGCAAGAACCCCTGGGACTTACCCAGCAGCCATCCATGATGAGCTATGGGGCCCTGGTGGGAACAATCCTTCTCCGTTCCTGTCATATCTGGCTCTGGGTTCAAAATGGTGGCTGCTGCCCCTAGCGGTAGTTTTGCCTTCTGTAATGGAAATGATGGGATGCAGTTGTAGCAGCAGTTGTCTTTCCTTCTTCCCTGAGTATAAGTGCACTGCCAACATAGTGCATTCAGAGAAGGGATCCAAACCAAGCCCTAAGACACAAGGTCATTCGCCAAACAAATTGTTTTATGTGCAACTTCATACTCTTTTATTACCAATATTGCAGTGATTCTCAATTCAGTGATCAGCACAAATCCAGCTAGCCTGATTTAAAGGACATACATTAGGCAGATTTGCATGCACTGCCTTCATTCTTGTTAATATTCATTGTGGATATTCTGAAACTCCAATTGGCTGTGTGTCCTGAGGAGTGGGCTGAGAACCAATGGGTTACTCATATGCATTACTCTTGGCTTTCATAATACTATTATTTTCCAGTTACATATTTTTCTACTGGTGGTCTAGAGGAGTCACAGGGTTGTTATGCTAAGCTGCAGCAAAATCAGAGTTTAGTGAGGGTTAACACGGGACTTTTCTGTGCTCTAAGCACAGATTGAATACAACACATTTTTAACGCTTTTTCTTTTGTTTTAATTGCAGGTCATGCACTAATGTTCCCATTACCGCATGGTACCTGTAAAGAATGAATGCGGGAGGGTGGGGCTTATCATTTAGGAGGCAGTAAGTGCTTCTGTGTTATTTCTACATTACCCGGGTAGCACGTGCTAATCATAACGTGCTAGCTGGATAACATGGGAATGCCCACTCTCCATCCATGTATTGCTCTGTTCAATAAATACTTTTTAAAAATAGGTAACATGTGGGTTAAATCATACAAACAGGCAAATTAAGGCAAATTACTTTCACATGTTCTATGGTTTCACTCCCAGTTCCAGGGTCCCCCCTCCCAGTTCCAGGGTCGTCGTTCCCCCATCCCTCCCTCCGTTTGAGTGCCATGGTCATCCCCTCCCTCCCTTCGACTTTCAGGGTCTCCCCCTCCTTCCTCTGAGTTTCAGGGTCTCCCCCCTCCCTCCCTCCAAGTTTCAGGGTCCCCCTTCTCTCCCTCTGAGTTTCAGGGTTCCCTTCGTCCGAGTTTCAGGTTCCCCCCTGTATGTGTGTGTGTGTTGTACAGATTGTTTGTGTCTGTCATAATCACAGAGGGGGGTTGGGGGGATGTAGTTGGTGAAGCGGTGGGGTTTGAGTGAAGTTTAGAATTGTTGGATATCACTGTTCTATTGACTAAGGAGTGGTAGTTGATTCTGAATTTCAAGGCTTCATCATTGTGTGTGTCTATGAGACAGACAGTGTCTGTGTATGTGAGACATATTCTGTGTGTGTCTGTGTCTGTCAGTGACAGTGGTGGGGGTGTGTTTGATGATATTAGATGGTGCATGAGTGTGTGTGTGTGTGTGTGTGAGTCAGTAATTGTGTGTGTGTGTGTGGGGGAACTGTGTGTATTGTGTGTCACAGAGAGGGATCGTGTGTGTATGTGTGAGACAGGTTTTCTGACAGGGTGTTCCTTTTTTTTCACTGTCAGAATAACAGAGGGGGGGGGGGGTTGGGGTGATGGGTTTGTTGAAGTGTGTGTGGGGGTGAAGATCGCGTTTCCTCTTACCTGGTATGCAGTTGTGATTCGTTTTTCTGTGGGTGCCGTTTTTGACTGGCAGCGGGCGGGCTGGCTGGCAGTTTTGTAGCGATGTGGTTTGGCGGGGCGGGCTGAGGTGGACTCGCATTGCTGGGCGGGCGGTCTGGCTTTCAATTTGACGGGCAGCGGGTGTGGTTTCTGTTGGACTATCAGTCCTTTCTTTTTCTTTCCGGCTGCCGTGGGTGTCATTTTTGACTGGCAGCGGGCGGGCGAGCTGGCGGTTTCTGTGCTATTTGTTTTGATGGGGCGGGCTGCAGGTCGACTTGCGCTGCTGGGGTGGCGGGCTGCAGGTCAACTCGCACTGCTGTTGCTTGGGCTCTCTGGATGACGTCATCTGAGGCTTCAGTCCCAGGCACAGCCAATCAGAATGGAGGCACGGGCCCTGGCAGCTTCATGGAACGTTCATGGTGCAAATTATTATATAGGATATGGGAAGCTTTCAAATAAATTAAAAAGCTGTCTAGTAAAAAAAAAAAAAAAAACTTTTGCTCTTCACCTTTTAAGACTCTGGGCTGAAAAAGGGTTCAGGGTGGGGGAGGAGGAGGAGGGAGAAGAGAGAATCTGGACCCGGGGTGGGAGGGCAACCAACTGATAGTTTGCAGGGGGGTGCCAGAGACCCTAGCACCGGCCCTGTTGCAAGAAACACCATCACAACAGGTACTATTTCTACAGTATTCAGTAATAATATATGCAATCCTATCATTCCTAAGGCTGATCCTCAGTATTATGAGGTTAAGCTTGTGTTGCTATTTCCAGTGTTCTCCATAGTTTGTGGATAATTGAAATATGTTTGTTTTGAGCACTGTTAAATCAGCACCTGACTTTGAACCCCATACTCACTTCAGATAAAAATAAGAATAATAAAAATGGCAATTATAATAAAAGCTGATCTTCCACAATAAGACCAAGCAAACAGAAGTATGCAATTAAAAATCACAGATAAGTACCTAATAAAATCTGCTAAGAACCATTGCTATATAGTATAGTGCCATCCATTCAAAAATGTTGGGCACAGCAACCCTTTGAAATCAGTGAAACTGCCTGCAGTTGCTTGACACAAATGAACAGTCACTGTAAGGAGAGATTACTTCAGCCTTCACTTTTAAATAAATTACAGAATGAGCACTGCCATTTGTGGAAAGAAAACAGTGTCTATTTTGTTTAATTTTTTAGATTTAGATTTTAGCTCAAACCTTTTTCAGTAGTGGCTCGAGGTGAGTTACATTCAGGTACATTGAGGGGCTTTTTAACTAAATTTGACGCACATCCATTTTAGGCCTGAGACCTTACCGCCACCCATTGACCTAGCGGTAAGGTCTCATGCATTAACCAGGCGTTAATGGTCTATGCGTGTACAATGCCAATTAACGCCTGGTTAGCGCCATGCGCCGGAAAATTTCCAGCATGCTTAGTGGACATGCGTAAAAACTGAAATTACCACCCAGGCCACATGGTAGCCGGTGGTAGTTCAAAATTGAAGCACATAGGACACGCCGGCTACCATGTAGCCTGGGTGGTAATTTCAGTTTTTACGCATGTCCACTAAGCATGCTGGAAATTTTCCGGCGCATGGCGCTAACCAGGCGTTAATTGGCATTGTACACGCATAGACCATTAACACCTGGTTAATGCATGAGACCTTACCGCTAGGTCAATGGGTGGCAGTAAGGTCTCAGGCCTAAAATGGATGTGCGTCAATTTTTATTTTGCCGCACGTCCATTTTTGGCCCCCCCCCAAAAAAGGCCATTTTTGCAGGTGCACTGAAAAATGAACCTACACGTGTCCAATACACGTAGGTCTACACCAGCGCAGGCCATTTTTCGGCGCACCTTAGTAAAAGGACCCCTGAGTATATTTCTGTCCCTGTCAGGCTCACAATCTAAGTTTATACTTGAGGCAATGGAGGAATAAGTGACTTGCCCAAGATCACAAGGAGCAGCAGTGGGATTTGAATTGGCATCTCTGGATGTCAAGACCGGTACGCTAACCACTAGGCCACTCCTCCACTGAAGGTTTTTAATTTTTAGAAAGGCTTTCATTTTTAAGTTTTGCTTTTTTAGTGGCATAAATGTTTGGAAAACAAAGATTGACTGCAGTGAATATGGGGTTTCTCCATTTTAAATCATGTGTAGCAACAGCAATGGAAGTTCTTTGGAGGATCTCAACAAGGCTCTATAACCCTCTTCTGGGGAGACAACTTTTAGAGAAATAAAAGTGCCGTCCTGTTTCTAAGCCATTTCCAGATCAGACTGCAAGCCAAGGTGGCAATTGTGATGCTGGTATTTCAATGAGTATAAATCTCAGGCTGCTAGTAAAGTTACCTAATAGATAGTTGATAATCTCATATAAATGTTGCATGAGCAAGGCACTATTTTGTTTTGTTTTGTTTTTCCAAGCTGTTACATATATCTTCAGCTTTATCCTTTAAATGGTGTGGATATAGTTATTCAACAGCATCCCTTAGGAGTCAAATTGCAAAATTCAGTTTGCTATTATAAATCAGAACTTCAAGTATTCAGGAATGTAAACACATTGGACAATACATCTGTTTCTGCAAAGTGCTTTGAAGGGCTTTGGGTGCTAGTGCTTTTAATCAGTCACATGCTAAGTGAAATGCAATTGAAAACTAGGCATTTTGAAGTAGACTTACTGGATATTATTATTATTATTATATCTTCAGCATCTTAATTTACCACTTCAATTTTATTTTTATTTTGCTTTCAGTGATAACATATGTATTCTTCTACCCATCATTTATGAAGAAATTTTGATGTAGATTGTGGATTTACACTAGTGGAGCTACATCACAATCGGTAGATTTACAGCATTAAAAAATGATATTTTGGGGGGGATTTATTACAGAGCAATGAAACCCATAAGACATAGGCAGCTAGGGTTTTCCGCAAATGGCAGCCACTCATTATAAAACAAAACAGTGTTAAGTCAAAGTACCTGATTGCAATTCACTAGTGCGATGCAGCTCTGAAAGCTAGGCTTATCTTTAATACCCCAGAAACAATATGAGCTATTTCTTTTTCTGGTTTCCTTTATCCCTTAGTTATTGGGATTGCTGACTTTAGAACCTTAAACAAAAGGATAAACTACAAATTGCAGAAAACATCTGAGTGCAGAGAAATGGAATTATGCTCTATGGAATTGTTTCAATGACATACCAACATATATTTGCAAGAAGTATCATTCTGCTTGCACTGCTATCATATGAGAAAGCATTTATCACTCTAATTAGTAGTTTTTTTTCTCCCCAATTCTATAAATTGTGCTGAAAAGTATGCATGCAAATTTGGGCGAATGTGCAATTCAAATGAATAGCAAGTCAATTAGCATCAATAATCAAGTGCTAATGATCAATTATTGGTGCTAAATGGCATTAATTCAATTTTATTTGCACGTTTTTAGTCATGGGGATCCAAATGTAAATTTTACAAGTGACTCCAAAATGGGGGCACAGCCATGGGAGGGTCAGGGGAGGATCAGGGGCGCTCCTACAATGTATATGCACTGTTATAGAATAGGGGGGGATCCACGCCTAATTTAGACATGAGGATTTACACCAGGGGTTTACTTGGTTCAAATCTTCACATCTAAATTTAGGTCCAATACCAGCATTAAGTGCTATTCTATAAACAGCATCTAACTTCAATGCCTCTTATAGAATAGCTGCAGGTGTGAGTTTTTTCTGTGCCAATTTTTTGGCATTATTTATAGAATTTAGTCCTTGGTGGGTGCATGGTGGATTGAATTAACTGTATGAAATTCTTTTTAGTTCATAAATGTTATTGATTTTCTGTAGAAATTACAAAAGAATAAAAAGAGAAACCCAATAATCATACAAGTATCCAAATTTTAACATTATGAATAACAATAAACGTATATTGTGCCAAGTGTTGCAGTTAGAACTGAGAGAGAACATTGAATCATTTTCCAATGCTTGAGTTACATGGAGGGGCATAATCGAACGGGGCGCCCAAGTTTTCCTGAGGGCCTCTCGCAGGATGTCCCGGTGAAGGGGCGGGGAAACCCGTATTATCGAAACAAGATGGGCGTCCATCTTTTGTTTCGATAATACGGTCGGGGATGCCCAAATCTCCACATTTAGGTCAACCTTAGAGATTGTCGTCCCTAGAGATGGTCATCCACGATGTTCAGCGATAATGGAAACCGAGGACCCCCATCTCAGAAACGACCAAATCCAAGCCCTTTGGTCATGGGAGGAGCCAGCATTCGTAGTGCACTGGTCCCCCTCACATGCCAGGACACCAACCGGGCACCCTAGGGGGCACTACAGTGGACTTCAGAAAACGCTCCCAGGTGCATAGCTCCCTTACCTTGTGTGCTGAGCCCCAAAAAACCCACTCCCCACAACTGTACACCACTACCATAGCCCTTAGGGTTGAAGAGAGGCACCTACATGTGGGTTTGTGGTGGGTTATGGAGGTCTCACATTTACCACCACAAGTTTAACAGGTGGGGAGGGGATGGGCCTGGGTCTGCCTGCTTGAAGTGCACTGCAGTACCCACTAAAACTGCTCCAGGGACCTGCATACTGCTGGAGCCAGCATTCGTAGTGCACTGGTCCCCCTCACATGCCAGGACACCAATCGGGCACCCTAGGGGGCACTACAGTGGACTTCAGAAAAAGCTCCCAGGTGCATAGCTCCCTTACCTTGTGTGCGCTGAGCCCCCCAAAACCCACTCCCCACAACTGTACATCACTACCATAGCCCTTAGGGATGAATGGAGGCACCTACATGTGGGTTTGTGGTGGGTTTTGGAGGTCTCACATTTACCACCACAAGTTTAACAGGTGGGGAGGGGATGGGCCTGGGTCTGCCTGCCTGAAGTGCACTGCAGTACCCACTAAAACTGCTCCAGGGACCTGCATACTGCTGTCATGGAGCTGGGTATGACATTTGAGGCTGGCATAGAGGCTGGAAAAAATATTTAAAAAATTTCTTTTAGGGTGGG
Organism: Microcaecilia unicolor; assembly: GCF_901765095.1. Taxonomy (NCBI): domain Eukaryota; kingdom Metazoa; phylum Chordata; class Amphibia; order Gymnophiona; family Siphonopidae; genus Microcaecilia; species Microcaecilia unicolor. The sequence goes on from NC_044034.1 coordinate 256,597,623, forward strand.
AGGGGGTTAGTGACCACTGGAGGAGTAGGGGGAGGTGATCCCCGATCCCCTCCGGTGGTCATCTGGTCATTTAAGGCACATTTTGTGGCTTGGTCGTAAACAAAAAAGGACCAAGTAAAGTCGGCCAAGTGTTCGTCAGGGACACCCTTCTTTTTTCCATTATCGGCCAAGGACGCCCATGTGTTAAGCACACCCCAGTCCCTCCTTCGCTACACTGCCCACACGCCCCTTGAACTTTGGTTGTCCCCGTGACAGAAAGCAGTTGAGGATGCCCAAATCGGCTTTCGATTATGCCGATTTGGGCGACCCTGAGAGAAGGACGTCCATCTCCCAATTGTGTCGGAAGATGGGCGTCCTTCTCTTTCGAAAATGCCCCTGCAGCCCTGCTTGTGCTTCATCTGTGTCTCTCTAAAATCCCAATATGATGAGGTAGAGTTAAGAATATCCACTAACGCTTTCCAATGTCTAGCTGCTTGAAACGCCAGAGTCAGTTCAGAAAAGCGTAATCTTCTCTTCCCCATAGCTGAGGGAAAAGAGAAAATCACATCGCCATTGTGAACAACAGGAAACGGAAAATGACTATACAAACAGTTTGGAGCAAAACCATACAAAATTTTAAAAAGAAAACAAGTTAACTTAAAAATGGCTCTGGCCTTAACTGGGAGCCAATGTAATTTTATAAAAATGGGAGAAAGTTCAAGGATCAAACAGGCTGCAATATTCTGAATAGTCTGAATTTTCCTAAGGAGACTCTTTCTACATCCTAAATATATAAGGTTACAGTAATCTAATTGTGAAATCAAAAGAGCCTGAACTAAAAATCTGAATTTATCCACCTCAAAATAGCTTTGAACACATCTTAGCTTCCTCACCAGCCCCCCCCCCCCCTGCCCTTCCAGTTCTGCACTCTGGATTTGTGTATGCAATTTATTGAATACTGGCTAATGGCAGTTACATGCACAACTGCCAATTAGCTTCAATTAAAACCAAATATAGTCTATAATTGGTTGTTAATGCCAATTAGCAGCTAATATTAAGTGAAAAGTGCAACTGATATTTTTCTATAATTTTTGCTTGCAACTTTTTACTCTAAGCATAAAATTATGCACATAATTTTATAGAATTAGGGAGATTATGTTATGCTGTGCATAATTTTACCCACATAGAGGTGGGAATTTTTCAAGACCCTCATTTCAGTGTGTGTAAAAAACTGTTTTGCCTATGGAAATTGCTCTGCAGGGATTCTTAACCTACTCTTTGGGATACTATTAACCAGTCAGGTTTTTAGGATATCCTCAATGAACGTGTGCGATGGATTTGCATAGAATGGAGGCAGTGCATTCATATTTATTTCATGCATATTCATTGTGGATATGCTGAGAACCTAACTGGCTAGGTGTGTCCTAAGGACTGGGTTGAGAACCCTTGGCCTAGTGTCAAATTATAGAGGTTAATTTAGAAGCTCCATTCTTGTTGTGGACATCTGAAAACTGGCATTTAGACATCCATATTGCATGGACATCCAAATCTCAGTTTTACAAAGGCAGGATATGGACATCTAACACTGCTGTCCATATAGCAAAGGGGCATGGCCTGGGCATGTTTTGAGCAGGACTAGGGAGTGCCCAAAATGTAGACATCCAGCTCCAATCAGAGAAGGGGAAGGGATGTCTAAATCTAAAAAGATATACATTCATATTTAGACCTGGTACTTGTCACATTCAGATTATAGAAAGGTGCTCTGTTTGAGCAGCTGTCCGCTAGAGGATTAAGGTATAACACACCCTTAATCCCCAGTGGATGCTGGCCCCTTCTCTCTCTCTCTCCTGAATATGAACCCCGCAAGCAGTGGCGTAGCGAGAGTGGCTGCCACCTGGGGCGGTTCACCGCTGCGCACCCCCCCCCCCCGGTGCAGCATGACACCCCCCTTGGCGCATCACCCAAGCCCCCCCATCGGCGCATCAACCCCCCTTGGCGCATCACCCAAGCACCCCCCCAGTGCATTCTTGCCTGCCATATGGGCAGAGGGAGCAGGGAACCAGCAGAGCTGACACCCCCCCAGTGGCATGCACCCAGGGCGGACTGCCCCCACTGCCTCGCCCTTGCTACGCCACTGCCCACAAGAAATACCAGACTGTCTGACAATTTCCGGTATTATGGACATTCTTAAGAGAGCAGCATGCAGATCTGAGGAGCAACCCAATGGTTAGTGCAGTGGACTGGGTTTCAAGGGACCCAGGATCTAATTCCTTTTCATCTTATTTTGTTTAAATTGTGAGCCCTCCATGGACAGAAAAATACCTATCAGAGATCTACAAGCATGAAGGCTATTGAACTTTTGTACATTCAGTTACAATAGGTATTTTTCTGTTCCTGGGGGGGCTCACAATTTAGGGGTACTTTTACTAAGGTGCGCCGAAAAGTGGCCTGCGCTGGTGTAGACATGTGTATTAGACGCGCACAAGTTAATTTTTTAGCGCACCTGCAAAAAAAGGCCTTTTTTTGGCTGAAAATGGATATGCATCAAAATGAAAATTGGCCTGCATGCATTTAGGGCTTGAGACCTTACCGCCACCCATTGACTTAACGGTAAGGTCTTATGCCTTAACCAGGTGGTAACCGTCAGTGTGAATACAATGCCAATTACAACCCGGTTAGCGTTGCTTGCTGGAAATTTTCCGGCACACCTACTGGACACACATTCGAAATGAAATTACCGCCCGGGTCACGCGGTAGTCAGGCAGTATTTCCAACTTGGCATGCATTGGGCACACGTAGGCGCCTACATGTTTTAGTAAAAGGACCCCTAAAGAAAAAAACACAAACAGCTGAAGTAGGATTTGAACCTGGGTCCTCTGATTCTCAGCCCTCTAATCTAACTATTAGGCTACCCCTCTGTTCTGCATGGACATCTGTGTAGCAAACAGCCACACAGATGCCCATGTTCGTTGTTTTCCTCATTCATAATTTGGATGTTTCAATTTATAAAATAGATGTTCATGCTGAATGTTTCCAGTGCATGGATTTCCATCTCACACATATTTTAGAACAGGTTGTATATTCTGTTTTAAAATACATGTGAGATGGACATCCATTTGTTCTGACTTGGATGTTCATATTCTGAGTTAGATGCCCTTTTTAAAATGCCCCTCTATGTAATATAAAATAAAAAGTAATCATTGATATATGTTCCCCTTACGTTCCCGCCCGTAACCTCCGTTCACAGGATAAATCCCTCCTCTCAGTACCCTTCTCCACCACTGCCAACTCCAGGCTCCGCTCATTCTGCCTCACCTCACCCTATGCTTGGAACAACCTTCCTGAGCCCTTACGCCAAGCCCCCTCCCTGCCCGTCTTCAAATCTTTGCTTAAAGCCCACCTCTTCAATGCTGCATTCGGCACCTAACCCTTACCGTTCAGTGAATCCAGACTGCCCCAATTTGACTGCCCCTATCGGACCGACCGTTCACTTGTCTATTAGATTGTAAGCTCTTTGAGCAGGGACTGTCTCTCTTTGTTAAATTGTACAGCGCTGCGTAACCCTAGTAGCGCTCTAGAAATGTTAAGTAGTAGTAGTAGTAGTAGTATACTTTCCATACCGTGTAATATTATTTTGCTATTATTATCACTATGTACTTTTGTCTCATAAGAACATAAGACCAGCCATAGTGGGTCAGACCAATGGTCCATCTAGCTCAGTATGCTGCATCCAACAGTGGCCAATCCAGGTCACAAGTACCTGGCAGAAACCCAATAGTAGCAACATTTCATGTACCAAACCTAGGGCAAGTAGTAGCTTCCCCATGTATGTCTCAATAGCAGACTATGGACTTTTCCTCCAGAAACTTGTCCAACCCTTTTTTAAACCCAGATACACTAACCGCTGTTACCACATCCTCTGGCAGCAAGTTCCAGACCTTAGCTATTCTTTGAGTAAGAAAATATTCCCTTCTATTTAGTATTTCCATGTAATTTCATTGAGTGTCCCCCAGTCTTTGTACTTTTTGAATGAGTGAAAAATAGATTCACTTGCACCCGCTCCACACCACTCAGGATTTCATAGCCCTCAATCATATCATCCCCCCTCCCCCAGCTGTCTCTTTTCCAAGCTGAAGAGCCCTAATCTCTTTAGCCTTTCCTCATATGGGAGGAGTTTCATCCCTTTTATCATTTTGGTCATTCTTCTTTGAACCTTTTCTAATTCCGCTATATCTTTTTTGAGATATGGCAACCAGAATTGGAAGCAATACTCAAGTTGAGGTTGCACCATGGAGTGATGCAGAGGCATTATAATATTCTTGATCTTATTTTGCATCCCTTTTCTAATAATTCCTAGCATCCTGTTTGCTTTTTTTGTCCGCCACCGCACGCTGGGCAGAAAATTTCAGCATATTGTCTACAATGAAACCTAAATCTTTTTCTTGGGTGCTGACTCCTAAGGTGGACCCTTGCATCAGGTAACTGTGATTTGTATTAATCTTCCCAATGTGCCTCACTTTGCATTTGTCTCTTCCTTTTATTTTTACCACTTTATTATTTTTGGAACAAATGTATATATTTGCATGCCAATACAGATTCCTAATTCATTCCTAACTCTGAATCAGAGAGAGAGAGAGATGCAAGTGGGTATAGTCCAGTATGCCAAAGTTTCAGACTTACAGTTTATTTTAATTATGTTTAACACCAGAAGATTCAGTAACTGCTGTATTACATTGTACACTGTCATCTTGTAGAGCTTTTTCTCTCAGCAGTTTCTAAAAAGATGCCTGCAAACTGTCCCTAGTGAACAGTTACATAGGGAAACCTCATACAATATTAGAGATGCATATATAGCAAAATAGAGGACAGTTTTAATCATTTGCTTCAAATGTGCTCTTGCTTTCCAGTGGCAGTCAATTTGGAAAATAAAACTTGCTGGGCAGATGAACATTTTACAAAACAAAAAAATGCATTAAAATGCTCGCCTGCTTTCTGTACCTTAATTTTTAATATTAAAATCAAAGCTCAGCAGTATGACAAGCAACCAGGTAGCACAGTGCGACATCTTGCAAATTATCTTCTAAACTCAGAACTAGCAATGTTAATGCTGGATTTGTAAATGATACTGAATGTTTTGCTTCACTACTATCCCTTGAATACCAGCTTAGAAACAATTATACAGGATAGAGTTTATCCTGATACTGCTATGAGAGGAGGTAAACAAATGACATGAATTCAATGGTTTTAGTGTTATACTTAAATTCAATTTATTTATTGATTCTCCCTTGTACCTTGTCATTGGGAAATCACTGGCACAATTATAATCAGTGCTTCTGATTGTAGGTTTTAACTAATAAACACCAACCCCAGTATAAAAAAATGAAAATTGTTTACTGGAAAAACACTGGTAAAATGCCACTTATCCTAGTGCTTTCCTGTTCTTCCCCTGGCTTGTTTTGTATCCTCCCTTCAGCTTTTGCTCCATTTTCAGTGCTGACTGCTCCTAAATATGCAAATGTTTCTGATTTTCACCAGTAAAGGTGCTCAACAGTAGTACCTGTGACACTGAAATTCCAATAAACATAGATATTGTTTTTTGCACACTCAAAGAATCTTTGGATGGAAAATAAACACCCAAATTCACAATGTTATGTTCTCTTGCTATATTACTATTATGTTTATAAGGTTTTCTTGTTATATTACTTTCTTGTTTTTCATTATCATGTAACCCAAAATCCTTCTGTAATACTAAATGTCTACTTCCTCTTATTTCCACTATTCATGATGTATTGTAAGCCACATTGAGCCTGCAAAGAGGTGGGAAAATGTGGGATACAAATGCAATAAATAAATGTCTAATCTCCTAAGAATAGAAACCTTAATTGTATTTCAGTTATATGTTTTGTTAACTTTTCCCAATACCTTCACTTCAACTTATCATTAACCACACCGGTAACAATGCTATGCCTGGCACTGTCTCCAGTGCACATCTGCACAGCTAACATTCAATTAAACATCTGGGACTTGGTGAACTAAATTAACGCTCCCCATAAGAACACGGCAGAGAGCAAACCTCCAACTGAAGTGGCACCTTGGCAGAGGATGACACCCTGTTTTGAAAATCAAATTATGGTCAAGAAGGAAAAGCACATGCCAGACAAAAGGCACATTAGAATCAGCTGGTAAAAAGAACAGGAAATAACGTGATAATTTATTACCAACCTTAAGCCCTTGTTGCCTAAACCTATCCTCTCTGCACACTCCCCTCTTATTCCAGCACTGACAGATAAAAGTGTTGTGCTCTAATGAATGTTCTGCTTCTGGAAAGTTAATGTAACTTAAGGTGTTGGTTACCACAATGATAACCTTTAGTGTTTTTATCTTGTCAGAAGCTGCACAGCCAACACCAACCGGTTCTTTACTAAATCTCTACCTCATCAAACTAACTTAATTAGCAATTCAATCCTTATTTTTGTTTTGGATTCCCCTCTGGCAACTAATTAAAGCTTAATAGAAACTGCTGAACTGAGGTGGTAAGGAATCCATTAATATTAAAATTAGCCCCAACAATTTTGGGGGCTGGTACAATTCGTATCTGTTACTGTCATGGGTTTGAGACTTCATTTAATTGTTAAGAAAGCTATAGAAGGAATTTGCTGTTGATTCATATGATAAGATGCGCAAATCCAGCCTGGTGACTTCCACATTAGAAATGCTGTATGGCATGTTTTCATCTTTATGTTTTTTTGAACTACGTTGATTAGAGCAAAACTATACTTTATCACTCATGGGCCAGAGTGACCCATGTTTCTCTGTGCTGATGGATTTATTAATAGGAAAATAAAACTAGGTTTCTAGAAAAAAACAACAATCAATATTCAGTATTTATACTAAAAATACATTTGTATTTAACCAGAGCGAAATGACTGAAAGATGATCTGATATTTTGCCTCACATTTTGAGGCTTTACAAATTATTTCAAAAGCAAGAATGGAAAACTGAATGAAACCAACATAACAGTAAGTGAAAACAGAATATTATCTGGAGTTAATTTGCTAAAGTTTAATTAGGTAATAATTCTTAGGGCTCCTTTTACTAAGGTGCACTAAGGGATTGAGGCCCCTGTTTACAAAGTCACGCTAGCAGCTGCCGGTGCGGTAATGCACCTTAGTAAAAAGATCCTTTTGCTGAAAATTGTTTTTCTTTTCTACCAGGCTTCTTTCTATTTTTATAACTTTAAACAAAATAGAAATATGAAGCACAGATGGCAAAAAATGTTTTCCATAGTTTTGAGATCTCTGCAGGTTCCCCCCCCCCCCCCATTTTAATAATAATTTTATCAGGATATGTATATTTATTTTACCCTACAGGATTTTTCTTGGGCTTGGAGGGTGCAAACTTGTTGGCAGTAAAATATACAGGAACCAGCAGTAGTTAGCATATTTTATTAAATGTAAGAATTAGAATACTTTTATATAGTGTAAATTTTACAAAAATGTGCATGCAAATTATTTATGCATCAAGGCTTCATTTAAATAACTTTGAAAACAGAAATATCATGCACACATTTTCAAATCAACATGTCCATTTTTTTTTTTGTTTATTGATGAAACCAACAGTGGTATTCAAGGCACACAATCTCAAATCTTGGTGACAATTTCCATGAAATTATTCAAATAAAATATAACTTCTGATAAGAGGATATAATTTATAAACCAGAGCATGCCATTTGCATAATTAGGCTACTTTCATTTCTCCTAGCACTGTTTTTGACATTCCTTCTCGGAGCCCCAGAAGAATCGTGCCAAAAAGCAAGCTGCCAATACACATAAATTGAAAAATGTTGAATAAAATACCCATAACATTTATCTGACAAGAGTAAACAAAATGAATTTTGCCTTTGAAAAATCATTCTTTTTGAAACAGCGATAAAGTGTTTATTAAATGTATGAAAGTTCAACAGTGCCTGTAGCTCTAATCCATGTGACAGGAAATGTTTGGAGGTTATCATCAATGATAAAGTATACTACTGTGACAGTAATGGTATGCATTTTGCATCTCATTAATGTTTTGTTATAATTCTCTGTTGCTTTTTGCTCTCCTATACCTAAACTACAGTATAGCGTATCTCCTAGTAGCACCGTTTATACTAGTTTCTTGCCGTTGTTTTCCTAGGGGCCGCCCTGCCCGGTTACCAACAGGTTAGTGTGGGAACCCTTACCGCCACCTCAGTGGGTGGTGGTGAGGGCTCACCCCAAAATGGCCACACGACAAGTGTGAATTTACCACACGGCCATTTCTTTTTTTGGCCTTTTCACCCACTGCAGTAAAAGGGACCCTTGCACGTAGAAAAAAATGTCACCACCGCTAGTGAAGCGCCCCTTTTACCACACCTTAGTAAAAGGTCCCTCTAAAGAGCTACTTGTTACTGTAACCTATCTTATGAGATACATGAATGATCATTGAGGAGCCCTGGCAAAAAGTGGCCTGCGGCAGTGCGAGCATATCTTTTGGGCTCGCACTGGGCCATTTTTTACCGCATCCTGAGAAAGGGGCCTTCTTTAAGAGGCTGGAAAATGGACGTGTGGCAAAATGAAAACCGGCGCACGTTCATTTTCAGCCTGAGACCTTACCACCACCCACTGACTTAGCGGTAACATCTCACGTGCTACCCAGGCAGTAAGCACGCACCGCATGCCCACTGCTGTTTACCGCCAGGTAAGCACCCTGTGGTAGAAAATAGAAAATATTTTCTCCTGCGCTTGTTTTTAGTGCACACCAAATTCAGAATTACCGCCCTGGGCACGCGGTAGCCAGGCAGTAATGCCGATTTGGTGCACACTGGATGTGCGTAGGCCCTTACACACATTTGTAAAAGGGCTCCTGAAAGAACAGAATTCCATGTGCAGAAACCATAAAAGTAAAACATCTCATTAAGCCTCCTATCTAATTTTAATAAAATCAGTCATTATTTTACTTGTTTTTTAAAATATCTTTTATTTCTCTTTTAGGATTATATACCTTCCTTCTCCTCTAAAGGGAAACCCAAAGTGGTTTCTCTAGAATATTTCAATATAATACATTCAAAATGAGAACCCACAACACGGAATGAAATTATTTTTATCTCCTAAAGTCATTATAGAGAGCTCACTGGACGAAACCCACCCCAGCTAAACCCAGCATTTCATGCTGAGCCTCCCTCTGAAGCTATCAAATGACAGAGAAGGCACCGAAAGAATATCTTGAAAATGGAAGTTTCTACATCTATGTTAAATCGTTTAATCTATTTGTCGACTTCAGAGCAGAGTTCTTTATCTTGACTTTGCAAGCTTTGTTGTGATATGCTTCGCAGTCCCTTTGATAGGTTTATAATTGGCGTACACGACTAACTGCAGAGCCTAAGCACTGGGAACAAAGAAGTATTCCCTGACACACTTTACTGAAACCTCCTTTCATTTGCCATGTCCTACTGTTTGATAAATAACGTATTTTCTGCAAACTGTCACATCCATAAAGGTACAGAGCTGTGGCTGTAAACCTGATCATGAGCTGTGTTCCTAGTCACACTGTATGATAATTCAACATATATTCAGCATACGTTTTACTAAAAGTTGGTTAAGAAGGCCATCTGATATTCTCAAACTTGACACGTCTGGTGTGTGTGTCATAAATATAGGTGATTCTGAACCAGGATGTTTGCTGGGAGAATAAATAGTATAATGTTATTATTTTTGGTGCTTTATCACCTATTGAGCTGTGGCCTTGTTAAACGATTTATGCAGAGCAAAGTAGACGTTCAGGTTTCGCGTGTACGGACAAGAAAGGAAGGAAAGAGAGAAAACTGTATTTGACAGGCCTTGGGCCTGTCTCGCAAAGTGCTATATAGAAAACACTAAACAATAGGTTAAATAGAGATGATTAAAGTCAATGCTTCGTACAAGAATGCAATGAATTCTTGTAAATCCTTCAGTTTACAACAGTACTTGTAAACTGAAGGATTCCTGAGCATCAGGTTCTCTATTAAGAAATCACCAAGGACTGAGTTATTGTAATAGCAAACAGAGCAGATCAGTACACTACAGCATGAGGTCACTACTGAGCAAGAAAAAATATAAATGAACAAAACATACACTCACAACCCATTAAACTAGCTATTCTAAGAACATGTTGGCTTGATCTTTGAGTCTCATCTCCTAATGCTTGCCCACGTATAAACCTTTTATTTTGATCATTTGGTACAGAAAGGGAGGGAGGTCTGTGATGTCTTGCTATATTTTACATGTTTGAAAGCAAACTTATTAGAGTAAAAACACCTTGAATGTGACACCAAGGAAGGAAAGGGGGAAACATGATTATTAACGAGTACCTAAAAGCCTACCTCTTCAAGAATTTTTACGGGTAATCACTCTGGAAACAAAGGATGATCACTGTTTGCAATGTAATGATAAGCACAAATGAATACAACATTCTCTAATTGATAAATGCAAACCACACTGAACCAAAACCTGTTTTTCGATAATGTGGGGTACAAGAACAAATAAATAAATACATTTTATTAAACTCAACAGGCCCGATAATAATATTAATAATAATAACAATAATAATTAATAAAGTTGAGCTCCTAAATCTATGATCCGCAATGGGTAAAAGGCAAGTCTTTGTTTTTTTTCAAGAAATGGCCACACGGCAAGTGAAGCACTTGCCGTGCGGCCATTTCAGGGGGGAAGCACTTAGCGCCACCCATTGAGGTAGTGGTAAGGGCTCCCGTGCTAATCCAGCGATAACCAGGCAGAACACGACACTGCCCGATTACCGCTTGGTACACACTGGCGCAACAAGAAATATTTTTGCAGCACCAGAAATGGAGCACGCTGGGGAGGGAACTACTACTGGGCTGCTATGGTAGCCCGGTGGTACTTCCCTTTTAGCTAACGGTAAGCCCATGTTAGCCTTACCACCGCTTTACAAAAGGGGCCCAGAGAGAATAAGGAAGTGATACTTGAACTGTATCAAACATTATGACATTCAGCTGTAGTAATGTAGAAATGGAAGAGCATTTTAAAATTCAAAATCCATCGCATGAATTGGATAATTTTTGTTCAAGTAGCAATCTAGAGATTTTACAGTTGCTGGCATTCACTGTGATTAGCAGCATCCACAACAGTAAGTGGCATCTGGCTTGGCAAGTCAGTGGAAAAGTTCCAATCACACTGTAACCCCCCCCCCCCCCCCAAAAAAAAACAAAAAAAAAACACACAAGAAATCTAATGGTGATGACAACATAAAAAAAAATAGTAACTGTAGAAACTGCCCCTAAAATTGTGTCCTATTTTCAGCCAAATTTATGAGCATAAGTTTTCAGCTGAAAATTCATCTTAATTTAGGAGCTTAAAAGTTCTGCTCATAGGGGTCCCTTTACTAAACTGCGCTAAAAAGTGTCCTGCGCTATGACTAGCATGAGGGTTTCCTGAGCACTGAGGCCACTTTTAGTGTGGCTAAAAAATGGAGGCATTTTCTCTTTTTGCAATAATGGCCACACACTAACTGTTCCATTAGCGTGTGAGCCCTTAACTACACCTATTTTTTAGGCAATAAGGAGGAGGATTCTATATATGGCACCTAAAAAATCGGTGCTGAAATCAGTACTGACTAAGCATATTCTATAACCTGTACCTAGATTTAGGCACCGATTATAGAATAAGCTTAGTTAATATTTCAGTGCCCAAATCTGCACCCATCCATTTACACCAACTAAAACATGGCGTAAATCCCAGTGCATAGATTTAGAAACACTGGGCCATATTCTATAACTAGGCGCCTAAATTTCAGATCGCCCATGAAACGCCCGTTTCCCTGCCCATAACCACACCCCTTTTTGCCTATGCATGTTAGAAGTTCGGCACACATCATTACAGAATACACTTCGTGAGTTCTGCGCCTCAATTCTAATCAGTGCCAATTAGTGCTCATTATTGCTTGTTAAGTGCTGATATTAGCACTCATTAACTTGTTAAGCCAATTAAATTACGTGCGCTGTTAGGGAATCTTTGCTGATTTTGGCGCCTAAATCTAAGCACACTATATAGAATCCGGGGGTAAGGGCTCACACGCTAATCACATGATAGTCGGTTAGCATGCGGCGATGTAGCTGTGCTAACCGATTAGCGCTGGGCATGCCTAGTCTCCACCCCAAACACGTCCATTTGATTAAAAAAATTAGCATGTGTGAAGCGCACTGTGATGCTAAAACTACCGTGAGATGCCTGAGCATGCCCCAAAGTAATGGTTTTTAACCTGCAGTAGGCATGCGTTAGTGCTTACCACAGCTTAGTGAAAAGAGCCCCATAAATATAGGCCTACCATTCATTTGCCTTGAATTAAATGACATACTTGGCACACATTAACTGTTAGTAAATAAACTCCTCCCCCATCTTGGCTCTCTGCAGATCAAAGGTTGTACCTGACTCCACTTAGATTATCAAATGTCATAAGCTGCTACTTGAGTGGTCCTTTTACGAAGCTGCAGCAAAAGGGGGCCTGCGCTGGCATTGGTACGTGTTTTTGACACGCGCCGAGGCCCCCTTTTACCGCAAAGGGTAAAAGGCAAGTCTTTGGTTTTTTTCAAGAAATGGCCACACTGCAAGTGAAGCACTTGCCGTGCGGCCATTTCAGGGGGGGAGCACTTACCGCCACCCATTGAGGTAGTGGTAAGGGCTCCCGTGCTAATCCGGCGGTAACCAGGCAGAACACGACACTGCCCGATTACCGCTTGGTACATACTGGCGCTACAAGAAATATTTTTGCAGCACCAGAAATGGAGCGCGCTGGGGGAGGGAACTACCACTGGGCTGCTATGGTAGCCCGGTGGTACTTCCCTTTTAGCTAACGGTAAGCCCATGTTAGCCTTACCGCCGCTTTACAAAAGGGGCCTAGAGAGAATAAGGAAGTGATACTTGAACTGTATCAAACATTATGACATTCAGCAGTAGTAATGTAGAAATGGAAGAGCATTTTAAAATTCAAAATCCATCACATGAATTGGATAATTTTTGTTCAAGTAGCAATCCAGAGATTTTACAGTTGCTGGCATTCACTGTGATTAGCAGCATCCACAACAGCAAGTGGCATCTGGCCTGGCAAGTCAGTGGAAAAGTTCCAATCACACTGTAAACCCCCCCCCCAAAAAACAAACAAACAAACACAAGAAATCTAATGGTGATGACAACATAAAAAAAATAGTAACTATAGAAACTAGGATTAAAATAGATGGGCCAGGGAGGATCAGGGAGGGGGAATTGAGGGAGGAGGATCAGAAGGAGGGGGCTGTTTAAGGTGGGTGGGAGGAGGATCAGGGGGATGTTCTGGGGGAGGGGGATCAGAAGGGCTGAAACATGTAAAATGTTATATGGGCCCCGGCCGATATTCAGCTGCTGTCCACATAGCTTAAGCTGTCCTTGAAGCTGTTCTAAATTCACCCCGTTTGCTATGCAGATGCTGGCAGTAACTACAGACTCTTCCCCAAGTCTGTCTCCCGTAGTGCCCTTGATCTGCCTACTTTAAACATGGCCAGTCAGAGCCAATATTCAGCAGCACTGCCTGGTTGAGTGCCGATGAATATCGAAAGTTGGTCAGCCCCAAGTGATTTAAGAGGTCTTTTATTAAGCTGCGGTAGCATTGTTACCTCATGGTAGAAATCAGCTGGCGGTAAATGCCAAGATGCCCATGGGAGTCTCGGTGTTTACTACCAGCTGATTCCTACAGGGGTGTAGCCAGACAACAGATTTTGGATGGGCCTAGGCAAGAAATGGGTGGGCACCAAGTGTTCTTCCCAACCCCCACCAGAAAAATATCTGAGCTGGCGGGAAAACGCTTCTTTCCACCTTGGCAGTCTGCAGTAGGCATGCGCTGAAAACTGAGCATTCACAGGTGCCAGTATCGTGGAGAGCAGCGTTTTAATTACTATCAGGGGGATGTCTTTAGCTGGTGGAGCTTGGGATCCCCACCAGCTACCGCTAAACGTGTGCTACTGTTGGGTGGGCCTGAGCCCTAAGTGGGAGGGCCCTGGTCCACCCAGGCCCACCTGTGGTTATGCCACTGCTATGAACTAAAAACATTACAGCAGCTTAGTAAAAGACCCCCCCCCTAAGCAGGCAGGTACCTCTCCTGCCCGCTTAAACCACTTTGAATATCAGGCGGAGCATGTCCAGTGGTCCACATTGAACAAGGCAAAACTTGCTGAACATCAGAAAAAGCAAAAAGTAGCAGTAAGATGAAGAGAAGAACCAACAACAGCGGAATATAGGTGTGAAAGCTAAGTTGTCCAGGATACCTTGCATATGAACTAATGGAAAAAAAACAAGGACGTACCTGACGAGCATTTGAACATTTTCACCCGGACCTGTTTTTATTACGACTAAGGCACAAAACGGTGCCCGAACTGACCAGATGACCACCGGAGAAAATGGGGGATGATCTCCCGTTATTCCCCCAGTGGTCACTAACCCCCTCCCATCCTCAAAAAACATCTTTAAAAATATTTCATGCCAGGCTCAGATGTCATACTCAGGTCCATGACAGCAGTATGCAGGTGCCTGAAGCAGTTTAAGTGGGTGAGTGCACTTCAGACAGGCGGACCCAGCCCCATTCCCCCCTACCTGTTACATTTGTGGAGGAAACAGCAAGCCCTCCAAAACCCACCAGAAGCCCACTTTACCTACATCTAGGTGCCCCTCTTCACCCATAAGGGCTATGGTACATAAGTACATAAGTATATGCCCCCTAGTCCTAGTATTTTTGGAAAGCGTGAACAGACGCTTCACATCTACCTGTGGTGTATAGTTGTGGGTAGTGGGTTTGGGGGGCTCAGCACACAAGGTAAGAGAGCTATGAACCTGGAAGCAATTTATGAAATCCACTGCAGTGCCCCCTAGGGTGCCCGGTTGGTGTCCTGGCATGTCAGGGAGACCAGTGCACTACAAATGATGGCTCCTCCCATGACCAAATGGCTTGCATTTGGTTGTTTCTGAGATGGACGTCCTTGGTTTTGAAAATCGCTGAAACTCAGAGATTACCATGTCCATCTCTAAGGACGACCAAATTTAAGGATTTGGACGTCCCTGACGGTATTTTCGAAACGAAAGATGAACGTCCATCTTGTTTCGAAAATACGGGTTTCCCCACCCCTGGATCGGGACGTTTTGCGAGGACGTCCAAATTGAAACATGGACGTTCGTTTTGAAAATGCCCCTCCACATGTCACAGCGCCCAACTGCAAGGGGGTGTACAAATGGGTGGAGCATGGCTAGACCATGGCATGTCTCCTAATTATGCGTGTAGTTTATAGAATACTATAAATTACGCACATTACTTGGTGCACTTAGGCATACCAACTCCACCTGCCATAGACAAGGTGTAGGAGGGCATGCTTAAACATGGGCACTAATGCCACCTTAAGCTAGTATTCTATAATGGAACCTTGGTACCAAGCTTCCAGTATAGAATTGGTGCTAAGTGCATGGCATCAAACTGCTTAAAATGAAGCACTAATTTATAGAATTGCCATCATTTACCACCTAATTTTATAAAGGTCGCAAAAACTTGCATGCTCAAATTTGGGCATGCATTCTTTGTGTGCGCAATTTAATTGAATAACAAGCTAATTACCACTGATTATTGACTTTTTAGCAAGCAATTATTGACACTAATGACTTTTAATTAGCATTTATACGTGATCTGAAAAAGAGGATGTGGAAATGGGAGGGTCATGGGCAAAACAGGGGTGTTCAAAAAATTAATGCACATTGTTACAGAATACTGGGGATACACACCCTTGCCATGCTTGGGTCCCCACAGTTATACCACAGTTATAACACAGCTATATATAGAACAAGTGATGAAAACATTTATAAGAAATATTGCCTACGCTGAAATATATGAAACAATGAAAAGGAGGCCTCAGCGTCTTTTTAACAGTTGCCGTTTGAATGCTGTGGCTGTTGTTTGTCCACTGTTAGATTATTGTAATGGTTTGCTAATGGGGATTACTGGTAACATGCTGAAGGCGTTGCAAGTAGTGATTTCAAAATTGGAGTAATATGATCATAGCGAGAACCTCCTTTAATCACTCGGGCTATAGCATTTTGAAGTAGTTCAAAATGCTATAGCCCGAGTGATTAAAGGAGGTTCTCACTATGATCATATTACTCCAATTTTGAAATCACTTTATTGGCTCCCTGTAAAATTTTATTGTTGGTGAAATATTACCATTCAATATTTTAAAAACTAACTCTTAGTGCCACTATATTATTGATAACAACCTACTCGCTGTCTGAGATCATCTCAGAAACAGCTACTTGATGTGTCTTCATTTCATCAGGTTTATTTGGAAGAATGTAGATCATCTATTTTTTACATCAAAGGTCTGAAATTATGGAATGCATTGCCCATTGAACTTTGTTTAATATAGAATATGGACCAGATTAAAAAAGCATTGAAAACTCATTTATTTCTTCAGGCTTTTGGTTCGTCTGATGTATGATATTATTTTAATACCATGTAAATTTTAATCTGCTGTATGTTTTATTTTCAGAGTAACATAGCAATTTTTGTATAGTTTGTTGAGCAAAGAAATAATTTTTATTGTTCTGTCCTTTTATATTTTGTATGTGATTTGTTCCCCGCTTAGACTTTTATAGATATAGCATATATAAATAAATTGTTATTAATATAATTATAATAATAATTATTATTATTATCTAGCGACCTGGTTTGAAATCACCCCAAAAGCAGGTTCTGTGGAACCAAAATGCCATGCATTATTTGTAGTGGGTGTCTGGAGCTTTGCTTACCTTCAACGCTGTGCCAGCTTTGTGTCAGTTAAGTACTGGGGTTGGTAATTTCAACTTTTAAAATTGCTTTAAAGATTGTTTATAATAAAATAAAAAGACATTATAGCATTGGAGGCAGATTATTAGTACATATGAAGTGCTGCAGATTTGGAATAGCTTTGGGCTATAGGAGATATAATTGCTATATGATGCCTCCAAGCTAGATTACTTCAGAGAGTGTTCGCTGTTGATGTTTAGGATTTTTTGAGTAGTTTTATATGGTTTCCACTACTTTTGCTCGATTAGAACACTCCTTTCCATTGTTTCAATTTCTTATTTTGGAGTGGTACATTTTCTCTTACTTTCTTTTGTGGATACCCTGAAATATCCATAAATGCAACGATAGTTTGAAATGATTGTATTATTTTAATGACTATATTATTGATTGCTATAAAAACTAGAATAAAACAACACAAAAGATGTTTAACATTTTAGAAATATTACCAATAAATACTTGCAACAATCTTTCAGGAGGTCCTCAATCATCCATAAATATAATTACCTCCAGTGTAACTCTGTTATACCATAGACCTCAGTGGTGCCACTCACTGGTCCTCGATTTAACACCAGCAAGAATTATGCTCCCACTTCCTCATCGGTCCTTTGTGAAAATAGTTTGCATTTTAATTCTTATTTGTTCAATTATTATCTTATACTTCTATTATAATGAAAATTGAAAAATGATTATAAATATCCATCTCAAAAATGAATTCACACTCAGTTGGGGGTTGTTATCCAATATTGACTATGTTTCGCCTTGGAGTTGTTTCCAGGAACATCCCCAAGGATGATAAAGGCAGAGATTAATATATATCCCATCACCGTTCTTCCTAATAACCCCACAAAAATATAAAATTGCATAAATTTACCTATTTTAAATGGCACCAGCATTTCTCAGCCTCAGTGTTCATACAGCTTCGAATAGTGCAGCGGCATTTTTCTACAACCATTTAACTTCCTCAAGCTAATCACGTGATTAGGACAAAAGACCAATCACAGAGCTCCTGATCACACCAATGTTATCCACTCTATCTGTAGAAAGCCCCATAGGAGTAACTGTATTCAATTTAAAGATCCAATTTTGTTCCCGGTAATAGAGCAACCTCTCTACATTACCTCTCTCCCACCCTACACTTATCTGAATGTCCTTTCTCAACCCAATGTTGCACTAAAAGATCCTGATAAGACTCTGTATGTATGCAAGATTTGTGCTCAATCTAATTTTAATCGGACGACTGCTCTGACCGACTTACTGCTTTTCCCTGAAGGCTACAAGGTAGTGCAGACCATTTAAATCATTACAATTCGATGCATAAAAACATAAAAATGTATGATAAACAGTATCAAATATAATTACTTAAAAGAAATGCAAAATAGCCATTATAAAAATATATATGCTGATTTGCTTAGGAATAATTTAGTTGACTTGGTCCATAGACGCCTACGTAGTGTGTCATGTAGTTTAATCTAAAAACACTGCAGCATCTTTTGCTTTAAATATCAGCTACAATATGTTGTAGAATGTTGTAATGTGATATAATAACAACACCATGTGATGCAACAGTAGAATGTAGGAAAACACATTATTATTTAGATTGAATCCACCATCTGGTATCTGATTCAAATTTTGAACATATTTAGCTGATCGGTTGCTCAGGAATTTGAGTCATTTGTTTCTGACTGGTAGTGAATCAGTACCAGTGTGTAGGTAGGTAAATATATCAAAGGCTTAATGCTGACGCAAGCACCCAAGTTACGTAAAGCTCTTTTTGTGTGTTTGTGTAACCCTTTGCTCAAACTTCAACCTAGTGAGGCTGTGGTAATCCATTGAAGTTTGCGGAGGTTGCCCAGCATAGGAAATAAGATTCCCTAAGTGGAACAAATAGTTATATCCATGGTGTCCTTACGCAAACACCTCTGTCTGTTTTCTTCTCTTTTTGGACAGTAGGTATAATGTGTGCTGATTTTTTCATCTGCTTCCAACCCAAATTAGTTGCAAGTGCAACAGAATTTTTATATAGAACAGTCATTTCCAACCCAGCCCTTGGGCACACTTAGTCCCATTGGGTTTTCAGGATATTCCACAATGAATATGCATGAGATAGATTTGAATGCACTGCATCAATTGCATGCAAATCTAACATTGTGGATATCCTGAAAACCTGATGGGACTTAGTATGCCTTGATCACTGGGTTGGAAATGGCTGATATAGAAGCTGTCCCTGGGATTCTATATATTCCACCTTAACTTCCGCATGGAAATCAAGTGTATTCTATAAACATGCGCCTAACATAATTGTTTAGCTAGTTAATCAGCGTTGTTAATTGGATGTTAACAAGCAATTATCAGCACTAAGTGGCATTAATTAAGATTTACATGCACAACTCACTAAACGTATTCTGTAATGTGGTGCGTATAAGTTCTAAATTGCATAGCTGAAAAGGGGGCATGGACATAGGTGGGGCATAGGCATTTCTAAAGTGCCGACTAAGCATACTCAGTGGCGTACCAAGGGGGGCGGTCCGCCCCGGGTGCACGCTGCTGGGGAGGTGTCGCGCGCCGGTCAGCGTCGTTCGTTTCCATGCTCCCTCTGCCCCGGAACAGGAAGTAACCTGTTCCGGGGCAGAGGGAGCATGAAAACGAACGACACTGACTGGCGTGCGGCACCCCCCCCCCCCAGTGGCATGCACTCGGGGGTTATTTCACTGGGGTGGGGGGGGGGCGCTGCACCCGGGGGGCAGGGCGCATCGGCGATCCGCTCCGGGTGTCAGCCCCTCTAGGAACGCCACTGAGCATACTCTATAATCGGCACCTAGATTTAGGCCCCGATTATAGACTATGCTTAGTTGGTATTTCAGCACTGATACCTGTGTGCATCCATTTACACCAACATAAAACCTGGTGTAAATCTCAGCGTGTAGATTTAGGTGCCCTGGGACATATTCTATAACTAGGCACCTAAATTTTGGAACGCCCATGAAACACCTATTTCCCCACCCATAACCACACCCCTTGCCTCCATGCATTAGAAGTTTGACATACATCATTACAGAATACACTTAATGAGTTGTACGCCTAAATTCTAATCAGTGTCAATTAGTGCTCATTATTGCTTAAGTGCTGTTATCGGTGCTCATTAGCTTGTTAAGCCAATTAAGTTACAAACAGTGTTATAGTATCTGTGCTGATTTTGGCACCTAAATCTAAGTGCACTATATAGAATCTGGGGATCTATGCCTAATTTAGGCATTCGGGATTTACACCAAGTAAAACATGGCACAAATGGTGCTACTAAATTTGGTCAAGTGGAAAGGTGCTCGGCGTAATTCTATATATTTTATTTTTATTATTTTATTTATTTGTTGCATTTGTATCCTACATTATCCCACCTCTTTGCAGACTCAATGTGGCTTACAATATATCATGGATAGTGGAAATGAAAGAAGAATTGACATTTAGTGTTACAGAAGTATTTTGGGTTGCATGGTAATGGAAAACATGATAATGATATAATGTAAGGCATTCTTAACATTATTAGATATATGTGGGGATTTCACATGTTTTGGTCTTTGTGGTATGTCTTGTCGAAGAGATGGGTCTTCAGCAGTTTGCGGAAGTTGGTCAGTTCATAGGTCGCTTTTAGTTTGCGTGGCAATGCATTCCAGAATTGCGTGCTCTTATAGGAAAAGGTTGATGCGTGCATTAGTTTATATTTTAGGCCTTTGCAGTTAGGGAAATGAAGATTATGGAATGTGTGAGATGATCTTTTGGCATTCCTGGGTGGTAGGTCAATCAGGTCAGACATGTAAGCTGGGGCCTCGCCGTGGATGATTTTATGTACTAGGGTACATACTTTGAACGTGATGCGTTCTTTGAGTGGTAACCAGTGTAGCTTTTCTCGTAGGGGCTTTGCACTTTCGTGTTTTGGTTTTCCAAATATGAGTCTGGCTGCTGTGTTCTGGGCTGTCTGGAGTTTTTTGAGTATTTGCTCTTTGCAGCCAGCGTACAGTGAGTTGCAGTAGTCTAGGTGACTGAGTACTAATGATTGTACCAGATTCCGGAAAATGGTTCTTGGGAAGAATGGTTTTACTCTTTTTAATTTCCACATTGAATGGAACATCTTTTTGGTTGTGATTTTCGCCTATACTGTGCCTATTCTATAAAATTTAGGCATGCTATAGAGAATACACCTAGGCATATTTTTTTTCCATGCGGAATTTTCAGGCGTCATATATAGAATCTAGCCCAATGTGTCCACTTCAGTCAAGTTCCCACATTCTTTCTCTGTTAAAACAAGCCCAGATGAATCTGAATCTCAAACACATACTTTTGCTGGCACCACTTTGATTCATGTAAAATTTCTCAAAGACACCAATAATAAACAATTTGATATTTTTCATGTAAAAGTCTACTGAGAAGTTGAAATGTTCATATCCCAAATATACATTTCTGCTCACTGATTAATGGAATGCATTTAAAGGACTACTGATGAAATGAACAGCCAAAAGATGCTAAACATTTCTTCACAAAGGGACCCTTTTACAAAAGGGTTGCCACACGGTAATCCAGAACTAACGCCAGCCCAATGTGGGAGCCGGCAATAGTTCCACCTCCAGTGTGCCATTTCCAGTGCTAGAGAAAATATTGAGAACATATTTTTGCACGGGGCTACCTGGCGGTAATCAGGTAGCATTGCCTGCTGTCCAGTTACTGCTGGGTTAGTGCGGGAGCCCTTACCGCCACCTCAGTCGGGTTTTCAGGATTTCTCCAATGTATATGCTTGAGATCTATTTGCATATAATGAAGGCAGTGCATGCAAACTGATTTCATGCATATTCATTGGGGGAAATCCTGAAAACCCAACTGGGTTATGGCCCTTGAGGAGTGAGGTTGCCCACCCCTTACAAAGGAGCTCGTCATGAGGTCCCAAATATTTAAACAATAACAGATTCTGGGCTCTGTTTACTCAGCTGTGCTGTAGGCGTGCTACCTTTTTTAGAGCATGATAATGCCAGAAACACCCATAGAAATATATGGGTGTCTCTAGCATTAGCGCACGCTAAATTTTGGCACACTAACGCTAGTGCACCTTAGTAAACAGGGCCCTCTGTGTTGAATAACCAGTGCTACTTAAGAGTTCTCAAAATTCCAACTTGATTATTTTTGTTTCCTTTGGATTTTGTTTTTCTTCCTGATTTTATACATTTTAACTTTTATTTTCAATGAGTGTCCATTTTATAGTGAACACACCCTTTTTCAAAGTTCTTCCCTGAATCTTCTCTCTAGTAACTACGGTCCCAGTTCTACTTTATATGCATGTGTGCCTGGTGGTTTTGAACAGGACTGACAAAGCAGTGAACCAGTGTACTTTGATTTAAACTGGAGGGAGTGACCAAGTAAGAGGAGAGTCCAACTCATGAATATTTTTTTTATCAGATGTATATTTCATTCATGAACAGAAGTGAATGGTTTTTGTAATTTTGTTCTCATCTGCCAATTGCCCTGCTTTGTTCCATTTACTTCTGCTGCCCTAATACAGCTTTATTAACACCTGTGCTTAGCCCTGGTCTAATAATTGTTCCACAGTGACATCACTAGAAAGACTGCCCAATACCATTGAACAATGCTGCAATCATTACAGAAGAATAGTAGATTTGCTCTACCATTAGAGCTCTATTCAGTCCTTGGTTTTCTACTATTTTGCAGCTATGGGAAAGATTCTCAATGAATAGAAACTGTGAGGTGCTAATAAGACTCCGAACATGCTTTCATGCAGTATGCATTTGTATGTGATTTGCTCTCTATTTTTCTAATAAACTGTTCTCATTTGTGTTTCCTGACACCTCATTGTTATATTACAATTGTAGAATCCATTTTGTATTTTCCACTTACGAGCTCATCAGACATGCGCCACATGTACAGGCTCCAACATATTCACTAAATTTTAGGTTGTTTTTGTAAAGTTGATGCTCTCTGAAAAATCCTTACAATGCACATGACAGTGTTCTGATGGCACACAGCAATTGGGGTTTTAGGAGATCAAGTGCCAGGAGTCTGCAATAAAGCTTAGCAGTGATGCCAACATAATCCATTTGTGCACATGATGTAATACATATTTATTTCAAGCACGTTTTCATATCACCGCAACAGCCAAGAATCAAGCATACAACGGTGCAAAAAAAAAAAACGCAACATACAAGATCCACCGAAAAATAACCAACCCTCCCCCGCATACACACATCCACACAAACAAAAACAAACATAGCTTAATATTCTGTATCATTTAAGGAGTGATAAAGATGAAAGCTGCTGAGCGTATTATAAGAAAACATTTTTTTTTGTTTCTGGGTTTTTCTGTAGAAGTAAGCTGGTGTTTCCAGGCCTAATTCACTAAACTTTTATTATTTTCTCACTATGAAAATGAAAGGACTTAGAGATCCAGGCCCCCAAAACTTAATCAAATCCTTGTCATGTCCGTTTTAGGATGGAAACTGATATTGTTTATGTATACAGCTGAGGAACACCTATATGTATGAACGAGTTCTGACCTATTTCCACCATAACTACGAGAAACGATTTGGATTAAATACACTACAGAAACGTTTAATGTTTAATTAATTGGATTGACCTCCATTTGATCTTTAACATGGTAACAAGCAAAACAAAATTGATATGGGCTGGTCAAAAATAAGTCTTTCTGTGGGCCTCAATACTTAAAAAGAAGGCTGAGTTAGCAATATTTTCATGACAGCTGAAAAAAGCGAGACACCTGTGAAATCATGCTATAATGTTAATTAAACTGCATTTTTAATGATAAAAATCATCATGCACAAATGAGATGTTCAGGTTGCTTACATAAGGCATTCTCCAAACTCTGTTTCAGCTTGTTAGTTCAAATTCCTGTGAAAATAGAATACAAAGCTGTGGTTGTCTTTTTTTTCCTGTAGCCAATCTCATTTGGCAATTAGCTGACATCACTTGACAATCTACCCTATTGTCTGATGACAGTAGCTCTAGAGAAAAAAATATATATCCTGACCTTCCTCTGCCATTCTCTCCTTGTGGTAGCACAAAGTTAAAAAAGGGGTGAGGGGGGGGGGGGGTGGTAACTGGTAAACTGAAAAAACTCTATGCTGCAAGACACATGCAAATAATTTCAGTGCTCTCAGAGTTACTACTACAGAGAATTCCCCACCAAACCTTATTCAAAAACTGCACACTTTTACAAAATGTCTTGTATGTCGTGGACAGGATGCTGGGCTCGATGGACCCTTGGTCTTTTCCCAGGGTGGCATTACTTATGATTTAGCATAGTTATCCACACTTTATCTTCCCCTCAGACTTTCTGTAGAAAATAGAACTATTTTATAGAAATATTGACCAAAGGGCTTCAGTTTTGTTGACATCTTTAAGTTCATTCTTACATTTATATTTCAGAAATAAACAGTGATGTTCACCTCATGAAATCCAAAGTTTAGCACATCGAGCTCAAAAAAAGTCTGCTGGATCAAATTTTTCTTTCTTTTTTTCTTTAATTCTTCTTTCTTATTTTATTGATGTGTTTTACGGTTTGTTTGTTTTTTATTACTTTAAGCCTGAATGTGTTTATAATTGTTCTGTCATGGTTACATCAATACTGACTCAACTACCTTCAGACACCACTAGGTGGAGATGTAGGTTTGTGAAGTTAGGATGAGTTTCAGGCTTGGCTTAAAAAAGGCATACAATGGCAATGATGTCTTTTAACAAAACACACACACACACATACACACACACACAGACACCTACAAGACTAATAAATTATGTATCCTGTTGGTTACATAACCTATTCCAACAAATCTTTGGAGGAGTCAAAAACAGGACAAGCCAAGAATTTGGTTGTAAAATTATCCAAGCAAATTATTATTTTTTTAGATACTGCCTCTTATGTTGCAGACTGTGAAAGAATAAAAGATTCGAGAAATAAATTGTCTGCCAATCTACACATATTCCTCGTCTTTTTTCTTACACCAGCTGCTGGTTCATGTTTCAGTGCTCAGGAACCAATAGAAGAAAAACAGTGAAGCTACTGAGTGTGTTTTCCAACTAAACATAATTACATTTGCCAGCAAATATATTTCACTGTTTTCTGTTGCATATATGTAACTGTTTTAACAATTTCTTCCATCCTTCTACCTGTTGTATCTCAATCTATGGTCCAAAAATCAAGCTCCTCTTGGAAGAGTTTTGAGACCCCTGCATTATTATTATTATTATTATTATTATTATTATTATTATTACTTGCCTCAGTGCTTTTATCCTGTTTAATCTTCCTACTTTATTTTCAGTACTAATATGTTTTCCCTTATCCATTGTGACAAACAAGAGGGTTCAAAAGTACACAAGTACAAGCAGCCAAAGGAAAAAGCACAACTGGGCCTTCAAGACTACTACTACTACTACTACTATTTAACATTTCTAGAGCGCTACAAAGTGTACGCAGCGCTGTACAAACACAGAAGAAAGACAGTCCCTGCTCAAAGAGCTTACAATCTAATAGACAAAAAGTAAAGCATTTAAATTTAAAATATTTAAGCAGTCAAGCACAAGAGAACAGTCACAGAAGGACAGAAGATGTTGAAGGGTGGTCAGTGTGATTAGGTGTAACTCTGGTTGGAGTAGTGGGAGAAGGTGATAGAAGAATAGAAATGGGTGAGGTAAAGTA
Source organism: Microcaecilia unicolor (assembly GCF_901765095.1). Taxonomy (NCBI): domain Eukaryota; kingdom Metazoa; phylum Chordata; class Amphibia; order Gymnophiona; family Siphonopidae; genus Microcaecilia; species Microcaecilia unicolor. The sequence goes on from NC_044034.1 coordinate 256,623,193, forward strand.
ATGAGTGGGTTGATAGGGAGGTTATATAAGACATGTCACTCTAGGGGTGGGTGGGTAGAGGGGTAGGGTGGGTGGAAGCAGGAGAAGGTATTCTCTGCAGCCTATCTGTGAGATGGAAAATGCTCTCTGAAGCTGCTGCTATCAAGACTGTGATAAACAAGAGTCCTTTATTCTTAAAGACCCGACATGGGCCGTGTTTCGGCGTAACAACGCCTGCCTCAGGGGTCCAGAATTACAGTGCTCTCGAAAATACAGACAAAACAAGTGAAAAAATCCTACGTAAATGCACAATCTGAATCAAATAAAAAGGTTGTATCATTTCTTTTCAATGATGGTATATCCGAGAAAGTTGCTAGCACATCAGATAAAATCTCAGTGGTGAACACTGTTGGTTTGAAAACTGCCAAATGGTTATTTAAAAGGAATCATTCTCCTCAACCATGCAACATGCAGTAAGATTCTAATCATTTTCCCATACATCAGAGTCATTCCGGACCTTCCTACCTTTTACTACAGCCCACAGAACTCATTAAAAAGTTATCTCTTTGCCTCAAACCCTCCTCTTTTTCCCCTTTATCATTTCAAGTCCAACATATTACAATCTGCATTTTTGAAAGTAATGTACACAGACAAAGCCTGCAAAAAAAATTTGTTTTTTTTTTAAATCTCTAGAATAGCACTGGTCAGCAATTTCCCTCAAATGTTGAATTTGAAGACATAATTGAGGATGTGGGTATATTTTATAAGCCTGACAAAAAAACATAAGTATCTTATTTAAATGAGAGACACTGTATTTTACTGCTCTATAGCCCTGCTTTAACCATTCACTGCTCCACAATGAAGAATTATCAAAGAAATTTAGGGCCCCTTTTACTTCTACTACTACTACTTGACATTTCTAAAGCGCTACTAGGGTTACGCAGCGCTGTACAATTTTACCACACTGCAGGCCAGCAATGGCTTCAGCATGTGGGTTTGCCATGCACTGAGCCCCCCTTTCACCATAGCAAGTAAAAGGCTTTTAAATAAAAAGAAAAAAAGGAAATGGCTGTGTGGTAAGTTAACCACTTGCTGCGTGGCTATTTCCTTGGGGATCCCTTACTGTCACCTATTTAAAAGACAGTAAGGGCTACAGTGCTAACCTGGCAGTAGCCCTCTCCTCCATAAAAATTCTGACACACCAGATATTGATGCGGTAGTGCTGGATCGCCATGTGGCAAGCCCACGGTGAGATTGTAGTACTTTAGAAAAAGGGCCCCTTATCCAGGTAAGAAGTAATTGTATGGACTGGGATCCCTTGTTGCAATTGTCTCCTTAAACAGGGCCAATGCTTAGGAGTATACAACCAGGCCCCATATCACAGGGGGCTACAAAGCCTGCCTGAAGCTTAAAGATGCATGGCTTGCAGATTAATTTTGGGACCCCTTTCCCCATTTTGCCCTGGGCTCCAGCACATTGGTGCTCGCCTAAGAGTACCTAAAAATCTGTGAGAGGTTTGACAATGTATATGCTTTTAGCTGCTTGAAAAGAAGCATTTTGGTTGGGAGAATAAATGATGCATGAACATGTGGATTCCAGATATACACATGTGGCTGGATTCTGTATATGGCACGGAAGGTTTGGCACCAAGTAGATCCGTACAAAGCCTATATTCTATAAAGAGTGTTCAATCTTTATAGAATACTAGCATAGGGGCCCTTTTACTAAAGGGCTGCCATGTGGAAAATCGGAACTACCGCAGGCCTAAGGCAGCCTCCGGCAGTAGTTCTACCCCTGCTACCAGAAATTCTAGAAAATAATTGCTGCAGGGGGTTACCCAACGGTAATCAGGCAGCACTTCAGGCAGCCCAGTTACCGCCGGGTTAGCACAGGAGCCCTTACCGCCACCTCAATGGGTGGCGTTAAGTGCTCCCAAAATGGCTGTGCTGTAAGTACAAACTTACGGCATGGCCATTTCTTTTTTTTTTCTGGTTTTTTACCCACTGTGGTGAAAAGGGCCTCAGCATATGGCAAGAATGGCCATTGTTGCTAGTGCAGGGTTCCTTTTACCACAGCTTAGTAAAAGGTCCCCATAGTGCATAGGTCATGCCTAACTTTGGATGCCGGACTTCTGCCTGGTTCTATCAGGTGTAAGTCTGCTGCCCAAAGTTAGGCATGGATAGGCATTATCCTACAGCATGGTGCCTAACTTTTGGGAATGTCCATGACACATCCAGGCCCCTCCCATGGCCATGCCCCCTTTGGGACTGCACGTGGGAAAGGTTAAGCGCGATAATATGAAATCTGCCTACAACTCCAATTAAATGCTTGTTAACATCAATTAAGAGCCTAATTGTTGCTTGTTATCGCCCATGTATAGAGGTGCATGCAGATCTCGGATCTCACACAAATTCATGTGCCCAACTTTGGGTAACCTATGTAGAATCCAGGGGATAGTGCTTTACTCCTGGAAGAACAGATAAAATATGCAGACACTTTTGTGTCCGTATACTTTGTAGGTCGCTATCAAAGTGAAACTTCCCATGTTGTTTCCTCTGAGAATTGCCAATATAGTTCACAGGCACAATAATTATTCAGGCAGTTTAGAACAACATATGCTATAGAATTGGCAATCAAAGGGGTAATTTTATAATATGATATCTATATGAGGAGTCCCTAGAGGCACCTATTTTCAACCTAGAAATCCTGAGATTTTGTCAAACAAGGTTGGAGGAGTTCGTCTGAGCCATTAACACAGCCCAATATTTAAAGCTTGACTTTCACTTCTATATTAATCACTGAGCAACCTCCTTGTGTAATGGTATCATTAGTGCAATTGTAAAATGTATAAAATTATAAACTGTATTTACCAAAAGTCATAAAAGCAAAAAAGATACTTATCTCAAAGATGACACTTCAAATGCTAAATCACATTCACTCTGTTATAAAGATTTTTGTGTTTGCCCCAACATCTTTAATGCAGCATTGAAGGAATGGCGAGTCAGGCTCTCGGGGAGGGGGAACAGTTGATTGGCACATAAGATAAGTAGAAGTATACACAGTGAATGTGATTCATCATTTGAAGTTGATTGGTATGCGAGCTCCTCCAATTTTTATTTAAAATTATTTTGTTTGGTAAAATCTCATGGTTTATATCATTATTGTGATCTGATCCAGATTGAGGGGTCCTTTTACTAAGGTGCACTGAAAAATGGCCTGCGGTAGTGTAGGCGCGGGTTTTAGACATGCGCAGAATCATTTTTCAGCGCACCTGTAAAAAAAGCCTTTTTAAAATTTTTGCCAAAAAATGGGCATGCAGCAAAATTAAAATTGCAGCGTGTCCATTTAGGGTCTGAGACCTTACTGCCAGCCATTGACCTAGCGGTAAAGTCTCACACGTAACCGGGTGGTAATGACCTAGGTGCACCAAATGCCACTTGGCGCACCTCATAAAAAATATTTTTTGGACACGTGTAGTGAACGCGTGCCAAAAATGAAATTACCACAAGGGCCACATGGTAGCTGGGTGGTAACTCAGAATTGGCGCTCTTTGGGCACACGTAGGCACACATTTATACCTACTTCAAAACATATGTAAATGTGTGCATGTACTCTATGCTTGTACTCATGTATTTTATTAAGTACATGCATGTCACAACTCTACCTCCATGCAACCCGAACAACACCCTTGAGAATCCTTGATGCAAATTGTGTAAAAGAAGTGCACCCATTCCCTGAATCTACTTGTTAAGGGTATATGCTGTTACACAATTTTAAAGCTATTTCCACATGAAAAAGCTTTATCAAACCCCAATAAATATTATTGCCTATAAAGACTCACATTTTCTGCAGATTTAGTATAGCTGATAGACCTTTTATTTCAACCTGTAAAAGAGAATTTACTTTACTATTATCATGGCATACAATGAGGGGCATTTTCGATATGACGTCTAAATCTGATTTAGGACATTTTGCTAAACATGTCCAAAAATCGAGTGGTGAACATAGCGATTTTTAAACCAGAAACATGTCTATGTTTTTGTTTTGAAAATCGTTCTTTTCTAGATGTTTTTGTGCTCGGTGCGTCTATCTTTTGGTACCATATTTGGGAAAAAAAAGTCCTATGGGAAAACACACAAAAATAAGCCATTGGAATGTCTGGGGGCCAGGAATCATACAGACATCCCAGCAGAGCAGTGGAGAAGTCTAGGGTGCACTGCAGTGGACTTCACACACACAAGGTCCCAAGTGCACATCTTACCATAACCCCCTTGTATTGTATGATGAGCCCTCCAGGAATAGCAACAGATGTACTGTACCTCGCTGTACACCATTACAGTAGCCCTTAAGCCTTCCAGGTAGTTGTTACTTGGAATGAATTACCTGTTTCTATCTGCCTGAAATCAGATTGTATGCGATTATGCAAGAAGCTGAAAACATTCTTATTTGACAGTTTTTAGTGGTTTTCTAAATTTTAAATTTCTTTTCCTATAAGAATATATGTTTTTATAGTTGTTATTCCTCACCTTTATGTGGGCTCTTATATTGTGAACCTCCTGCTGGGACCAGAGAGGTCTATAAATCATGAATTAGATTAGATTAGATGTATGTAGGTAAAGTAGGTAATTTGTGGGTTTTGGAGAGCTCACACTTTTCACCAGAAGTGTACCAATTAGAGTGGGATATGGATTGGCTTCCCTTCTCTACAGTCTACTGCACTAACCACCAGGCTACTCCAGGGACCTGCTTGTTGCTCTAAGAGGAATGGACATTATATCTGTAGCTCTCATAGAGCCTGGTATGTACAGTCACTTTCACCTCTTGGGGGAGTGGAAGGGTCAGTGACCACTGGGGGATTAGGGGTGGTCCTGGACGTTTTTACAAAGTCAAATTATCGAAGAAAAACATCTAAATCATAAGCCCACCATATCCCCACCCAAAACACACCTCCTTTGTGCCTCATTTTGGATGTTTTTCTATTTTGAAAATAAGCCCCAATATGAACTACAAATTCAGAAGAGAATGCCCAGAATGCTGCCAGCTCAAGGAAAGAAAGGCTTTAAGTCTAAACATTCATGGTAACCTCTGTACCTAAGATAAGAGCACTGTAACCTCCTTCTTATTTCATTCACCATTCAATGAAGGTTTGTTGAAATTACGTATTTTTCAATAAACCAACTGAAGAAATGCTGCTCAACTTCTCAAAATTGATTTGAATTTTTTTTTCAATATTCTGAATCAAAATTCCTCAAATTTGCAATGATTTTGTTCACATTACTTGATTTTGTTTGTTTACATCCACAGAACTTCAATATATTTTCCCAGCAAACCTTCAGAGAATTCACATATTCTATCCAACAAACAAGACTGAAATTTTAGGATTTGATTTTAACTTCAAATTATTTGCATAACTGTATCAATGATCCCAAAGAATACAATTTGTTTCAATCCCTAACATTGCAAGAAAATAGACAACTTGTACTAGAACTCTGATTCAGATAAGAATTCTTTCCAGTTGTCACTAACAACTGAACATTTCTTCATAAAGGTCAGGAGAGGGGGGATTTATCAACATGGTTTACCGTTAAGATGTGTTATTTTATTATTAACCCGTTATTTGTAATTAGGTTTAATTGCATAAAATGGGTCCTGTGCTAAAATAGCATGAGTTAGTGGTAAAATAACACATCTTAATAGTAACTCACAATGATAACCACACCCCTAATTTGCTTATAGGAAAAAGCTAAAAAAATATCAATAGTTGCTTAGAGTATCCAGTTACAAACTGGTTTCACTGGATCATGGCTATAGAATTAGAGACACTGATATATTACCTAGAGCCAGATGCACTAAACCTAAAGAGCCAGCAATGTGGTTTTTAAACCAGTTCTATCTAGCCAGTCTAGCGAGCAAGTAGTAAAACATGCACAAAAGGGTTCTCCGAGCCATTTTCCTGTCACGGTAGCAGCTAGCGAAAAAAGAATGCAATGGTAGGCCAGGGCTAAGGACAGGAGGAAGAAGGGGGGGGGGGGGTGTTCACAGAAGTTCAAAGTTTGGCAAGGTGGGAGCTAGGAACTGAATGGCATCATGTGATGGTGGTGGTGGATGAGGGGGGTGGAGAGTGAAGGGTTAGACCCCCGGGGATTGGTATGTGATGTTTAAAATAGGCTTTTGCCATCAAGGCCACGGGATGGGATTGGGTCAGGAGGAAAGGGGCAAGGAAATTTTTTCGGGGGGGGGGGGGGGGTTACTTAAGGGTGCTGCTTCCGGTTCACAGGGCTTTTCACCCTGCTCCTCGGAGGCAGCTCTCCCACCCACCCTCCCTTTGCCAGGAGGCCTTCTCTTAGGGATGAGGGCAGCAGGCAGAAATTTGGTGGCTGGGGGGTATCACAGCAGGTGGACACCTGACCTACAGAGGTTCAGCTCATCGGGTGATAAGCGCCTAATTATGGCTCTGATAGCTGGCAAGTAGGAGGGTCAGGTGACCCGGAAAGAGTGAGCATGGAGGTCTATGCCCTAACTTTTACACTAGCTGTTATGATGGGGCAGTAAGAGGAAGAAATGTTATTTGATGTTTATAATGTTTTCATTTGTAACTTGGGTGAAGTTTTATTTAAGTCAGTGGTGTAGCTGCAGAGGGCCATGGAGGCCTGGGCCCCCCCAAATTGGTTCTGGTGCCCCTGGTTTGGCTGGCCGGGGCCCTCAACCCCTGTCAGATGAAGTATTTGTCCTGTGCTGGTCTCATCCCATTGCCTACCCTGCTATTCTCAGTCATGCCGTGCATGCTCGTTTTAGTGAAACTGAGCATGTGCAACACTTTACACATGCTCAGTTTCATTAAAATAAGTGTACATGGTGCAACTGAGAACAGAGAAGGCAGACAATGCAAGACCAGTGCTGGACAGAAGCTTCAGTTGGCGGGGGTTGGAGACCCCTTGCAGCCAAGGTACCATCATGCGGCGGCAGTGCAGGAGGTGCAGTGGTGGGTAGGCAGGCCAAAATGCCCCCACTTTGGGCTCTGGCCCCCCTCCCTGTCAAAGTCTGGCTACACCCCTGATATAAGTATTGTTTTGCTTATAAGGTTATTTGTTAATAAATAATGCAACCTAATTAACTACCAATTAGTCTTGAGCAGTTATTGTTCTTGGATTCACTTGGGTGGCAGGGGTACTGAAGGGTGGAAGGGGGTGAGAGGTGAGCAGCCAGTCCCAGAACCAATGGTTATATCTTTATTATTTTTTTTTTTTAGCGACCACATACTAGATGGGTTTGTGCTCTGTGCATTTATCTTTTTGATCCATTTTCAAAAAAAAAAAAAATGGCTAAGTGAAAAATGCACAAAATTGGAATGTAGAAGGAGACAGCAATCTTAGTAGGCTGGCCACACAGACACCCTAGCAAAGCAACGGGGCACCATAGGGGGCACTGCTGTGGATTTCATATAAAAGCTCCCAGGTACACATCTCACTGTTACCCCCTTATCTTATCTGCTGAGCCTTCCAAAACCCACCCAAAACCCACCACCCCAATAGCCCTCATGGGTGAAGGAGTCACCAATATGTGAGTATAGTAGGTTTTTGGTCAGTTTTGGAGGGTTCCCACTTTCCACCACAAGTGTGACAGTTAGAGTGAGATATGGACCAGGGTTCCCTTCTCTACAGTCCACTAAACTGATTACTACACTACTCCAGAGACCTGTAATGCCAATTTTTAAAAAGAGTTCTAGGGGTAATCTGGGAAATTACAGACCAGTGAGCCTGATGTCGTTGCTGGGCAAAGTGGTATTGACTATTATAAAGAACAAAATTACAGAGCATATACATAAACATGGATTAATGAGACAAAGTCAACATGGATTTAGAGAAGGGAAATCTTGCCTCACCAATCTATAACATTTCTTTGAAGGGGTGAACAAACATGTGGATGAAGGTGAGCCAGTCGATATTGTGTATCTGGATTTTTAAAAGGCATTTAACAAAGTACCTCATGAAAGACTCCAGAGGAAATTAGAAAATAATGGTAGAAGGTAGTGTTTGATTGTGAATGAAAAACTGGTTACAAGATAGAAAACAGAGAGTAGGGTTAAATGGTCAGTATTCTCAATGGAGAAGGGTTCTGCAGGGGTCTGTGTTGGGACCGCTGCTTTTTAACATATTTATAAATGATCTTGATGTGGGAATAACTAGTGAGGCAATTAAATTTGTTGATGACACAAAATTATTCTAAAGTTGTTAAATCGCAAGGGGATTGTGAAAAATTACAAGAGGACCTTACAAGACTGGGAGATCTGGCATCTAAATGGCAGTTGATGTTTAATGTGAGCAAGTACAAAGTGATGCATGTGGGAAAGAGGAATCTGAACTATAGCTACATGGTGCAAGGTACCACATTAAGAGTCACAGGCCAGGAAAAGGATCTAGGTGTCATCCTTGGCGATACGTTGAAACCCTCTGCTCAGTGTGTGATGGAGGTGAAGAAAGCAAATAGAATGTTAGGTATTATTAGGAAAGGAATGAAAAAAAAAATGGGGATGTTATAATGCCTTTGTATCACTCCATGGTGCAACTGCACCTTGAATACTGTGTGCAATTCTGGTCACTGTATCTCAAAAAAGACATAGTGGAAGGGCAACGAAAATGATAAAGGGGATTGGATGACTTACCTATGAGGAAAGGCTGAAGTAGCTAGGGCACTTCAGTTTGGAGAAAAGATGGATGAGGGGAGATATGATAGAGGTCTGTAAAATAATTAGGGGAGTGGAATGGGTAGACATGAATCACTTGTTTACCCTTTCCAAAAATACAAGGACTAGGGGGCATGCAATGAAGCTATAAAGTAGTAAATTTAAAACAAATCGGAGAAAATATTTCTTCATACAATGTGTAATTAACTCCGGAATTCGTTGCCTGAGAATGTGGTAAAAGCAGTTAGTTTAGCAGGGTTTAAAAAAGGTTTGGGTATCTTCCTAAAAGAAAAGTCTATAAGCCATTATTAAGATGGACTTAGGAAAATCCAGTGCTTATTTCTAGGATAAGCAGCATAAAATATATTGTGCTGTTTTGGGATCTTGCCAGGTACTTGTGACCTGGATTGGTCACTGTCGGATACAGGATGCTGGGCTTGATGGACCTTCGGTCTGTTCCTGCATGGCAGTACTTATGTTCTTATGTTTGTATGCTTTCTGCTCCAATTGAACTGGCTATAACATCTGGAGCTGCCATAGAGGCTGGTATTAACTATTTTTATTAACATCTTTGGGGGGGTGGGAGAGGGTCAGTGAGAGTAAGTGGTGGTCATCCTTGTTTCCCTCCAGTGGTCATCTGATCATTTAGGGGACCTTTTTGTGCCTTATTCATTCTAAAAACAGATCTAGATCAAAACATTGAAGTTTTAGCCCTAAATGGTTTTGTTTTTATCCATACATCCAAGTGATAGGAATGCCCTAAGCCTGCCCTATTTCCCACCCCTAAAATGCCACAACATGCCCCCTTGTAATTTGGATGCACTGCAAATGAATTGCATAGATTAATATATGCAAAATAGGATTTGAAAATACCGATTTGGATATTTTGAAAAATATGTCCAAGTGCTGCTTTATGAAGCTTTTTGGATGTTTTTCTCTTTCAAAAATGAGCTCCATAGTTACCTATGAAATTTTGTAAGTCTAAATGCTTTTAAAATGAGCCCTATTGTTGTTGGATTAATTGTTCTGATTATGGGAGGGAGGGGTGGTGTTCTCACTATGTTTCAGCTCTGTGTATTTTTGTTTACTATTTTGTTATATATATAGGGATTTTTTTTAATCAATAAAGTATTAAAAGAACATAGCAATATGCATATTCTTTCTTTTAGCTCTGTGAAGCTTCAAATATTGATTCTCTAATTGAATTGTCATAGGTAAGTCATTCCATGATGCAAGGACATTACAGCAGAAAGCACATTGTTTAGTTGTTACTGGCTAAGAAGGGAAGTCAGTAATGTGCACTGAGGGAATAACACATGTTTTCCCCCCTCACACTTCAACTAACTTTTCAAAGTGGTACTACTGCCACTTTTCCTTGTGCCAAATTGGGATTACTGCCAGGCTACCACAGATGTCTGGTGATAGTTCCCACCCCCAGCACGTGCCATTTCCAGTGTGACAAAAATATTTTTTAAATTTTTTGAAGCACTGGGACTTACCAGCGTTGCCTGGTTACCACCAGATTAGCACGAGAGCCCTTACTGTCCCCTAAATAGTTGGCAGTAAGGGCTCCCCTCAGAAATGGCCATACACCAATCCCTGTGATTAGTATATGGCCATTTATTTTTTTGAGCTAGAAAAACTTTTTACCCGCTGAGGTAAAAGGTGTCTTCAGTGCGTAGCAAATCCACACTCCGATGCCACCTCAGGCCCCTTTTACCGCAGTTTGGTAAAAGGGGTCCTTAGGAATGTAACTAAAAGAGTAGCCCACAAAGATTCTTTAACTGATATTTCATCACAGGATCCCTCCTCTTCTCTATCTTAACAAAATTCAAGGGTATATAGTAACAGTTAAAAAAGCAAGTTTTTTATTATTTCGCAAAAGTACTTAATGGAAACACTTCAGTAAATCCTCAGTGGAAAACCATAAAAACAACGTAAGACCCAACTACCTTCCGAAGACGACTGAAAACTGATCTGTTCAAAAAGGCATACCAAAAACATCCATCTTAAACATTAGATAATAAGAGATCACGTGATGAGTTGAAGGGAGCAGACGTGGTGTTGCTCTCCTCTGAGGCCTCGCCCTCTCACCCGCACCCGGCAGCGAGGGCCACGGTTCCAAATCACCACCCCAAGAGGAGAAGAGTGAAAGGGACTTTATGGATCAGTTTGTCACTCGATCAGAGTCCAGCATGCCTCCAAAAAGTGGGAAGAAAGAGGAGAAGACTAGACCGCTCAATACCAAGATGGCCACAAATCCGGCATCATAAAAAATCCCTGCGGAGTTTACCGACGCGCACTTACAGCAACTGACTGTGGTGGTCAAGTCAGCAATAGAACCACAACTTCACCAACTCCAGCAACTCTCGGGCCAGCTCACCTCCTTTGAATCGCTATTAGCGGAAACTACAAAGCGAACGGGTGAGCTGGAACAGCGAATGTTGGCGGTGGAGGACGAGGAGGCCGGAATGTCGTCGCGGTTGACGGAACTCGCAGAGTTGGTGCAGAAACACTCCCAGCTCGTAGATGAATTGGAAAATCGATCGAGGCGGGATAATTTGCGGATTATTGGGTTCCCGGAATCCACTCCGGAACACCACTTACCAGAAGTGCTAGAGAAGTGGCTAAAGTTGGAATTCGCCTTGTCGGATAGTGTTGAGCCACTGTGCCTTGAACGAGCCCATCGAGTGGGATGCAAGACAGGCCCAAATCAAAGGCCAAGAGTAATTATGATAAAAGTACACAATTACATCCATAAAGTGGAAATTCTACGTGGGATGCGGCAGAAGAGAGACTCTTTAGTTTTTGAAGGTACTCCTGTTAAAATATTTCAAGTCTTTTCTGCTGCACTACAAGAACGACGCCGAGCATTTGGGCCTATATGTAAATCTTTAGCTCTCACTAAACAAAGATTTGCCTTGATATATCCTGCGATCCTAAAAGTATATCACCAGGAGAAATGGCAGACCTACAGAGCACCACAGGAGGTCCCAGCAGATTTATTTAGATCCCCTCCTCCTTGAGGATTAAACTTGGATAACCAGAGAGATCTGGGTGACAAAGAGTTCTAATTGTTGGAATTGTGAGTATCTTAGTGGAATGGGCTAATGTAATGAAGGTTAAACAACTTGCTGTCCTGGGGTGCCGGGTGGTGGGGGAGAGGGGAGGTCACCATCATTGATTTCCATAAGAGTTACAGTTTGGTTAATAGTTAGTAACAGGTTGAATAAGGAATTGGGTCAGGGAGGGGGGAGGGGGGTTGGGTTGGGAAGGGTGTTAGGCTGAGATACATGATTTATGCATATTGTACGGGACTTACTGGGCTCACATGGGACATACATATAATAATGGGGGTTATACACATGAGGTGGTGAACTGGGTCACAGGGTTCTTTGGGCGAGGCTGGGCGCTCAAGGAATGGTATTAATCCTTTAGAATCAGCGATGGATAAGTTGCACAAATGTAAAAGTTAAGTCCATACGCTTCTCTACGTGGAACGTGGGAGGCATTTCAACCCCGATTAAAAGAGCGAAAATACTAGCAGCACTGAATAGGCATAAAACAGATGTGGGTTGCTTACAGGAAACTAGACTCTCGGCGGCAGAGCACGCAAAGTTAAAACGCCAGTGGGTGGGAGAGGTACACTCATCCGCATCTGGTGAACGTAAGGGTGGGGTGGCTATATTAATACGGAAAGGCCTCGCGGCCAAGTCTGAGGTAATTGAAGTGGACCAGGACGGGCACTATATTTTGATTCGGGTATGGGTACAAGATAGGGAATTTATGATATTGGGCTTATATGGCCCAAATACCTATGATCCAAAAATTTTTGCCCAGTTGATCCGAGTGTGTATGTCCTACCTCTCGAAGCAGCTCATGGTGATGGGTGATTTAATCTAGTGTCCCATCCACAATATGATTGTTCCAACCCTCGTTCGGCATATAGAGGAGGTCCGAGATCACATGCTCTTTCTCATTTCATGCAAACACTTAATTTGGTGGATACATGGCGTGGTCTCCATCCAACAGAATGAGACTACACCTATGAATCTCGTGCCCATGGGACTTTCTCCCAACTTGATTATATATTAGTTTCTCACACCACCTTCCCATGGGTGTTGAATGTGGAAATTGGTCTGGAGGAGATCTTGTACCACTCCATTGTGTGGATGGATGTGGAATCTCCATGGTTCTATCAGCAGGCGAGGAGGTGGAAGTTCCCAATTCACCTGTACCAAGATAAAGATTTTAGATCATATTTAGCTCAGAAATGGGAAGATTATTCCAACAATAATGATCAACATAAGGATCAACCGGGCCTATTTTGGGCAACTGCTAAAGCAGTGCTGCGAGGCGATATTATAGCCTATGCCTCAGCTTATAACAAGAAAATTGCCTCAGGAATATTAAAGCTAGAAAAAGACCTAAATAGAGCTAAAAAGCAGCATCTTAAACACTCTACTGCTTCCACAAAGGAACAACTCCACACAGTCCAGGTGGCCCTTAATTCTTTATTACATCAGAGAGCCCGACATTCCATGGCATATCAAAAATACAAATTTCAACGATATGGGGATCGGTCTGGGGCCTTTTTAACGAGATTGGTTCAATCCGGGGGACCGCAGAAACCAATTGTTACCCTTAGAGACCATAGGGGGAAACTCCATAATACGAGTGAGGAGATAGCTGGAATCCTTCAGAACTTCTTTAGCTCCTTATATGAGTTGTCTTAGACCGCGGGCAGCAAAGAGACCATTCAATTTCGGCGGCCATTTTGAATCTCGCCGAGACCGTCAGATAGCAGTGAGGAGCACGGAGAGCAGCGCGATGGGCAGGAAAGAGGGGGCTCTTTCCTGCCCCGACGTCACTAGACCACCAGGGAACATGGAATCGTGTAAGTACGGGACGGCGGTCCAAAACTCGGACAAGACGCACCGGAGCACCTAGGTTTTAGAGGAGGGAAAAAGGAAAATTTTTTTTTCCTATTTCCCTCCTCTAAAACCTAGGTGCGTCTTATGGTCCGGTGCGTCTTATAGTCCGAAAAATACGGTAAGTATAATACAGTTACAGCCACAACACACAGCCAATGTTCCATGTCTGGCTGCCTGGGTTCGTAACATCTCCTGATGTCAGCCAGCCTCCAGCATTCCATTCCCCCTCACTGTCCCGCCCTCGCGTCAAGACGTAATGATGTCAGAGGGCGGAACAGTGGGAGGGAATGGAACGCTGGAGGCTGGCTGACATTCGGATATGTTACAAATGGAACGGAAGCCAGCGCCAGCCAGCCAGAGAACGTTCAGGTACAAATTGGGAGGAGAGAATCGCGGGACATCGAGGGGAGGGAGGAAGGGAAGGGAAGGGGAGGGCAGGGCAGGGCGGAGCAGAGGAGAATTGATGGACATGGATGGGATGGGGGGACAGTAGAGGAGAGAATCCGACACAGATGGGAGGGCAGGGAAGAGGAGAATCGCTGGACATGGAGGGGAGGGAAGGGCAGAATCTCTGGACATGGAGGGGAAGGCAGGGGAGAGAGAGAGAGAAAAAAAAGCTTACATGACAGCCTTCCTAGGGCCCGTTTCATTGTTGAGGAAACGGGCATGGTTCCACTAGTCTCTCAATAAATATGCAACAAAGCAAACAAATATATAATAATTCAGCAATCAGCAACAGTAAGGATACATTTTAAATACACATAATGCAATAATAAATTTAAGTTAGCAGTACTTCAATTAGGCCCTGACAAATTTCCTTTGAATTTAGGACACGACAAACACAGAAGAAAACTAGCCTCCGCACTTGGATAACCAAAGAGCAAAGTCACAGCGAAGGAGACAAAAAAGATGATGCCAAAAAAATTTCTACTGGACTCAAAAAAGTTCACAGCAAAAGTTTATTGAAACGATCTGGACTCGACACGAGTCGTGTTTCGGCCACTCCGGCCTGCCTCAGGAGTCCCTGTATGCTGTTGTTACAATAATTGCAGGAAAACGACGAAGTCTTCTGGAAATATGCAGCTAGCAAACTTAAAAGCTTGAGTGTACGCCATCTAAACAGTACAAGCATCACTTCAGAGTCATCAAGTGATGCTTGCATTGTTTAGACGACGTACACTCGAGGAAAGAAGTTTTGTCTATTCACAACTTTTAAATTTGCTAGCTGCATATTCCCAGAAGACTTTGTCGCCTTCCTGCAATTATTGTAACAACAGCATACAGGGACTCCTGAGGCAGGCCGGAGTGGCCAAAACACGAATCGTGTCGAGTCCAGATCCTTTGAATTTAGGAGCCAGCCCCAAAACTGGACATTTTACCTTTCTCCTTCCCTCCTCCCATTGTGTCTACTGAGGTTGAACAGCATTGCCTCTTCTGATGCAAATCTCTCTCATGAATATTCATTGTGGATATCCTGAAAACCTGACTGGCTGGGGTGCCTCCAGGACCAGGTTTGGGAACCATTGACAGTACCCTGCCTGAAATTCCAGTAGTGCTCAATTATCAAAGCAATAAATTATGATCAATCAGATCAAACACAGCAGATAGATCAAATAATAATAACATTACTTGACAGCCCTGAGACAAATGTTCTCTTATATCATTTAAGGAGGCTCCCAGGAGGGTTTCTGTGCTAAAGCCACTGTGAAAGGCAGATTGGATGTCAGAGAGAATATTATGATTTTCCAAACAGGTTGGCAATTGACTACCAACAATACTCTTGGTTATTTTTGAAAAGAGTGGGATTCCTGCAACCAACTTAAAATTTTGAGAGGTCAGGAAAAATCACTGAAGGATTCATGCGTATAGTTTCAACACTATGTCCCCCCCAAATCAGGAAATTGTCCTACACTGAACAACTCTGATAATGTAGAGGGGCTTTTTTGATATGACATGTAAGTTTGATTTGGGATGTCTTGTGAAAAATGTCCAAAAATCAAGTGACAGAGCAATTTTTGAAGCAGAAAAAGTCTATTTTTTTTTGTTTCAAAAAATCACCGTTTTCTAGACTTTTTTAGTGCTCTGTGAGTCTTTCTTTAGGTACTATTTAAAAAAAAATGTCCTAGGGAAAACACACACACACACACAAAAAAAACCCCACTGGAATGTCTGGGGGTCAGCATTTTTAGCAGACTGGCCAAACAGATATCCCAACACAGAAGTGGGGTAGCCTAGGGGGCACACAGCAGTGCACTTCACATACAAGGTCTCAGGTACAAATTTACTATAACCCCCTTATATTGTATTGTGAGACCTCCAGAAACAGAAAAACAAACAAACAACTGTACCTCACTGTGCACCACAATGGCCATCAAGCCTACAGATTTATTTTTGTTACATTTGTACACTGTGCTTTCCCACTCATGGCAGGCTCAATGCAGCTTACATATTGTATACAGGTACTTATTTGTATCTGGGGCAATGGAGGGTTAAGTTTAAGTGACTTGCCCAGAGTCACAAGGAGCTGCCTGTGGCTGAAGTGGGAATTGAACTCAGTTCCTCAGGACCAAAGTCCACCACCCTAACCACTAGGCCACTCCTCTCTCACCTACATGTGGGTACAGCATGTAATTAGTGGTTTTTGGAGAGCTCACACTTTCCACCACAAGTGTACTAGTTAGAGTGGGATGTGGCCCTCGGTCCTTTTCTCTAAAGGCCAATGCACTGATCACTAGCCTACTTTTGGGACCTGCTTCTTGCTCTAGGAGCTGTCATAGAGTCTGGTATGTACTGTCACATCTTTGAGAGATGGGAGGGTGGGGGGGTCAGTGACCACTAGGGGATTAAGAGGGGTCATGCCATAATCTCTCCATGGTCATCTTGTCATCTAGGGCACTTTTTTGTAACTTAATCATGTTTGAAACATGTCTAGACAAAACCGTCTCACTTTTTATCCCAGACGTTTTGGTTTTCTTCCATTATGGCAAAAATATGTCTAATTTTTGGGAACATCCACATCCCACCCAAAACATGCCCCCTTGAAATTTGGGTAAACTGCGGAGAAAAACGTCTCAAATTAGAGTCTCGAAAATCGCCACTTTATGACATTTTTCTATTTTGAAAATGAGCCCCATAGTAGAGAATGACTCCGTTCCTGCCCTGTCCCTGCAAGCTCTATGCCTGTCCTTGCCCCATCCTGCGAGCTCTGTCCCCGTCAACACCCCGTCCCTGCGGACTCTGGCCCTGTCCCCGTCCCATCCGCAGAAGCCTCGAACGGTTAGGATTTTATATTTAAATCATTTTAGTATAAAAAGAAACAATATTCTGTACAACTGTACAATATTTCTGACCCACTCTTTTAGCCAGAAATATTGTTCAATGATGCAGTAAAGAATTTCTTCACAGGGGGAGGAAAACTTCATTACTGTTATTAATGATATCAAACTGTTCATATTAAATGTTAATGTTTTATAGAAAAAGCAACTTTAAAAGTATTAAATGGCATGATGTTTCTTAATAAAATTAGTTCAGGAAGAGAGGGGAACAGGTTGTGAATAAAAGATCTATATTAAGCTGTAGATTTAATGGGGATTTTTTTGGTTCCATGTGATATATTTGTAATGTTCACAACGAAAACAAATCCTTCATGAAAGTGATGCAGAAAATATATTTCTATTTTAGTACTGATTACCATAATTTTACAGCTTGACCTCTACAACCAACATTATTTACCCTTCTATAGAGGGTGCAATTATCCACATGCCATGCCCTAATTGGTAGTCAGAAAGAATCTCACAATCCTTCTCCCTCACACCTAAGCCTGTTATGCTCACCCAAACTCTGCTTCCGTTCTTTGAAGGCATCTTCTGTTGCAAACAGAGTACTCTTGACTTTTGGAAATAGATAAAAAGAGCCTATATTCTGTGCCTGCTCTTCTTTTGTTCTTCCCTCCCTTACCTTCCTCTCCGTCGCAACGCTAAGGAGATTCCCCATAGGCCTGCTCCAGGGCTTTCCTTCCTCCGGCTCCTGCCTTCTGCTGTTTCGCGAAACAGGAAGTTGCATCAGAAGGTGAGAGTCAGCAGAGGAGGGAAGGCCCTGGAGCAGGCCAATAGGGAATCTCCTTCGTGTTGCAATGTCTTAAAAATGTGTTTTCAAAATAGCGATTTGGACATTTTGGCAAATAAAACATCTAAATACCACTATATGCTGCTTTTTGGATGTTTCTCTGTTTCAAAAATGAGCCCCTCGGTGCTGGAAAAATGGTCTAACATAGCACATTTTAAAACATGTTACGTTAGTTTTACCACTTGTGTGCATTAACTGTGCAGTATTTACTTTTTTATTTTGGGGGATGGGAATGGACATTGAAGCACTGACATTAGCGCATGTTAACTGAATAATGCTGAATTAACACCGGAGCCCTTAGCGCCTCCTAAATAAGAGATAGTAAGGGCTCCTGCATTAATTTTTTCAGTGGCCACTTACTAAAGCTAACATTAGTGTACGGCCAGAAAAAGCAATAATTTTAAAAGGCTGAATAGTCTTAGTACACGGGAGATTTATGTGTTAGGACGCACTAAGCCCATTTACTAATGCTTAGTAAAAGGACCCTAAAGTTAATGATTATGAAGGTCTGTGTGTGAAGAATGTAGAAAACAGAATTAGAAGGGTCGAAATTCAAAGTGATTTAATCGGCCAGAAATGAAATCACTTGTTTGGGGCTGATGGCAAATTTTCATCTGCTCTTAACCGGTTAGTGCTACTGAAAATAACCAGATAGCAGCAAAATGAAAATTAGCAAATTGGGGGGTGCGGAGCGTCCTGGGGGCAGAGTCGACAGTAGAGAATGACATGTGGACAAAGATTGTCCCAATCCCTGCCCTATCCCCGTGGGTTCTGTCTCTATCCCCACCCCATCCCAGCATTTTAGAAAAAGATTTCTTAATGTAGAGCCTTTTCTAAAATATATGAAAGAATGCACGTGTATTTAATGGACTATATGCAACATTTTACAATTATACACTGTGTCTAGGAAAAAAGTGAGCCCCCTAGACATTTTGCAATAAAAACCTCAAACCTACACCGCATTAATTAAAATTTTACATGCACCTATTTGCGTCACCGATGTCAAATTACATAGGAATCCCTCATCCCATTTAAGAGATTTTTAATTTTCGCAAACTGCTCAGTTTCTGATATGACTTAATCACTTACTTACTCGCTGATGCCATCTGTGATGTCATTGCATATTGACAAACAAACAAAATGTTGTCAAGAGAAGATCAAGGTTTAATTAAAATATTGTGAGTTGGAAAAGGATACTGCGCTAAAAGATCAGATTTAAACATTTGGACTGTTC
Organism: Microcaecilia unicolor; assembly: GCF_901765095.1. Taxonomy (NCBI): domain Eukaryota; kingdom Metazoa; phylum Chordata; class Amphibia; order Gymnophiona; family Siphonopidae; genus Microcaecilia; species Microcaecilia unicolor. The sequence continues at coordinate 256,642,148 of NC_044034.1, forward strand.
AGCTTGGCATTAACTTTATTTGAAACTTTTGGGTAGTGTTATTTTAAATGTGGCATCCCAGTAACATTAAGGTGGATTTCTAAGAAACCAAACAGCATTGTTTGAAATAGATATATTTATTTGTAACATTTATACCCCGTGCTTTCCCACTCATTAGCAGGTTCAATGTGGCTTACAAATCTTACAGGTTAAACAAAGTAGCATAAAATGCCTTGTTTCCCCCCTTGATGTTTCCGGACACAGTGTAAATTTGGAAACATCAAGGGGGGAAACAAGGCAACATAGATGTCTAAGTGTCAGCACTTACAACTGGAAGTTGGCATTACACAACCTAGATGTATAATTGGTGAATCCTAAGTGGGTGAATGCTCTCAATTAACTACAAAGGCCACCTTCTTTATTTAGTTTCAATTTGGAAGGAGAAAAATAATCCCTTCTTTAAAGGAATGACCATAACAAGCATTTTCTTTTTTTTAATCAACCTACACATTTCAGAAAACAGCAGTAAATCCCAGTGTTGCTATATTGGGATGTACACATGCATTCCTTTTCTGAAATGGGGTATACATATGTAGATTTTGGTTCTGCCCTAGCCTCGCCCAAACTATATCCTCTTGTCATCTACATGTAGTGCATATTTTCACTTATAAATACTGGCTTTCTATAATGCTACAACTTTGCGCCTAGAGCTACATGCCACTTCCATGCATCAAAGGCACCTTTAATTGGCATTTTTACACTAGTCTATAAAGTAGCACCTAAGTGCTATTGTGTGTGTAACTCCAAGGTGGGCATAAACGAGGAATGAACATGGGTGGACCATGGGTGTGGTGCCAAGTAATATGTGCAACTTATAGAATACTATCCATTACATACATCACTTGGCACACTTGTATATGACCATTTACACCTGCCACTGACATGGGGTAAAGGGGTCACACCCAAGGTTTGCAGATTTTCACTAGTATTCTATAATGACTTGGCATGCCTAAGAGTCATTATAGAATTGTAGCTCCTAAATTAAGGCACCAAGTAATAGAATTGCCTATGCAAATTGCCAAATAGGGCTTCTAAAATAAGGGCCATTAGGCAAACAATGTTTGCATTGACTAGTGGGGGCATTCCTAGCATTTTGAAGAAGATGGATCGGTATTTTTGGTAAGGGAAGGGGATGGATTTAGCTCCTACATTTTCCAGAAGTCACTCAAGGCAATTACATTCATTTTCACTAGATATTCCCCTGTAAGTAGAGGGCTCACAATCTAAGGCACCTGAGGCAATGGAGAGTAGAGCCCGATTGAAGCCAGAATATTTAGATAGGCTAAAACTGAATCTGCAGCCAAAATTGGCCACTCAGTTTCAGAGGAACCGAAGCTGAAAACTAAACTAGCCCCCATCCCAACACCCAAACAGCACCCATTTCCTCCCACCAACCAGAAAGAACTCCCCTCCTAAATCTACCCATCAGCAGCAGCCTGCTTCCCAGGCCTACCGTATCATTGGTAGCTAGTGGGAGCAAAGCAATCCTCACTTGGTCTTGTCCCATATTGGCTCCTGCATCAAAATGACTTCAGGGGCATCCAGCGGCAGTCTCATAAGGCTGCTTCTGGAGGTCGTGGTAGCCATTTTGAGATTGGAGCCTCTATTGGCAGGAGTGATCCACAGTTGTTCTTACCTATCTTAAAATGACTGCTGCTGGAGGTCCTGGAATCTATTTTGATGCAGGAGCTGGCATGTGTAGCAACAAATGGGTAGGCCCAGGATGGGGGCTGCCACTGATGGGTGAGAACTGAGGGAACTCTTTCTGGTCAGGAGAAGAGCGAGGAAGTGGGGGCTGCACAGCACAGGTTCAGTTTTAATCGAAAATGCACCATCATTTTCTGTCAAAACTGAACCAAGGCCGAACATGAATTGTGAGCTGGGTTTGGTGCCAAAGTCGAAAATTAAACTGAATGGAGAATTATGTGACTTGCCCATAATTACAAGGAGCATCCACAGGATTTAAACCCTGGATTTCCTGGTTCTCAAGCTTCTCCTCTTACCACTAGGCTACTCTTCTACTCAGTTAACATGGAGCAGAGTTTGTTACTATTGCATTAACAGCACAGCAGATAACATGAAATGCAGTTAGCTACACATCTGTAAGCATGTTAACTGGATTGCATTATTTGTCATGTTAACTATTAAATCTTGGCAATGATGTTCACATTAATTCTAATGTGCAATCCTCACCCATTTTCTGCCCCAGTTAAGGTGGTACTTCGTCAACTGTCTTTCTGTATTGGTGTTAACACAGCACCACCTTAATTGTTAGAACATGGCAGTGCCCATGTTAATCATCTAATTTAAGTTAATGAATAATGGCTATTATTTTTGATAGTGTGCACTGAAACAAAAGAAAATGAATTGGAAAAAAAGCCCTAAACAAAACTGTAACAAAATTTTCCCACCGTACACTCTTATTCTCAAACATAGTCACTGTTGCTCCAATCAGCCTCTCTTTTACCTGTGCATTTTCTTATTTAACTTTCTTCTTATAGAATATAATGGAGGAAAGAATATCAATTTAAAATGTCCAGAAGTTTTGTTTGGAGGCACTTCTGTCTCCTTTAAAAGAGAAAACCCATTATGGCAGGTATGCCTGACAGCACTTGTTTGTTGAAAAGCTGAGAGTTTAGCTATCACGTACCGCACAAGAATTTCAACACATTATCCACATATTTACATTCATGCCTTTTCCTTACTGTCACTCTAATATATACAATCTGGACTTAACCAGTACAGATGCACTCACATTCCTGCAAATAGATCCATCTTTCGCATATACACATTGCTATGCCTGGGAATAAACACATAGGACCCAGTTTCATCATACAGGAAAAAATATTTGAGGGGTCTTTTACAAAAGCTCAGACTCGAGTTATCTGCAGCAGGGCTCAAAGGAATAAAATGGGCCCTGCTGCAGATAACTCAAAATAAGCTTTACTAAAAGACCCCATTGGTTTCTTTCTTTTCCCAAGGGGCAGGCAGGAAGAAAAGTAAAGGCTAGCTTCTGGATCTCCCAGGTAGAATGAGAGAGAGAATCCTCTCTCCATCTCTAGAGGTCTTCTTTTCTTCTTACTACTCCCAGAGGCATTGTATAAGCATGTCTGAAGGAGGCTGAAACAAACAAGAACTAACAGGGTGCTTTGGAGACAACAGAGAAAGCAGCAGGTGCAAAGCAGGCAAGAAGGCCACATATATGACTACATGTCCAGTAAGGTACATGTGGAGAGCCATAATCAAACGGGGCGCCCAAGTTTTCATGAGGGCGTTCTCACAGGACGGCCCTGCGAAGGGGCAGGGAAACCCGTATTATCGAAACAAGATGGGCGTCTATCTTTCATTTCGATAATACGGTCGGGGACGCCCAAATCTCAATATTTAGGTCGACCTTAGAGATGGTCGACCTAAATGTTGAGATGGTCGACCTTAGAGATGGTCGTCCCTGGTTTTCGGCCAAAATGGAAACCGAGGACCCCCATCTCAAAAACGACCAAATCCAAGCTCTTTGGTCGTGGGAGGAGCCAGCATTTGTAGTGCACTGGTCCCCCTCACATGCCAGGACACCAACCGGGCACCTAGGGGGCACTGCAGTGGACTTCACAAATTGCTCCCAGGTGCATAGCTCCCTTGCCTTGTGCACCTGAACCCCACAACCCCCCCCCCAAAAAAAGCCCCACTCCCCACAACTGTACACCACTACCATAGCCCTTAGGGATGAAGGGGGGGCACCTAGATGTGGGTACAGTGGGTTTGTGGTGGGTTTTGGAGGGCTCACATTTACCACCACAAGTTTAACAGGTGGGGGGGGGGGGGGGCTGGGTCCACCTGCCTGAAGTGCACTGCAGTATCCACTAAAACTGCTCCAGGGACCTGCATACTGCTGTCATGGAGCTGGGTATGATATTTGAGGCTGGCATAGAGGCTGGAAAAATACTTAATTTTTTTTTTTAGGGTGGGAGGGGGTTAGTGAACACTGGGGGAGTAGGGGGAGGTCATCTCCGATTCCCTCTGAATCTGGTCATTTAGGGCACATTTTTGTGGCTTGGTTGTAAAAAAAAAAAATAACCAAGTAAAGTCGGCCAAGTGTTCGTCAGGGACGCCCTTCTTTTTTCCATTATCGGGTGAGGACACCCATGTGTTAAGCACGCCCCAGTCCCGCCTTCGCTATGCTTCCAACCCGCCCCCGTGTACATTTGGTCATCCCCGCAATGGAAAGCAGTTGAGGACGCCCAAAATCGGCTTTCGATTATGCCGATTTGGGTGACCCTGGCAGAAGGACGCCCATCTCCCGATTTGTGTCGAAAGATGGGCGCCCTTCTCTTTCGAAAATAAGCCTGTTAGTGACCTTTCTTTCTTTTTCAGAAACTTTGGTCTCTCTTGAGTCTTCTCTCTTCTTCTTGTTTGGACGGTGGGGCTGTGTGCTTCACGCCTTCTTCAGTGTGTACTCTGGAACTGTAACCTCTGAACTTTAAAAACCCTAAAAGAGAGTATACCTTCCTGATTTAATTCAATTTACTCTTTTTGTGAGGAAAGGGATTACTTGGCCAACTAACTGTTTAAAAACTCAAGCACCTAACTTGTCACTTTGTCCCTAAAGTAAGAAGGGCACAGGCATTTTTCAATTCACCTTCTCTCTCTCTCTCTCTCATACCTACAACATTCCACTCACGCATGCCTTGTCTTAGAGCCTCTATCACTGTTTCAATCACTCTCACACAGTACTTTCCCAATGTGTCAAAAAGCATAAAACAATTTTTTTAAAGGAAAATCACTTCTATGGTTATAGTCAGTTCCCCCTTAAACCCCCAAATTAAAAACAATATATTTGAAACCAGCTAACAGGTTTTCAGTACAAAAAATTCTTCTCTTACACAGAGCTCTCTCACATGCATCCAACTTCTCTAAGAACTTCAGCCCTTCTGACAACAGCCAATACAGTTGTTGCTAAGGGTGACAGTGAGTGTGTCATCAGCTCACCTCCAATAGCCAATCAAATCATACACAAAATTTTGAAAGGCATGGAACCTAACTGAAAAGTTGACAGTGTCCATTTTGATCCCATAGAACATAATGCGAAAATTACATTTTTTACTAAAATTGTCACAAAAGTTACCACAGAATCTACCCAAAATGGCATGTAACCCTTGGTCCCATCAAACCACACATGCTATATTTTTCTCAAGCATTTTGTTCCATATTTACAGACGTCAAAACATTTTTGCCAAAAATTACCATCAAAAACCCTAAAGAGATGGGGACATCCACTCTAAAAATATTCAGCATTACCCCATGCACTCCCCTGAGTGATGCTCGCAAAAAAAAAATAATAATAATAATAATAATTTAAAGCCCAGAAATGACTTCAACTAAAACCTTCTTGTTTTACCACCAAAATGATTTTTGCCAAAACTTTTAAAGCACTAACCCACCTCTGGAGGTTCTCAGGAACTCATAACTACCACTACATTTCACTAAAAATTATTCCCTTAAATGCCAGCCCAATGGGACCAAAAAAACTCACAATTTTAAAATAAACTAAATATAATCTTGGGCCACTAGACCCCTTACCTTGTTCCCCAAATGCTCCTCTCTCAACCACCACCACCGGTTCGAATCCCAGTAGACCCCCCCCCCCCCCCCATCAACTGTGAGAAAAAGGCCATGAAAACCACAGAGCTCTGGCTCCAAAATCTAGGCCCCAGCTTCAGTTTAGCCTAGTCACAGTTCTGGAGCACTACTGTACATGGGCAAAAAGCCACACATGATCTGGAGACCAGACCAGGCCCAGACTGGCCATTTTCTTCAATGTGCTTGGCTGAACTGCATCCAGGAAGGTCATGTCTGGTACGTCAGAAGCCCCAAAATGTTTTTGGACCTCAAATGGGGGCATCACTGGTTACCAATGCCTTTCCACAGGCCACAAAATGGCCTAAAAAGGCCCGAATCACCCAGGAGTCAGGTAAAAACTTCGATACCTGGTCAAAATAATCAGACAAAATGGCCACGACAAAATAGCCCTGACAAAAAAGCTCCAAACAAAAAAAAGCTCCTGACATAATAGTCCCTGACATAATAGCCACTGTCAAAACGGCCTGCCCACAATATAACCCTTGACAAGTTAGCCGCATGACAAAATGGCTCGATCAGGCTGCCCAGAATATGACACTGCCAAACAGGATAAGGTTGGTAAGATAATGAAAATGATGACAATATTGCTTTTTTTTTTTTTTTTTTAATTAGTATGTTGATGGAAGAATAGTTTCTTTAAATAGCAGAACAGATCATGAACACCAGTTTGTAACTACAGAATTTTGTTTATTTATATATGCTTTATGCAATTGAATGTTGGTAGGAGTCATTATCAATGAAGATTTCAGTTCTAGTTTATTATATTTTTTGTGATGTGCTATATTTTCTTAGGGGGTTGTTTTGTTGAGGGGGCTATTTTGTATAGGGGCTATTTTGTCAAGGGTTGTTTTGTGGGAGGAGCCATTTTGTCAATGACTATTTTGTTAGGGTGTGAAATGTCAAGGGTTATTTTGTTACAAGGCTTTTTTGTCAGGGCTTTTTTGTTGGGGCTATTTTGTCAGGGCTATTATGACTGGGTGCCAAAAACTTTAACCCACAGGTTGCATTACTACTCCACAACTCAACGGAATACATGAACAAACACCACTGTCCTAACACATGTTTTAGACAGTACATTGGTCATTAAGAAGGAGACTTTTGCATGCATCTATTGTCCCAGTGTTGATGTAGAAAGTCAAAACTTGAACGAGCATGGAAAAAAAAGAAAAGATGAACATACACTAAATGCATGGAAACAAACACACAGAAAATACAAATATGCAATAAGACAAACTAAAAGGTCCTATTACAAAACTAAAATAGGACCAGATTACAAAGATATGAAGAAACTATTTCAACTCATATACAAGTTATTAGACACCACCCCTATCACCACAACCAACACAGACATCCCACCCGCAGACAAACTTGCTAACTACTTTAACGAAAAAATAATAAAATTATGCAGCACACTTCCTCAGCACAACAATGAAATTGAAAACGTCTTCAACGACCTGGACCTAATCCTGGGTGGATGCCCAGCTGACCATATCTGGTCAACATTTACTCTACTCACCACTGAATCAGTTACAAAAATGACTCTTAGGTTTGCCAACACCCACTGCAAACTGGACATATGTCCCAGTCATCTACTCAAATCCACTCCTGATCGCTTCATATCAGACCTCACATCCCATCTAAACTTCATGCTACAACAAGGTCTCTTCCCTGAAGAATATGGCAACATCCTACTCACCCCAATACCAAAAGACGCCAAGACAAACACAAGTGACCTAACCAATTACCGCCCAGTTGCATCTATCCCACTAGTAGTCAAACTTTTGGAGAGTTTGGTGACCAAACAACTTACAGAATACATGGATAAGCACTCAATACTACACGACTCACAGTCAGGATTCCACCCCCACCACAGTACTGAAACTGTCCTAGTCACACTCCTGGCCAAATTCAGGCAAGAAATAGCCACAGGTAAAAGAATACTTCTCCAATTCGACATGTTGAGCGCATTTTACATGGTAAACCACAATATATTACTAAGACTTCTCGGCCACTTGATTTGACAGAAATAACTAATGAAATGAATGAACATCATGGATTCCTGGGCAAACTCTTTTCCAACTGAAACTGAATACTGATAAAGCACACTGCCTCATCCTCTCATCTCCACATTACAAGTACAAACCCACAACCATAAACATCCCAGAACACTCCCTCCCTACCTCAGACAGCCTAAAACTCCTCTGAGTCACAATTGTCCACAACCTTACCCTTGAGAGCCAAGTAAACTCCATAATAAAGAAAACGTTCTATTCAATGTGGAGACTTAAACGAATAAAACCTTTCTTCCCGAGGGAAATGTTTCGAAACCTAATACAATCAATGGTCCTAAGCCATGCAGATTACTGCAACGCAATCTATGCGGGATGTAAAGAACAATTCACAAAAAAAACTCCAGACCGCCCAAAACACAGCTGCCAGGCTGATATTTGGTAAATCACACTTTGATAGTGCTAAACCCCTCCGAGAAAAGTTGCACTGGCTCCCAATCAAAGAACGGATCATCTTCAAAATCTGCACCTTTGTCCACAAAATCATCTACGGCGTAGTCCCAGGATACATGATAGACCTCATAGACCTACCAACCAGAAACAGAATCGGATCTTCACGATCATACCTAACCTTACACTACCCAAATTGCAAAGGACTTAAATACAAAACACCTTAAGCATCCAGCTTCTCCTACGTAAGTGCACAACTATGGAATGGATTCCCAAAAGCTGTAAGAGAAATACATAACCATCTAAACTTCAGAAAATCACTAAAAACCAACCACTTCAAAAAGGCTTACCCCACTGATCCAACGTAAATCCCTAAACCCAGCAACACAGTACAACCAATGTTCGTACTGACTAATATTCAGTCCTCATTCCCTTCTACCTTCACGGTGCCTAACACACTCCTACCTCATCTGACCACAATACAACCTTGTATTTGTTATCAACCGACTGGCGAATGCCTTTACGGTATTATGTAAGCCACATTGAGCCTGCAAATAGGTGGGAAAATGTGGGGTTCAAATGTAACAAATAATAATAATAAAAGAAAGAGTTTTGACATTAACTGTTGTACAATGTCCTTTTTTTTATTTTTGCAGATGCAACAGCTAGAGTTACTAATGTGCACATGTTGTTAGATCATGCTAATGCTATTAATACACATTAATTTGCTGCTGCTTCCCCCCTTCACTACCCCAACTGTACCAAAACCCGATTGCTAACCCCCAAAACCTCGGAATGATCCCAGGGGACAGAATGGTGGACAGAAAAAATAAAACCCTCTCACTGCCCTGGCTCAGAGATAACTTTTCTAAAGAATTGGGTATCAAAGGAACAGATACAGATATGACGTCATGAGAGTTAAAAAGATAAGTACGGAAGTAGGAAGTGATGAGATCCTTCCGTTAGAACGGATGAGAGTAAAAGCGCAGTATGTTAAGTGTAAATGATGTGTGAGAAACCTGTAACATGGAGAATTGACTTTGTATGCATTACAGTTGCGAGAGAGCACACCAGTTCCACGGACCCTGAAGCAGGAAGTTGGATAAATACCGAAACCTGGACCAGAGTTGGCCGTGGCAAGAAAGACTGAGCGTCGCAAGAGCAACAGTCAAAGCTAAGATAAGTACAAGTTTTGACTTTCAAATAAAGAATTGAAAACAGGGAGAGGAGGATTTTTAAGCTGGTGATGACAGATAGAACTCCGGTGAACATTGTTAAGCCTTGAGCTGAGGTTCAGCAGTCTGTTGAGGCTTTTTCCTCCTTCACAACAACACACTATACAGTACAGCCTAGGAGATACGATATTGATATACTAAGTAACTGATCCTGGGCAACACTACAATTTTTGAATTCAGAGATAACTGAGCCCGCCAAAAACTAACACCTTGTTCCCCACAACTCCTTCCTCTGATTGCAGCCTTTTCACACCCCAGGTCACCAATCAGCAACAGAACTCCCATTGTTAGTTTACCTCCCAGTGCATCTCAAACCCTTCCATATCTATCCTAATGAGGTCCCATCAGGAGGTTCAGCCATGTTATCTCAGCCCCGGTATATTCCAGAGGTACCGCCTTAATAAGTGTTAATGGTGTTAGCATGTACTACAATAGTAGTGCATGTTTGTATCACTAGTAAATATGGTTGTGTATATATACAGCATACATTTGCTTGGAACTAGAATCCTAATTTATTACCCATTGTAAGAAACAATCAAATACATTGTGGCTTGTGATTCTTCTCTAGACAACTAGATAAGAAGATAAATGTATAGTTGTTCTTAATTAGCTTTTTTTTTTTTTTAATTAAACACACTAGAGGTATTGTGATCATAATGAACCCTTGTGAGAGGATGGTCACTAGTTCTTCTTTGTGTCACTTCTGGAAAATTAGATTTTTTTTTAAAGGATAAATTCTGCATGGAAAGCGTTGTCTGCTTGATTTTTTTTTTTATCAAGGAGAGATGGATGGTACATCTTGCCATTTTCAGAATAGTGTGAGGGGCAGTATTAGCCATCATTAGCACCCCGGTATGGATCCAATTCACTAATTACTTATGCTGTCTTGGTTCACTGAGATTTAAGTACCAAGTCAATCCCATTATCTGCAGGCTTCCAAGATCCCAAGAGTCATCTGTCTTTTGTGGAGAACAGACACACGGGTTATCAATAGGACCACAAAATACTTGAGATTTTCCCACTTTCACTTCAGAAGAAGGCAAGATTAATTCTGACTAAAGTGAAAGTTCCTTTGAAGTGCTACTTCAGAAGTGATAAAAGCGAGTTGTGACAATTATCATTAATTCAAAGAGGACAGACAAGAAGAAAGAGAGGGAGTGAGAATCAGGAATATGGACCAGTATAAGGATATGAGGAATTGTTCTTTCTGTACCCTGTAATTTTAATATGTATTCTTCTTTCACTTTTTCTAGTTTAACCCTTTTGAGGTAGATATTCGGCATGTTGCCAGAATTTCAGCTTTAATGCTGCTGAAAATCACTGTAGACTGTCCTAGTGCTATCTGGATAGTGTCAGGGCTGTCTGAGGGTGGTCCCCAGATTTCAGCTTAGCAGTGATATTCAGGATCCGATGCTCAGAAGCAAACGTGGGCGATAGAGGCCATTAGCATCAGACTAGCACCTCCATTAGCGCAGAATGCTCAGTGGCTCCAGCGCGGGAAATGAGTGCACCAAAGATTAGCGCAAATAGCATGCTAATAGTCAAATTGATGTTAATTAGGTCATTTCCTATTCCCTCCTAGTGCTCAGAGAACAACGCACAAAACAAAGCCACCCTAACTGCTGAAAAAAATAACACCAGCTCAGAGCAGGCATTAGAGTGTTTGAAGAGAGGATTTCTCATGATTCTTTAAAATCTGAAACTTGTTCTTTAATTTTGAAGCAGAAGAAAGCCCGTGCAAGCCCCTAAGTGCCAGTAGTGACAAACAAATGTGTATGAGTCCGAGCAAACCTGAAACTGAAAGCACACATTGGCACCTGTTTCATGTGTTCAATATAAGCCTTCCAAGTTTAAAAAAAAAATTTTTGAAAAGCTTATATTTAAAGGCGCAGAAAGCAGACGCCAATGTGTGCTTCACGTTTGGTTTCGCCTGCTGTATGCACACTGAAGCTGGGTTTACCGTGAAACTCTTCTGCGCATGCACCAAACATGTTCCCCCTCCTTGCTTTCACTTTAACAGCGTGCATATGATTTGCATAATATTTCTTTTGAGCATGGGCAAGCGGATTTTCTGCTTTGTTCCAGCAGTATAGTTTTTGCGCTGTTAGTTTACCATGGCAGTTCTGAGCATCGGGACTATAGACTATAGCTACCCAAATAAATATAGGACAGCAAAAAGACTGGACAGTGGCCTGAATATTGACACCTTCTGGATAATGCTGGCAGTCACTGCTGAATCTGGATAGCTAATCTCAATTTATTTCAGCTGTTGTGGTTGGCGTTTAAAAAAATGTTGGCTGACCCAGCTAAATATTGACATGGTAATTTATAAATCTAATCATATGTATTTAGCAATCCTTAACATAAAGGGGTAAATATTTAGCCAGCAGTGGTCAGCAATTTTTTCACCCCCAACGCTGGGCCATGTCCAGACACTGGCATTGAATATCCGGGTAGGTGTAGACAGCTGACATTTAACTGGTTAAGGGGCCCTTTTACTAAGACATGTACGCATCTATGCGCGCCCAACATGTGCTAAAATGGAGTTACTACCCAGCTACCGCGTGGCTCTTGTGGTAATTTCATTTTTGGCGCGCATAATTTTTATTTTTGGATGCGCGTATTGGACGTGCACCAAGTGGCATTTCATGCATGTAGGTCATTACCACCCGGCTACCATGTGAGACTTTACCGCTAGGTCTCAGACCCAAAATGGATGCGCGACAATTTTCATTTTGCCGCATGTCCATTTTCTGCAAAAATTTAAAAAAGGCATTTTTTGCAGGTGCACTGAAAAATGATTCTGCGCGCACCCAAAACATGTGCCTACACTACCGCAGGCCATTTTTCAGCGCATCTTAGTAAAAGGACCCCTAAGTGTCAATACTCAGCATGAGGCCTTTAATGGAAGAAGTAACTAAAGGAGTGACAGAGGCTGCCCATACTGCAGCAGGACTTGTTTATCCACTCCTACCCTAACTGATAATATTTAATCACCTCTCTGACTTCATGTGCAACTTTCTTTAAATTAGTCACCTTATTTTCTAACCCCTCTTATTCTTACCTATATGTTCCATTTTTGCTTATACCCTATGCTGTCTATTAAAATGTTCTATTACATGTTGTGTTAGCATACTTTGTATTGTTATTTGAATATTTTTACTGCTGCAATTGTCTATTGCTTATGTTTGATTTGTTCTTACTATACATCGCCTTAAGTGAATTCCTTCAAGAAGGCAGTAAATAAATCATAATTAATAAATTAAACAGTTAAGTTAAACCAACCAAAGATGGGATTGCTATTTATGCTGTCCAGTTAAGGAATGCATATTGGCACTGAACCAGTTAAGTGCCGACTCTGCCCTGACTTTGCCTCTAGACCACCCACTGAATAGCCAGTTAACCTTATACAAGTGATTTAACCAGGAAGGAGCCTCCTGCCCAGTTAAATTCCCTTTGAATATTAACCACAAAAGTAATGAGTAAAACATATATTTGATACACTGCCTTTCTGTGGTACAACCAAAGTGGTTTACATTTATGGCCAGGTATTTTCCTATGCGTTCAATTTGGCAAGAAAAATCTGAATATAGAAGTTATATGGAGAATGAGTACATTTTGCCACTCTCTGTATAATGTGTAATGCTGTCTGGAGAGTGTCCCAGTCCCTCCTTCCACAGAATGCATTAATTTTGGCTGTAACATCATAAGAGATTCAGTATGTTAAATCTGCCCGAATTTCTCACTGCTGTTCCCTAAAGGATATGCTAGTGTTAGTGCCCAGAAGCCAGCTAACCAATAGGAAAGAGGTGCCTGCATTTTATTCCAGCAGTGTTCCTGAGGTCCATTCTAACTGTGGCCTCTTACTGAACTCTGTATATCCTGAGCCTGTCAGGAAAGGCTCCAGCTAGTACATAGAAAGCTCCAATATAGGAAAGCACAGAACCTACAGTTTAGAAGGTACTGGAAGTTGGTAGAAACCTGGGAGAGCCTTACATGTTAGGGGAGAAGGTTCTGGTGGTAGTGGAGCCACTCCTTCTGAGTAATTAAGCCCACTCCCTGCTATTCCACTTTGTCTTAGGTTCATCTACTGCTTCTGGCCTTGCAATTACAGGGAGGTCCTTTTACATATGCCTGAAACAGCAACCTAACTGAAAGAATCTGCTAGTTCACACCTTCACAGGTTGGCCATCAGGGGTTAGTCTTTAAAGGCACTTGCTAGAGGAGCAAAGATTCAAGAAGGATCAGGGACAAGAAACAGAACTAGAACAGTTGCTGCCTTGTTTTAGTGGACAGGAATGGGAAATTTGTTCACCCCTACAAAATCCTAATAGGAATGGGGAATTTGTCCACCCTTACAAAATCCTAATAGAAATGAGCAGGAGGTCAGTTTGTGCTTCTGCTACAACAACCAGGGGCCCTTTTCCATCTATACAGGGCTGAAGAGTATATTAATTTACTATTTATTACCCTCTTATCTACTGGAGTCACCTCACAACATCTGGATGTTGGGGAAACTGTGAATAAATAATAAATAAGCACTGAACGAGACCTATTTTCAAAGCACTTAGACTTACAAAGTTCCACAGGTTACTATGGAACTTTGTAAGTCTAAGTGCTTTGAAAATGAGCCCCTTGGCCACCTGGACTGTACTTTCTGGGAGAAAGCAGGTGAACGAGCAGCCAGTGTGCCCTAACATCAAAGTAAACTGCTGAAATGCAGCATAAGGAGCAAATGCTGTGTTTTGGATGTGCTGGGTAAAATTCTTTCTGTAAAAATGTAAATGTAGAGCAGTGGCCCTAAGCATCCTGTGATGGAGGGATCAAGTGATCCGCTGAGCGAGGCAGATCCCAAGGTGACTATGCCTAAAGTTAGCCAGTTTATGGAATATGCTTAGTGGCCATGCCTGCGCCTAACTCTAGGCACATCCATTTATGTTCTGCTGTCACCTACTATGTTACTATGTAAATATCGGCGCCTAAGTTAGGACCGGAGCAAGTGTATTCTATAACCATACATGTACATTTTCAGAATCCCCATGGTCCACCCCTTCCATACCCTTGGTCCTGCCCCCTTTTTGGCAACACACATTACAATTTATGCTTAACACTTTACAGAATACTCTTAGCAAGCTGTGCTCCTAAATTCTAATTTATGCCAATTAGTATCAATAATTTCTTGTTAAGTGGCAATTATCGGCACTGATTGGCTTGTTAAGTAATTAAATTGTGTGCACAAATTCAGAATACGACCAGATTTGTGTGCACAATTCAATTACACAATACAGAATCCAGGAGCATATGGGTCCAACGACTCCACAGACTTTGGTGGCCCGGAGAAATCCCTCAGACCCTTTTCTCTTGCAGATGTACTCACAGAAAAGAACAGCCAGGAGGAGAGACTGGATCAGTTGACCTCAAGAACTTTGCAGTAGGTGAGGTCAGAGCTGGTACCACAGTGAAGGCGCCATCACTGTCAGAAACCTGTTCCTGATCTCCCAGAGAGCTGCGAGCCCATGAGACGTAAAGGTTACATTTAGGGTAAGGCTGTTTTTCCCAAACGCCAGGGCCCTTTTTAACGCAGTGTGTAAAAAGCTCCTAAAAAAATGACCATGTAGTAAGATAACTATAGTCGGGAGCACTTACCGCCATCCATTGAGAGGTCCTCCGGTAACACAGCAGTAACAAGGCAGCATGTGTGCAATGCCCGATTACCGCTGCGTTAGAACCTCGCTACAAAAAATAAATTCTGATACTCTGATACGCCATAAATGGCGTGCGCTCCAGCCACAGCTACCACCGATGGCCATGTTGGGCTGGCAGTAGTTCTGGGACAGCTTGCAGTAAGCTCGTGTTGGGCTTACTGCCGCTTTGTAAAAGAGCCCCTAAAATGCTAACAGTATATCAGAGACTGCTTTTTGTTTGTTGCTGTGTTCACTTTTAGCAGGTGCTGCACTGAACTGATTTAATTTTGCACGGTGCTGGGATTTTCCTCTCAGACACCTTTAGCTTCATATGAACATTAACGCCCCCCCCCCCCCCCCCGATATTCAAAGCTATTTAACCAGCCAGATACTGCCGCTGACCAGTTGAATAGCATATTGGCGCTTAACCACTAATATTCAGTGGGAGATAATTGGTTATCTCTGCTAAATATTGCTGGTTAGCGCCTAGTGCATAACTGGCTAATATGATGTGACTTATCCAGTTAGGTACCGATATTCAGTGCCCTAACAGATAAATTTAGCATATAAATAATTGTTCTATTTTTAACCACTAAAAAGTTAACGGGTTAGTGCTGAATATGGACATAACTGGTTAATTTTTAAGCAGGCTAAAAAAGTCCAGAAAGTCAATGCTAGTCACCAGAAATGGCCTAGCATTGAATATCCAGGTTTAATGCCGGTGGTGGACAGCAAAACGCTGCCTGCCGCCAGCTGAATATCAGGCCCTAAATTTATAACAATAATTGATTTTTCTTTCCTGGTGTTGGGTTTCACTCCCTAGATGCCTTTAATTTTTGTCAATAAAACAAGATTCTCTGGGCCCTGTTTACTAAACTGCGCTGTAAGCACGCTAGCATTTTTAGCATGCGCAAAAAATTAGTGCACACTAATGCTAGGGATACCCATATATTCCCATAATTTTTAGTGTGAGCTAAAATAGTTAGTGCACCTTAGTAAACAGGACCCTCTATGTTTGTTTATTATTTTATTTATGACACTTACATCCCATTTTATCCCAAGGAGTCTTGAGTTCAATGTGGCTCACAGTAATTAGTCAATAAATATTAGAAGGTAATAACAAGAAATATAAGAAAGAATATTGACTGTAAAGTACATTATATATTATAACCATAAGAGATGAGATAATAACAAAAACACATTTTAGAATTATTACATACAGTCTAAGTTGATACAGTTAATTGACGTATTAATTAAAGTGATCAAGTAAGTATACAAAACTAATTTTGAGTATTCGGCTCATATAAATTGACATAAAAAAAATTAAAGCAGAAAAATTAGTTTTCTGTTCATAAGAATTTAGTACAGAGATACAATTTCAAAAATTTGCAGAACTCTAGATAATTATATTGATGTTTATTTGATTTAGGGGGTCTTTTACTAAAACTTAACTTGAGTTATCTGCAGCAGGGCCTATAGGAATAAAATGGGCACTGCTGCAGATAACTCAAGCTAAGCATTAGTAAAAGACCCCAGTAAATTCCACCATTTTGAAAAGGTGTAATGTACTACTACTACTACTATTTAGCATTTCTATAGCGCTACAAGGCATACGCAGCGCTGCACAAACATAGAAGAAAGACAGTCCCTGCTCAAAGAGCTTACAATCTAACAGACAAAAAATAAAGTAAGCAAATCAAATCAATTACTGTGTACAGGAAGGAGGAGGGTAGGTGGAGGCAGGTGGTTACAAGTGGTTACGAGTCAAAAGCAATGTTAAAGAGGTGGGCTTTCAGTCTAGATTTAAAGGTGGCCAAGGAAGGGGCTCAGGAAGTTTATTCCAGGCGTAGGGTGCAGCGAGACAGATAGTTTAACAGAGTACTGTGTTATATTAATCCTATAAGTAAATATATATAAATGTTTTGTATTACTCTTTCATTTGCAAGTAAAATAAAGGTTTAATTGTAGGCAGAAGGTAGGTCTCCACTCAAGAGACACAACCCATCTGGAGCCTTTTCTATAAAGAAAAGTAGGTTCCTCATGTCCTTTATAGAATATGAGCGCACAGTTAAAATACTTGCCTACAATTTAGACGTGACCACTTATGTTTATTTTATTTATTTAACACATTTATATCCCACATTAGATGCAGGCTCAATGTGGCTTACACAGTACAATATAGTAATAAACTTGAAAGAAACATAAGTATAGAGCAACAAAGAAATAAAGAGGGGATGGTGATAGAAGTCCAATACGATCCATAGTTTTTCTGTGTTGCAGGAAGTAGAAAGTTAATTTGGGTCAGGAGGATAGGCCTTCTTAAACAAGTTGGTTTTCAGTAATTTCCTGAAGTTGAGATGGTTATGAATAGATCTCAAGGTTTTGGGCAGAGCGTTCCACAATTGTGTACTTACGTAGGAAAAGCTGGATGCATAAGTTGATTTGTATCTAAGACCATTGCAGTCTGGATAATGCAGATTTAAATAAGTTCAGGGATAGGCTGGTACTGTTTCTGGATGGTAGATTTATGAGGTTTAACATATATCCAGGAACTTTGCTGTAAATAATCCTGTGGACCAGAGTGCAAACCTTGAAGGCAATACAGTGCAGTTTTTCACGAAGGGGTTTGGCACTTTCAAATTTTGATTTTCCAAATATCAGTCTAGCTGCTGTATTCTGTGCGGTCTGAAGTTTCTTAGTTAGTTGTTCTTTACAACCTGCATAAATTCCGTTGCAGTAATCTAAATGGCTTAGTACCATTTATATTTATTACATAACATACATAGTAGATGACGGCAGAAAAAGACCTGCACGGTCCATCCAGTCTGCCCAACAAGATAACTCATATGTGCTAATTCTGTGTATACCCTACTTTGATTTGTACCTGTGTTCTTCAGGGCACAGACCGTATAAGTCTGCCCAGCACTATCCCCACCTCCCAACCACCAGCCCCGCCTCCCAACCACCGACTCTGGCACAGACCGTATAAGTCTGCCCAGCACTATCCCTGCCTCCCAACCACCAGCCCCGCCTCCTACCACCGGCTCTGGCACAGATCGTATAAGTCTGCCCAGCACTATCCCTGCCTCCCACCACCGGCTCTGGCACAGACTGTATAAGTCTGCCCAGCACTATCCCCGCCTCCCAACCACCAGCCCCACCTCCCGATCTTGACTAAGCTCCTGAGGATCCATTCCTTCTGCACAGGATTCCTTTATGCTTATCCCACGCGTGTTTGAATTCCGTTACTGTTTTCATTTCCACCACCTCCCGCGGGAGAGCATTCCAAGCATCCACTAGTCTCTCCGTGAAAAAATACTTCCTAACATTTTTCTTGAGTCTGCCCCCCTTCAATCTCATTTCATGTCCTCTCGTTCTACCATCTTCCCATCTCCGGAAACGGTTCGTTTGCAGATTAATACCTTTCAAATATTTGAACATCTGTATCATATCACCCCTGCTTTTCCTTTCCTCCAGAGTATACATGTTTAGTTCAGAAAGTCTCTCCTCATACGTTTTGTAACACAAATCCCATACCATTCTCGTAGCTTTTCTTTGCACCGCTTCAATTCTTTTTACATCCTTAACAAAATACGGCCTCCAAAACTGAACACAATACTCCAGGTGGGGCCTCACCAACTTATACAGGGGCATCAACACCCCCTTTCTTCTGCTGGTCACACCTCTCTCTATACAGCCTAACAACCTTCTAGCTATGGCCACCGCCTTGTCACACTGTTTCGTCGCCTTCAAATCCTCAGATACTATCACCCCAAGATCCCTCTCTCCGTCCATACCTATCAGACTCTCGCCGCCTAACACATACGTCTCCCGTGGATTTCTATTCCCTAAGTGCATCAGTTTGCATTTCTTAACATTGAATTTTAATTGCCAAACCTTAGACCATTCTTCCAGCTTCCTCAGATCCCGGGTGTCCACTCTGTTACAGATCTTAGTATCATCTGCAAATAGGCAAACTTTACCTTCTAATTCTTTGGCAATGTCACTCACAAATATATTGTACAGAATCGGCCCCAGCACCGATCCCTGAGGCACTCCACTACTCACCTTTCCCTCCTCCGAGCGAATTCCATTCACCACCACCCTCTGGCGTCTGTCCGTCAACCAGTTCCTAATCCAGTTCACCACTTCGGGTCCTATCTTCAGCCCATCCAATTTATTTAAGAGCCTCCTGTGGGGAACTGTGTCAAAAGCTTTGCTGAAATCTAAGTAGATTACGTCTATAGCTCGTCCTTGATTCAATTCTCCTGTCACCCAATCAAAGAACTCAATGAGATTCATTTGGCATGATTTCCTTTTGGTAAAACCATGTTGTCTCGGATCTTGCAACTTATTGGCTTCCAGGAAATTCACTATCCTTTCCTTCAGCATCGCTTCCATTACTTTTCCAATAACCGAAGTGAGGTTTACCGGCCTGTAGTTTCCAGCTTCTTCCCTATCACCACTTTTGTGAAGAGGGACCACCTTATTACAAATTGTAAGTCAGAGTGAAGTACAATCCAAAACATTAATAAAAGAAGGAAAAGGAACTCTATAATAAATAGGATAATATAATACTCAGTCCCAGGGGAGAGAAGGCAAAAAGAGCCAACTGGCATAAATTGCCTTAATATATAAGACTAAAACCAGTCAGCATGCCATACAGTTAGTGTAAATGTTCATGCTTAAAATGTTTTTTAAAAAGTATATAAATGATAGTATTCTATCATTTATGTTTGGGGAATGGGACTTGATATACCACCTTTCTGTGGTTACAATGAAAGTTGTTTTATATATTATATACAGGTACTTATTTTGTACCTGGGGCAATGGAGGGTTAAGGGCATTGTTTACTAAGATATGCTGTAGGCGTACTAACTTGTTAGCATGCACTAAAAATTAGTGGGGCCCTTTTACTAAGCCACGTAGGCACCTACGTGCACACAATGCGTGTCAATTTGGAATTACCGCCCGGCTACAGTGTGGCCCTGGCAGTAATTCCATTTTTACACGCGTCTGCCACGCATATCCAAAAATATTTTGTTATTTTCGAACGTCCAGCAGTAACCGGGCGGTAATTGGCAGTGTATGCACGTTGATGATTACTGCCCAGTTAACGCGTGAGACCTTACTGCTAAGTGAATGGGTGGCGGTAAAATCTCAGACCCAAAATGGATGCGTGACAATTTTTATTTTGCCGCACATCCATTTTTGGCCAAAAAAAAAGGCATTTTTTGCAAGCGCGCTGAAAAATGGATCTGTGTGCATCCAAAACACGTGCCTATGCTAGCACAGGCAATTTTCAGCACACTTTAGTAAAAGGACCCCATTATATTCCTATGGGTGTCTCTAGCATTAGTGCACGCTAAAAGGTTTATGTGCTTACAGTGCAGCTTAGTAAACAAGGACCTAAGTGACTTATCCAGAGACACAAGGAACTGTAGTGGGGATTGAACCTACTTCTATAGCTTTGCAGGCTGCTGCACTAACCACTAGGCTATTCAAGTACCCTTGAAGAGTTTCTTCCTCTATGTAGCATGGGCAACATTTTGTTATAAAATAAAGCACATAGATTTGAAATTTTGGTCTATGTCTAATGAAAAGTTTCTCAGCTTAAGGGACATTTTTGCAAAATGTAGCTATGGGATGCAAGTGAGCACCTGCTCAATTTAAATCCCTTAGGTAAATAGCTCAAGCTCTTTTACTTGTGTTCTCAGCTGTGAGAATGCAAATAAAAGAAAGAATTGGTTTTTTTTTTTGGAGCTGTGCACTTATTTTGAGTCACCCCAGCCCTGCTCCTAGATGTAGATACTTTTTACACACATAAATGGTCCAGCAATTTTATAAAATCCTTGTACCCCACCCAGACTCCACTTATCTGTATGCCCACCTTCAAACTACACACTATCACATTTAGGCAAGGGTTTGTAGAATAGCACGTAGCCAGAAGACTGGCATTTATGCACACATGTGAACACGTGTGTGCATACTGTTTATGCTGATATTCAGCACAGCACAGAGAGAGTTCAAAGAACAGAACAAAGGTCAAAGAGCCAAAGAAAGCATTAAGAGCCTTCAAAATTGGGACAAAGTTTCTTTAATTAGATAACTTGTTCAACGATCTTCCAAAGATGACCCAACACGGGTCGTGTTTTGGAGCACAGGAGAAAGCGGTACTTGGACATTTTTGGAGAACCCTTGATAGACCCCTGACGCAGGTGCTGTGCACTGAAACATGGCCCATGTCGGGTCATCTTTGGAAGATTGTTGTCCAAGTTATGTGATTAAAGAAACTTTGTCTCGATTTTGAAGGCTCTTAGTGCTTTCTTTGGCTACGCTGATATTCAGTTCATTTAAGCACGTTCTTGGTGTCCAAATATTGGTCCACATTGAAAACGAGAAAACCAGCATTTTCGCAAATGAACCACAGAAACATACAAGATCGGAGGTGAAAAATGCAGGAAGATCCACGTTAACAATAAAAAATAGTCTTTATTCGTTGTTGGACAGACACTGTCCTGAGCAGAACTGGACGTCAAACCAAAATCCCAGACAAAACCATACTCAGCACAGGCTGTAGTTTGGCTTCTCCGCCTTCCTCGGGAGTCCAAACAGATTTTGCTCTATCGTTGATATATGAAAAAAAATAGCACAAAAAAAGTGTAACAATAATTGAAGGCAATAATGGAATTGTAGGGTCAAAATCTGAGATCAATAATTCCAGCCAAACAAGGTGAGAAATTGCTGTGGCAACAGATACCGTTAGCATTCTTCTTTTTTGTGCTGTTTTTTTCTTATACCATTGACAGAGCAGAATTTGGTCTCCAGCATTTCTTCACCTCCACCCTTGTCTGTTTCTTTGTCTATATATTGATGACTTCTTTATAAACTCACCTAAATAGTGACTTGTATAGTCAGAGTTGATACATTTTCAGCTCTATTTTACATAGAATGTAGAGGAGTGTGGCAGCCGTGTTAGTCCACTCTTAAGGTTATCAATAGAAATCAAACAAAATAAAACATGGAAAAGAAAATAAGATGATACCTTTTTTATTGGACATAACTTAATACATTTCTTGATTAGCTTTCAAAGGTTGCCCTTCTTCGTCAGATCGGAAATAAGCAAATGTGCTAGCTGACTGTCAGCTAGCACATTTGCTTATTTCCGATCTGACGAAGAAGGGCAACCTTCGAACGCTAATCAAGAAACATAGAATGTAGAAATCCAAGCTGAGAAATTCAGGTTGGGAAATGCCAAATTCTGGAATCTGCCAACATAGATCCTTTTGTAAAACAAATGCAAAAATGTACATGTATGTACCAGTTACATGTGGCAAGAGCAACTATTTTACAGATGTGAACATCTACAGCGGGAAGCAATTAGGCAACATACATGTCCAAATTTCAGCACTTAGAAAGATGGTACTTTAGAAACTAGATGTGCAATTGCTCACATATAAACGTGTAGGAGTGCCATTTTGGAAATCTACACATCCCAATCTTCCCAATTAATACAAATCTCACAATCATTTGGCATAATTGATTGGGAGGGGAGAGAAAAGTGCTGGGGGAATAAGAAGGTAACTTTCCCTTATCCGTACTGCAAACTGCTGTCCAAAACAAGCACATTTACAAAACTTATACCTACCTCAGAGCATAAATCCTGGTGTTGATTATGGTGATGATAGACATTTATTTCCCTTCTGAAATGCACTTCTAATTTTGGTCGCACTCTAGCCCCGCCCAAACTATGTCCGCTTTGCCATATACATGTATTGCAGATTTACACATGCATTCTCCAGCTTTCCAGAGTTGGAATTTCAATATTTATTAAATATACATGTGTAAGTGCTGGTATTTACACATATAAATTTTGTAACTAGGACTTCTAAAATAATGGTCTTAGTGTCCCAGGATTGTGATTGCAATTCACTTATGCGGCTGGCACTTGTTAATCCCATGAGAGCTTTTGAAGATGGGTTTGCTATGAATCATTTTGGCAACACATATGCAAATTGTCATGTCAATAAAGTTTCCTTAATCTGAATCTGAGTGAAAGAGAGAGAGAGAGAGAGAGAGAGAGAGAGCGGGAGAGAGAGAGAGAGAGAGAGAGAGAGAGAGAGAGAGAGAGATCTGCCACATTCCTGCAGCTGTCCTCTGGTTTCAGGCAGCTTTTCATATCGCCTTCGAGCAAACAAATTACAATTCGTCTGTTACAAACACATAATAATATAGTCAGAAATCAGAAAGGCCTCAGGCCTTCTTAAGAGAGAGAGAGAGAGAGAGAGAGAGAGAGAGAGAGAGAGAGAGAGAGAGAGAGAGAGAGAGAGAGAGGTGTGTAAGGAGAGAAAGGGGGGAGGTCTGTTCAGTCTGTGATCTGCCTCTGTTGTTTGCCCCCTCCCCATACAGTCTTCATGTTTAATGTCTGTGGTGTTGCTGAGGCCTTGTCTGTTTGGGATGCATGATTGACATCTGCTCTGCAGAGAGGAAGGAACTGGCAGATATTGGCAGCACTGTCACGTTCATTTGCACACTTTATAAAGCAGCAGTGTGGCTACTGATTCAAAAAGAAATCTTCTGAGCAGCATGACATCCCTTGGAATGGAATATTTGTCTTTACAAATGATTGCACTGCTGCCAGGACTTGACATGGTACTCGCAAACACGTGTAATTGTTGGAAGTGTAATGGTGATTATTTGCATATTTAATGTTCAAACATTGCTAGAGAAGTGACGTAGAGTAAACCTTTTTAACATAACGACTTAAATATGTCCAACATTATTCCGATGTTTTACACTCCGGTCATAATTTGTCTGAAAGCTATGGCACAGAAACCTCCGTGGTTTAAAATGCCAAAGGATCCTAACATTTAAAATAATTTTAACTGGCTATTTTGGTTGCATTAAAATAGTCAGAATAACGTAAAATGACAGAGATGGTATATTATGAAAAGAAGAAAATGAAATTAAAAGTTCAAAAACTTTCATTTTCATTGAAGCTAGAGTACATACCAACATTCAGTACACGTGAACTTGGAAGGTGTTAAAAATAAAGTGCTTAGTGTTCTTCTCAGGATGCTCCTGTGTCAGGATAAGCAGATGATGCAAAAGTTTGTTATTTTCACATAAAAGCTTGTAGCACAGCACCATTTGTAAGCTGTTATCTTTAAGAGACTATTGTGCATGTGGCAGACGATGTAAAACATATGGAAAATCATGTGAAAAGTGATCAGTGAAATTCTGCATTTCATGCTTGGAATATTTTTCCTTAAATTAAGGTGGTGGTTATGCTTTTGCAGATTCAGATTCATTAAGATTATATATATATATATATATATATATATATATATATATATATATATATATATATATATTAGTCTCTAGAAATGAGTGAGAAATTTTCCTGTCAGTCCCTAAAATAAACATCTGTCGCCCAGGTTTTTCAGTTCATTTAAATTCAGAGCACACAGTTTGTGGACCACACATATATTTTTTTTCCTATCTACAATGGCTATGGTAAAATCATTACATATCTTATCTGTAACTACTAAAGAACTCATCTACTAGCCTTGTATTACAGTTCATTATTCGTAAGCTTGTCTGTAAAGTACTTTTTTTTTTTTTAACGTACAGGATGAATTGACCCCTTGTAATAATACTGGAATGCTGTTTGGGACATTTTGCAATAACCGCTCACATTTTTCTGTAATTATTATTTAAAGCAAAGTATTGGAATTTTAACAGCAGCTAATGGAAGGGTGATTATTGCTGTCATAAGAATATGGAAATGCTCTTAGCAATTGCATATTGGCTTCAGTTTCAGAACTGGAACATTTATTGTCCTTTTAGAGGAAGACTTATTTCCAGCTAGTTGAGTAAACAATTCTTCAGCCTCTCCATATGAAACTCCAGCAACTAGTCTAGAATGTTTTTTAAAAATTTGCAGTTCATATAAACATAATTTTAAACAAAGAAAGCCTCGTATGCAGTGTATCTATATCTATCTATCTATATCTATATCTCCACATATTTATATCTATATATATGAGAGAGAGAGAGAGAAAGAGAGAGAGAGAGAAAGAAAGGAGAAAAGGTTTAAATTATTAATATAAGTAATTATATCTTGTTTAATTATTTGCTGGATCTAATCATTTCACCATCATTTTCTCTTTGAGCATTACTACAAGATAGATAGATAGATAGATAGATAGATAGATAGATAGATAGATAGATAGATAGATAGAGTAGACAGTACTGTTCCCAGTAAAAATGATGATGGGTTGATTTTATCCAGCAAATAATTAAACACAAAATTTGACTTCTTACATTGGCAATTTAAACCTTCACCTCTCTCTCTCTCTCTCTCTCTCTTTCTAATATGATGTCTTGACATTACATGAAGATATTTTAGTTAGTAATACTTTCTCTGATGTCTGATGCCAGAGCTGTGTCAGTTTTCTTATTTTCTGCTATTAGAATACTTTTTAAAGCGTTAACAGTTTTCATTTTATGTTGCCTAACCTCATCTTCTCTTTACAGGCAGCTGGTAACCACAAAGGTCTCACAATGGTTTACTGGACAGCATAATCAGCTTGCTTTAGTTATAACACTCCAAACTGACTTTAAAGCATGGTGGGAAGTTGGGGGGGGGGGGGGGATAAGAACTGAACATCTCCATCGTTGACTCTTTCTTATCTAGCAGAACTGCCACAGAACTGTTGTTGAGTAACATTACCTTAAAGCATGCAATAATTTACCTTCAGTTATAAGAATTGGTAACACCACCTTGAACCACCTGTCAACTGATTAATTAATGATCAAATGAAAATGCCTGCTGCAAATCAATGTGAGGCCAGTGATAATACTGTACATAACACATCTAACAGGATACAGTTTAGATCTCTATATCAATTTTTTTTACACACAAGTTTTATATGTCTTTCATTTGAATTTTGAAAGGCATAGTTGATATATCTTAGTAAGGAAAATGTATTAAGTATCAATACATTACACAAGTACATTGAGGTAACCTACTCTTAAATAATAGTGTGTGAAAGGTTGCAGGAAGAGGCTTCAAACAACATGAAACGAGACATTTGGACTAGAAAGTTGGATTTTGTTTCCCAGGTTATTCTTTGAAGATACTAACTATTACAGAAAACACATATGAAAATAATTAGCTGTATTTCTTCAGGGATTTGCTTGTTTGACCTTTGCTTTTTAATCTGTCAAAACATGCTAATAAGATTGAGGGATGGAAATCTAAAATGAAGAGACAGATGATACCATCTCAGAATACATTTGCACATTATTTGATAGACCTCGAAAAGAATAAAAAAGAAGCAATTAAAATGTTACCTTTCATGACAAACTCACTATAACTTGAAAGCTATATGTATATTTATTTTGCATATTGATGAAAACTAAGGAAGGCTGCTTTTGAGTTGCATGATTCAAGGGAAACATTTTCCAAGTCAAGGTTCAGTCCTTAAGAAATTATACTGGATGTAGAAGGTTGTATTTAAATAATTTACCTTCATCCATCATATCAGTGTTCTTTACTTTCTGAATCTTCCCCTCTGGCACATAAACAAAAAAGATTACATTCGCAAAGGATTTCCTTATGTGTTGTGCCACCTCTGTTACTATATCATAGGTGGTAATGGATATAATTTTCCTCACACATTTAGTTCTTTTGTTTTCAGTATTTCTACATATGGCAGTGCTATAGTTCAGGATATAATGTCCTAGTGTCCTTTTCCCAGCACTCAGTCAATGAATCAAACACTGCTGATCTAAGACAAAATTGATTAGGTTCAGCTAAATCTTAATATTTTTTAAATAAAATGTATCATTTACAATCTATTTTCACCTATTTTCCTGTGGTTTTAAGTCATTAGTTAAGAGGAGCCACAGGCCTGACCCTTGCTCTGTGGATTGTGCAACTCTAAATTAAAGTGCATTCCTACTTTTGGGTAAAGTTAAAGCATTGTTTGTTGTGGATTAATAAAATCTCGTAAAACCTCCAGCTAGAATAGATCTGAGAAGTTTGAAAGATACTTTACAAGGAATACAAAGTGCTAAACAAAATTAAAGGGAAACTGATGCAGGTTATTGTGAGCACAAATATTTTACAAAATAACTAATCAAATGATCATGAGGGAGAAAGGATGTGAATTTACTGCATACCCTCTAAAATTCTCACTGAACACTGGTCATCAGAATTTTGTCTCCTAGTTTATCCATGTTTTTTTTTTTTTAATATAGTCTCTCTTTCTCCTCTTCCCTCCCTCCAAGAACGGACTTTCATATGGTGAGCTATTTATCACTCAAGGGGAGTTAATGTTTACATGCAGTGCACTCTACTCACCACTTTTGCCCCAAACCCTAAATTGATTTCATTCCTCTTTATAAGCATACACTGGGAAATTAATTTCCTCCTAATTCAGTCTGGGGACCTCCCCCCCCCCCCCCCTAGCCTAAACCTCTGAACAAAACCTGAAAACAATGAGGAACAATACTGCTACCTCAGCTTATCCCCATCACACACACATTCTTCTCATAGTGGTACCTACCCATAGTTCCCTTCCGATGTATTTCTTTAATTTTTCTCCTCCTCTTTCCCTCAACCCCAAACTAAGTAAAACGTGATAAAACCTGAAAACTCTGTAAAACCAAAGGCTAATAAAGGCTTTTTTCCCTCTCTCTCTCTTTTAAACATAAGTGTTGTGGAGGTGGGGTTTCAAGAAGGAGCTTGAAAGATCTGAAGTTTGGGGGCCTGAATGAAAGAACACTCAGCTAACAAAACAGTACACCACAGAAGAAGCTTCATCTGCTCCGGCCAAATCCGTCTTTTCTTCCCATCTTTTCTCTCCTAATAACAGCTGCCCTCTCATTCCCTGTTACTCTGCTGTGAAGAACAAAACCTCCCTCTGACTATCTGTTTTTCTTTTCTTCCCCAGAGTAGGTCTCATTACTGGTGATTAGCAGATGATTAAAACCAATTCAGCTTCCCCCAGTAGATATTTTCTCCCTGTTTGTGACTAACGCCTCAGTCTTCAATGAACGTGCTCCTAAGCTTATTAACAGGCTCAGAGGATTAGCTGCCACTGAGCTTCGTGGCTTCGATATTGTGAGGCAGGGAATGACATGGAACCATTTGCTGAGCAGAAGTGGAACTGCTGGGACTACAGATCCAAATCGTATTTTAACTTTTTTTTTTCCATGTGCTGCATGGGAATGATAATTACAGCAAGTGTTAGCTGGTATTTGAAAATGCAAAGTAACTATAGAGTACAAATCCAAAAACAAGAGAGACCAAAAAATGAAAGAAAGAAAAATATGTCACGCTTTCAGGTGCTTGTCCCCTAAAAGATTGTTGGGGCCATTCTTTTAAAGGTGTTTTCTATGCTTTGTGTCTATACTAAAGCACCCTGGAATGGTTTTCTTAATTTTACAGTTTTAAGGGGAAATTCTGTAAATTGGTGCTTCTTATTGGCACCCTGACGCAATGCAGGGAGCACCAGGTCTATGAAAGCATCAGGGTGCCTTGATGTTATAGAAAATTAGTGCAAATCCCGCATTGGTGCACCCCCAAAAAAATGAGCACCTGCTTACACCAGGTCATGGCAGGTGTAAGTGGGCATGGCTGAATGTGCCTCTTAATGCAGATATCTTCATGCTTGACACACCCATATCCCACCCATGCCCCTTCCCCTTATATTCCCCCTTTGTGATTGCATGCCATGCCATATACACATGGTCTTACAGTATAGTACACAGGGAAAGCCATGTATGTAAGTGGCTCATACTTCTGCATATATGTGTGAAAAACAGGCATAAATGCAGGCACACCTTTTACAGCCTCACACCTTTTCTGTTTAAATTATTTACTTTTTATTATGATTTGCATGAGTCAAGTAAACACCAAACGGTATACAATAGAAATCCAGAAAGAAAGAAATAAGAATTACATCATCGACCACAATGCAAAAAAACTAGATCCAAGAATAAAGAAAATATGGAAAAATAAGGGGAAAGAACCCCCCCCCCCCTTTAGAAAGGAACACTACCCAACGTTATTTCTGCAGTCACCCAAAAAAGTGAGCATATGGGATCAAACAACAACAATTACATTCTCGTTGGCTTTTAGAAAATCCTCCAATTGTTTTGAATCAAAAAAAAAAAATCACAATTGCTTATCCTCAAAAACTATAGTACATGAATGAGGAAAATGCAACACAAAAGTGACTCCCAAGGCTTGCACTCTAGGCCACAGGGCCAGGAACACCTTGCACTTCATCTGTGTCTCTCTAGCAAGGTCAGGAAAATTCTTATTTTGGATCCCATAAGCAACGACTCCAAATGTCGAAAAAGAAAGTCTCAAAACATTGTTGCCGTCAGGTTCCAAGGGTAAAGTCATTACCAACGTAGTTCTCTGTGTAATTCCTTCTAAACACGACTCCAGAAAAGATGTCAAATTCATGTCACCTCCACTCTGAGCCTACACCTGGGGAGTACCCAATCTCCTACTTCACAGAATATATTGGGCTCTGGTAATTCCATATATTTCTTGAACATGTCCAACAGCAAAACAAGAGACTTAGGGAAGTTAAGGAGCATCAAATTCTGTCTCCTGGACTGGTTTTCCAGGTACTCCAACTATCTA
Source organism: Microcaecilia unicolor (assembly GCF_901765095.1). Classification (NCBI taxonomy): domain Eukaryota; kingdom Metazoa; phylum Chordata; class Amphibia; order Gymnophiona; family Siphonopidae; genus Microcaecilia; species Microcaecilia unicolor. The sequence continues at coordinate 256,671,867 of NC_044034.1, forward strand.
TGTGTGAAATTCCTATCTTTAACAGAGGTCACTTCAAAACTTTCCAGTCTGTAGTCTAGACTTCAAAGCATCCAAATCAGAGAGCTGCTGGCCATTTACCTGTACCTCAGCCAAAACTGTTTCAGAAATAATAGCTATGTCTTTAGTATTCTGCTTAGTTGAAACCACCAAAGACGAATGCATGCTGCTAATAGCGTCCCATAGAACTTCCAACGTCACAATGTCTCGTCTCTCAACCCCCCATTTCTCAAAGTCCAAGGGAGCCTGCCCTGGACCCTTACAGCAGTCTGCTTCTGATGATCTCTTTCACTGGTCAGGATCAGAGTTCCAGCAGGCAGCCTCCTTTGATGCTCAGGTCCCTCCTCAGCAGGTTGGGGCACCACAGGCAAACACCGTGCTGCTGAAAAACTACTCCCTGGCTGGGGGGGGGGGGGGGGGGGGGGGGGAGCTGTGTGATCCATAGGACTCAAAGACACCCTGCTTAAGTTACCCCCTGAGGCATCAGCCACAAGCATGGGTGAAGAGGACATCGGCTTCAGAGCCACAAGGGTTCTGAACTGCTCCAATGTGGTCTGCTTTGTCGTTGGCATCGAGGAGGAGGCTGGGGGAAGCCCTCAGAATTTTACTCTCCTCTTTCCCCTTAAGCCCCAAAAGGAGCCCAATCAGCAGAGCATAAACACGAAGCCAATAGAGTGCCAGCAGCATGACCTCTCAACAGAGCACCATCTTGAATCTTCAGAATCACACCTTTTTCAGTGGTAGCTCAAGGTGAGTTATTATTGCTATCCTTGTCCATTGATAGTCTATAAATTTGGAGTTCCTACTGTTTAATACTGGATACAAATTACCAATGATAAATGTAATTTACCAGATGATATGGTAATCTCGTAGACTCCACAGGGGTTGATTTTCAAAGCCACTTATATGGCCAGTATCAATTGCTGGTCACATAAATGCTGTTGTTGGAATTTTCTATATGTTTAGGTTGTAAGTTGATATAGAGATAAACATAAGGGCAATTCTATTAATAGGCACTCATAGTTATGCACCCCATTGCACACATAATTTTAGGAAAATATAGCACTTACACGTGTAAGGTCTCCAAACACTATTCTATAACGGCATGCCTAAATGCTATAGTGAACAATTGCAATGGGGTGGAGCAAGTGAGTGAAACACAGGCAAGACATGGGAAGGACTCCAAGTTACACATATAACTTACAGAATACTGCAAGTTACATGCATCCTTGGCACATTTAGGTACCCGCAGTTAATATTCTTCTCCAGTGCTCGTTCTGGAGAAGGAGTGTGACGTGGTCATATTTCTCAGATTTTGTCAAAAGATGCATTGCAGAATTTTGCACAACTTGCAGACAGCATCGGTCTTGAAGTCTGATTCTTTGGATAAGTGCATTACAATAATCCAGTCTGGATATAACTAGTGAGTAAATGATAATCCAAAATACAGAGGTGGAAAGAAGGTGTCGGATAGGATAAATCATATGAAGCTTGACATAACTAGTTTTGATTGCATTACATATGTGTGTGGTAAAAGACAGAGCTCTGTCTAAGATAACCCCTAGAACCTTGATGGAGTCAATTACTTTGACGGTTGATCCTAACATGAGAATTGGACTGGGAACAGTAGGAACATTAGTACGACTAAAGACGAGAACATTTGATTTATCTGGATTTTCAATTTGTGCAAGTGAAGTCAGTCTACCACTCGGTTCAGATTACTATTGAGATTGTCAGACTCTTGAATGCTATTAGTGTATAATTTGGCCAGTATCTGTATATCATCAGCACAGTTGAAGTGAGGCCAAGTGATTGCATTAGAGTCAAAAGAGGTGATAAGCATATATTGAATAAAGTATGGATGAGGGCTGATCCCTGTAGGACACTGCAGTCATGCCAGTAAGGATGAGATCTTTGTTCTTACCATTGAACTATGTATTGCCTGTTTTTGAAATAAAAGGAGAACCAGTGGTAAACTGTATGCTTAATACCAATAGTTTGAAGTCTGAATAATAACAAGTGATCTAGTGTATCAAATGCAGTGGAGAGATCTAAGGAAATAAAAACTATAGTATTGTCTTTGTCCAAATCTTGTTTTCATTTACATGGTCCTGCTGATGGCTCAATGTAGTTATTTATAATGTCTCTTAATTAGGTCAGCTGGCTGGAAATGTCTATTTCCTTCTTCAGGTGTGAGTGTTTAATAAAAAACAGTGATAGATCAGAACATGTTCAGCTATTGTGATTACAGCTAGTGTGATCACAGGTGAACATATTAACAAAAAATAATTATATCAGGTCACAGATGTACAAGATAACATTTATTGAATTATTTAAACCATTTATAACCCACACAATCCGTAGAGTTCTTGACGGTTTACAATAAGTACATTCATTGTGATAAAATGACAAATCATAACAAAAACATAGTATAAAAAGGACTCCACACACAGAGTAAGCAAACGAACATCAGCTGCACATTACTCACTAGTTTACCAAAGTAGATATGACTCATACCTTAACAGAAGCTGGTCACCAAATGCTTCCAAGAACAACAATGTTTTAAGCTCCCTCCTAAATTGATCTAAGGCCTTCAAAGACCTCATGTACTTAGGCAACTCGTTCCACAATTTTTGCCCCTTAACTTTAAAAGAAGACCTGCAATATTAATCTAGCTTGATAACCTGAAAAGATGGCACTTCCAAAAAGTTAGCGTTAGAAGATCTCAAAGCTCTTCAAGGTTGGCACGCTCGTAAGGAAGAGGATAGAACATTAGAAACCAGATCTTTTCACACTTCGAAAACAAATAATAAATGATTAAAAGCAGTCCTCTGTTTGATAGGGAGCCAATGTAATGTTTTTAAAATAGGAGTGACGTGTATACCAGGAATAGCTATAAGGACTCTGGCTGCAGCATTTTGAGCAACATGGAAGGCTTTTAAAATATTATTATTATTAGCATTTGTATAGTGCTACCAGAGGCAAGCAGCGCTGAACACCTGATACAAAGAGACAGTCCCTGCTCAAAAAGAGCTTACAATCTAAATAATAGAGACAGACAAGACAGTTACGGGTTAGGGAAGTACTGGGTGAGAAGGAAGGAAGCGACAAGGGGAGGGCAATTGAGTAGTGGCTAGGAGCTAAAAAGCAGCAGTGAAAAGGTGAGTTTGAAAACAGGTAGAGATGGAGCTAGAGATATAGGTCCAGAAAGTCTATTCCAGGCATAAGGTGCTGCGAGAGAAAAGGATCGAAGCCTGGAGTTAGCAGTGGAGGAGAAATATTCTCACGAAAGCCCAGAAGTAAACCATTACAGTAATCAAAGCATGGAATAACAACACTCTGAATAATTAAATGGAAGTTGTAGAAGGTAAGAAGATCTCACAGATGCTTAGTTAACCTTAGCCTCTAAAATACTTGCTTAATTACTTTATGAATGTGCTTTTTCATTGTTAGATTAGAATCTAACCTAGATTTCTAATAAGTTAACAATTGGGATAGACACGTTGCCAATGACAAAGACAGGAGGAAAACTATTGAACGAAGAACCAGACAAAATTAAGATCTATGTTTTTTTTTTGCCATATGCAGTTGAAGATGATTACCCTGCAACTACTGATTAACAGATGTCAAATAAACAGTAAGTAACTTAAAAATATCATCAATAGAGCTGCCGGGCACCACCAAAAATTGAATGTCATCTGCATATAGTTTATAAGTAAGCTGGAAACAATTCATGAGTCTACACAGAGGTAACAGAAAGATGTTATACAAGATAGCAGAAAGTGCTGAGTCTTGCGGTACAACTGAAAACACAATCTAGCTCGTTTGAACATTCAGAACTGACAGAAACAAGATATTTCCTCCCTACTAAAAAAGTTTTAAACCGATTAAGGACTAAGCCATTCAGC